>NW_027256884.1:103856411-104548911 GCF_029215685.1 Pituophis catenifer annectens | reverse complement strand
TTTCAAGAGACCAAAAGTAAAAACAGTGGTGTGAAGTTGAACTATCTGATCAAATAGGGCAGTGATTCTCAACCTGTGGTCCACAGACTTTGGGGGGGGAGGGCTACAATGTCATCACAGGCTTGAAGCCTTGAAGAAATGTTATTATTTAAATCTTGAGTTAAATCTTGGTAGTCCATGGCCACAAAAGGTATTTAAAGGGGATCTGTGGTGAAGAAAAGAGAACCACTGATATAGGCCATGACTAGAGAAGGGAACCAAGTCTGTTTTTTGAGTTTTTCTCAAAGTATAGTAAAATTATTGCTGAAAAATTGGCTATAGCACGGGTGTCAAACTCGATTTCATTGAGGGCTGCATCAGAATTGTGTTTGACTTTGGGGGGCCGGGGTGGGGTGTGTGTGTGTGGCCAGCTTGACATCACTCATGTCAGGAGCGCCTGTGGTGGCCTGAGCACCCTGCCAGAAAATGGGCTCTTGAGTTCCATTTTTGGCTGCAACTGCCTCCTGCAACTTTTTGCCAGTGAAAATGGAGCTCAGGAGGGCTGCTTACGGCCCTCCCAAACTCCATTTTCCCTGGCATAGGCACTGCAGGCTAGTCCTTCACTGTTTCCAGGGTGGACCCACGGGTCAGATCTAAGCACCCAATGGGCCGGATCCGGCTGGTGGCCCTTGAGTTTGACACCCATGGGCTATAGTTCCACAGTATTTTTCAATGGGATATGAAAATGGTATTGTCACTCCTAAAATAGGCTTTGTATAGATTAAAACAAAAAAACAAAAAACAAAAAAATCTCAGACACATCCCTTCTAAATTAGGAAAGAAACTGCAAAATCCCTACCCTATTTATGTGTTTGCTGTAACCATGCCCATTTGTCAGATGCATCTGGTGTCCTCATCACGAGGCACAAGAAGAGATGGAAAACACACACACACACACACACACACACACCCACACACACACACACTTTTGTACTCAAGTTTCTAGTATTAGGTGGGGCAATAATTCATAAAGAGTATTGGAGACATCTGACACAGTACTTCTCCAAGCAGCAATACATTGAAATGAATTTGATTCTGGAAGCACTATTGCACAGATCCATTTGTTTCATGTAGTTTTGGAAACATAAGCTTCTCATTAGAATTTTCCATTGTGTGTATGCAGCAATACAGGGCATGTGAATGATTACTAACAATGAGTTTGTTCAAGGATACCAGTCTGGTCAACAAGAGGCTCAGGGTTTGAGCCTCGGAAAATACAGGGTAAAATTTGTCTCCATCTTTGCAGTTCTTGAACTGCTCCAAAATTTAATTGTGTCTCCTTCATATTCCATCTTTTTTCCTTTGGGGAGGGGGGAGGGTTTGGTGGTGGTGAAAACTATACTTATTTATATAAATACGGATCCCCAGGGAAAATGAAAAGTAGGTGTACCTCCCTTACAAGGCTATCCTGTTGAAGGAATCCCTTCTGAGTTTTATCTAGCACTTCAGCCATTAGCTTTACAAAGGATTGTGTTGCCCAGAAATAATTTCTTCAGCAACACTTTGGCATGTCAAGATAAGAAAGAATTTAACTGTTTCTACTTTTTGGATTGGTAGGTGAAGCTGGAGTTAGAAGGAGAGATAGTTTGGGCCAAAACATTGATGTGATGAAAAACACAAAGCAGACTTTCTTTTCTTTTTCTTTTTCTTTTTTTTTAAAAAGCCAAACTCACAAAATCCATCAAGTTGAATTGTTTTCTGATGTTTTCCCGTCTTTTCCCACTTGATGCTTTGAAGTGATGGTTCCACTCAGAGATAACTTAAATCCTGTGGATTAACTTGGACTGCAGTAGCCCCAGCTCTAAGTAGAATTGCTACACCAATGATCAGAATGTTGCCTAGAAAATGGCTCATATGCCTCTTAGCAAGGGGTTGTTAAGATCTGTTGTCGTAATTAGGCAGAGTTCTGAAGTTCCTGGGGCATCCCTCCTTGCAGCTTTAATAATCTGGTGTAGTAGAGGGAGGCTTCCTATAACGCTATATGTTGTATTCACATGAAAGTGCTTGCTATGCACTTTAAGGCTCTTGTCTTCACTCTTTGCTGGACAGAAATGGGACATAAATTTCTGCCACTAGGCAGCAGATTTAAAGTAGCTCAGCTCAGATAAGAATTTCATCGGAATGTTCTTTGAAGTAATCTGAAACAATCCTTGCTTGTGTATGCTGTTTATTTTTGCTGACATAATATTGCTGGCTGAGATGTGTTTCATGTTTGATTATGTCTCATGCTATTTTATTTGTCTGGTCTGCCATAAAACAATGCTGCCCTGTTGATTTATAGCATTTCATCTTATTCTTCTTTTAGGAAGCTGAAATGACAACCAAGCATTCCCCTCCTCCGCCTATTTCATCTCATGCAACAATACTGAATGTTCATGCTTTAGTTTGGCCAGTTTAAAAATGCTAACAGGATCAGCTGGAGTAAGGAGTCTGATGAGATGGAAAATGTTTCTTTCATAACTGATATTTGCTTTAGAACAAGGGTGGCAAACTCATGTCATCACGTGACAAATCAGGACTGTTTTCCCCTTTGCTAAAATGGGCAAGGGTGTGGCCAGCACATGACGCATCTGGCCCATGGGCCAGGAGTTTGACAGCCCTGCTTTAGAAAAGCAGCTATAACCATCATTATCCTTGACATGCTCCCAGCTCCAGCTGATATTAATTGCCCCTTTAAGAAAAGACTGTCCATTAAATGTTATGTTAAATATATTTCATCTGGAGAAATCTTTGCTAGCATTAAAATAGGTACTATGGGCTTCTTTCTGAAGAGAGATTTCACATGGAGCTCCTTGTTCCTAATCTGATATTCTAATCATTGTACCATATTGACTGACTGTCTTCTAAGGTTTAAGAAGTTATGGGTGTTGAAGGCTACACATCTGAAGGTTACTGTTTAGGGGAAGGATTATTAAAACTGCCGTTGCAACATTTGATAAAAGCCAGTGAAATCAATGGGAGTTTTTGTCACATTCTTTCAAACCCTGATTTAATGAGATCTAAGGAAGGGGCTTGTTATATTTGTACTTCATCTTTGTTCATAAATTTTGGTCTTCCTTTTATAAAAGCTTAGCAAAGACATTTTGCTAACTAAGCAAATCAATACACTAATCCATGTACAAAAAACCCCATCTGAATAATTGAGTCTCTTAAATGGGATGACTATTCTTGAAATTACTTTTAGCTTACAGAAGGATTGTTCTTACACAAGGATTGTTCTGAGATGCAAGTTCCACTCATGAAACTGTTCTTCTCAGTTACGATCTGTGATCCATTTTAATTCTTCCCTTGCTGTCCTTCTAAAAATCTATATTTTGATTCCACCATAAGTTGATTATTACCATTTGTTTCTCCTAAAAGAGTAATAAAGAATTATGAGCTGAATATAGCCGTGGAAGTTCTCTTTGAAGATGTTCCCCCAGATTCAGACTCTTCTTCATCTTTTTTCTTTCTGTAAAGGGGAGGAAATGCTCTTTGAAAGACACACCGCAGATTTTTGCTGCATCTTTGAAGGGTTCATGGCTCTCCAAGGCTTTGATGGATCTCTATAAGGAGTTGTCCCCTTTGTACAGTATTTAAGTTTCAAAGCAGACTTGATGAATTAGAGTAGAGGATATCTTAATACCCAATTGCTCTGGTTTCTGAGAAGGGAGAAGAATTTGGGAGGACTATATGGGTGAATAGTCTATGTGTGAACATAAGGTATGCAACCGTGGTCCTAAGGCCAAACCATTTCTCTGCTTTAGCTTAGCTCTGTTGGTGTTGATGAATGATGCACCCTTCATGGCATGGTATTCCTAAAACATTTGTCTGGAGACCATTTGAAACCGATTGTCTACCCTGACTCTGTATTTTGAAGTGAGCAGTGCAAGTTCTGTGTGATTGGCTCTATTTTGCTACCCAACAACATATTGGTATTGATGAAAATAGAATGGTACTTATGACTAATCTTATGTTTCCAACAATTGACTACAGTATGGCTTTTATTTTAAATCTTTTTTAGAAAAGAGACCATGCCATTTAAAATGTACTTCATGTAACTCATGTAATGTGTATAGTTGATTAATGCATGTCTGTAATGTAAGTGAAGGGACACGGTGGCCCAGTGGCTAAGATGCTGAGCTTGTCGATCGAAAGGTCGAGAGTTCAGCAGTTCGAATCCCTAGTGTCGCGTAACGGGGTGAGCTTCTGTTACTTGTCCCAGCTGCTGCCAACTTAGCAGTTCGAAAGCAGGTAAAAAATGCAAGTAGAAAAATAGGGACCACCTTTAACTGGGAAGGTAACAGCTTTCTATGTGCCTTTGATGTTTAGTCATGCTGGCCACATGACCACGGGGACGTCTTCAGACAGCGCTGGCTCTTCAGCTTTGAAAGGGAGATGAGCATTGCCCCCTAGAGTCAGGAATGACTAGGGGGGATGCAAGGGGAAGCTTTACCTTTTTAATGTAAGTGAGGAGACACAAAAGGAATGCAAAACCAAAAGATTTACAGTTAGGCTGTGGGTCGATTTCTGTTGCTATTACAGTGTTTTTTGCTATAAAGTTGCAGACATGGCTTATTAGGAAATTTAGTTCTTTTGTTCACAAGCAGTGCTTTGGTGGTGTGATGTTTTGTTGTTCTTCCAACTGCTTCTCTGATTGTGCTTAGATCAAAGGAGATTGAGGCGGAGGGCTGCAATGGAGATGCAGCTTTCTTGGAAGTGCGAGTCCAACAGTTGGTGATAGAGTTCATATTGAACCATGTGGATGAGATCTTCAGTGACAACGTTTGTGTCAGGCCGAAGGATAATGAAGATAATGAAGGTAATTCCTTCTCAACTATTTTCGTTTATGTTAGCAATGACCATTTCCAAATGTACCTGACCTCTTTTGCCCAATAAACTTAGTTCTTCCCAGCACATACTGTATTTTTCGGAGTATAAGACGCACTTTAGTTTTTGGGGAGGAAAATAAGAAAAAAGCTGATTGGCAGATGGATCAGCCTCCCGGAATACCCCCAATCAGCTGTCCCCAGAAGTGAATTTTAGCAACAGGTTCCTTGGTTGTGAGCTCTGTGCCTTACTTTTTTTTGCTTTTTTTCTGCCTTTGAAACTTCTGAAACTCCACTTCAGAAAAAACTTTTTTTCCTACCTCTGAAAACCTCCGAAACAAAGCTTCAGAAAAAAAGCCTTTGAAGTTCTGTTTGGGGGTTTCTTTTCTGAAGCTTTGTTTCTGATGCTTTTTTCAGCCTCTGAAACCTCCGTTTGAGAAGCTGGGTGGGGCTACATTCGGAGTATAAGACCCACCCACATTTTCACCCTCTTTTTTGAGGGAAAATGGTACGTCTTATAGGGTAATCTATTTACATTACTTTTAGTATTTAGGTCTTCTGAGGTATTCAGAGCACCTGAATCCCAATTCTATTGAAAAAAGAAAACAGAAGAAGGAAATGAAGGGCATCTATATGATTTTTTTTTTTAAAAAAATAGAATCTGACCTTGAATTATTGTGATGTGACTAATATAAAGCCTGACTAATAGTGGACAAAAGTCTGCTATCTCAATCTGTACAGGTAAGTCCTCGACTTACGACCACAATTGAGCCCAAAATTTATGTTGCTAAGTGAGAAAGTTGTTAAGTGAGTTTTGTCCTGTTTTATGACTTTCCTGGCCACATTTGTTAAGCAAATCACTGCAGTTGTTAAATTAGTAACACCATTGTTAAGTGAATCTGGCTTTCCCATTGATTTGTCAGAAGGTCACAAAAGGGAATCACATGATCCAGGGACACTGCAGCTATCATAAATATGAACCCGTTGTCAAGCATCTGAACGTCACTCACATGACCATGGGGGATATTGCAACAGTCATAAGCAGGGGTGAAATGCTCCCATTTGGATCTGGTAGCGATGGCGGCAGGTAGCAAAAATCCCTGCCCCCCCCCGCCCATGCCCTCTCAATTGCCCGGTTGCCCGCTTGCCGCTTCTTTTAAAAAATGCTTTTAAAAGGTAAAAAAAAAAACTCTGAAGATCCCAGCTGAGCTGCCTGATCGTGAGAGCCTTTGTTTTTTTTACTTTTAAAAGTATTTTTTACAACCTATTTGGCCAAATAGGTTGTAAAAAAAAATGCTTTTAAAAGGTAAAAAAAAGGCTCTGACAATCATAGCTGAGCCGCGTGATCATCAGAGCCTTTTTTAAAAACTTTTAAAAGCATTTTCCGGCCGAATAGGTTGTAAAAAAAATGCTTTTAAAAGTAAAAAAAAAAAAATCACGTGCCACAGCTGATCAACCCCCCCTCCTCCCGCATGCTCTTCTACTTACCCCATGCCTCCTCTTGGTCTGCATGGTGCGCACTGCACATGCGAGCATACAGCGTGCATGCACAGCCAGCAAACCAGTAGTAAAGTGGTTCAGTTTTCACCACTGGTCATAAGTGTGAAAAATGGTCATTAGTCACTGTTTTCAATGTCGTTATAACTTCGAATGGTCACTAAATGAACTGTTGTAAATCGAGGACTACCTGTAATTTTTTTTTTTTTGTCCTTTATGGCTTTTTAAAATTGCTTTCAGAACCATTAGTAGGTTTGGAAAGATCCAGCCTTACCAAACCTTTAATTTATACACAGAAGGAATAAAGACATAAAATCCTCGGTTCACATTGGAAAAAAAGTTGCAAAGTTTTTCATTCATTGAAGACTGAATTATGGGGATCTAGTAAGAAGTCTCAGCTTTCATTATTCTCTTTTGTTGCTCATTCCTCTTGATCTTGCAACCTGATTACTTGGAAAAGCAAAAAAAGGGAGCATGGAAAAGAGAATTAACAGCCAGGAGAACTTTGCCCTCATCATTGATCCAATGTATATTGTTACAGTAACTCATCACACCAAAAAGATATAGGAAAAGTCCTGAGATACTTGGTTTGAAATTTATCAGCTATCATGAATAGGCATTTTAATGGCTGGTGGGCCATTGAATATTAGACAATATTGCCATCACTAAAATGACTGTCATGCAGTTTCTCCATCCACAAATTGATGCTAAGGATGGGTACAGTATGGTCAGGCATAACATTTCCATTTAATAGAAGGCAGTGAAACTGGAGAGGTTATTCCTGACATCACTAAAGTTTCCAATGTCCTCTAATCCCTGATTATTTTGTCTTGTTCCTGAGCATGTGGGCATATTTCCAAATAAACCACCAAGTTGCTATCTCCACACTTATTTTTGCTAAGATCAGAAACCTTCTTGGGGAAAAGAAATGATATTAGTAGCTGACACCTTGATTTTTACTGCGTCAGTTTCTGACACATCAAGTTTTAGATTAAAAGAGTATTAAAACAAAAACAAGTGAAGTATGGCAAGGAATATGTGCCAAGAAAGTTGTTTGCAAACACATTACTAGCCATGGATGTTATATATCCCATCCTTGTGCTGTTTCACTAGCTAGAACAGCCATCATGCTGAAAAATCAATTTAGCTGTTGTTCTGTCCCATAACAATCTTAAAAAAGAAAAAGGTGTAAATACTATGGGCTCATAAGTTACAGCTGCCGAGTGGACAGGCTGCTTTAAATTGTTCCTTTCTGGCAGCTGTTAATGGCAAAACATTCAGTTAAGGGATTATTTTCACCACATATCATGAGTAGTACTCAATAAAAGTTGCAGACCTGTTTTAAGAATTTCCTAGGCTCCCTTATAAACAGTTCCATATGAATGGTGTACAACATGATAAAGGCTTTCAGAAGAGACCATTTTCATGGTTTCTATATAATAACGAGTCCCTTGGACTGTGAGTCCCTTAGAATGCAAGGCGATCAAACCGGTCAGTCCTAGAGGAGATCAACCCTGACTGCTCTTTAGAAGGCCAGGTCCTGAAGATGAAACTCAAATATTTTGGCCACCTAATGAGAAGGAAGGACTCACTGGAGAAAAGCCTAATGCTGGGAACGATTGAGGGCAAAAGAAGAAAGGGATGACAGAGAACGTGGTGTCTGGATGGAGTCACTGAAGCAGTAGGTGTGAGCTTAAATGGACTCCAGAGGATGGTAGAGGACAGGGAGGCCTAGAGGAAAGTTGTCCATGGGGTCACAATGGGTTGGACATGACTTCGCAACTAACAACAAAATATAATAACGTTTAAAACAAGGTCAAAATATTTAAAATCAAATGCAAAGTCCGTTATTCAAATTGTAAAAATAACACGATCATAAGACTCTCCCCCCCCCCGCCTTTCCATTCAGGTATATTCTGCTTCACTTCTGTTTAATCTGGCTTTCTCCTCTTATTTTATTATAAAGTGTGTTTGGAGGTGAGCTCTCTTTGCTATGGCTTTTCCAATAAATAAATAAAAACACAGCTAATTAAAAGAAATGCTAAAGTGCCAATTTTGAAGCTGGGAAAGCTGTTTTTAACCATCCGGACTTTTTTTTTTTTAGTTCCAGGGCTGTAACTTCCTACTTCCTTCTAACAATAGCAGTCAGTCTTGAATAGGAAAAACAGCAACGATATTCAGAACAAATTTCCAAAATAATCTGGATGGGAGAGAAGTATTGCTTCATCTTCAAAACTAGGAAAAGACCTTAGTCTTCTCAAAGTTCAGCACAAATAAACACCGTCACTTTCAGAAGATGCATGCCAGCCAAGGCACTGTGGAGTGTGGCTGCTGACCAAGGGACTATTGGGGTAGAGGGCAGGGTGCTGAATTGCATTAGTGGATGAGAAGTGAATTTGTTCAACAATCACATTTGCAAACAATGTCACTGGGAAAGTTTATTCATTAAAGGCATTGCTTGAGATATCTATTGCTTTTCCATTTCTCTCTGGCATTCCCACCTTCCATTCCATACCCAAATTAGGCTAGATTCTAATGTGTTTTTCCTTCCATTTTTCAGAGAATAAACCTGTAATGAAGAGCCTAACTTTACCTTCCACTTCTCTGCCAATGAAGCTGGTGAGCTTGGAAGAAGCTCAGGCCCGAAGCCTCTCAGCCTGTCACCCTGCCCGCAAAGAGCGAAGAGAGAACAGTTTGCCAGAAATTGTCCCAGCCACAGGCTCCTTTTTCCATACCGTCCTTGATCTGCCAGATAGCAAGTAAGTACCCCTTGTTTTAGTACCTGAAAACTGAACACAAAAGATAAATCGGGCCTTGAAAGAGCCTATAAATTTAATAAATAAACAAATATCATCCAAAGATCTACCATCGTCTAACTCAGAGTTCCCCAACGTTTCTGGCTTTGTGGACCGGTGGGGGAGGAAGAGGGGGTCATTCCACATGAGTGGCCGGCAAGGGCATACTCGCACAGCTCCTGCCGCTCATGCAAATGAAGCCTATGTGCTTGCCCACTGCTTGCAGAAGTGAGGGTGTGCATACATGCGCTCAGCAGTTGTTTCTACCACCCAGTTGCAATCTCCTCATGGCCCACAAGTTGGGATCCCCTGGTCTAACCTGTCTTCTTTGTTGCTCTGAGGCATCTTGTTAGATGCAATTGGTGTGTAGCCAATTTGCACCAACTATAACAGTGTGCAGCCAAGCACTAGAAGAGAAACCATCAGCCATTTGATAGCTTCCATGAATAAGCTTAGTGCAATTTTGGGAGGAGGAACCATATTCCCCAGCACTGTATAGATACATCAAAACTTGAAATATGTGTTTAAAATATATAGACTCACACCCCCCCCCCATTCCCCAACATTGCTGTGAGAAGGATAACATTAAATCCCTGGTCAGTGTCAGTATCTCCAGTATCAGGCAGACAGATGGATACAGGAATAGTTTTTCTGCTTTGCTTCATTTCAAGTGTTTGATCAGCAGGAGTGGAATGCAAGGCTTGAGGCACCTGTGATAAGACAGCCACCTACTGGTAACCTTCCCCAATTACATTTGCAATAGCTAGCTTAATCTTCATTCTTTATTTGGGTAGCATATCCAATATTCTATATTTTACTCTTATGCACAGTTGGATACCGTTGAAAGATGACAAAAGCTGTTATGCAAGACTTATATTATCCAGCCACAATGGAATCGTCATCAGTACTTTTTAGATACTTAAATTGCTGTTGGGATATGGCATTTGATCATGTTCCCATAATATAAATGAGGGCTTGAGTAGCCACATCTTTGTACGAGTAATAAATTCTGAATCACATAAAGCATTAGCATGAATGGCAGACCGTATTGAACTCACAGGCCTGAGGTCAAATGTTATTTTACCCATAATTTCATTGGGTGGAGTTGGCCAGTCATAAAAGGCCATTTCCCACATCATACATAATATAACATATATAATTAGTGGGAAAGGGAAAGCAGTCATTTTCTGGGTCAAACTGTCTAGCCTCTTGGCTACTCTGATGGCAAGAGCCCTCTATGTTTCAAATCAAAGCCTTCACACCATCTGCTACCTGATCTTTTTTTAGCTGGAGATGCTGAAGCTTTCTTGGCTACAGCTGTGAAAAGTGGTAAAAGAAAGTCTTAGAGGAAATGAAGGCAAACAAAAGGGACGCATTAAAAACATATTAATCTTAACTGTTAACCATTGCTACTTATTTACAGATCTTTGATTTTATCTTTCAGGAGAAAATTATCCACAAAGCCCAAGAAATGGAAGTCTATTTTTAATCTCGGCCGGTCAGGATCAGAAGCTAAAACTAAACTGAGCCGCAATGGAAGTGTGTTTGTTCGAGGACAAAAAATCTCGGGTAAAGATTCCCTATGGCCTTCAGTAATATAGCTTCTCTTTTTTCCCTTAGCTTGCCCTTGGCCAACAGGGGAAAAAAAAACATCCCAGCACTTTGCAAAAGATCATTCATGCTAATAAAGTAACGAGGATTAAAAGCCAGTATGAACGATGCTTGACAACAGCATGGGGGAGACTGCATATTTAATCTATTGCATCATGCCAAGTATCACTTCAGTAGGACAATAACAGGCAGTCATATCCCAAAGCCTATGAAATTCTTGCTGTGAATACTGTCTATTATTTTACTGTGTTTAACATGCATTTCTGAATTCTCTGAATGCATGCGCAGGCAGAGGTCAAGTGTACGTCTGCCAAGCTGTTACTAAGAATATGCCTATGCCAGTCATTTTATTAAGGAGTCCTGGAACATGTGTCCATCTCATCTTGTCTGGGGTTTTTGATGAGATAATCACTATCTTATTAAAGAAATGTACCGGCTCCCCTCCAACAATCCTTGTAGAACAAAGAAGATACAATTACTGTGCGTAGCTTTTAATTCTTGAAAAAATATATATTTATTACCAGATAAGTACCTTACATGAAGGATAGGTGTCCAAACAGTTGTCGCAATGAGGAAGGATGAAGAAATAATTCAGTCTTGATTAACAGCCCAACACTCTGCTTAGGGAGAAGATAGTGGGTTCCTTGAATAAAGAACAATGCACAATTATTCATTGTTTATGAATAAGCAACTCAGAAAATCCTTGCAAAAATCGTATCGCTATTTTGGCAGATAAACATATTGAATAAAACTTCCTTTTTTCACTGTGCTAAAAAAATAGTAAGAAAACATTGCACCTCTTATACCTTGCTAGCTGGTAAACCTTAGTTTTAACTGTAAATTAAAGATAGAGCTGTATGTATTCTCAGGATATTAAATCTTTTTCTGCTTTGCAGCTGCACTTGTTAACAATTTTCATTTCCGTATAACTGCAGTGTGTGGTTATATTTCCAACATTTTACATCCTTTCCTTCTACAGAGAAAGCAACCATTCGACCAGCTAAAAGCATGGACTCACTTTGTTCACTTCCAGTAGAAGGTAAGATTTGGTCAGTGTGTATCAAATATGGAAAAGTCAAAAATTTACTCATTTTTGGGGCATTTTTATAGCAGAAGCTGAATTTGTGTAATTTTGATGGACATACTGAATATCTGTTTAGAGTAAATCTGTTTGTGGGATTTATTGCATGCAAATGCAGTCCTGTTCATAGAATCAGTAGATTCAGTGGTGGGTTACCCACCAGTTCGGACCGGTTCGCAAGAACCGGTAGTAAAACTGGCGGGAGGCCCCACCCACCACCCCAGATGTTGTCATTACCGATCTGTGCATGAGTGAAGTGCGCGCGCGTGCGTGATTCCATTTTGAACCGGTAGTAAAGGTAAGTAGAACCCACCCCTGAGTAGATTGTGAAAAACATCAAAAAGCACTTAGTACAGTCACTGGTCAGACAGAGTGCTGGAGTAGCCACTTGCCTTTCCCCATCATCTTCTTTTTCTAGATGAATTCATGATTCAAAAGAAAAAAAATCCAAGATTTTCACTATGATATGAGCCAGCAGTGTGTGGCTATGTGCAGTGTGCAGCAGCAGTCAACAAATTAATACTATCCTTGGTTGTATAAACAGAGGCATAGAATCAAAATCACGTGAAGTATTAGTATGCTTTATAAAGCCTTAGTAAGGTTTTATAAAGATGGAATGCTGCATCCAGTTTTGATCACCACATTGCAAAAAAGATGTTGAGACTTTGGAAAAAATGCAAAGAAGAGCAACTAAGATGATTAACGTCTTAGACTAAAGACTAAAACATATGAAGAACGGTTGCAGGATTTGGGTATAGATATTCTAGAGAAAAGAAGGTCTAGGAGGGACATAACAGCAGTATTCCAGTATTTGAGAGGTTGCCACAAAGAGGAGGGGGGTCAATCAAAGCACAAGAGGGCAGGACAAAAAACAATGGATGGAAACTAATCAAGGAAAGAAGCAACCTGGAATTAAGGAGAAACTTCCTAACAGTGAGGATGCCGTCAGAAGTTGTGGGTGCTTCATCACTGGAGGTTTTTAAGACAGGACAGTCACTTGTCTGAAATGGTATAGGATCTCCTGCTTGAGCAGGGGGTTGGACTAGAAGACCTCTAAGGTCCCCTCCAAGGTTCTATTCTGATTGACTATTGTTTATGCAAAACTTTAGTTGCTTGAATAAGAGGAGTTTCTTTTGGGATACTCTACTGAAAAATTTATGTAGTCTGGGAGATTTGTCAATCTTATGACAACTTTCCAGTCTGTATCATCTAGCGGAGGCCATTTTCTCATTGTGGAATTTATGAGATGTACAGTATAGGAGTGGTCTCTCCATAGTAATCCATGCTTTGCAATCTCCTAGATTTCTGAGACACACTCTGTGTGGATCTGCTGTTGAAGATGGTTTAGAATCTGTGCTACAGGCAGATACAAACTTGTAGACTTGTACAGTACTTCATGAATGCAAGGTCACTTAATATTAATTCTCAATGCACTAGTTGGCTCTGATCAACCCCAACTATAATATGTAAAGCTGCAAATGGTTTATGATTTGGTTAACCTCTAGGAATGGCTGTCCCTTTATTTTTGTTTGTGTAACATTAAACATGTTCTTAGAAATAGCCTGTTTTAGGGATCATCCAATTACCAGGGGAAGGCTGGATTCATAAGCATTCCAACCACAACTATTATTTTTCCTTAGAAATTAGATTGTTGCCAGTGTTGAGATTACTGCAATTTTGGGTCTTGGATGAAGGAATTCTTTTCTACCAAGCCTTTTGATTGTTTTTTTGATTAAAACAAAATTGGATCAATGTCAAAATAGGCTGTTTGAGCACCGATATTGGATCTATTTTGATCAACATGGAAACATTTTTCCAAAGTGAAAGATTGGCTATAAGAAATTATATTTAAAATTATAATTACATCAGTTTTCTGCATCTAGAGACAAACCTTGCTGTTATTATTGCTACTTCAGAAAAATGGTTTGTGGCAAGCTGTTGCTTGCTGTGTATCGCACTACTGTATTATCACTTATATCAACAAATACCTTAAGGTAATGGATGACTGCAGTTTATGGGGGTAAGGGAGAAGTGGGAGGAATAGTGAAAGAGTTTTTTTTATATTTCTTTATGGGGGGGATTCCACCTTAACAGATTCAGAGAGGGAGAGGGAAACAGAAAGAGTGAGGGGATGTTGCAAATATGGATCCAGAGAAAGGTTGAGGGGAAATATATACGCTTCTCTCATTTTCTTCCCTATTTCACCACCACCCAAGCTTTATATTTCAGCCTGTCCATCTTTTAAAACAATTTTATGATTGATGCTTTCAGCTTTGAAAAAAGATAGAGAATTGAGGAGAAAGTGGAAAATACCCCCTTTACCCCAAGTTTCTCTTTTACTGAATATACTTTTCCCTATCACCATTTCCAAATAGACGGAAGATGGAATCCATGACTGGGATACAAGAATACAGATTTGAGGATACCAAAGCAGGTCATGATGACTGCTTTTGAAATTATAATTGTAAAGTGGGGGAGAGCTTAGAAATAAATACAGCCAGTGGTCTAACAGAAAATTGAATCATGCCTAGCAAGTATTGTGCAAGGAAAAAGCTCTCTTTAAGTCAGCCTGGTTTATCCCTACTCTCAATAGAGTATTTACCATAAGATTACAGCATTTGTGGGGTGACACAGGTGATAAACCACACATCATAATTCCACAATGCAAACTTTGTCCCTTATGTACTTGTGTTTGATACCTTGATGCAATTATGAAAGGCCAGAATTCACATCATGTTGTTGCAACACATTCTTATCATTTTTTCCTCATCATGGTGTGTACCAGGTATTGACCCAAAGGAAATTCTGAAAGTTAGCTTTTGCTGGGCCATTATAAAGATGGAACAGACTTTTGAAGAAAATATTAATCACCCTGTGTGCTCTAGAAGAAATAAAAGATGTGATTTAAAAGTTCTATCTGGCCAAGTATTCAAACTAATCTAAGATAAATAACCATGGGATATTGTACTCAGATAACCCAGATCTCCATGCTAATCCCAAGGTTCTGCCATGTTCTGTGATATTAATTTTACTCCAAAAGAGCAAAATAGTATCAATCTACCATTATTATTTTTCTTTTAATGCCCCTTTAGATTCTTCTTTCCCCTCTCCATAAATATGATTGAATCACAGCATCACTAGAATGTGTCTGTGACCCTTCAACATTAAAAAAACAACAACAAATTAATAAATGTACAATGTACAATTCAGGCCAAAAAAAGATTGACCATCTATGAGAGACCGGATTGGCAAAATTCATCTTTGTTTTCTTCCTTTCTTCCTTAGGAGAAGATGAAAAAGGTCATTTCAAGCGCACAATCACGACGGGAGGGTTTTTTGTTCCAATGATGAAACAACGACTGGGGGGACCTAGCAGCTCATTTGACCTCAACAAACAAGACACAGAGTGGGATCTCAAAGGTGCCATGAAAGGAGCAGAGGGAGGAGCAGAGGACAATGCAGAGAATCATATTCCACGGCCAACCCAAATGAAACCACTTCCTGAGCAACTGAAGGTATTCCGCGCCACTGAAGACCCTGAGAATGAGCAAACTTCCCCAAAGATGTGCCGTATGTTCTTTACTTCAAATGATGGGACATCCAATTTGGGATTCCATGGGACTCTATTCCCCCTGGAAGCCTCTCCCCGTCACCAACATAAAGCCTTGAATATCTCAGAGCCCTTTGCTGTCTCAGTTCCCCTTCGAGTATCTGCAGTCATCAGTATCAACAGTACACCTTGTCGGATGCCTGTCAGAGACAAAGCAGCTTTCTCTGGCCTTCAAGAATCTTCTTTTCTGGGAAAAGAAAGTGCTATCTCTTCAGTCCCTGAAGGTGACAACCATGACCAATTAGAGCATGTCACAGTCAAGGAAGAAAAGAAGCCTGAGTCCAAATCCATAACAGGTAAGCTCAGAATAAGGATGGATGATGTTCCAGGAGATGTTGAACAGCTTGTCTCTAGCCATGGCAAATGATCAAAAGAATGAGATTTGCAAATGTTGAGGACAACATTTGGAAACAGTTGTGCACTCTGACTTAGAAAAGGCTGTAGTAATTTGTTCACAAGAGACCTCCAACATGGGTAATAGAGAATATTTGAAATATTGAGAGCATGTCATGGATATTCTTGAAGAATATTTGACACACATGTTTTTTCACAACATTGCTTTTTTTTGGTGGGAACATGAAGTTGAAAATGCCAGTTTACCTGAATACCTATTGCTCTCTCTGTCCGTCCATTCTTTTTTCTTTTTGCTAGTGAAGAAAGAAAACCTAGATATATTACAGTGATTTTTTTTAAAAAAAGTAAAACTAGCAAAAGAAAAGCTAATTAACAGGGGAAAAAATCCTTATAATTATCAATAGCAGTTTAAAATGGATGTAATCCTTCAAGCTTGTTCAATCACAGAGCAACGCATTGTGACATCTTCTCATTTTTATAATATTTTTTTCCCAAAATAATAGATATCAATCTTATACCCTGTCTCTAGAGGTTCTTTAAAAGTGAGGATTTTTTATAAGAAAAGTGAAGAGTTTTTTTCCCCCGTTACATAAAATAGTTAAAAATATCCTGTGGAACAGAGTGCCTTTAGGAACACATGGGTGACTCTGTATTGGAGATGCCAGAGCCTGAGGATGTTATGAAAACCTTGCCTGCAGTGATACAGCTGGAGTGATCTTTTTACTTAGTTATTAATGGAACAAAAGGGAAGTCTTAGTAGTGGGCTGAAAGTAACTGTCAAGTTATTACATGTACTTGGAAGAACATAAAGACAAAAGCAAGTTTTAGAAAGAATCAATTGAGGCAGGAAAGCACCTGGCAAGGAACGGCAGAAGCTTCCCCAATTGCTTTCCACTCGAAACCTCTTTTCATTAAAAATATAATAAAAAATCAGAGTACAGTATTTTATATGTCTATTTTATATACCTAGATTTCCTCTTAAATCAGATTACTGCATTATCCTGAACATCTAGAGCAGATGCTGGCAACACACTGCCAGGGCATCTATTACATTCTTGTAATGGCTCCCAAAATAAATGAAATGATATTTTTGAATAATTATTAAATGGCCAGTTTTCAGAGATTCTGGTGTGAGATCTCATTAAATTCTAGACTTCTTTTCTAGATGTCACAAGAACCCAACATGAGGTTGCAAAGATAGTGATCTCATGAAAATTTAGGCATTAAAAATATTTAGGCCATAACTGAAGTTCTTATGATAGCATTTACAGCTTGAAACTGTTGAAAACTCCATATATTTAGAGATGTTGGGATATGAAGGATCATGCTAAATCATATATTCTATATGTATATGATTTAGATATGTAAAAGAACCCAGATTCAATATGTGCCACTTCCAGATAGAGATCTTTATATCTCTTTACATCTTTAATTTGCAATTTGTAGACTGCTCAGATTAGGGGCATACTAGTATATACTAAAGAGAAGAAACCATGTCTTATTACATATAATTATGCTACCAAACACACGTAGAGGGCATTGTTCATCTCACAGCTATATAACAGTTCAGGCACAGTTGACTTCAAATTATCTGTCCTTAAGATAAACTCAAATTGAGAAGTGCATAAATCTAAGGTGACCAGATTTTAACATTGGTAAAGAGGGACATTGTGGGCGTGGCTTATTTTGTGGGCGTGGCTAGCTGGTCATGTGACTGGGTGGGCGTGGCTAGCTGGTCATGTGACCGGGTGGCCATGGCTATGTGTATAGGGTAAGGTGAACAGATTTTAACATTGGTAAGAGGGACACCATTGTGGGCGTGGCTTATTGTGTGGGCGTGGCTTGGAGGCCATGTGACTGGGTGGGCGTGGCTAGCTGGTCATGTGACCGGGTGGCCATGGCTATGTGTATAGGGACTACTCAGAGGGCTGGAAAGTCATTTCTGACAGGTCCTCACACTTTTGACTGGTCCTCACACTTATGACCATCCTCACATTTATGCCCGTGCAGCATTCTTAACAACCATGTCACTCATTTCACAACTGCTTCTCTTCACCATGATGACAAGATAGGGCAAAAATGTAAAATGTGAGGACAGTCGTAAGTGCGAGGACTGGTCAAAAGTGCGAGGACCAGTCAAAAATAACTTTTTCCCTCTGAGTAGTCCATATGCACAAAAGGACTAACCAGAGGGCTGAAAAAAGTCATTTCTGACAGGTCCTCGCACTTTTGACTGGTCCTCACACTTATGACCATCCTCACATTTATGCCCGTGCAGCATTCTTAACAACCATGTCACTCATTTCACAACTGCTTCTCTTCACCATGGTGATAAGATAGGGAAAAAAACGTAAAATGTGAGGACAGTCGTAAGTTCGAGGACTGGTCAAAAGTGCGAGGACCAGTCAAAAATAACTTTTTCAGCCCTCTGAGTAGTCCATATGCACAAAAGGACTAACCAGAGGGCTGAAAAAAGTCATTTCTGACAGGTCCTCGCACTTTTGACTGGTCCTCACACTTATGACCATCCTCACATTTATGCCCGTGCAGTATTCTTAACAACCATGTCACTCATTTCACAACTGCTTCTCTTCACCATGGTGATAAGATAGGGAAAAAAACGTAAAATGTGAGGACAGTCGTAAGTTCGAGGACTGGTCAAAAGTGCGAGGACCAGTCAAAAATAACTTTTTCAGCCCTCTGAGTAGTCCATATGCACAAAAGGACTAACCAGAGGGCTGAAAAAAGTCATTTCTGACAGGTCCTCACACTTTTGACTGGTCCTCACACTTATGACCATCCTCACATTTATGCCCGTGCAGCATTCTTAACAACCATGTCACTCATTTCACAACTGCTTCTCTTCACCATGATGACAAGATAGGGCAAAAATGTAAAATGTGAGGACAGTCGTAAGTTCGAGGACTGGTCAAAAGTGCGAGGACCAGTCAAAAATAACTTTTTCAGCCCTCTGAGTAGTCCATATGCATAAAAGGATACAGTAATTGAGAGGGATGAAGGAAGGGAAGGGAAATTAGAGTAGGAGTGACGGTTAAGAGAGGGAGGAAGAGAGGAGGAGAAGGAGAAAGGAAGAGGAAGTAGGGAGGAGAAGAAGAGGGGGGGAAGAGAAAGTAAGAAGGAAAGAAAAGAGAGGTGGTAGGTTTGAGGAGAAAGATTGCTGTACAATAAAAAAGATGAAAGGGAAGAAAGCCAATCCCAAACAAATATAAAGATATTAAGATAAAGAATGAATTGTTAAACTTTAAAGAATAAAAGAGAACAAATATGAATAAATAGCAATAATTAGAAACACACATACATACAATGTATTTTCTTTGAACAGAATATTTGGCTGGTTCACAAATTTAAACAGTGTTTAGTCATTTCAATTAAATTTACAATTTCTATATTTCCTTTTTGCCATATTTATTCCTCATCTATTTTTTTAAAAAAACAATATTACCCTTCATCCTCATCTCTAATCTTAATCAAATTCAATTTTTCCCTTCTATTCTATTTTATACCCCTTCCCATTGTCATCTATTTTTATATCCATCCTCACATTGGTTAATTATGTAATTATGTAATACAGTTGTTTAATACAAATTCAACATTTTAATATAAATCAATTAGTTATATAACTATCTTTTTTGTATATTAATCAATATGAACATGAATATTCCAATTATTTCCATGCAATCCAATTTCTTACAAATCAATTAATTATACTTACCAATAATAATAAACCAAATAATTTCCCCCATATATTCCTCCAAACCACAACTTAACCATTTCTGCTTTCAACATAGTATACAATTAATAATATCTCAATTATTACAATTCCCTAGTTAAAAAGAGCTTTTTTTTCTTTTGTGTTTTAAAATCTTGAACTCTCCTCTTTTGCCCTAAATAATTTTCCATTGTTTGCACTTACCTTTTTTGGTGAGGAAAAGGAAAATAAATCTGCTGCCTAATTTTCCAACGTTGCAAGCAAACCGCAAAGCCAACAGCCTGTTTTACTTTCACTTTCGTTTTGAGCTTGGTTTGCACAAAGAGGAAAAAAAAACTGAGCAATTTAGCAAGAGCAGAGCCCTGTGCAAATCAGGTGAGAGGGGGAAGCCGAGCTAATTAACGTAGGGCGGCCCTTTGAAGCCCCGCGGCAAGAGTTTAAACAGGTTTTTTCCCTCTAGCCATCAGCGGGGATTCAGGAGGCAGCCGGGAACCAGGAGGCAGAATGAAAAATCGGGACTTTTTTAAAACGCCGTGGGACGCGGGACAAATTGCTCAAAAGCGGGACTGTCCCGCCAAAAGCGGGACGTCTGGTCACCTTACATAAATCCAAAAACAAAATTAAGATAGCCTCCATTCATAACCAGGTTAGAAAATCATTTTCATTTAAAAAGCCAGACATATCTATTTATCTGTCTGTCTGTCTGTCTGTCTGTCTGTCTGTCTGTCTGTCTGTCTCCTTTTCAGTCTGTTTTTCTTTCTTTTTATTTGTCCAAAGAATAACCATGTTAAGCATAAATTGTACTTAATGCAACAGATTTCCATTTGCTCTTCTATGCAGATTCAGTTTGAAGAAAGCTGTCTGCTTAATTCACTAAATTCCATAAATGCATGGACATTCATTGTTGTAGACATGTTAAATACTGCTACCCTGTTTTCCCCAAAATAAGACATCCCCTGATAATAAGCCCAATCGGCTTTTGAGTGCATGGCAATAAGGCCAAGCACTTATTTCAGGGTTCAAAAAAATTATAAGACAGGGTCTTATTTTCAGAAAAACACTGTACATTTTAAAAGAATCAGGATGTATTCTTATTGAAATTATGGTTAACTTTGTGTTGATGTGTAGCTAGACACTTCTCTGGGAAACTTGGGACTGTAATAATTTGTGTCTCCACAAGGTGGTTTTATTCCTTATTGTCACATGGGCCTTTAATCAACCTCTTGAAAGACTTTAACCACAGCTGATTTAGTTATCATGAAGAGGCCCTTTGATCTGTGAAGTTCAAACACATCCATTCATGCCAATATAATAGTTTAAATTTAAACTTTAAATTAAAGTTTTACAATGCATATAAAAAAATAACACAAACTAATAAAGAACAGAAACAGTAAAAAATCAAAAACAAAGAAAACCAACAATACAGAAACAATAAAAAAAATAGAAGATTCCAATTTATTTGCATCAAATAGCAATACAATTGCAAAATTCATCCTTATTCTATTATTACAAAACAGCTCACTTTTTTCTATATTCAGGTTTTTTTTCTAGTAATCAAAATCACAAATCATAAGTACATTTTTTCTGTTTCATGCAAAAAGTCCATAGGAGGTTTCCAGTCAACCAAAATGTAGGCATCGTTTTTTTTTCTCCTTTAATCAGAGGGATTAATGTAGCTATTTCTACTAGTTCCATAATATTCACCAATCATTTCTCCATTATAGCGTGTGTCAAATGTTTCTACTTTTGAGTACAAGTAATCTCATTGTAATTGTCATATATAAAAACAAAGTTCCACAACTTTTTTTTCCAGCTGCTTGTCCATTAGTTCCCCCCCCCAAAAAGTCTCTGATTTCAGTTGTACTTTAACCTTTTAAATCTTCTGAATTAATCCATGTATTTGTAATGTTTTGGCTTTCTTACATATCCACCAAACCAGTGGTGAAATCCAATTTTTTTTACTACTGGTTCTGTGGACGTGGCTTGGTGGGCATGGTGTGGCTTGGTGGGTGTGACTTGGCCATGGCAGGGGAAGTATACTGCAAAATCTCCATTCCCACCCCACTCCAGGGGAAGGATATTGCAAAATCTCCATTCCCACCCCACTCTGGGGCCCCAGAGGTGGTATTTGCCAGTTCTCCGAACTACTCAAAATTTCCGCTACCAGTTCTCCAGAACCTGTCAGAACCTGCTGGATTTCACCCCTGCACCAAACATGATAAAATGTCCCTTCTTGTTGTTCACATTTCCAACAAAAGTTTAAAAAAACCTTCATATATTCTAGATCATTTCTCTGTTGACAAATACAAATGTTACATCATTTTATAAACAGTAAAAATAGAACGTAATGTAAATTTCAGTCCTTTCAACCATATATTTTCCCATTGGTTCATTTGCATTTTAAAGCCAATTTTTTTTATTCATTTTGTTATACATTCCTTTACTTGTTCTTCTACTGTCGCATATTTCAGAAAAAGTTTATATATTTCAGCAATGACATGTTCATCAGTGAGTAGTAGGGTTTTTATTTTTATTTTTTTATTTTTTTAAAATAAGTTTTATTACACACATATTAAAACATTGGACACGGTGTAACCATCCTGGCATTCTCTTTGCCATACATACTAAAATGAAAGATATGTATCATATATACCTTAATACTTATATACAATTAGTCTGTTCAGTATTTACATATATAAAGACATCCTTTTCTGTCTATATTACTTATACATTTGTTTTATCCATTATCATTCTATTGTAGTTACATACATAACTTTAATTCTACATTTTATGAATTCTAGTCAGTTCTTGTTTTTCGACTCTCTTTTCTGTTCCAACCATTGATAAAATTTATTCCATATCTCGTGGTATTCTGACTCGCCTTTATTTTTCAATTCCTAAGTTAATCTATCCATTTCCACACATGTCAAAATTTCCTTTATCACTTCATCTTCTAGAGGAGTTTCCTTATTTTTCCAATTTTGGGCAAAACTCATTCTTGCTGCTGTTATAATACGTATTATTAAATAAATTACCCCTTTACTCTATACAGCAGAGGTCTTCAAACTTGGCAGCTTTAAGACTTGTGGACTTCATAGCTGGCTGGAGAATTCTGGGAGTTGAAATCCACAAGTCTTAAAGCTGCCAAGTTTGAAGATCTCTGCTATACAGTATAGTAGGGTTTTTATTATGGGCTTCAGAAATCTGAAATTTCACTAAGGGACAGCAATGAGAGATTTCTATAGCTTTCAGCACAGACAGGGCTGTCCAGAAGTTTTGAAGCTGCCATCTCAGTACAATGCCTTCCAGAAGCACCAGAACTATTGTCATATGCAGTTGGCTTCAGGTTGAGGAAGGTTGATTTAGAATAAGTTGACCTTTTCATTATACGGTTTCTTCTTTTTCTTTTGATTGTTTTGTTTTCTTCTTTAAGATTTATATATCTGCTTTTTATTTGATTTGGTTATATAGATTCTACAACTGAGAAAATAGCCATTGTTAAGAAGCTGGAGTCTGTAAGTATTCGTCAAGTAACAGTCAATGCCCAGGAGACAAAGAGCGAAGGCGACAACTGCAGCCAACTTTTAAAAGATAAGCTCCCCCTGGAACAGAACCCACTGGTTATGATCCTTGCAAGCCAGCAGCAGACAGAGAAAGCAAGTCAAGACCAGTTTGGAATTAAGGACATGTCAGAGCAAATTTCCTGGCCACCGGAGCTATCAATAGATAAAACAGAAGATAAATCACATCTAAAGGAATTGGTAAGAAAAAGTATTGAAAGTCGTCTTCGCATCTTATGTTGTTTGACTGTTTTGCTATTTTATAAAAAAGACACCAACTATTCTTTCCTCAAGTACCATTCTTGATACACCTTGTAATATTGGACCTTTTTACACAGTGAATTCCAGATTTAAACATCTCCCAAACTGAATCAGGGTGATTTGGACATAATAAATATGTAAATCAAAGCATAATTCATCCAAAGCCAATTAATTTGATACTGAACTATCTCTGGCTTTCACTAATGATTGTGAGTTTCATACATTTACAAACAGACTGCAATGTCTAAGAATCAATCCAAAGATAATCGAAAACATTTTCCACAAAAACCAAACAAAAGCAGTCATGTTATTCAGAAAATTTTCAGGTTGCATGGATAGGTACACCTCTATTCTACTTGTAACTTTCTTCACATTTGTCCACTAAAAGATAGAAATGTGTTGGTTTGATTTTCATCTCAGAAAGATAAATAAAATTTCTGAATATGTCATTCAGTTCTACAAATAATTAAATTAGTCATTAGAGTGTCCTCCATATTATTGTTTTTTTTTAACAAGAAATGTCTGAACCTTTTTTTTTTAAAAATTGAGCTGCCTTCCTCTTCTAATAAATGTCAACAAATTTTCATCCAAACAATTGAACATAAAAAACCCCCTACAGCTTGTTTATTTTTAATAATAGCCAAGAGGGGATTCAAATTTCAGATCTCAAATTCAATTCAGTCCCCAAAAAGAATTGAGGCATTCTAAATAAACTAGACTAAAGCAGGGATGAAATGCTCCCGGTTCAGACCGGATTACCTGATCCGGTAGCGATGGCGGTGGGTGGTTTGGAGAACCGGTAGCAAAAATCCCTGCCCACCCCCCCATGCCCAGCTGAGCCGAGCGATCATCAGAGACTTTTTTTTAATTTTTAAAAGCATTTTTTCTACAACCTCTTTGGCCCGAAAAAATGCTTTTAAAAGTAAAAAAAAAAGCCTCTGCCGATTGCGCAGCTCAGCTGGGATCGTCAGAGGCTTTTAAAAGCATCTTTTCTACAGAGGTTGTAGAAAAGATGGTTTTAAAAGTTAAAAAAAAAAGTTGGCCATGCCCACTCAGTCACATTACCCCAACCCCCACCAAGCCATGCCCACTGGTAGTAACAAATTTTACATTTCACCACTGGACTAAAGCTATTTGTGGATGGGGGAAGGAATCCAAGTTCTTTTTCACTCATTACTTACTAATAATTCTCAGTCTTGAGTCAAAAAGCCCCACAAATCTTTTTTTTTCCTTCTCCTTTGCCATTGCCAAATGTTAAAGTCCAATAATGCTGATCCCAAATCTCTCGATGGAAAAAATCCTGGGAATCACATTAACATTACTGTGAGCACCACACCAAAGTGATGGTTCTGATCCCAATTTTATGTTCCCTGTAAATAAATTTATCACTACCAAACAACTAATCCATAATATTTCTCTGAATTGGATTTCCTTTGGGACTCTTTTCAAGATTATTTGGAAACTTAAGTTAAATTAAAATAGAACTGCAACTGCATTGGACTGCCTACTGTGTTTCCCCAAAAATAAGACCCTGTCTTATATTTTTTTTAACCCTGAAATAAGCAGTTGGCCTTATTGCCATGTGCTCAAAAGCCCAATTGGGCTTATTATCAGGGGATGTCTTATTTTCGGGAAAACAGGGTAGTATGAACCCTTGATTCCATTATGCTGACTGCAGGTTCATTTTTAGGTTTAAGAAAGCTGCTAAATTGATTTTTAAAGCATTGAATGGCTTGAAAACAAATATTTTCAAGGAAGAGTCTTCCCCGATGTATCTGTCATCTTTCAAATTTGTCATCCAGGATTTTTGCCAAGATGAGTGAGCTTGGTTATCTACAAAGGAGAGGCCTTTTCTCTCTCTCCAGGGAGGCACCCTTAATTTACTATCAAGGTCAAAACATTCCTCTTTATTAAAAATGTAAAAATAATGTAAAATAACTATAATGTATATAATATATGTATTTATATATTTATATCTAGTGTAAAATATCTATAACTTGCAATAAGTAAGCCTTTTTAATATCTCTACAGTAGTACTTATTAGTTGTATCCTGTTTCCTAATTTTACATTTTTAATAACATTATAATCTGTCATGAAAATGCCAGTTAGCGAGTGGATCTGAAGTAAAATAAATAATTGAAAAATTTTATATTAATCAGCACTCATGGCTGATTTTCAGATACTTGCCCTGAATTCTCAACCTATTGACCCCCTTCATGAAGCTTCAGATTGCTCATTGATCTCCAAACATGTATTATATGAACATAATAAATACTATTTTATCTGATAGCACTATGAATAATAACAGTAATACAAATGGACAGTCCCAATCATCCAGGAGGAGGGGGTTAATATTCACCACTTTAAGGAACCCTGGCCTAACAGTTTTGTTTTTGTTTTGACCCTTCAAGTCAACATTGACCCTTGGCAACTGCCTGGACAGTTCCCTCTAGCTTTCTTGGCAAGATTTCGGAAGTGATTTGCCATTGACTTCTTCCTAGGACTAAGAGAGAGTGATTGGGCCTTAGCTGGCTTTGTATACCTAATGCGGAATTAGAACTGATGGTGTCCCAATTTCTAACCTTGTGCCTTACCACTACACTGATCTGGCTGGTTGACCTAATAGTAGACTGAAATTATCCTGTTGGGAAGCTATGCTTGCAACCAATGGATCAACACTCGGTTGAACTGAATAAAAGTAGACACTTCACTTGTGGAAAAAGACTAGGAAAAAAAAATGATGATGGCAATCAATAATAATAATAATAATAATAATAATAATAATAACAACAACAACAACAACAACAACAACCACCACCACCACCACCACCACCACCACCTGATCAGTGGGTGCAGCAAAATTTCACAAACTGACTACCTACAATGCCATGACCGCGTTGCTAAGATCATTCACTGGAAATTGTGCCAGTACAATTTTGAGTACAGCAAAAACAACTGGGAACATCAGGTTGAGAAAGTTTTAGAGACTGAGAAACTCAAGATCTTGTGGGACTTTAGGATTCAGACTGACAGGCACTTGGTCCACAACACACCTGACATAACAATAGTTGAAAAGAAAAAAGTATGGTTCATTGACATTGCAATACCTGGTGATGCACGGATTGAAGATAAGCAGCAAGAAAAAATCACAAAGTACCGGGACTTGCAAATTGAAGTTGAGCGACTGTGGAAAAAGAAATTGTGTGTTGTCCCGATTGTAATTGGAGCCCTTGGAGCAATACCCAAACGGCTACCCCACTATTTAGAAATTCTAAATTTACCGGACTTGAACATTTTGACTCTACAAAAAACCACCTTATCGGAACAGCTTACATCCTCCGATGATACCTTAACAGTTCCTAGGTCCTTGGTTAGGACTCGAGCTGCTGAACTATTAACCAGCCTCAAAGGCTGTGAATCTCACTAAAGATTAACCAATAATAACAATAATAATAATAACAACAACAACAACTTTATTGTCATTGTACATGTATACACAGTATACCCATACAACGAAATTCACTTAACACCCAAAGACCAGATCCAAAACACATAACATCCCCGAACACATTCCCACCCACCACAATTTCCCACCCCTAAACCACCCAAACAACAACACAAGAGACGAAGTAATACTGTCCAACATCTCACTGATGGTGGCCCTTTAGTTCATTATTGAGTGCAATTATAGCTCTGGGATAACGTGTGGTCCAAGTTTTAATTGTTCTGTATCTTCTACCAGAAGGGAACAGTCCAAAAAGATTGTAAGCAGGATGGGAAGAGTCTCTGAGAATGTTATGCAACTTTCTCAAACAGCGAGATTCAAAGATGTCGTCCAGGGCTGCAATATAAGCAGTTTTAAAGGGGAATAGCTAATTCATGGAGCTATCAGTAATTATCTGTAATTTCTACTTTTGTTGGCAGTATATTGTTTTTAGATACTCTTAAAACACCCAGCTGCTAGAGAGCTACAGTTGAAAATGTTTGCTTTCCTGCTGTCATATCTGTGAGCTTCCTGGATGCATCAATTAGGTTACTTGTGACACAGAATGCTGGAATAAAAAGATCTTTTGACTTGTTCAAAAAAGTCTCATTTATATGTTCTTAGCCTATTTCTACTTTCATACTTATCAAAGTTAGAACTATGTTAGGGTGTCACATTTTATTAACTTTTGGCATTATAATTGTCAAGCTTGATCTTCACATTGACTTTGAGGGAGGGCCCATTATGAAGTTTCCAATGATATAAATCCAAATCCACTGAAAATATTATAGTTGATTGAAATAGTTTATTACTTTCTGATTTATTCCCACTGTATCATAGTTTTCAAATAGTGCCTCATTTTTAACATTTGGTTTCCAACAAAGTAGGATGGACAAATAACAAGATTTCTGTCTTCAATGGAGGAAATTTTCATTTTATTATTTAATTATTTATTTAATAAAATTTGAATCTATATGGTTTTTAATGGAAAAGGATAATAGATGAACTTTTCATTCTTTCAATAGAATATATGCTTAGCTGTTATTCTAAAACTTTTATGTAGTTGTTTTTTAAAAGGGCCACAACTTATAAAAAGGAGTTATGTGATCTAGATGGTTTCTCTTTTTCAGGTGGTTGATGATCATTCCAACATTGTGATGAAACCACTGTGGCCAGATATTCAACAAGAGCTGAAAATTGTTGAGTCTGAGGAGGAGTTTTCGTGTACTGGAAGTGATCTAAAGACAGACGAACAACAACAACAACGGGAGTTTAAACCAAGTCTTACATCTGTTGCATCTTCAGAAGCAAAGAGTTTTGTGTGTAGTTCTCTTCTGCTACCAACTCCCTCCAAAGAGGAAAACCTAATTGGAGGTCCATTGGCTATATCTGACATTCTTTCCAAAGAATCACAAGAGGTACAACTTTGCAACTCTGAGCCATTCAGAAAGCAGAGTAGTATTCTCTTCACCTCAGTGAAGCTGCAAAATATTCCATGCTCAAAAAATTGCCCACAAGATGATAACACAAAAAATGATCTCCCATCTCAATCCTCAGATTGGAAGTTTCCATCAGAACTAAAAGAAAACACAGCTTTTTCAACAGACAAGTCATCATATTCCAAAGAAAATAATTTAGATCAGCTAGAATGTGAAAGTAAGGATTGGCTTATTCAAAGAGAGAAAAAAGTTGAAACAGCAACCCAGTTCAAAAAAAGCAGTGACACATATTCAGAGAGAGATCTAGCCAATTCAAAGATTCAATGTAGAGCTGAAGTCCCATGGGTCAAAAAGGGCAGAATGAATGATCAAAACTCTGCTAATCAACAGGAGGAAGATACATGGAGTGACCATGTCCATGGTTTAGAATTGCTAGAGCCATGGGAAGATCATCAGTGGGTCACCAGTCCCCTTCATTCTCCTACCTTGAAAGAAACTCAAGGGAAGGCACTTCAGGAGTTTCAGCCACAGAACCAAGGAATGGCCCAAAGCCATTTCAAGAAACCATGTTTCAGTCGTAGCTTTTCTTTAGATAGTAAAGATTTTTTGAAAGCTCATTGGACTATAGAAATACCTTTAACTAATGCACACGAGGAACAGCTTTGTGGTGACCTAGAACAAGGAATGAAGGAATATTCACCAGGACTGTGGAAAGAAAGTTTTCAGAAAGCTGAAGCCTGGCTGAATTGTTTAAAGGAAACTTCAAACTCACATGAAACAAACACAAAATATCTAAGTCATAAAGCAGGCTTTGCAGCCACAGAGTTGCCTTCTAGCCTTGAAGGATTGCCTAGTGTTGCCTGCAAAGCATTGGTTAAGAAGGAAGTGCCTAAAGATGACAAAAATCAAGAAAACATGAAGCTAGATTTGCCTTTGTCACAATTCAATACTGAGGTCAATTTATTAAATTCAAACTGCACAGGAAAGCAGGCAACTAATATTCAACGGAACGACAGACCGGGAGTTCCTGTTATGAAAGGACCATGTTGTACTAAAGAGCTGCAGATCAATAAAGGTGAAGACATTCCATGTAAAGGAAAGCCAAGGCCCTCTTCTCTCAACCTGGATTCTGTCCTTCCACTCACCAGCCGTTTTAATTTTGACAACTTGTCTTTCCCCTCTTCACCCAGGCACTTTCTCTGCAGGCAGAAAGATGCTAAGTCTAGTGATTCTGCACCATCCCTTCCTCTTGCTTGTCCAAGTGAAAATAAAACTGACCTTTGGGGGTCACACTTTGATCCTCAAGACTTAGACTTGGAATACATAATGATGGCTCACGCTACCACTGGTCGTCGTAATTCTGCCCCTGTAAGTGTTTCAGCAGTAAGAACATCTTTCATGGTTAAGATGTGTCAGGCTCGAGCTGTCCCAGTAATTCCACCAAAGATTCAATATACCCAAGTTCCCCAGCCTTTGCAGGCACAAAACCCCAACTGCAGAATCCCAGTGGCATCAGAGAATAAACAAACAGAAGTCAAGAAAAGTCTAATCAAGCCCATTCAAAATGCTCAGGGTCAGCTGCAACTCCCAAAGAGTCCACCACTTGATGGGATGATGGGAAAAGAAAACAACAGTACACTCATTTTGGATTCAGCTGCAGCTAGAAAAGCCGAACCACCTTTTCCCAATCATAATACTACTCAGGATGCACCAGTTCTTCGGCGAAAGAGAACCTCTGAAGGAGAAACTACTGGAGATACTCCACAGTCCTCAAAAATGGAGAGGCCATCTGGGGTTTCGAAGCCTTCTTACAGATCTAGACCAGGAAGACCTCAGAGCCTTATTCTATTTAGTCCTCCCTTTCCTATCATGGACCATCCCTCTTCTGCAGACTCTAGAGTATTGTTATCTCCCATAAGAAGCCCTACACAGACCCCTTCTCCAAGTCCAATTTTGAATGATTTATTAGGGGCAGCCCCAGAGGGTGTCACTCTTCGTAACAAGATGACTATTCCAAAGAATGGCCAAAGACTAGAGACATCTACAAGTTGCTTTTACCAACCACAGAGGAGGTCTGTAATTCTGGATGGAAGAAGCGGGCGTCAGATAGAATAATGTCTTTCAATTTCTCTTCCCTGGTGGATGAGATATACTGGTAACACTGAGAACTATGAATATGATGGTATTATTGCTAAATGCTTATTACTAAAACAGTAATTGTTGATTTCAACAATCCTTAATTTTATATTTTGTCACATTTAATAGATGAAATTATCCCATAGGTGAAAGCAACATTTTACTGCAAGGAAAGGCAGAGGTAAAAGTTGTCTAGAAATGTATTCCTTTATAAGACACTCTCATGCTTCTGCTTCCCACCAACAGACACGAATCATCTCAGCTAATGTTCCTTTCCATGATCTTGCTTATTGCCTTCCTATAATGTTGAAATGCTAAGTATTGGGGATTCCAGTCCTGGTATGTATTAAGAACAGCAGACCTGCTCCATGCATCTATATTCAGACCTACAAGGAGCATTGTCAAAAGAATAATGTGCACGCTGGGCACTCAAATAAGTGGTGAGAGAGGAATGCTGATGTGTTTGAGTGAAACCTATTTTGATAAGCTATTATTATTAAAAACACCAATTATATCTTACACTTCTCTAAATGGTTGATGGACTTTAATACTGATTATAGAAGATTGTACAAATAGTCATACAGTATGAAATATCTGCTCTGTCAATAATTAGAAGATTTAGTGATGTAATAGAAGGGATTGAACCTGCTCCGGATTATTTTCATCCTCCTCCAAAAGCACTAATTTGCTATCTCTATAGCGGTGTCACTTTTGGTAGCTGCTAAATGGAGCGATAGGGCAGTCATAATAAACTTCAATCCATTTATCAGAACATTATAGTGTACTGATGTTTATTGAAGACATTATAATATGATTTTCTCTACACCAGCCCCAGTGTGGCTGCTTTGCAAATGAGATTGAATTTAAGTTGCTACCCAACTTGCATCAATAAGTGGTACAAAGTAAATTTCAATTAGCAATTAAATTCCAGCCCAAATATCTGGTTGCAAGTTATTAAATCAGAATTGGGGGTCCAAAGATCTATCAAGAATGACTTACAGTACATGTGTTAAATTTTGTTTTCTCATTGACTCTCAATATCATAGTCCAGAACCACATATTCACAAAAAACAGTTGAACTAGAGCTAGGATAGAAAATATGTAGACAAGTGACTTTGTTGGGAAAATATGTGACAAGTAACTTTGGTATACATATAAGATATTGAAATGACATATATTGTAAATTCACTAATACTTATTTTGATACATGTACTTCTACCTAGAATTCCAACTTTGATTTTGAGAATAAGTTGCTTCACATAACAAAATGAGCACCTCTTACTTTTGAAGTCTATTATAAATCCCGGTTTCCTTTTTTCTACTTTTCAATAAAATTTATGTAAGGCAATTTGAAATAATAGCAAAAGAGGATTGGCAGTTCTAAAACATTGTGGTTCTCTCTTTATAACAGAGTAATGGGTGACACTGTCTTTATTTGCACATTGTTATTAACAAAACAAAAAACAAAAAACCCTGATTTTAATTGAAGAGAATTTAATTGAAAGAAATTCAGCTATTTAATTGAAAAGAAATTCAGCTAAAGACAATTGGAATGGATTTTTAAGATTTTTAAGATTCATTTTGAGAATAAATCAGTTTCTCCATTTTTGGAAACATAGAATAAGAGGTTCTGCTTTTTGCATCCTTAGATTTGGTCAGGGCTTGGTATGCTGCTTATAAGAGTTGGCAAAGAAGGGAAAGAAAAAAACAGTGTCCTCCCACCCTCCCCATCCTATAATGCCCAAGGACAGAAGGAAGGACACTGTGGGCTGTCATTTTTGGTGGAAGAAAGAATAGGTTAATGGAGTGAAGCAGAGTGCTGAATTAGAAGGAATGTTGTTAGTACATTATACCATTTCTGGGATAACAAAAATAATTTACTTGCTCATTGAATGATATCTAGAGAGAAAGATAGATTTACCTGTGGGATGGTTTGTTCTTTTGTGTAAGTAATGCCTAGGATTTGCTTTAAGCAAGGTATGTTGACTATTTTCCTAGTGACAGATATATTTTCTAAAAGTGTGCTATAGAAATATATTAAAACACAGTATAATTAAGACCTAAGAAGCTGTCTCTAAATAGCAGTGCATCTTGGACAAAGCCAGTGTTTAGAAATTAGGCTTTGTTGCAAACTCCTCTTGTGTAGGTTTCCCACACTTTTGATAGAGAAAGATCATCAATTGCTGTGGAGTCTGTCCTTCCTGATCTTTTTTCCTGCAATTGTTCTTCACATCAACACAGGACTTTATCAACTATTGCTTAGCTTATCTGAAATAGATCTCACTCAAAAAAAGTAAATCTTCCAATTATTTCATGGCAATGGTCCCCGGGGTGATGGTGGTGAAGAATTGTTTTATGAGATGAGAGATATGATTAAGAAGCTAGGAAAATGCCTGTACATCATTTTGCATCCTTAGCATTGTTTTGCTTCAATTTCTTGATAGTTTCAATTCTTGGGTGCAAACACACACACACACATACACAATTTTAGTTGAGATTGGGAAAATCATTAAAATGGATGGATTCTTCTTCCATTGTGTTCTAAAAAAAAGGCCTAATTTTGGGTGGGAGGGTTGGAGGTGGAGGAAAAGGTGAGGGCTGCACTTGGTTTTTCAGTGGCTGAGAACAACACTCCAGAAGTTAGATCAAGGATAAAATAAAATAAAATTGATTTCATTTCTTTCAAAAGTGAATTCAGGTAATGGTTTCTTTTTACATGTATTAAATGTAAAAATGCTCCCATGCATTTTTTTTTAGTTTTTTCCCTTTTTCATAATAATAATTACAACTTGTCAGCAACTTTTGAAGGGACACATCCACTGTAGTCAAAGCATTCAAGGTCCCTCTATGGCTGTAAAGTCTCAAGCTGTGCATCTTTCCTGTATATGAAAAATGCTGTATGCCATGTTAAATTGCTTATAACATTTTAACTGTAAGTCTTTAAGATACAAGTATACTTTTTTCAAGATTTGTTTCTGATAATTTTATTAAAATAAAACAAATTTAAGTTGAGAATAAATCCCTGTTCCTTCCTGCCCCTTCCCCTCCCTGAAGAAATTATGAATCAGTTTTTCCTATTGCTTTCAATTTGAGAGGGGGAAGCCAAGTCCATTAATGTGAGCTTTGTATGAATGCGTTGAATTTCATTTAATCACCATGATGAGTATTTGTTTTCATGGAGTGCTGCTCCTCTATTTTAGTGCTTACATCACGTGGAAATTTTGCCAAGTCTCAACCATGAGATTAAACTGGAGTTTTTATAAAAACATATTTGTGTCTTAGTGTTGTTTTGACAATGTACATAGTTACTGTGCTTTTGATGAGAACAAAAGATATTTACTTTTGACATTTCTATTACGGTCATCCTTACTTGATAAGCTAAATCAGGGATGGAAAACCTGTGAACTTTCCAGATGCTTTCCAGATGCTTTTTGAAATTCAATTTTCAAAAGGCCCAGTTAATACCAAGTTCTGAGAAATGTTGGTGAGGAATCTTTCAGCAATATGAAGGGCTATAATTTCTCCATCTTTGAATAGCCCCAAGCATTAAGGATGCTCGTCAGCATCACAGGTGTTATTATGCAAGATCATTGACAACCGATCCTTTAAAGAAATTGAGAGAATGTACATTGTTATTTCAATCCCTACTCACGTTCACTCATGCCTTAGTCACTTCCCATCTTGACTATTGCAATGCGCTCTACATGAGGCTGCCCTTGAAGAGAATCTGGAAGCTCCAGTTGGTGCAAAATGCAGCAGGCCGCATGGCTTTGCTCAGACCCCAGTGTGCACATATATCATCTCTCCTGCGGGAGCTGCATTGGCTGCTGATTTGCTTCCTGGTGCAATTCAAGGTACTGGTTGTCACCTTTAAAGCCCTTCATGGCTTGGGAGTGGGGAGGCAGGGAACGTTGCGGATCCCATCCCTGAGGGAGATACACCTGGCGGGACCCAGAAGAAGGGCCTTCTCCGCGGTGGCTCCCTCTCTCTGGAACATCATTCCCCCAGAGATTAGAATGGTCCCACCCTAATTCTCTTCTGGAAGACACTGAAGACCTGGTTCTGCCAGCGGGCCTGGGGAACCCAGAGCGGGATGGAGCCCATTAAATGGCTTGTGTGATCAGCTGTTGCTGGGGCGGGAGGTAGGGGTCAGGGGTGATTTTATTATATTAATTTATTTGATTTTTTATGAGTTTTAGTGTTTTTTAAATGTGGTTTTTTATATTTTGTAAGCCACCTTGAGTCACCATAGGCGAATAGGCAGCAATATAATTAATTAATTAATTAATTAATTAATTAATTCTCATCTAAAAAATAATCTTTGGAAGTTGACTGAACTACTCCATGTGGGTGGCTCATCTACCTGTGGGAAGCAGTCAGAATATTAGCGATCACACTGCATCCTTTGTAACTAGTCCAAAAGTTACAGACTTAACATTCTTGCTGAACTTCAGTCTTTTTCATACCTAGTAGAAGAAAATCCAATCTTCTGTGTTTCCAAAGCAACTTGCATAAATCTAACATTACATTTGGTAGCAGCTGGATCTCATATTCTCTTACAAAGCATCTATCTTGACTACTGTCACCACAAGCTCATAACGCGAAGGGATTTAATTCTCTTTCTCTCTCTCCTCCAGCTGCTTCCTTTTCATTTTTCAAAATTTAAATGCGTTAATTGGGATCCTGTTCGTGTCTTTAGATACATTAAAATGAAAGGCCATTTGCATGCATTTTGACTGATATGCAACAGAACTTAGGATGCTTAGTCTGATATTTTACTTTTAGTAATATATTTAGCATGGCTATATAATTAGGGAGTAATCTGGTTTGTGCTGGAATCAGATCTGGGCAATCTGCTAGTTCCCTGGATTTGATAGGATTCATGGCTTCTTCCTTATTCATGGATATACACACACAAAAAAAGACCTGATCTGGGAAATTGGAACTTTCACCGTTATACTGAAGAAAGAATAATAGTATCAGCTACACATTTTCTCCTTCTTTGAGAAGATCGGCAATGTATCATTTAATATTTTAAGGGGAGGTGAAAAATTCCAATGAAAAGTCAGCAGTGCAGAGTTGCAAGGAGTGAATTTGGGTGTTTTTCCGCTAGGTCTTTTGGAGGAAATTGGGAATGGGTCAGGGGTGAAATCCAAATTTTTTTCCCTACTGGTTCTATGGGTGTGGCTTGCGGGTGTGGCTTGGCTTGGTGGGCGTGGCAGGGGAAGGATACTGCAAAATCTCCATTCCCACCCCACTCTGGGGCCAGCCAGAGGTGGTATTTGCCAGTTCTCCAAATTGTTCAAAATTTCCGCTACCGGTTCTGCAGAACCTGTCAGAACCTGCTGGATTTCACCCCTGGAATGGGTCTTTATTTCTATAATATTGTTAACTGTGAGGGCAAACTTATCATTTTCATGTGTTTTCTGTGGCAGATATTTAGCAATACCGGTAGTCCTCAATTTATGACCGCAACTGAACCCCAAATTTCTGTTGCTATGCAAGACAGTTTTTAAGTGAGTTTTGCTCCATTTTATCACCTTTCTTGCCACAGTTGTTAAATGAATCTGGCTTTCCCTATTGACTTTGCTTGTCAGAAGGTCACAAAAGATGATCACATGACCCCGGGATACTGTAGCCATCATAAATACATGCCAGCTGCCAAGCGTTCAAATTATGATCACATGATGATGCAGAGGCTGCAACGGATGTAAATGTGAAAAACAGTCATAAGTCACTTTTTTTCAGTGCCGTTGTAACTTTGAACTGTCACTAAATGAATGGTTCTATGTTCAGGGCTATCTGTAGTAGCAAAAAGGTCTATTCTTCTTTAATACAAATACTGTATAAAATGGACAAAGCTTCTCCTTTAATACATTGGAAACCTAGTAGGACATGTACAAAATAAGTGCTCAGGACTATATTCTTGCTCTTTCTAAAATAGTTTATAGTATTACAATATTCAGAACAAATTTTAAGTTACAGTATTTTTTGGAGTATAAGACGGATCTTCTCCCCCCTAAAAGGGAGTGAAAATTTAGGTGCATCTTATACACCAAATGTAGCCCCGCCCACCCACTGGCCCCCCACCCTTTGGCTTCTGCCTCCCAGCAGTTTACCTCCTTGCAGCAAGCAGCAAGAAGAAACAGCTTGTTTCAGCTTCAGCACAGCCTAATTAGCACAAGTTGATTGGATTGGCCTCCCAACTCTCAGCTGTTTTGCTCTCAGCTATTTTGCATGGGCCTCTGCTGCTTGCTGCAAGGAAGTAAATTGCTGGGAGCAGATTTTTTTTCTTGTTCTAATCAAGCTATGCTGAAAACAAAAATGAAAGTAAAGCAGGCTATTTGCTGTTTGCTGCAATGAGGCAAAATTGCTGGGAGGCAGAGGCAGATTTCGTTTTCTTGTTTTCCTCATCAAAAAAGGTAAGTGCGTCTTATAGCCCGGAGCATCTTATACTTTGAAAAATACGGTATATCATTTAAAAAGAGCAAAATCTGGTGTATTACAGGTAGTCCTTGATTAATAACCATTGCTTAGCAATCATTCAAAGTATTGGATGATTTTTTTTTTTCTTCAAAGAGTTGATTCAAAAAAGAACCAAATTTTTGGTCCCTAATCCATAGCCATACACGTACTGTTTTTTTCGATTGAATGTCAGTGATGCTGGCAGAGGAAAGAAATGCATCATATCCTTTTAGCTTTAGTGAAAGTGCAATCCAGAAATATTTAATTTTAGCAATAGGAAGATATGTTAGCACTTCAAAGCAAATACAGCAGCTGCTTAATAATAAACCAAGGGATAAAAGACAGAACCGAGGATAAAATAACATAGCTGAAGTTTTCTGGAAAAGGAGCATTTTCTGAAAGGCAAAAGCTGAAGCAAAGAAACAAAAAACAGATGTTGAACTCATTTTCCACTGCTGAAAGAACTTGGGAGAAAAAACTTGTTTTAAAAAAGGAAAGTTAATCTCTGTCTCAGCAAATACAACGTTCGTTTTATTCTACATTTCATTACCGTTACTTTAGGCAACTGAAGTTCACCAAATTTTGCCCAAAGAAAGATGATCAAAAAGGAATCCTATGTCTCTCAATGTGTCCTGGAGTATCTACAGCCTTAAACCACTTGTTAAAGAAGAGCCTTGTTTAACTATTATAGAAGGAATATTCTTTTGGTAAGAACTATGCAACTCCAACATGACTGGAAAGACTTAGGTCATATTTCGATGGGGCGGGAGTGTTGCTGAAAGCACTTGAAGAGAGGCACTTGAAAAAGCATTTGTTCAGATACTCATGAAGAACATTAGAGGTATCACACCCATGCTTATAGCCTCCTATCTATATTCTTGCCATAAGGCAGGGATTAGCAGTCTTTAGAGACTTAAAGTATATTTAGAATTTGGAGAATGAATGCACTCACAAAATGACTGTGATATTCCTAGAAACAATGTGAAAGCAGAGGCAGGATTTTTGTTTTGTGTGTGTGTGTGTGTTTTTGCTTTCAATACGGAAGCTATTATTTTTATTTTAAAACATTAAACGTCAGGAGAGCTGGGCGATTGTAAAGAATTCATTATAATTCCTTTATAAATACTATATATATGCATGGCTAAGTCTACTCTAGAATTTTAAACATAAGATGAAAAATGTATCATCCATGGATAAAATGACCCTATTTTTTTAATTTGTACAATTGGCTTATTCAAGGATGGGGCATTTTTCATGGTATATTCTTTAAAAATTCAGACGTTGGTTTACTTATAGATGGACTCATCATTGAGTACACCATATGCCACAAGATGGGCAGTGTGTGTATGTGTGTGTTTATGTATAAAGCATTACTGTATATACTTATGGAACAACTAAACAATACAAACTAAATGTGTATTTTGGAACCTGCAATTTTTGATTTATCTGTGAATATATACAATACTAACTGATTCTTACCACTTTCTTTGGAAAAAATCAGTGACTATTTTAAAGGGAGAAGCTGTTTAAGTCACAGACGTCAATTGATGCAGTAATACAAATTAAAGCAACCCTTATTAAATGGTTGTCCAGTCCCTACTTCAACATATCCAATGTAGGATAAACTACAATGTTTCCTTGTTATTGGTGTCACTGTCAAATCAAACCAAAACAAATCAACTCCCCTTAGATATTTAAAAAACAACATCTCTTCCAATTATTATCCCTCCTCCTATTTTGCATTTTAAAGGATAAATACAATAATGATATTCAGTCTCTTCTCAACAGAACTTGTTTTTCCTATCTCCTGCTCTTTTTCATTGCTCTCCCTAAACTGCCCCAGGCTGAAGACTTCTTAAAGTGTGGGAGTACTGATATTATGTTGTGAATCCAAAGGAATTTGTTTCTCATCAGACTAAGTTGGTAAGTAGTAACTCTCTGGAGCATTAGTAGCAACACCTAAGTGTATGGAATAATACTTAGCTACTTACCCAGCAGGTATGCTGCCTGTTTAACCACTGAAGAAATGTTGAATAGCCCTAAGAAAGCAGCTACTGCTTATGAAAAATTGGGTGATGGTGAGAAGAACAGTTCACATACAGGAAGTTCTTAATTTTGGTTGTTTTATTGAAAATTAACACATCTTCTTTGTGCCTTCTAGAGTCTGTCTGGAGTAACCTTCTGAATAATCAATGTAATGGTAAATACAGAAAAAAACCAATAAACTCTTTAATATATTATAGAAGTTTCCCTTTCAGCAAATTCATTCATGGGCAATTTGAGAGCACCTTGCCCTCTAAACTTTACCCCACTTCATCACATTTGCATTATGGAAGAAACTACATGTGAAAAATATTGTTGCGCATTCTATCCCTCAGCAAATCTTCACTTGGGTCATTGGGAAACAAAATGAAAGGCTTAAAGCTATGATATTCTATTTACAAATTCAAATGTTATTTCATAAAATTATAGGTAAAAGCGGTTTAATGTTGATATATTGAAATCAAAATTATACTTAAGTATCCTGGTCCTACAGTTAAAGAATCCCTTATAAAATATGATTACTGGTTTGTTTTTAAATGAAGACACAGATTTTATTCAATAACTGAAGTTTCCCACTAACTTTAAAAAAAAAAATCATTCATTCCAGTTCTTCAGTTTAGGAAAGCATAAGAGCAATCACTATAATGTACAATCAATATACTTGGGTTACATGTGAGACAAAATTCTATTCTCTTAACCATCTATATTTTATTTAAAAAACACAGTTTATTAATAAAGATTTGAACAGGAATAAAATATACAGAAAATGTATTGCTTTTTGGAGCTTACATTTCATGGAAAATCATTTGCATCTTACAATTCTCTGTACAAGGCATACACTATCACAACAAAGTTTACAGTTTGATATGTTAACAAAAGATGGATTATGTAATTGGTTGGTCATCTATATATTAGACATTCATATTAAAATAATAAACATGATCTCATTGTGAATTCTAACAAAATATATTTAATTCAAGATCCAAGGAAAATGTTAGGGTATCTCTTGCATTCAATGTGTTTTCAAGTATAATTGTTCTTCTATGTTTGGTTCTTTTAAGAAGTCATTCTCTCTTGTAAATAACTTAGGAATCATATCAAACATTGGTAAATTGAGGATTGTATGTGTATACCAGTAATCAGAGGTAGCCAAAAAATACTGCAAAAAACCCTAGATAATCACTCCAAACAACTGGTTCAATACATTCTTATTTTCTTAAAATAGCCATTTCCAATAAAAGAGAATAAATGTAGCTCAGGCTTGAACTGGTGTTGTCTGGGCAAGTTGCTTGCTTGCTGTTGGTTCATTAGCCAAATAGGTAACACCATAAGTTTATATATACTGTAGTAGCTTGCCCTGCCAGTGTTGGTAGGGCTGTGGTCTTCTCCTTGAGTGAAGGAGCAGATGGTTTTCTGCTTCATTGTTTGTCTGGTATTAATCCCTGTTTATTGGGTTTTGGATGCTAGAGATGATGTGTTCTGGTCTTTTCGTTTCCTTCTTAGTTTTTTAATTGTCTCTTTTGAATGATATATAAAAGTAGCTTATCTCTATGTATCTAATCAAGGAACTAATAGAGTAACTACCAAAGAAAAAAGCACAGCTTCACTAATACAGTCAGGGCAAGATGCTGTATGTAAACAGGGAGCAAATCCAACAGTCATTGGCACAGATGATGTTACCCGGTGGAGTAATTGGCAAACAAACAAACAAACAAGAGAGCACCGGGGACTCTACCTCCATTTTCTATGTTTTAGCATGTCCTTGATTGTTACAGAATAGTTACAGCTAGAATAGTCCAGTCTTTGTGATTACTATTGCTACAATGTCTGAAATTAAGGCAATGGGAGAAGATAGGCAAAGATTAAAGGGACATCTTGAGAAGTTCCACAGAGAGAAATTATATAGATATGAACTATTTGTGAGTGCCAGTTTAGTGTACTAGTTAAGGCATCAGGCTACCAACATGGAAACAAAGCCAGTTGGTGACTTCGGGCCAGTCACTTTCTCTCCACCCTAGAAAAGAGGCAAAGGCAAACCACTTCTGAAAAACCTTGCCAAGAAAACTTCAGGGACTTATCCAGGTAGTCTCTGAGAAATGGTCATAACTGAACAGAAGAAGGGACGGGAAAAAAACTATATATACTGTAGATTTGTGGAAAAAAGCAGGAAGAACAGACTGCGAGGCCACTATATCTTTAATATTCAATTCTGCTCCAGTAGAACATTGTACAAAGAAGGACCCAAGTCTGGAAAAAAAGGAAATAATTCAAGGAGAATTATTGGAACATCTTTTTTTTTATGCAGCACATTTTGGTTTTCCACTTCAAAACTCCATTGAACAGAAGAACAGCCTGAAGTTAATTTGTACAAGCAGCATAATTAGGTGTGGGACAACTAGCTCTCTGAATTAAGCATGTATTGTGTTCAGCATAGAACCCCAAGGTTGTTTTATTACTATAAAGAAATACAAATGCATAAATTTAATAAGCACCATGGCTGACAGAAAAACTATGAAAACTTCTGCAAGTAAAATGGTTCTCAGGTCTTCCTCTTTTTATGGAAAACTATGCAGACAAAGAAGCAATGATATAAGTTATTGGAAAGCATCTCATAAAGGCTTTTATTAAAGTCACTGCCAAAAAGTATGCAGAGAAACAAATATTTAGACTGCCCAGGAATTTAGGACAACCTTGTTTCCATGCATGTCTGTGCCTGACTGTGGCAATGTCTAGGGCAGAGGTGACAAACTTTTCCTGTTGACAGCCACATTCCTTTCCGAATAATACATGCCAACTTTAGGTGTGCCTGAACCCAGCAGCAGAGAAAGCCAAGCCAAGCTCAAAGTGGCCAAGAATATGCTTTTTCTTCCCTGCCCAGGAGGCTACTAGAGCAAGGTTTTTCAAGATTTCCCCAGCCAGCATGTATTTCTGTCAGCAGAAATTACGGGGAATTCTGAGAGTTGTCAAATTTGAAAAAAAACCTGATTGATTGGTTGAAATATATAAATCAATAGTTTAATCAGGACGGAAAAATAAATATGCTTAAATATAAAAAGAAAGATTATTTCAGAATTTCAAATTTTCCTCACATTGCCCTGACTATTGTTACATTCTCATCAATGAGGAGAAAACAATGAGAGAAATATTACACTGATGTCATCTAAAAGAAAAGTAAAAAAAAAAGCTACTCTGGGAGGGAGTAGCCAGATTCTAAGCTGGATGTCTCAGAGTCTTTTAAAGGTCCTGTGTTAGACAGAGAACACACCTTATTAAAAATCTGAACTGATTATTTATGGTAGCCCAAAATGGACTATAATCCCACATATTCAAGCATATTGTAAAAGGGAGAAACTGGGAAAGAGGATTCTAGACCTACTTTTGAGTAACACCAGTGTCCAATTTCTTCTAGAATAAGGTTTGAGAAAATAAGAAAAGCTTTGCTTTGCTTTGCTTTGCTTTGCTTTGCTTTGCTTTGCTTTACTTCGCTTCGCTTCGCTTCGCTTCGCTTCGCTTCGCTTCGCTTCCTTTCCCTTCCCTTCCCTTCCCTTCCCTTCCCTTCCCTTCCCTTCCCTTCCCTTCCCTTCCTCAATTATTGTGTTGTAGTGCAGTGGTAGCTTGGTATTCAACTGCTCTGAAACTTATCAAACTTGGTAGTCAATGAATTTTGATGTGAAATTTTTGTCCCAGTACGCATTGTTTATTTAATACTCAATGTACAAGCTAGAACTTGTCGGTGTCGGCAGTCATTTTACTTTGTATACATTTGTTTGATACTGATTGTTTTTGGATTCATTGCACCTCTCGTAACGAATTAACGATGAGTACTGAGGTACCACTGTATTTGTTAAGATGAGAGTGAGAGAAACTGTCTAGCTTGCCTCAACCTATTGATGAACTTTAGAATTCATATTCCTGTTCAGCCTGGTTATCCCTAGTCCAACTCCAACATTATTTAAACATCCTAAATATTCTACTATGCCTGTCATTCAGGTGACATGTTCCCATCGTGTTTGTCCACATGCCTCTCATTTGCTGATAACCAGTCTTCCTGCATATTTACATTCTTTTTATTGCCTTCCTAGAGGTCATTTTTATATTTACACTGAGGCTTGTTATACTGGTTAAGGGACTCTGTAAACTCAGGTAGCCATTGCAAGTGTCCAAGAAGGACAGCACAAACAAGTCATACAGTATATTATGAACAAGTTTTCCCTGTTATGAAAGGCTTATCTGACCTTAGCTGGCTCACAACATTAAAACTGTGAGTTCAATCCCAAAACACTGGAGACTGAATTAAATTATAAACTGAATTAAATTATAAACTTTTGAGATGGTTTGCTCAAACCCAAGCAACTTTAATTACACACAACAATGAGTGTCAGCAGTATAAGCAGGCAGGTCTTTGATAGAAGTCATTTACAAACAAAATTTAATGCAACAAAAAAAGGATAAGGAAAGGACATCCATTAATAGGATCAAACCTTTCCGTAAAGAATGGATAACAAAATGAAAAAGTAAAGAACAAAAAAGTATAAGGTTAAGAACACATCTTAAAATTAACACTAAAATGCACATTAAAGGCACTAAATCATGAAGTCCAACAAATAAAGTTCTGTTAGATACTTACAGTCCAGCACAGAATGGCAAATCCAAACCAGGCAACGCCCCAGGCGTGTCTGTTCATGGGGCCAGCAATAGTTTCATAGCAGCCCTAGGGGAAAATAAAGAGGAAGAGGATCAGCTACAGGCAAATAGATCTAGTTACTAAGCCTTCATTCAAAAGAAGAACTGGTGTAAATTAATACAGGCAAGATTTAATGTGAACTTGTACCTGCTTGATTCATATGGAACTAGAATGAACTCCCTTGTCAATACTGGCAGTTTCCAGAATTGTGCAATATGGCTTGCAAGCCATAAATATGTGCACAAAAGTGTATGTGGAAGGTAAAAAAAAATGTATTCAGGGAGATTGCTTGCAAACTTTGTGCACATTAACAAAAGTCCATACAAAAATGTACAATTTAGATTGAAATTTCTACAAAAATGTTTATGAATTCTTACACAGATGTTTTTATGTCAAATTTGAAAGCTGAATATGTATGAGCCAAAAAATGCCAACATGTGGGAATCATGAGAATAGTATACTAATATTTGCAAATAAGTAAAAAAAAAAGTCGTCAAGCAAAAAGAGAGAAAACACACTTCCTGGTTGGAAGTTGAGGAGATTTCTCTGGAAATAAAATATCTTTAACTTCATCAATCCAACAAGGGATTGAACAATAACCAAAGCAATTATCTAAAATTTCATTAGAGTTTTAGCATCCATCTTTTCAAAGTAAATTCCTTCTCAAATAGCTGTACTGCTGCGGTTAAAAGTCACTGAAACCACTGATGTAATTATCCAGATTGAAATGGAGGTATCCCATTTTAAAGAATTGTCAAAGTGATGGCTATCAGATGCATAGTAATGGATTAAAATCTATTAAAGTAATGCTATAATCAATGTGTTAGTTTTTAAGATTATCACAGCAGTCCAACTCTTCACATTTTAATCAAATAACAGTAGGCTGGTAGATCTAGCAGAGTGATGAAGAAATAGTATTACATCCATCAATAATATTTCAGCCTGTTGAATTTGTATAATTATGATCAAGATTAAGTTCTTAAATTTAATAAGCAGTAGCAGTCCCAGAGAATTTTATCTTATGATAGGGCTGTTCTTCTCTGACAAGGATGTAAAACAAGGAACATAAGGAGAAGAGGAACATTCAGCCTACCGCATTGGCAGTAAATATTGCTAGCATTGAGCACCCCATTAACATTTCAGAGAAGACAAATATCAATGAGTGTTTTGATTGCTGCAGAACAAAAATAAGAAGAAATTCTTACTGTCGTATGGTAATAGCCAGGCACCCCTAATTTGCAGCCATCCAAGTTAGTTGCTTTTCCTAGGAGATCCATAACACAGCACTGTCGTGGCCAGGGAAAATCTGCATCACTGTTCACTGTCCGAAAAACGGAGGTATATGTTTGCCAGTCGGTTGGGCCATTCACACCACAGCATTTATTCTGGATTTATGAAAGAAAAATGCATTTGTTGGGGTGCAATAATAGGGCACTGCACTTGTCATTTTTTAAAAAAGAAATGAAAGAAATTGCAGTCAATTTACTTTTTTATTTTTACCAAAAATGTGAAAAAAGATTTACATCCAATGAACCAGCATCAATTTTACAATGTTTCATATTGTAAATTGTTTCACATTGTAAAAAACACTGAAAATTGTTGGAATGTAACAGAACTGGATGGAATACAAAAATCAAGGAGCTCTGATTTCCTCAGATAGATCATTTACAGGATATTACAATGCAGCATGAAATCATATCAATGGGGGGAAAAGTAGTTTACATTTTTCAAAAGCTCCCCAAGTTTTGAGCTAACTCTGCATCATCCCATTACTTTTAATCAAATTCATACAAAAATATTGCTTAAGGGCAAGACAATAAATTGATAGATTATGGCAATTATTCAGAACAGATCTCATATATTGACAACCTGTAGTTTGTGCAATTGCATAGAACAAATAAATTAGAAGCTCAAACAGGAGAAGGAAGACGTGTTAGATATGTTTGCCACCTTGAGTTATTTGTAAAAACAATAAAGGGTAGGATAGAAATAAATACATAACATAGTCCTTGAAGTACTGTAACTCTGTTTGGCAGTAATCCCTGAGATCAGGACTCTTTATTCTATATGCATTGTAACCACATTCTATCAAATGTAATTATAATTCCTCTTCGGGATTTCTCTATGAACCCAGAAGGTTGAGAATAGAGTCAGAAAGCATTTTTTTAAATCCATTGGCCAAGCTTACAGTATTTGAATCTCTGAAGATGGCGTTTGTAGTCTCCAAAGCTCTAAACAAAACAATAAGATTCAAGCTGATCAGAAATTGTAAGTAGTGATGGATTACAACCAATTTCTAATCCTATGTGTATTCATTTTTAAATGACCTTTCCACTCAATTGGAGTAATGTGTGATAGATTTATAGCTGCAATCCCTTTTTTTAAAACTCCACATTGTTGTCAAACTCAAGAAGCAATAACCACATAGATTTCAGAACGATGTCTTAAATGCTATAAAACACAAACTGAAAGATCAACTTTTTAGGCAGTAAGCCAATTAATCCAGAGTTTATTTGAAATGTGTCTTTCCCATGATCTGCCCATCTGGTCTGTGATGAGTCTTTTCACACAAACTGAATTTCTCCTCCATCTGCTTCACACTGTCCCTCAGACTTTCATGCTAACAGTATCACAATCTTAAAAAACATTCTTAAATGAGAGTGAAGAATTAGTCCCAAAGTAGTACAGTACTCTTACCTGCAACATGAGACGATTCCATGTCCGGGTAATACCTTCACTCTTCCATTTGTCATCATTGTTGATTGGGTCTGGATTCTGGTATTTTTCCAACATTTGCTTCAAGAAAAGTTCATTTGTAAGCTAAGAGGTAATGAAAGGAACGAATATGAGCTTTTCCCCCTATTTGGAGAACACTCCATAAAGTCAGAAGTCACATCCTTGGTAACATCTAGCAAATAAATCTTAGATGTTTTAAAATTAGTTAAAATTAATTATTTTCCTCCAGTAGTACATGCTAACTAATGTAAATAACATTAGCACAAGCTTAACCCACAAATTCCAGTTTTTGATAGACTACTTCACTGAGTAACTTTAAGGAGTTCACAGGTGATTAAGCTTTTTTTTTTTAAGGAATGATTATATCACTGAAATGTGTTAGCTAACGAAGAAACTCTAGTCAACAAACAAATAAAATCCTGCAATCCACAGATATGGTAGAAAGATTTCCTTTCCCTTAGATTAAAATAATGAATTAAAAACTTGGTCATACCATATGAAGGTGCTGCAAGACCTTCAACATGTTTGCAGAACCTCTACACTGAATTGAGAGCATCTGAGAGAACAGACACACCACTGGCAAAATACTCACGAAATCCCGATGCACTGTTGCTGTGATGCTAGAGGCTACTTCAAAGGCAAAGACGATCATCATCAGGATGATGTACTAAATACAAACAAACAAAACCCATGTCACAAAGAACATTCAATACACTTCCATCTCAAATCGAGTGTTTTAATGACCCTCCCCTGAAATCTGTCTTATTCCTTCTGTTTCTTCCTCCTTCATCTTTTAGTTTGCCAGAATTAAAAGCTTGGGAAAGAAGCATGAATGGCTTCCCATAGCAACTTTCAGCTAAATTATTTGTTCATATATTGTTCATAGACCTCTATTGAAAAAGCCACATTGGCCACTAAATGCAATTTTAAAAAATGGTAGAATCAAAGCAGGAATAAAAGAACAAGAATCCTGCAATTCCTTTTTTAAAACAACACAGAATAGGAACCAGCTACATTTTTCCTAGGAGAAAGTTCCATAAATGGGGCTGTCAGGATTCCAAGTAACACTCTCAATGAAAAAAAACTCCAAGGCTTGAGTTTTCTCAAAGTTACATTTTATTAGAGATGTCATATTGGCATATCTGGAAGAATCTGAAAGTTTCCAGGTTTTCCCCACGCAAAGGAAAGTTCAAGTCTCTGCCCAACACCCACAAGTCCATCACATGGTCCAATTAGCTATAGTCCCAACTGGAGATGCCTACCAGCTCCATCCTCCCAGGTGCAGGGCAAGTTGTCCTTGACTTCTTGAGAAAGGAATGTTATTATGACTATATATCCCCCATGCTCCATACAATCCCCCCGCCCAATTTCCCACAGTAGTAAATGTGACAGGTCTGAAGGCCTAATACAAAAGATGGCTTCTAGGCCCGACAGGGGCACTATTACTGAGAATGATCTACTCCTGTTAACACGTTGTACATCAGCTAGTAGAACCAAGTCTAGGACTCACCAACCTATCTGTGTTAGGTGGTATTGAATTGACAGACCCTTAAAAACTTTTGGTTTCTTTTGTTTGCAAAAATTTATAGGCAGTGAACAGAATGATGTGGGTCCATTTAATTACTCTGGTAACAATCCAGGAATCTACCAGTCACAGCTTCTAGTTAGCATTAATTTGCTATACTGAGAACATACAGGTTCTCTTTGACTTACAACTAATCATTTAGTAATCATTCAAGGTTACAATGGCACTGAAAAAGTTAGTTGTAACTGGCTGTCACACATTGTTGCAGCATCCCCTCAATGATCAAAATTCTGATGCTTGGCAACCAGCATGTAATTATGAGGGTTGCAGCATCCGGGGCTGATGTGATTACCATTTGCAACTTTCTCAGCCAGTTTCCAACAAGCAATGGGGAAGCTGAGGGTAGGCTGGATCTGTTTAACAACCATGGGATTCACTTAACAACTGCTTAACAACCATGGCAAAGAATGTCATAAAAGTGGGTGTGACTCCTTTAACAACTGCCTTGCTTAACAAAAAATTAGAATTTCTGGTCCCAATTCTGGTCCATAAATTAAGGACTACCTGTATTCATGCAAATTCAATATCAAGGAAGATCAATCCAATTGGATGCATGTCTTAATAAAACAACAATCAATCTAATTAACAGAGTGGAGGTCCAAAGTAAAGCAGTAGTTGGAATAACAACATAATTTCACATATTATTTTATCTCCCTTGTACCAATCTTAGTTCTTACTATATTCTGACTATTTTATAAATTCAGTTCAGCATGAACCAGATTTTTAACAATACAGCCACAAATGAGTAACAAGTTGTTTAATGAACTCTCTAGACAACATATTTTCCTTTTCCAATAATATAGGCTGGAAATAATGTGCTCAAAACCATGTTTGATTTACAACTACTTCAAATCATACCTGCAAAATGATAAGCTTTTCCTATTGTAAGCTATTCAGCTCCCAAATATACAAATCCATTCATTAACCTGTCTATTAAAAATAATATCCACTTGCAAACTGTAGCATTCTGTGATTAAGTTATCCACCAAATAATGCTGTCTATTATACAAGTAATACGCCATTCCAGAGATTATCTGGCAAATATAGAGTGAGAACCATCTTTTGCATTTGTAGGACAGTATGACCTGCAAAATCCATGTCAACATGTTATGATTGATGTCTTTATTGAAGCCTGGCCTGCATGGTATTCTGTGTAATCTATTCACTGCATTTTGTAAAGCCTGGACACTCTCATGCATTGAATTCTAATACTAATTTTCTCCAAATTTTCCAAATGCCAGAGGATTTTTTCACCATTAGTTCTTGAAGTAACTTCCTTATGAACAGCAGAACAGGATTAACTTGACCTTTCAAAATGTAACATCTTTTGAATTCACATTTTGTTGAACTAACAAATCTAAAGTCTGAGATTTTTTTTAAAGAAACCCTACCTTTAAAATAGAGGAAACTGCAACAAAGGAAAAGGAATTTTAAAAAAGGGAAATAAACTTGATGTTCTGTCATCTTAAAGGGAAATGAGAAAGATATGTGTAAATATTTAATCCCAGAATGAAATTTCTGCACAGAAGGATAATTTTAGGAACAGCTTTATTAATATACTTAAGAAATGATGCCCAAACTTCAATATAATGTATCTATTCCAATTTATATAGTCTTTCAAAACTCTTCGCTGAAGTGCTAATGATTTGAGATAAAGCTATTTCCCGTCTTTTTAACACCATTTTAAATGCATCCATTTTCTGATGTTTTGAAATAACAAACCTTGCTGCTATCAATAAAAACTCAATCAGTCTTATAGCACATCAGTTTCTATGTCTGAAGAAAATTGGACATAAAATCAACAGGAGGGTTTATGCCAAAGTCTGCTGAATGATTTTCCTGTTTTTTGCAAAATATTTTCACAAAAATTAAAAACTAGTTGGGCATTGCCATACAACTAGCTTTGTGTAGTGCTCTGCTTAACATACATTAGGAAGTTTATAATTTATGTAGTACAACTTTAATGCAGTGTAAAGTTTACCATTAGTAAACTTCAAGATTAGTTCTTGCTAATTTTCTAAAGCTTAAAAGCCATTCTGCACTAAAGATTCCAATAAAATTCAACATGTTGAAACTTTTAAGTCATAATTTCATTACCCTGTGGCCTTAAAATAAAAGTTTAACATGTTAGATATTTTAAATGAAATATGTATTATAAATAAATATGTATTTATCTTCCCATTTCTTCTCTTCATTGAAAAACATAAAAATCATTTTTCAGATTTCATATCCCTAAGGGTTAAATATTAGTTACTAAGAATCAACAAACACTTGATGGCACATAAAAGGTTCTTCTATGAGGTATGTATTTAGACATACCTTGTCTGTATAATATAATCTACTATAGAGATTATTAACTTTTGGTCTTTTAAATCGCATAATGGAAGTATTTACTTTACCTAGGAAAAATGATCTATTTCGTCTGAAATTACTGTTACATTAACATTTGAATCCATTTCAATTCCCCGTAACTACCTATATTTATTTCTAGAAAGTCTTGGGGAGGGGGAGAAGGGAAGGAAGATAAGGTCTCTCATAATAATGACTTCATTGCTAATCTCAAGATGCCAGACTGTTTTTCTGTTTGCACTTTTTCAGTACTTTACAATTCTTCTAAGCTGTGGTTTCTTTATACTTTGAATGTCAAAACCGAGAACAGGCTATGTATAATTGGAATTTACTTGAGGTACTATTGAGGAGTTACTAAATCCTGCTGTTTGGGAAAAGGTTATTTTCCTAAGAGTCTAAGCTTCTCTACTAAGAGTCTATTAAGAGTCCAATCTTTTCCTGGTAATTTCCAATTTGACTTTCATACATTTCAGAATAATTTGTCATTTTTATGTGTGGGATTAAATCTTTCTCCATTTAGGATCTTTTGGAAATGTTTATCTAGGATTTCTAGCACTACTTTTTTTTCTGCAACAATTTTTTACTTGTATTTCTTTTTGTCTCACAAAATCATGCTTTTCTTCTATTTATAAATTTCTTCGCTACCCATCACAGTTTTTGAATAAATGAGAAGTCAACATACATACAGTAATTTAGTATTTAAATTCTTTTCTGCAACACGAACGTATTGCAGGAATATTGGCATACATGTTTTATGTTGTGTACATCTTGTATACTGTATTTGTCTGAATACAGTTTATATTCTAACTTGAGAGTAATATTATGATAGAAATGAATTTCTAAGTTTCTTAAAATTGCATAGGAAAGCTATAAAAGTATATAGAAAATTGTCTTGTTTATCCATCCATCCATCCATTCACTTCTTCAATTCATTTGGCTTCTAGGCTGTATGTGTAGATATGTATTATCACGTGTGTGCAATGTGCATATCTATGTCTATATTGAGATATATGCAGATATAGATATTGATACCAATATCACACATATTCATATAATGCTAATTCTGCTGTTGATAGGTTCATAAACTATCTCCAAAAGTTTTCTGGAAGAGCCACATATTGACAACTTCCTATAAGGCCATGAGAATGGGAGGCAGGATATTCCATAGGAGAAAGCCCAATAGAGATTACCATCATTAGGCTCCTCCAATTGTGCTCATAGTAGATAAATATCCTTGCAGGTATTTTTTTCAACTTTCTGGTTGGGTTCTCAGAATTTACCTGGGAAAAATAATACTTTCTTAGGTACCCAAGCCTAAAATTATATTGGGATAAAGTTGGTGACCAGTGCTTGGAATTACACTCAGAAATATACTGTTAACCACTGCAATTCTTGCAGAAAGGATATAATATGCAGTATCAAAACTCAGCATGATGCATGTGGGCATTTTGGATCTGCTGAAATTTCTGAATACTCTTCAAGTACAAGCTCATGTAGAAAGAATTACAGTAATCTAGGTGAATGATTGTTCTTGGGGCATCCTATTCCAGGTAAGACCACCACAAATGATGCATCACCTGAAACTGGGCAAAGAACTCCTGGCCAGGGATATGTGATTCAAAGAGGAACCATTCCACTCAGATTTTAAAATTGAGAATTAAAGCTAGTAGAGTCCTACAGTCCATCAGATTCTGAATTAACAACTGCTCCATCTTTCTTGGATTGGGTTTGAAACTATTTTTATCTGTCTATAGATCATGATAGCCCTCCAGCCATTATGTCAAGACTATTGTGAAAATTACATAGCTACTGCAGTTCTGATCATAATCACTTTCCTCTTGCCATATTTGGTCGCATAAATATGCCAATTAAAAACTTTGTTTAATTTTTAATTGCACTGAATGGAAAGATTTTCTTTCTAAAGAAATGTGGCTATGATGCCTTTGATAAGAGCCTCATCTTAAAATGGTAAAACTGAAGATCTGGGGGGGGAAATCATTTCCCCCCTTTTTTTATTCATGTCACAGTGATTGACAGCAAACCATGCAAAAATACCTTTCACCAAAAAGTTTCTACTTCTAACAAACTAAAACTGTCATTAATTTTTATTTGTGCAAGAAGTGCCAGCACATATAATGATTTCAGTCTCTGAAACTCTGCAAACACAGTATTTCCTTGACAACCTATTCATTATTGTCTCCCATGGTATTATCAATGTTTCAGAAGTCCCTTTCTGCAAAAACCACAAGAATATACCAAGATATACAGCTAGCAGATGTATTTCTTAGTTGGTAAGATCACCAATACCTTTTGTTGCTACAAACTTACCACTAATAGCATTGTCCTGCTTGACTTTATGACACCAACAATACCAAGAACAGATAGACAAAAGAAACAGAAACCAGTGAAGATCCCAATCCAGGCAGCACCATAGATATCATCATTGTCCGTAGCTTCCAGCAATGGATATAGAGAGTGTTGATCAGACACAAAGAATATACATTCAGCCATGAGCGCAAGGCCACAACACTGAAACCAGAGAGACACATGAGTCATTCCAGAACATTCTCTAAATTTTTGCATTTGTTTTTAAGGCTAAAATCTGAGCCAAACTGAATACTCCATTTGAATCACACACTTCTTTCTTTCATAAAAAGGATACTCCAGATCAAAAAATATGTATACAAATTTGTGACTGGAAGCATTATAGATATTTCGCATAGCTTCCATTCTTCCAGCTTCCAAGTGTTTGCTTCAGTTCTAGATGCCTTTGAATGGAAAATGATGTTTCCTCAAACTGGTGCCAATCTCTTTTTACCAACCATTATGTTGGTCGCATGACACTTATCCCAATTGTATTTTATCTATCACATATTACTTTTTAGAAGAAATACTCCCTTTTGTATACTTTTATTCAACAAAGACATTTTCTATTTGATTTTTTTACAAGAAAATGGAGAAGCTATTTTTCATTCACAATAGGCATTCTTTCTGCCATTATTCTTGCCTCCACAAATGAAAAACACATTTGCATTTTTTACATTTCAAAGTAATGCTGAATTAGGAAACACATACATCCAAGCACATACATACATGCATACAGACGCACACACTCCTAATCCTAACATGCAACTTAAACTAAAGACGCACATTTATCGAAGTGCAATAATAAAAATAAATAAATAAATAAGAGTGCTTTCTACATTCAACTCTTACGTGCAGTATATGGATTTCATAGCCTAGTATGGCTACTGTTCTGCTGGCATGAGCTAGAATAAAGAGTGAGAAAATGGCGGTGGGTCGGGGGAGAAGCAGCTTTAGTCTTGAAAGGCAGATGCTGAATTAGGAAGCCTAATGAATTGACCCAGCTGGCTAGCCAGGGCTGGTGTGGGGAGATTTTGAGTGTGTTATTTCATTGGGGCAGTGAGGTATATAGGGCTTGGATACTAGAGCTCTGGGGAAGCAGCCATCTCAGTTGCTGCAGGACATGCTGCCAATGTAACCCAAAATTGGAGAGACAGAAGAGAGTGGAGAGTAGAAGCAAGAGTAAAATTGGAGTGAACAAAGAAGGGGAAGGGAGAAAGATGAGAGAAGTTGGAAAGTGAAGTGAAACTTCCAGACAAGTATTGGTTGTTGTTTGGGGGAAAGAAAAGCAATGGTTCAAGGATGGTTTTGCTGGAAATATGGAAGTGAAGGCTCAGAAGAACAAGCTCCATTGAAGATCCACAATTCAGCAGAGAAAGGAGGAATCTGGTGGGTTGCAGTTAGCCAAGATCCTGGACAGTGGTGGGTTTCAAAATTTTTTACTACTGGTTCTGTGGGTGTGCCTTGGTGGGCATGGCATGGCTTGGCGGGCATGGCAGGAGAAGGATACTATAAAATCCCCATTCCCTCCCCACTCCAGGGGAAGGATACTGTAAAATCTCCATTCCCTCCCCACTCCAGGGGAAGGATACTGTAAAATCTCCATTCCCTCCTGATCAGCTGGGACTTGGGAGGCAGAGAACAGATGGGGATGGGGCCAGTCAGAATTTTTACTACCGGTTCTCCGAACTACTCAAAATTTCCACTATCGGTTCTGCAGAACTGGTCAGAACCTGCTGAAACCCACCTCTGATCCTGGAGAAAAGAAAGGGAATCAGCTGCCAGTGAGAAGCCCTGGTTTGGGGGAAACTGGACAGAAGATCCTGAGATATATTCTTCCCCCAACATAGGTGTTCAACTGAACTGGAAAAAAGTCAGACAACACTGAATACACTCCACTAATCCCAGTCCAGCTCAGTTCAGTCATTTCTTTTTTTCTCTTTCCAAGCCTAGAAACAAGGGATTGAGACAGAAAGGGAAGGAGAGGAAGGAGAAGAGATAGATGGGGAAAGTCATCACAGGGAAACCTGGGAGAGAAACCTGATATCAGAAGTGTGTTTATTTTATCTCAGTGGTAAATAACTGCATGAAAAAAATAAATAAAAAAAACTCCTCTGTGTTTCGGTGTCCATTGCTACCTTTGTAAACCCTTCACACTGTAACAACCAGTTATTAATTTACAAGGGAATGACTGTATTTATGCATTCAGCTAAAGCAAAATATGATCTGTTAGGTTGGATTTAGCTTGTTGTATAAACTGAATCTCTGCAATTTCTAAACCAGAATTTGGGGTTTATCGTGATATATCAATGCAATCAACTGTAGTTTACAAAGCTAACTATTATTTTCAAAATCATGGCTTAATAATGTGTGAACCTAGATAGTGGTATATTTTGAAGAAGCCTTTGTTAAGTTACTTACCCCTATGACAACATTTCCCAGGATTAATAAGCCCTGAAAGCATCGCACACCAGTGTCTCCTTTTGCCATCTTCGGTTGGCAATGCAATCTAGAAAGGAATTATACATGTGTTAATACTGCAGGTTCTTTCAAAAGTGCTGTCTTTTCCTTCTCTTTTAAACCCTACAATCTTCAGATTGTACAGCTTTTAAAAGCCATACAATCTTCAGTCATGTCCCAGACTGTAATAAAAAGCTTCAAAGACTTCAAAATCACAACAAAATGATCCTACAGTACAGTATCTACAATAACTTTTTAAATTGTACAGGAAGAACACCTATTCTCACTTCATTAGCAAATAATGTGTCTTAAAGAACAACATGTGTCTAATCCTTTAGTTCTGAGGGATGGAATGAAATGAAATAGAATGGAATATTTTATTGGCCAAATATGATTAGACACACAAGGAATTTGTCTCTGGTGCAAAAGCTTTCAATGTATATTCAAAGAATAATAATAATAATAATAATAATAATAATAATAATAATAATAATAATGTGAAGATCTTGTGGGACTTTCAAATACAGACGGATCATCTTTTGGAACATAACACACCAGATATCATGGTTGTTGAGGGCCGAAGCGTACAGTTTATTGGTATCGCTGTACCAGGAGACACCAGAGTCGAAGAAAAAGAACTGGAAAAAATCACGAAATATTGAACCTGGCCATCGAAACTACACGGCTATGGATGAAATGTAACAGTGATACCCATTGTCATCCGGGCACTTGGTACCAGGTCCAAGAATTTTACAAAACATATCAAGAAATTGCAGCTTCCTGCAATAACATTAGCGGAACTGCAAAAAACTGCACTACTCAGAACATCATATATTTTAAGAAGATACTTGGTTGATACGTAGGACGCTGGCAGCAACCTGTATCAACCATTAGCACCTGTCAATGGTAGTTATGATACATTTTTAAATGTTCAGTTGACTGAGTTTCATGTTTAAAGAATAAAAGAGATAATAATAATACCACCAATAAGAGGGAGTAGTAGAGAAGATGAGAAGGATAATAATAGTACCACAAGCATACAACATGGGTAAATATACTTAGATGTAAGACAATACTGTGAGGATTAGGTGTCCAGCAGAGTGATGGCACAAGGAAAAAAACCTGTCTCTGGGTCTAGCTGTTTTGGCATGCAATGTCCAACAGCCATTGCATCCCGAGGGGAAGAGTTGAAACAGTTTATAACCAGAATTTGAGGGGTCTATAGATATTTTCTCAGCCCTCCCACAATATATAGGATAAAAATGTATAAAGCATGCAGTATGTATAAAGCATGCAGTATTTAAAATGACACCCACCAACCAATCTCCATAGTAGCCAAACTGGACTGATTCTGCTACTTAAAACTACACTTGGAGAATTGTATTTTAAGGGAAGCATTTCTCATGTTCATTCCTCACAGAAAGCCATGCGTCATATAAAATGTTTTATTAACTTTTTAGGTGGGAATTATTACTTAGGAGTTGATTAAGCTTTTGAACACATAATGTATTATAAGAAAATATTTGTATTTCTACCTCAGTTGAATTCTGATATAATTTTGGAATCCATTCTACATGCTTCGATTCATAATTCATTTCTTCACCTGATTATTTGTGGTCGGATTAAAAGAATCACTTTATTTGCATGTTATACCATTTCTACAAAGGCAATGAGTGAGATCTTTCATAGTTTCTCATGCCTACCTGGGAAGTTCCTTCAACCTTGGGCTACAGCTTCTGCTTCATGGTTGAAAATGTTATTTCCTATTTTATAGCAGATAGCCTACAGCAAGCCTGATTCAACCTTTTTGGGTGAGAAAGTCACACCCATCAGAAACTCTTTTGCAGCCACTGTTATGGAACTGGCTGAGAAAAATAATTCAAAGAGCTGGTTGCAGCTAGAACAAAAGAGACCAGGAAAGTAACATTCCAGTTGAATATTTTAAACTTCTGAAAGTTTCTGTTCTGCAGTCCAGTCCTTAGTATCTTCCATGGAATTTACACACCTTCTCCACCATTCTCTCTTATGTACTTGCAGAAGCAAGACTACTAGGCAGGTTTTTCTAACTATATTTTCCCCTAATTTTTGTCAATCTTTTTTTTTTATTTCTTTCAGAGGAGAAGAGAAATTCAGTGATATTCATATGGATAAAGTGTGGCACTCTTGTTTCTTTTTAGTTATGAGATGGGGGGAAATGAGAATGTCCTTTTACATTGCACAGTTCCTATTTCCTTCTTATACTCTCAATAAATCTGTTGCTTAAATATAATTTTAATAGGGATATTTTACATGAATAAAAAGTTAAACATAACATATATAAAAGAGAGCTAAGAAAAAGAAAAAAGGTGTGGAAAGATAGTACAAAGAAAAAGAAAAAGACAAAGAAGTGACTTCCAATGTTCTTTACAGCACTTACAGACCAACATATTATCCCTCTCTCAGATTACATTTTATGGTTCAGTGGTGGAATTCAAAAATTTTTACTACTGGTTCTGTGGGTGTGGCTTGGTGGGTGTGGCATGGCTTGGTGGGCGTGGCAGGGGAAGAATACTGTAAAATCTCCATTCGCTCCCCACTCCAGGGGAAGGTTACTGCAAAATCCCCATTTCCTCCTGATCAGCTGGGACTCCGGAGGTGGAGAATAGATGGGGGCCGGGCCAGTCAGAGGTGGTATTTACCGGTTCTCCAAACTACTCAAAATTTCCGCTACCCGTTCTCCAGAACTGGTCAGAACCTGCTGAATACCACCTCTGATATGGTTCCTTTCTATCTCATTTTCAGCCTTTTAAATAAGCAAACTCATAAATCACCATGATACTTTTCACAGAAAAATATCATAAAAGGATTCCACTCTTTTATAAAAGAATACGTTACATCCCTGATTAAATAGGTCAAATTTGCCATTTCTGAAGATTTATGTACATTTAGTTGGATTCTGCCTCTGTGTAACATAAATCTAGCAACTGTGTCTTGTACCCTTTGATAAGAGAGAAAAACAACTCTCTTTAATGTGATATTCATTCAGATATTTAAAGAGTTCTATCATGTTTCTTGTCAGTCATCCTTTTTTCAAGATGAAATATGGTGTCCCAAACTGGAAAAAAACCTCACTAGTCAAGGTAACCAAAGCAAGACTGACTGGAATGATTGCGTTCTGTAATTTGGAGACTGTGCTTCTCTTGATGCAAACTGAGTGTCTTCTTTCCAGTTATGTGACACTGCTGGATCATATTCAATTGCAGATAACTACATCCACAATCTTTCACATGCGCAGTTGGTATACCAGATGGCTGCCATCCTATACTTGTACATTTGATTTGGTTTTTTTTTACTGTGAACTTTGCACTTATATCTATTGTATTTTCTTCTGTTATTTTTAAACTATAATTTTTATTTTTATTTCTATGTTCTATGTTCTACCTTACCTGACTTTGAATCATCTGCAAATTCGATAAGCATTCTCCACAGTCAGACATAAAATTGATTGTTGTGGCATACCACCTACTACCATTCTCCAATTTTATGGATACCTATTGAATTATACTCTTTGAGTGTGTTTTGTAAGATAGCTATGTAATCACTTTATTGCAGTCTATAAGTAATCAGCTTGCTAGTCAATGTATTTCAAGAAATTTTGTCTGATCTTTTGCTGAAGTCAAGATATTATAGATATAACATTCCACAATCTATTAAAGACGTAATCAAATATTAGTTTTCCAAGATATGTTCTACATAATTTTTGGTAGCTTCTAATAAGTACTCCTTTGTTTTCAAGACGTTTATACATTAAATCCTTACAGACTTACTTTAGAATATTGCTAGGTATCAATTTCAAATCGGAGTTTTATGAAATTTCTTTTGCCCCTTTGGGGGGAACTTCTACTGTCCTCCACTCCTTTGGTACTTTACTAATTCTTTTTCAAAGATAGTACAGTTCAGCTGGACAATTATCAAATTCCTTCAACACTCTAGGAAGTAACTGACTTGATTTTCAAGTTTAAACTTTTTCAAAATGAATAGGTATTCTGTAAACATATTTGTATAATCTCAAATTTCAATCCTGCTCCTTCATCCAACACTTCACAATTTCCTGGTGGAACACGTATTGTGGAACACGTTGGAGAAAATTGAACCACATTGAGTAGTTCTTCCACTGTGTTACCTATTGATGTTTTGTCTTCTTCATTGAGCAGCTGGTGTACTAATCTTTTTATTTTATTTTTTAATTTTTTTTAAGCATTCTTAGTATCTCTTGCTTAATAATCTATTATCAGGACTCCCAAATGTGGCTTTTCAAGAGACAACTGGACTTTTTGGTTTTTCTTTGAAGACGTTTCACTTTTCATCCAAGAAGCTTCTTCATCCTTCCATTCCCCACCATCCAGCCAGAGCTGAAGAAGCTTATTGGATGAGAAGCAAAATGTCTTCAAAGAAAAACCATAAAGTCCAGTTGCCTCTTGAAAGACCACCTTTGGGACAACCATGACCTGGATGACTGAGAATCTTCATAGATATCATCAGAACAATTATCACTGCTTGCGAGCTGCTAATATGCCTTTCGAAAAGCTCTAAAAATCAAATGGAGAATTTGTGTTCTGCTTTGTTTTTTATGGATAAGTAAAAGAAGAATAAAGTACTGAATATTTGAGGGTCTGCCTATCCCTGATTACATCTAACCATTTCATAAGATCTGGCAGGAGATGCATGTTATATGTCCCCTCTACTAAGAAATGTCATCTAATGGGACCCTGGAAGAAAGCTTTTTCTGCCATGGTGCCTACACTTTGCAACATCACTCACCTGGAATTTAGATTGGCCCCAGACCTTCTGGCCTGTAGGAAGGACCTGAAGATTTGGCTTTGTCATCTTGCCTGGGCATCTGGTAAAGGTGGTCTGGAGCCTTCTAAATAGCTATATGATTAGTAAATTGGATTGTGACCTTTCAGATCATGTTTTTTTTAAAAAATTATAATTGTAATTGTAATAGTTTTGGTTGTTTTTAATGTGTTTTAATGGTTTTTGTTCTATGACTTTGGTTTTTTTGGGGATATTGTTTTTTGTGTTTTAAATTTGTAAGCTATCTAGAATCACATATGTGAGATGAGCAGCTATAGAAAATGAATGAATGATTTTTGAGCCAAGGTGGCGCAGTGGTTAGAGTGCAGTACTTCAGGCTACTTTAGCTGACTGCTAGCTGCAGTTCAGCAGTTCAAATCTCATCAGGCTCAAGGTTGACTCAGCCTTCCATTCTTCCGAGGTGGGTAAAATGAGGACGGAGATTGTTGGGGGCAGTAGGCTGACTCTGTAAACCACTTGGAGAGGGCTGTAAAAGCACTATGAAGTGGTATATAAGTCTAAGTGCTATTGCTATTTTATTGAAGCAAGGGCGTCATGAAAATGAATTGTTTTTAGATACACAGTTCCTGATACCTTCCACTATTTCTTCCTAATGTATTTCTTTTCTCTTTTTTAAGAAGCCATTTTTATTTTGATGAAAAAGGGAGGAAAAGAAGTCTAACAGATAAGTAGTCCCAGTAGTCATTAAATTCTGAACTCCTTGGAGTCTGACAATAGGATCAGGCCTGAAACTTGTTTATAGTAAAAGCACTATAAGTTTATTTTGTTTAAAGGAGGAAGAAGACAAACAGAAAAATGCATTGAAAGGAGAAAAGAAAAGAATAACTCTATATTACTGGCTTAAAAATTGGCTCCAGATTAGTATTGATACCATCAGTTATTTAAAAACGTGCGTGAATTTGGTTTCAAAACTCTCAAGCGAGTGAAGAAAACAAGTGAAAAACTAAGCCAACATCTAAATTTTCTCACCGGCAAAACTGTTCACTAAAACAACAACAAACCTCTTATGGCTTAAAGACTGCTGCAATAAATATGTAAAAATTTGAGATGCCCAAGGGTTCTTTAACACATTTGATGCTAGTTATATTCATAATACAACACAAGTAATACAAAGTTAAAAGAAAGTGAGAGAGGAAAAATGTAGCAGTATAATTAGTTCAGTTCTGTCTTGATATTGGATGAAATGTCTGTGTGACCTCTAAGATGTCTAGTAAAGTTTCTAAATCAGAGCTCTTCAGATATGTTGAATTACAGTTCCCAACATTCCACACCCACTATGGTCAACAAAATAACTGGTTGAGAAATTATCATAGTTACAGCTCCAAACTCTTAGGGACTGCTAGACCGGGATATCCCTACCTAATTCAGCCTTCCTCAAACTGTTTGCTGTCATTGGTAAAATTCCATGTTTTAGACTTGTTTATATCAACATCCTAGTATAATATCTCACCTATAACATATGGGTTTGGGATTCAAAACAAGGTTAGCTACACACCTGTGGAGGTATCTCTTTCCAAATCAGGAATGGCCTGGAACTGGCTGTTTTGTTATGTATGAAACTTCCTAACTGAGCTTTGGTGCTTTTAACATTTGTAGAACAAAAGCTTAAAAACGAAAATATTTTTTATTTTTTTGCAAGTAAACAAAGAGTCGGAAAACACCCTGACTCCACCAAAACCACAGAAGCCTTGAATAAAAGAGAAATATTTTTGAAAGGGTGTGGTTGAGAACAGAGTCTCTATGGGCATTGAACCTTATTCTACAATGTCCTAGCTTGCATTCTCAGAAATTTCATTGGGTAATGGGAGCTGTTCTTTGACTGTAGAATATTTCATTTTCTAGTTTTTTGCCTTAAACAAATTATGTCTAAACACTTTGTTGCCCTGAAGGCTCTTAAGAGTTAGGAATGTTTGTTTTCAGCACCATATTTAAGATCGGTCTTAGATATTACTTTGTTTGCTTATTTACTTATTTAAGGTAAAGGTAAAGGTTTCCCTCGCACATATGTGCTAGTCATTCCCGACTCTAGGGGGCGGTGCTCATCTCCCTTTCAAAGCCGAAGAGCCAGCGCTGTCCAAAGACATCTCGGTGGTCATGTGGCCAGCATGACTAAACGCCAAAGGTGCACAGACACTGTTACCTTCCCACCAAAGGTGGTCTCTATTTTTCTACTTGCATTTTTTACGTGCTTTCAAACTGCTAGGTTGGCAGAAGCTGGGACAAGTAACAGGAGCTCACCCCATTACACGGCACTAGGGATTCGAACCGCTGAACTGCTGACCTTTCGATCGACAAACTCAGCATCTTAGCCACTGAGCCACCACATCCCTGTTACTTATTTATATTCTGCCTTCATTAGTTTTACAAATAATTCACAGTGGTAAACATATCCAATATAATTTCCTCCTTTTATTTTTCCTAGAACAATAACCCTCTGAGGTGAGTTGGGCTAAGAGAGAGTTATTAGCCCAAGATCACCTAGCTGGCTTTCATGGCTAAAATGGAACTAGAACTCACAGACTCTTGCTTTCTACCCTGGTGCCTTAACCATGGACCAAACTGGCTTTAGTGTATATGGGTGACACAAAATACAAAAGTTAGTCTAAAGTGCACTGGATAAATAATCATGCACTGAAAGTGTTTGTTAGTACAATGCCACCTAGTAGGTTGGAAATGTGTAATAATATGCTGAATCTCTGGATTATATAAATTATAATCTGAATATAGTGGCAGAAGTATGGTTGGGTTAAAATTGGGCACTGAGGCATACTAGCCAAAATGTCTAAAACCTTAACCATTTAGAGCCAGGATGGGAGCAAAGATCAATATCTAAGGGTGCATCTGATGACCCTGTTGCATAGTAAACCGAAACTCAGATTATAAGAATAGTAAACATAAAGAGCATTAACTAACAAATGAAACGGAAGGAAGAAAAAATAGATATCTTGTGATGTTATGAAACCAAAAGGGAAAAAAGCAGAGAGAGGAGCATCTGAATGAAGGTGCTAATAATCCTGTTGAGTGGAGTTGATGAATACATGCATAAAAGTGAAAGTATACGCTTTGTTTATGAATGAAATGGCTAAAATGAATGGCAGAAAGGATGGAGTGCTATAAATTTGTGGGTGGGTGGGTGGGTGGGTGTGCATGCATGCGTGCAAGCATATGCACCCATACGTTGGTGACAGCTGGATGCTACATCCATTGAAGTCTAACAATGGAAGAATTATGGAAAACGCTGTGGATCATTCTGAATGAATAAATTCAGCCAAAAAATTATTCAACAAGATGACATGAATGGATGGCTGGGAAAAAGACAGCATAGTATAGAAAACTGATTGAGCAATTCAGAAATACAGGAATGAAATTAAATGAAAAAGAATGGTAATTGTTGGTAAGCAGTTGCTTAGAAAAACATCTAAAAGTTTGTTTTAAATGTGTTTGAATGTAAGTCTATTCATATGTATATATGGATGCAAATATAAAAGCATTATTTATTTGATTGTCTGTGATGAAAGACATAATTAGTGAGCAATATGAGAGTTATGACTGGCTCAGTGGGACAGATCAAAATTTTGTTAACATTCAGAGTTGAACTTGGAGGGAAAGTGGATAGTGAAAAAAAATGGAAAGAAATGAAGGAAGAATGCCTGGGAAAGTGAAAGCATGAGACAGGTATAAAACCTGATTAGAATATAATCTCCAAAGAAAATGAATGGGAAGTGGATGTAAGGAAAGATATTGAAGAAACTTCTTGGAACAAGGCACGAAGAATTATGCTACAGAATCCCACAAGTATGTTAACAGGAAAATGTTTGGTGGAATAATGAAGTTATTTTTTTTCTTACGAATTGGAAAAATATGCATAAAAGAATGATTGCCATGAAAGACAGAACAGAAAAATACTGTATAATATGTTTAAAGGGAGAATGATAATTGAAATATAATCAAGGAGGTAAAGGGACAGATAATATTAAAAAACAGAGCATTGTTGATGGAAATGAAAACTTTTTGAGGTAATAGATGAAAAACCAGCAATTTGAATACATCCTTGCTTCCAATGAGCATTCTGGCTTGATCTCCTGTATTTACTGAATGGATGGTTCTTTTGGTTGTTCAAACAGCACAAAGCAACCTTCTCTGACTCCACAAATTAAAGGAGTCAGTCTTTCTCTTGTTCCTGTGCAGAATCCATTGTTGCATGCTTTCTAACTCTTTTACTTCTATAGTATTTTAACTTCTTCTCACAATTATTCAGATTCTCAATCCACTAGGCCCAGGTTTAGTTATAATTTTATGGAATGAATTTTAGGTATTGGGTTTAGAAATTTTCTAGACTTTTTCTGTCAGATATGTATTTGTACTGTTGTGATTAGTAGCTGGTAGACTGATACACAATCCGCCTCCAGCATCTGTATCCATAGTTCAGCAGAACTTTTCTATATCTTGCTACATAATCTCTTAGATTATGGTGTTGTCCATTTGGAGATTTTCAGGTGTAGAACCATATTTTATATTAAAATAATGTGTTAGACTTCTATATACCATAGAAAATGGGCTCTGCATCACTGTAGGTTTCTAATCTAGTTTAATCATATACGGTTTTCTCCAACTTTTCTTTTAAAGTCACAAGAAATTATTAGAACATGCTTCTTTGGTACTGAATCTATTATTTCTGGTAATTTTCCATATAATTATTCATCTATTTCATCTTTCACTGATGATGCATATACCTGTATAATCAAGAAACTGAGTGGCTATCCTTGAACATTGATAAATGCTCCGTTGGGGTTCACTTCCAGAATAGAACACTTTGAATTTGTCTGATTGGAAATGTCCCATACCTGTCTATTTTAGTTCAGTTACTCATAGAATCCATTTCCTAATCCATGTCATTTCAATTTTAACAAAATCCAGCTTTTCTTGCAATCATTTCATGTTTCCATCCTAAAGTTTTTCAATCAGCTCCAAGCTCCCCCGTCTACAATCAGCATCTTGATTTTCCAAAGGCTTTGATGCAATTGTTCATACTGCCTAGACCTACTTCAGAATGGTCTTTGTTCTTCTTTGTAGCCAAATAGTTACCTCCAGACCTGGGCCCCTCATCTTTAAAAGCAACATGACGCTATTTTTTGGTGAGCTTCTTTCCATGGGTTTTAATGCTATTTGTGAAGAATTATGTGCTATTGCTTTCTTCCTCAGAGTTCCTCAGCCAATAGTTACTACAATTTCACCAGTGGCTACTGGTCATAAGCATGTATTTCACCTTAGCCCTATGCCAGTACTGTCTGCTCTGCTACCAACAGCCAGGAAGATGGATCATGCAGTACTTCTAAAGCAGTCTTGAAACTGGTCATGTCCATCATAGCAGTCAATTTATAAGTAGTGCTTAAAATTCTAAGTGTGCTTACCAGCCTATATCATTTAACAAAATAACAATCCCAGATTTATTACACTTTATAAGAATGGATAGTATTGATATATATCTCTGTATTTATCTGTGTGTATGGGACAAGTCCAGACATAATGTCTTAAAGAAAATATACTGAGGCACAGAATGTAGAAATCTATAAATTAAATCTATAGGGTTGCTCAGACCAGAGTAATCCATAACTTCTCAGTGCTTTTTATTAATGAATATCTGGAGCAAAATAAATGCACCTCTTTTAAAAACTTCTTTCCCTGATCTTTCTTAGTCTCTTGTATTTACTTAGCTACAAGCAAGCTGCACTATATTCATTGATCGTGACTCCAAGTGAATGTATATATATGAATGCAATTTACTCTTAACAATGGGATATGTTTAATCATTCCTTGACTATTCTGTCTCATAATCAGGGTATAAGCATTGCCCATATATATTTTGGAACTTCCTGCTCAAGTTCAGCAAGATTGTCAATCAAAAAACAAAACCCCACAAACAGTGACTGTTAAGTGTAAGTTTCAGTTGGTTACTCATCAGTTTTTAGAGAAGGGAGCTGATACCAGATGCTAGAACAATTTCCCAATTGAGAAGCATCCAAGCATAGTCAAACAAATGCAAAATTTCTCAGGACTGGCAAGGTATTCTCAAATCCCTCATTGACATTACACAGATCTGTAGTGACATGCCCTGCATCTAATTCATTTCATTGCAAACAAACCTCTGTTTTTCCATTGAAACTATGCTACTTTTTACTTATTTGTCATCTTGTAGAAGAAAATGCTTTGTCCTAAAGTTTCACAAGCTCACCAGACTTGGTACATTACAGTTATAGATAATTATAGTGTTTTTCAAAGTTTAGTCTACAAATACACAAAATACATTAGAAACACTCATGATTCCCGCTGAACATGGTCAGTGACTGACTGAAAGTTCTTGGAGCTGTGACTTCCAACACATATCTGGGGACTATCAAATTGGAAAAGGTTTTACTGATGACATTTCAAACATATAAAATGACCAGCCCCATCTACACTCTTTGATGAGATGATATTCAAAGCATATTTCACATCTTTTTAAACAAATGTCCTTTCATTGAATTTGTTACTATTACAGCTTTTTACAGAATAAATAAAAAAGCAATTTGGCTTTGTATTTTGTTCTTTGTACAACAAAAACGTCAATCACACTGACAAACATGGCTATTATATAGTATTAACAATATTGATAACATAATCTTAAAATGTCATTTTATCTGCCAGCAACTGTTTTGACAGTTTTGGATTTGTTGTCATGGACTACAAATGGTAATGTATGACAAATTTAAGATAATGATCACATTATCCCTATCTTAAAGAAGATGCATTGGAAAATCTGGATTGTATCCAGATAAAACCGTCATTAGATTTCAATGCATTTACATAAAAGCAATTAAATTAAGAACATCAGTTGACTCGGTATCCTTTTTCCTTCAAGTGTTTATTTTTTTTATTTTTGACTGAACATTTATTTGTTATCAGTTATGTTTTATTTGTCATATTATGCAAACTACTGACCATAATAATGAACTGAACAAAGCCAAGATCCAGCTCAGTGTCTTGAAGAAGAAGAAGAAAAAGGCACTTTAAAAAAGAGTTGATAAATACATGAAATCTTAATATTTGCAAATATAACTGGGAATGTTTTCAATCTTATTGAAATTCTTTATCTCATTGAGATTCTTAATAGCTGAGGAAATTTTGGCTTAAATTGTCTTTGCCCAACTGTTAATTTATTTATTTATTATTTATTTATTAATGAGATTTATATGACGCCCAATCTCCAGCCGGACTCAGGCCGGCTGAGTAAATTATACTATGCTATTATGTAAGAATTAAGTCTCTAGACAAGAAGTCTTGTGACAGTTAAATCAAACTTTTTAAAAAAGACTGTACAATCTATGACCCACTGTATCATGATTTCAGTGATATTTCCTTACCTAAACTGATAAACAGAGTGACTATGGGCAAGCAAAAAAGCAGGACAAGAGGAACAACCTTTGGCTTCCTGCATTGACTTTGCTAGTGGGAAGATGGCAGGGAGCATCAGAAATCATGATCAAATATCATGATCAAATATCAATGCTGCACTGACCATAACTTGACCAATACAACTAATCTGAAGATTATTGAAATTTCAATTCCATAAAAGTAACAGGCTCCAAACTTAGGATACCTTCTTCAAGTTAGCCCATTTGAGGTACCTTGGTTCAAAAATTGTTACCCTGTGATCAGAGGTGGGTTTCAGCAGGTTCTGACCAGTTCTGCAGAGTAGTTCGGAGAACCGGTCGTAAAAATTCTGACTGACCCCGCCCCCATCTATTCTCTGCCTCCCAAGTCCCAGCTGATCAGGTGGAAATGGGGATTTTGCAGTAACCTTCCCCTGGATTGGAGAGGGAATGGAGATTTTACAGTATCCTTTCCCTGCCATGCCCACCAAGCCACACCCACAGAACCGGTAGTAAAAAATTTTGAAACCCACCACTGCCTGTGACGCACCATTTCGCCCAATTGAAGATTAAAAATAGACAATTTTAGTAGCATACAGATAGATACTAGCCATTTATGTGAAGGGCAAATTTGTGATGCAAAACATTTTACTCACTTGCAATTTATTCTATACCTATTCAGGAACAAGCTTCACTGAACTTGGAAGAAGACTTCTAAGTAAGATCAAGTTCAATAGATATTTTAAGGCTTCAACTCTGGATCTCAGCATAAATACAGTATCAGAGATTGAATAAGGGACAGTTCAAAAGAATTATAGATAGCTCACAGAATTTAGAAGAATGTACAGAACATAACACATCAATTTTTCAAATTGATATAAGTCCAAAATGGTGCTTTGTCAGCTACTCCATTCGATATAACTCAGCAAGGAAAAAGCTGAAACTGTCTGTAAAATAAATTGAATTAGATACAAAGCTACAACGTCCACTTACAGGTATCACTTTCTGTTAACTTTTCCTGAATAAAAAGGAACTGTTTGCTCAAAAACAGGGAGAAGGCTTACAATTTTTTCACTTGCTTTCTACAAGTTTTTCTCACCTATATTAAGCAGCAATAGCTGATGGGTATCATTGGCATCATAATTTGTTTCTTCTCAGAAACATAAAAATAAAAAGCTTAAAGCAATACCCCATATTTAGATTAAACTGTAAGGTATGTAAGTAATTTAAGGCTTTTCTATTTAGCTAACATGATCAAAACAGAAGCAACCCAGTGACAAATTTTGTTTTAATCTCATTTGTGTTAAATGTTAATATGTACTAACTTTACAAATGTTTTAGGTTTAACAATAGAAAAAGACACTTTAGATCAAAACTCAAGCACAAGCAAGCTAGAGACCTAAGATATGTTTACTCACCTTCCTTCACTCTGAAACCAAGCAATTCGCTGTGCCAACCCCCCCCCGTCACTTTTTTAAAGTGCCCAAGGCACCCAAGAACAATGGTATGTGATTGGTCAGAAGGGAAGACCTATCATATGACACAGCCCTAATCTGGCCCAACCAGTTCTTAGTTGTGATAGGGCCAACAGGTCTCTTGAGCCGCAACGTTTACCCATTATAGTGGAATGTGGTCGTACTCATACCCATTCACCAAACTTTATGAAGTTTCTATTATTACATGCCGTCGAACATTAACAAGTGATTCATATGATCTTTAAAAATAAATCAGGAAAAAAAAATAAAGAGCTGTTATTCGCCTTACTAAATATATACAAAGGAAGCAGCCTTATTTAGAAGACAATAGAAAATGGCATTTAAGGCAGTATTCTGCAGAAGAACAAGAAGATTAAGGAGCTGTATTTATGACATGTTCCTTCCCTTCAAAAGTCTTCCACAAGATATATGCAAGTCTATATTTAAAATGAAATTCAGAAGGGTTAATTGCATGGCTCCATTCTGTCCCATAATTTTAGGTTGTAAACTAGAGGCATCCACATTGAGGGGGGGGTGTAAGTGGGGGATAGAGGGGTCAAAAAAGTCAGTACTTGTGCTGTCACAAATTGACTTTTTGAATCTCCCCCTATGCAGATGCCCTAGCTATAAAACACTGACCCATTTATTGTGTTAATCAGAATAAAGTTGGAAAGGACCTTAGAGGTCTTCTAGTCTAACCTCCTGCTCAAGGAGTAGACCCTATACCATTTCAGATAGGGGGCTGTCCAGTCTTTTCTTAAAAACCTCCAGTGACGAACCATCTACAACTTCTGAAGGCAAGCTTTCCACTAGATAATTGTCCTCACTGTTAGGAAGTTTTTCCTTAATTCCAGGTTGCTTCTCTTCTTGATTAGTTTCCATCCATTGTTTCTTGTCCTACCTGCTGGTGCTTTGGAATATAAGTTGACGCCCTCCTCTTTGTGGCAGCCTCTCAAATACTGGAATACTGCTATCGTGTCCCCCAATCCTTCTTTTCTCTAGACTGGTCATATCCAATTCCTGCAACGATTCCTCATATGTTTTTGTCTCCAGGCCCTTAATCGTCTTAGCTGCTCTTCTTTGCACTTGTTCCAAAGTCTCAACATCTTTTTTGTACTATGGTGACCAAAACTGGATGCAGTATTCCAGGTGTGATCTTATTAAGGATTTATAAAACAGTACTAATACTTCATGTGATTTTGATTCTATGCCTCTATTTATACAACCAAGGATTGTATTAGCTTTTTTGGCTGCTGCCGCACCTACTGATTCATGTTTAAGTGATCATACACTAGGACTCCAAGGTCCCACTCACAGATACTGTTTTTGAGCCAGATTTTGCCTAATCTGTACTATAGCTACCTTTAGTTGTAACTATGGCTGAGTTTAAAATGCAATTCTATGTAGGGAGTGTCTTTATAGAGCCTTGAAGAGCATCTAGAAGCTCCAATTAGTGCATAAAGTAGTGGTGCAGACAGTTATGTGTGCGTTCAAAACAGCACATATCACACTCTGCTCCATGACCTGGATTGATTGCCAATTTGCTTCTGGATCCAATGCAAGATTCTAGTTTTAACCTTTAAAACCCTTCATGGCATGAGACTGAGCTATCTGATTGCCTCTCCTTATATCAGCTGAGAACTGTTAGGGAGGGACTGTTTTCACACTCATTCTCTCACACAAACTATCTGGATTGAGTTAGGTGGTCTTGGAGCCAGGGTAAAGGAACTTGGATGACACTTGTATAGCAGGGATGGGTTCTACTTACCTTTACTACCAGTTTGCAACAGGGCTGCGCGCGCGCTCTTCTGTGCATGCGCAAAAGCATTCTGGTGACGTCAGGGTCGGTGGGAGGAGCCTCCCTCCAGTTTTACTACCGGTTCTATAGAACCGGTCTGAGCCGGGGGCAACCCACCACTGTTCTATAGCCTTTGGATTAGTAGCAGAAGAATATATCTTCTAAAGTGATCAGTTATCTGTGGTTTCACTATTCTGCTACAGTTAGGAAGGAAATCAAGCTTTGTTTAAAGTGTTGGAATAGGACAGGAGATTCCTGGGTTCATGTCCTTCCTGAGCCATGAAGCTTATTGATGGCTTTGGGGCCAGTTATTGTCTTTTATGCCAGAATAGCTACAGGATTTTGTTGCAGGAAGAATGGAAAGAGGAAGTGCTATATTCTGTCTTGAACTTTTGGAAGAAAAGGAGACTAGAAATTTAACAAATTAATGAATAGATACCCATGTTTCCCTGAAATAAGACTGGGTCTTATTTTGGGGGGTGGGGGCAAAATAAGCACTAGAGCTTATTTTTCGGGTGTGTCTTATTTTTTCCCATGTAGAGGAGACCCACTTCTTCTACTTGCTCGCAGTGGGGCAGGAGGCTGCATGGTGCACTAGTGCCACTGCCTTGAGGCAGAAGGTGGGGGAGCCAGGGTAAAGGAACTTGGACACTTGTATAGCTTTTGCATTAGTAGCAGAAGAATATATGCCCCACACTACCTTACCTCAGGGCCCCCACAGCCAGGCCATCCACACCCTGATACCTGTCTCACATTGTGGCCGCAGCACCAACACACCACACAGCCTTCTGCTCTGTTACAGCCCCAAGCAAGCAGAAGTGGTTTGGCGGCCACATGGGCTCTTGCTGCACATGGCTGCCAGTGCTGCTGCCATGAGGCAGGTATCGGGGCATGGATGGCCTGGCTGTGGGAGCCCTGAAGTAAGCCAGTGCGGGGCTCATGGGGCAGCTTCACCACCAACCTGCCTCACCTTGTGGCTGTGGCACCACAAGCAACCAGATGGAACGGGTAGCCAGTCAGCTGTGCAGGTTCTTAAATAGGGCTTGTATGGGGGGTAGGGCTTAAATTAGGTGCATGCATAAAACCATGCTAGGTCTTATTTTCAGGATAGGTCTTATTTTTGGGAAAACAGAATATTTAAAGAACCTATTACTATCAATTGAAAAAAAGAGGCTGCAGGAAAAAAATGTATATTTCCCATCTAAACATCTACATTTCAGGAAAGTGTTGCAAGGGTTGTTTTAATGTTGTGATTCAATCATTCATTTTTCTATTATAACAGGAGTTCCTAACCTTGTCAACTTTAAGATTTGTAGGCTTCAATTCCCAGAATTCCCCAGCCAGCCAGCCATGCCCTAACCCTGTATTAGAGTAACAGGATTTACTTTATATATAAAGTAAATATAATATACTTTATATTTACAGGTCGACGGCCTCTCATCGACCTGTGCGCTCCCACAGAGAGGGCCTCCTCGGGGTGCCATCAGCCAAACAATGTAGGCTGGTGACCCCCAGGGGGAGGGCCTTTTCTGTGGGGGCACCTACCCTCTGGAATCAGCTGCCCCCAGAGATTAGGAGAATCCAAGACCTCGGTGCCTTCCGCCGTGCCCTTAAAACCTTCTTTTTCCAGCAAGCCGGGCTGGCCTAACACTTTTTAAAATGTTTTTAATTGTTTGTTATTGTTTTTAATCATGGGGCCAAATTTATATATATCTTTTAATTGTATTTTAATGTTTGTAATTTATGTTTTTACTTGGCTGTTCATCGCCCTGAGTCCTCAGGGAGAAGGGCGGTATACAAATTAAAAAATAAATAAATAAATAAATAAATAAATAAATATCTCTTTCCATGGATAAGTTAATCATGGTTTATGCGCTTAACTCATTTTTTTCCTGGGTTTGCACATGTATTGAACTGTAAACTCACAGTGTGGGTGGAGCTGCATAATTAACTGGTCTAGAATACAATGAGGTAGTTTGTAATTCAGCTAAGGTCCACAGCCTCAGCGTCAATATGTCTTTCCAGCACAAAGAGAAAGTCATTTTTCCCTTTAATTTTAAAAGGCAAAATTATGTTATTTAATGACTGGGTGGAGTCTAAATTAAATAATAATTCAACCAGTCTACTAGTAACATTTTGTCATAGAGAAAAACGTTAAAAGCCTTCTTTTATTAAGATTTTGCCAACTCATTGATTTTTCCTCCCTGAACACAAAGGAAGTGTAAAAATGAGGAATAATTATGCTGAACTTGGGTCATCAATTTTAAATTATGAGCAACCTTTCAAGTAGTTCTTCAGTTATTTCCATAATAGAACATTTCTATTATAGTAAGAAGTTGTAATGTTTGTAAAATGGATCTGTCATATGATTGATCTGATTTTGCAACATTTTTTTTCAATGGTTGTTAAGTGAATGCAGAGGTCATAAGAACCCATTGCTTGCTATGGGTGCAGTTTTGTCAATAAGCAGAAGAAAATCCCTACATTTAATCGGTATTTAGAGAATGAATGATTCATGAGTTGATGTTTCAGGGGTTGTCATCAGAAGAGAAGCTGCATTCTACTTCAATTTTTTTCTAAGCTTTATGAACTCCCATGCTGACTGGAGAATTCTGGGAATTGAAGTCCACAAATCTTAAAGTTCACAAGAATGAGAAACACTCTTCTAGCCGATAGTGAGCATCTACTCCTGGCATAATTTGCAAATAAGTGGTCCCTGACATGTTGCAGTTGATCCTTCATTCATAAGCCTAGGTGTGGAAAGGAGAATGGAATTCGCTCTATTGCAGCTGGAATTATTGGCAAGAGATTGTTTTCTGCTAAACTAGCTTAACAAGCCAATGGCGCAATGTAAGAGGCCAGATTCACTAAGCAGACAATGATCTTTACGCTGTTTCTTTTTAAAACAGAAAGAGACACTTATTGGATATGAGCACACTGTGTCAGGGAATGCCATTGCATTAAACAAATTGATTAAATAAATTGACTTGGTAGAACAAGCAGATGAAAGTATAGAAATAAAATTATAATAATAATAATTATAATAATAATAAAAAAGCCTTCAGCCTTTGACTGGGCTGCCTGTTGCATGAAGCAACAGTTTGTTTAGCCAAGGTATGATGAATAGATTGATAATTGTCTGATTTACATAATACATAAACCACAACATAGTACATGACTTTTTAGCCACATATCCAGCCATCACCCAGGTATTCATCTGATGTATGCACACCTAATAATAATATCTAATAAACCAGTAATCTAAGACTTACTTATAGAAAGATACCATATTTGTCCATCTAGCCCTGCTTGTTTATTCTTCCTGAAAGGGGTCTCAAGCAGGGGTGGGTTCTAAATTTTTTTACTACCGGTTCTGTGGGCGTGGCTTATTTTGTGGGTGTGGCTTGGAGGTCATGTGACTAGGTGGGCGTGGCTAGCTGGTCAGAGTCATTTCTGGAAGGTCCTCGCATTTACGACCAGTCCTCGCACTTACGACCCGACTCATTTGTTTGTTTTTAACACTGATCAGCTGTAGGACGGCCCTTTGAAGCCCCGCGGCAAGAGTTTAAACAGGTTTTTTCCCTCTAGTCAACAGCTGGGACTCAGGAGGCAGCAATAGATTGGGGGTGGGACCAAATAAAAGGTAAGAATAACATGGGTGGATGGGGGGGTGGGAGAGCGGCGGGGGGGGGAGAACCGGTTCAGTGACATCATATCGTCACCGCTACTGGCTCGGCCGAACCGGACCAAACCGGGAGGAACCCACCACTGGTCTCAAGTTTTGCATATCATCAAGCCCTTTTTGAAAATGACAGTGCCACAGATGCAGATTGACTCTTCTAAACACAGATTATATCTCCTCCCACTGATCTTCCCTCCCTTGTTGTTTCTGCCTAACTATGTGGCAGTTAAGCTTAAAATCTACTGTTTTCCTATATCAATTGACAAGAATGGGATCCAAACAATTTCTCTTCTGCATTTATATATTCAATGAATACAGTTGTATGAATCCTTACACTCCTACTCTGACCACATGGGCTGAGATTACACACACTACTGGGCCCCCCCAAACTATTTATTTACTGCAGTGGTGGGTTGCCCCCGGTTCGGACCAGTTCTATTGAACCGGTAGTAAAACCAGCAGGAGGCTCTGGCCACCGACCCCGATGTCCTCAGGAAGCTTCTGCGCATGTGCAGAAGTGCGCGCGCACGGCCCGTTGCAAACCAGTAGTAAAGGTAAGTAGAACCCACCCCTGATTTACTGAATTTTTTTTCTATACCTCCTGGCTCAAATAACTCCTGATAGTTTACAGTAAAACCACAGGAAGCTATTTGTCAAAAGGAATCAAATTTTCTTTTTTTTTTGTTTATTTATAAAAGATGTAATGGAAATTGTGAATTGAGCTTGTGAAAGGAATGTAAGCGTGGTAACCATCTATGACCGGATCGAGATTTTTGCTCTTGAAAGTTATGTTTTTATGTTTAAATTTGAAAAAATAAATAAAAAATATTTACAAAAAAAAAAAAAAGGAATCAACTTTGGGGTCCTTGGTGCTCTCTGAGCTTGAATGAATCAATTTAACTACAAAAATAACTCCCATCCATTTAACCCTTACAGTACTTCTTTCAGCCCTGCAATTACCGTTTGGATAAAGGAGTTTTAACTCTTTTAATGAGGTAGGCCAATGAGGAGAGTGTCTCATATGCCTCCAAGGCAGACTATTCCAGAGCATGAGTCCATAACAAAAAAGGATTAGCTTTGCCTCCACAACTCCTTGACATTTCATAAAAATTTAACCCTGAGTGTTTCCTTCCTCCCTGCACGATCCGTTGTAAATACTGTCTGGAAAACATAGTCCCTAAGATGTCCAACAGCTAAGTAGCTCTGTGTGTGTGTGTGTGTGTGTGTGCATACAAATTGCATTTATAGATTTATTTGGCATATTGTCCCAATCAAAAATACTATTTTGCAATAGAATAAACCAAATATAACATGTAACCTCCATAAACTAAAACAGACAACCACCCAGCCACCATTAAAAATAGCCACATAAAATGTTCAAGAACCATCCGTCCACATAAAAGAAAACTATTTGCTTTTGGAGGGGCCCACCAAGAAGACCCAAATGCCCTTCTTCTCTCTTAAAATTCTTTCTCTGGACCAAATGTGCTGGTGTGTTGGAAAGTAATTTCCAATTTAGTCTGCACCCAGCACATTCTCACATAATCCCAATACTGTATCAAGATGAGAGTGAGCACCCATCGTTTAATTTAGCTAGCAAAAAATATGGCTTTATGTTTATTTATCAGCACACATCATAAACTGTTCATTAGCAAAATGAGACCAACACAAAGAGAGAGAGAAAAATCATGTTATCTGTATAGATACATATTAAAAGACACAGAACTAGAAATACTACTATGGTTAATTGGACACTAAAAGGAACCAAAACCATTTGCTGGGTAGGAGAAATGTGTCCAGTAGAGCAAACAGATTCAGTTTGAAGGAGGCAGTACCCAAACTTAATCTGAAATTGTGCTTTATTCCCCCAAACTACTGGAAGTTACATCACACAACACATTTCGTCCATGGACTGCACAGGGAGTCCTCGACTTATATCCATTTGTTTAGCAATAGCAATAACAATAACACTTAGACTTAAATACCACTTCACAGTGCTTTACAGCCCTCTCTAAGCGGTTTACAGAGTTAGCATATTGCCCACAACAATCTGGGTTCTCATTTTACCGACCTCAGAAGGATGGAAGGCTGAGTCAACCTTGAACCTGGTGAGATTCGATCTGCCAAACTGCTGGCAGCCGGTGATCAGCAGAAGTAGCCTGCAGTACTGCACTCTAACCACTGCACCACCGCGGCTCATAATGATCGTTTGAAGTTACAACAGCTCTGAAAAAAGTGACTTACAATCACTTTTCACACTTATGACCATTGTAGCATCTGCACAGTCACACAGTAAAAATTTGAGTGCTTGGGAACTGGTTCATATTTATGACGGTTGCAATGTTCCAGAGTCATGTGATCACTTTTTGCGACCTTCTGACAAGTAAAGTCAATGGCGAAGCCAGATGCACTTAACAGCTGTGTTACTAACTTAACAACTGCAATGATTCACATAACAACTCTGGCAAAAAAGGTCGTAAAATGGGGCAAAACTCACTTAACAACTGTCTTGCTTAGCAATAGAAATTTTGGGCTCAATTGTGGTTGTTAGTCGAGGACTATCTGTACTTTTAGCTTACAAAGTCTTATGAAAACCCCAATATCTCAAACTTCAACTAAGTATAATATAATAGGATATATTCTACAGGGAAAGAACCAGGGGTGAAATGCTCCCGGTTCAGACCGGATCACCTGATCCAGTAGCAATGGAGGCGGGTGGTTCAGAGAACCGATAGCAAAAATCCCTGCCACCACCCCCCCTGCCCAGCTGAGCCGGACAATCGCTGAAGAGGTTGTAGAAAAAATGGTTTTAAAAGTAAAAAAAAAATTGGCCATGCCCACCCAGTCACATTATCCCCCCCCTCATCAAGCCACCCCCACAGAACTGGTAGTAACAAATTTTAGATTTCACCACTGGAAAGAACTCATGCCTTCACATAACTCCCTGCCTTGTGTCATGGTTTCTTGTATCTATGTACAATATTAAAAAAAATAAATAAAGAAAACCTCAGATCAATGATTAATGGAACTGAAAATAGCACATAGTTCTTGAGACAAACCCTTGATGAGTCTTGCATCAGGCACTGGATTTCTTTTAACATTATATAAACTCCACCCGACTGAGACAATAACTTTGCTTTATAAATTTCAATGAAAGGTGTGCCCCAAAGCTCCTTGATTTCAAAGGGAGTCAATTGGAATTTATGCTATTGATTCCTATTTCAGATTTACTAAGATTTTGTTAGAATAGTCCAGGGTCAAACTGAATACAAGAGAAACTATATAAAAATAAGTCCAAAGCACAGAAAATATTGGTTGGATCTCATAACATGGGCTAAAATATATAGTTGACTAATTTACCACTCAGGGATGCGGTGGCTCAGTGGCTAAGATGCTGAACTTGTCGATCGAAAGGTCGACAGTTCAGCGGTTCAAATCCCTAGTGCCACATAACAGGGTGAGCTCCCGTTACTTATTCCAGCTTCTGCCAACCTAGCAGTTCGAAAGCACGTAAAAAATGCAAGTAGAAAAATAGGGACCACCTTTGGTGGGAAGGTAACAGCATTCCGTGCGCCTTTGGCATTTAATCATGCCAGCCATATGACCATTTTCAGACAGCGCTGGCTCTTCGGCTTTGAAACGGAGATGAGCACCACCCCCTAGAGTCAGGAATGACTAGCACATATGTGTGAGGGGAACCTTTACCTACCATTCAATGAGTATAGAGAACCAGATGGTTTCCAATTGGTAAACTACCATAATCCTGTTAAACATAGGCTAGTTTGCCACTCTTTTTCTGTGCCTATTTTATTATTCCTAAAGTTGCAATGGATGACACTTTGCTAAATATTCTGATTGCAAAAAGGAGATAGTATGATAAAGAAATTATTTCTACTGTTACAGAAAAATGCATTTGGCTGCACAGGAACTTTATGAACATTTCTTTGTGTACAGCCAATAAAGACACTGGGGACTTCATTATACATTTCTCAAATTCATCTAAATGTAAGCCATTATGACGTTAAGACCTAAAGTGCCCTTGCAGCTTATAAAGTCTCACCAACATTATGTCTGTGCTATTTCTGTGTTTCCTTTTCTTCTACTATTCCCTTTTCCTTTTTTTAAAATCTTTGCATGCCCCATCATGAGCAATAAAAACAGAGAGATAGTGAAATATTCATATAACATATATTTTTTGTCTATGGTACTTTAATAGGGAAAGGTTTGCCCTAAGGACTAATGATTTGTGTATGACACACCAGATGCTTGCTATGCAAACATAATCAGGGCCAGTGGTGGGTTTCTACCGATTCACTCCAGTTCAGGCAAACTGGTAGTGGTAGTGGCGGGAGCTCCACCCACCTACCCGGATGTCATCACAGATGCAAAAGGTTCTGCGCATGCACAGAAGCACCACACACACTCACAGTTCCGAACCGGTAGCAAAGGTAAGTGGAACCCACTACTGATCAGGACCCTTGCTTCTTCTCCTTCATTCCACAGCTCTGAAAATTAGACCATGGTCCAGTGAAGTCTTCTTAGTTGCTACAAAGTGGGATAACATTGCAAAAATCTAGGCAACCACTAGATGGCAGCAAAGAGTTACCAAGAACTCTCTTTGTTTCCATCTAATGATAGCTTAGCATTTTGGGCTCCAAATATGATAGTCCTCCAGCAGAAACTTCACTTGGTAACATGGGAAGCCTCATGCTTACTGGGCAAATTAGGAATTTATATGCAAATTATATGAATTTCAGACATTATCTAAGCAGAGCTCCCTGGAACAGCATCTGAGGTACTAGGAAAAGCTAAAATGATAAGATTGTTCTTCAAACTGTTTTTGGAAATACAGGCATTGTGAGTTTATCTTCTTCTTCTTGTGCCATATCCGTCATCGGATGTTGGCAATCATGTTGGCAATCCTATTTTTATCAACAGCCATATGAAAAAGTGTTGCTTTTGTGTTTATTTTAATGTGTTTAAAATAAAAAACGTTTTATTAAAAAAAAGAAAAAGAAAAAGTGCTGCTGAGTTTTGTCCAAACCAGTCCCTTAGATTTTGAAGCCATGATGTTCTTCTTCTGCCTGGACCTTGTTTGCCTTCAATCTTTCCCTGGAGGACCAAGTGAAGGATGCCGTATTTTTCTGAGTGTTGCATCACATGTCCAAAATATTCTAACTTTTGCTTTTTGGTGAGTCTTTATAGTACTACATTATACTTTTATAAACTTTTAATGCATTTTTCATCTTCCAGAAGACTGTTTAAGCAGCCAATTCCTGCCCTCTTTGTTCCACTATCTCCTTATGCAAATATTTATACAATTTTTTCAAATTAACAGTCTTGTCAAAGCAATGGGAATAATCCAAAGTGAAGCATCAAAGGAACCACCATCCATATCCGCATAACCCAACGATACATGATCTGAACAAGTTACCTAATTTACAGTAAGAAAACTATGGCTTTGGCTTCAAGTAATGTCATCTGGAGTAGGCAACTAACAGAAACAGATTACCCTGCAGCATATGTAGATACAATGTGATAGATTTACCTTGAGTGTCCTCTCTACAGCAAAAATATATCCTTATTCTGACTGTGAGTTTATACTATATGTATCTTGTTCAAAAATCAATAAAGATCAGGATAGTGACATAGATAATAAACTACGTGATGCAGTGGGAAATTAAGACATGATACAGATCTGACTCAGTACACTGGCTCTATACAACAGAGAGGATGAAAAAATGAGAGTAAAAAGATTGGGAAAGCTATAACTCAGAAGATTGTTCTGCAGGCTAGTTTAACTACTGTTCTGCTTAATATTTCTTAAAGAACAGTTTTCATGTAGTTAAGGAGAAAGGAAATGTCTTCTGAACTTGTTTTCAAGGGGAAATGTTTGGGTGAAATGTTCATGGGCAAAACAAGGGATTCTTGTGCTAAACCTGGTTGTGGGATAGCTAAAAGTAGTGTGTGAGTTTCTGGTCATTTGTTTTTCAAATAGCAACCTGAATCTTCCCGGCTTTTCATGATCCTATTAATCTGAGGGAGAACATTTGGAACTAGCCAGTGGTGGGATTTAAATAATTTAACAACCGGTTCTCTCCCCTAATGACCGTCTGGGTGGGCGTGGCCATGGTGGGCATGGCCAAGGGGTATGACAGGCAGCACTCAGCTTCCTGCAACCCCCGGGAGCAAAAACAGGCTGCGGGGTGGGGGGGGGTACACCGCACCCCCCATGCCCCGGTTTGGGCCTAGTAGGCCTCCCTGCACTTACCTGGGAGCCAAAACGGGGCACATGGGGACTCCTGGAAGAGGCAAGACAGAAATGGGTGGGGGCATTCAGCAATTTTACTACTGGTTTGCTCAAACCGGCCTGAACCGGCTGAATCCCACCACTGGAACTAGCTTATCTTGCTCTTCCCTTTTTTAAAAAAGGATCAGGAATCCAAACAGGAGTGCTGTGGTGATGCATAACTGGAAAAAGCAGTAACAGACATACTCTTTGCTACCTCACTATGAAAACAAAAAAAAATGTTTAAAAAATCTAAAAATTTCTGAGAATAAACTTAAACATAGGACGGCTTGCACACACTGTACTTGCGAAAGCCTGCCCCTTCAAAGAACATTTTTGAGAAATTGGAGTACTTTTATGCTCATGAAGCACATATTGTGAGGGTTCAGAAAAACTCCCAAAAGGCTGAAGAAGTGTTCTACCCTCTCTAGTGATATCATTGTGTCACTACTTACAACCTGGAATGAGCACCTCTCACTTCCGAATAGGTTTTAAGCCATTTCTTGTAAATGCTTAGAGCACTTGAAGTAGAGTTTTCTAGCAGATATATATTCATTTCTGTTCTTTGCAGTACGAATGTGAAGACTTTTTGGTATTTCTCATTAAATGCTCTTTTCCAATGTTACCTGTGAAACCAGTTATTCTGTTTTTCATTTCCTCTTCATTTCCATGTTCCTTGCCCTTTTAAATGAAATTGTCAGGATCTTCCTAAATATGTTTTATTGCTGGCTGTCCACTTTTACTCTGTTCTCATCGTAGTATTTTAAAGATGTAACGTTATTGGTATTCTTGCTTCTCATGGTAATTCACTGTGAAGGCAGTGAAACCCAAAGCATCAGACAATGAGGAAGGAAGTGGAAAGAAGGGAGAGGAACTCAGGTATAAAACAGATGTAGGGAGCACATGCAGGGTCAGCCATAAAGGTTTCAGATGCTTATACACTAATGTTCAAAGTATGGGGAACAAACAGGGTGAACTTGAAGTCCTAGTTAGTACATGAAGGCAGGTACAACATTGTTACCTTTACTGAAACTTGGTGGTATGGAACCCATGATTGGAATGTACTCCTAGAACAGGCTTGTCAAACTGGTGACCCGCAGGGGCGGGTATGTCATGTGCAGGTCACGCCCACCCTGGTTCCGCAAAGGAAAAAAACATCATGATATGTCACGATCCGGCCAGTGACGCAATCAAGTTTGACACCTGTGTCCTAGAAGGATATAAATTGTTCAAAACAGACCCAACAAAAGAGGAGGAGTTGTACTGTAAGTAAGAAATCACTACACATCTACTGAATACAGAATACCAAGGATAAAAGCCTTCTTGAATGCATTTGGGTGACTACTAGAGGTAAAAGCTGAGCCGAGGTGGCGCAGTGGTTAGAGTGCAGTACTGCAGCTACTTCAGCTGACTGCTAGTTCAGCAGGTCAGCAGATCAAATCTCACCGGCTCAAGGTTGACTCAGCCTTCCATCCTTCCGAGGTGGGAAAAATGAGGACCCAGATTGTTGGGGGCAATATGCTAATGCTAATGCAATATGCTAATATGCAATATGCTAACTTTGTAAACTTTGTAAACCGCTTAGAGAGAGCTATAAAGCACTATGAAGTGGTATAGAAGTCTAAACAACAACAATAACATTAATAATAAAAGAAATGACATTGCTGTAGGTCAGGGGTGGGTTCTACTTACCTTTGCTACCAGTTCGCAATGGGAACGCACACATGCCTTGCTTCTGCGCAGATCGGTTCTAATGACATCAGGCTCAGTGGGCAGAGCCTCCCGCCAGTTTTACTACCGGTTCTATAGAACTGGTCTGAACCAGGGGCAACCCACCACTGCTGTAGGTGTATACTACAGGCCACCCAATCAAGCAGAGTACATAGATGAACTTTTTGCTAATCAGGAAACACACCAGTGTAGTAGTGAAAGAATTTAACTACTCTGGCATCAACTGGGAGACAAAATTTGCAGCAAATGGGACATCAAACAGGTTTCTGAGGTGCCTACTGACAACTTTGTCATCCAAAAGGTAAAGGAGGGAACTAGAGAATCAGCTACACTGTACTTAATTCTTACTAATAAGGATGAAATGATTGAAGGGACATTGTAGGAACTTTGGGGGAGAGTGACATGTCATACTAGAATTCAACATAATGTAGGCACAGGTAATTGAACAATGTTTTAGACTTTAAGAGAGCTGTCTTCTATAAACTAAGAGAGAGATTAGGAAGGATTCCATGGACGTAAATCCTACAAGGGAAAGCAATTCAAGATGCTTGGAAAACTCTGAAAAACAAGATTATAGTCCTCAATGGAACTATACATCTACATGAACAGACCATGCAGTGGAGCACCTCAAGGTTCTATCTTGAGCCCAACATCTCAACATCTTAAACTGTTTTAATAGGGTTGCTTATTTTAATTTTATTTCATTGTGATTTGTATTGGAATTTGTCATTTTGTAAGCCGCCTTGAGTCCCCAGGGAGAAAGGCGGCATATAAATAGCAATAATAATAAATAAATAAATAAATAAATCTTCAGAAATGACCTAGATGAGAGTCTAGGAAGGGAACTCATCAAATTTGCAGACAACACCAAGCTGGGGAGCAGGGGAGGATTGCTAATAATTTGGAAGATAGACTCAAGATTCATAAGATTCCTGATAGACTTAGGCCCTATCCAGCAAGATGCAGTTCAGTGGTGAGAAAAATAAGGTCCTGCACTTAGGAGGAAAAAACCAAATGCACAAATGTAGAATATGCAGTGCCTGACTCAAGAGTAAAACTGTGAGAGGGATCTAGCTGCCCTAGTGGACCACCACTTAAGTATGAACCAACAATGTACTCCAGCTGCCAAAAAATCAATGTAGTCTTAAACTCATCAACAGAGGGATAGCATCAAGATCATTAAAATGATAGTACAGCTTTATTCTGCACTAGTTTTATTTATTTATTTATTTTATTTTATTTTATTTCTATACCGCCCTACTCCCGAAGGACTCAGGGCGGTGCACAGCCAAACAATAAAATACATACATACAAAATTTAAAAAGTAGAATTAAAATCAAATTAAATAGTTTTGGCCCAGACAAATTAAAACCCCAATCAATTTAAAACCAATTTTAAAATTTGAATATATAAAATACTAGAAAATATTTTTTTAAAAAATATTAAAAATTAAAAATCTTTTATAAAAGAGGGAGAAAATTAGGCCAGGCCCACCTGGTGAAATAAAAAGGTCTTTAGAGCGCGGCGGAAGGTGCGCAGATCCGGGATCCTCCATATCTCCAGGGGGAGCTCGTTCCAGATAGTAGGTGCCCCCACAGAGAAGGCTCTCCCCCTGGGGACCGCCACTAGTAAGGCCACACTTGGAATACTGTGTCCAATTCTGGTCACCATAATGGAAAAAAGATGCTGAGCATAGAAAGAGTTTAAGGAAGAGTAACAAAGGTGATAAGAGGTCTGGACGCTAAATAGCATAATGAACCATTGAGGGAACTAGGTATGTCTATGGATAACATGATAGCATCAAATGTCTTCCAGTATTTAAAGGGCTGTCCCAGAGAAAAGGTGGGGCAATTTTTTCTCCAAAGCACCAGAAGGCAGGACAAGAAGCAATGGATGGAAACACATTAAAGAGAGATCCAATCTGGAACTAAGGAGAAATTTCCTGACAGTGAGAACAATTTATCAATGGAATATCCCAGAGTCATGAGTGGTCCATCATTGCAGGCTTTCAAGAAAATATTGGACAACCATTGGTCCAGAATGGTATAAGGTCTCCTGCTTCGGGCAGGGGGTTGTATTAGGAGACCTCCAAAGTCCCTTCCAGCCCTATGATTCTATGTTCTAACATACTTGTTTATCTTTTTAAGTTGCTACAAGATGAGTCCTATTTTGTTCCATTATTTACATGCATCTACTGAGTCAGTTATGTTGCAAGTATCAGGGTATTATGAGAATCAGTAAGAGTGCTGAACTGAAAGTAGGAAAATAAGAAAGGACCCTTCACTTAACCAAGGAGCTCGATGGGTGGATTCATACCATACACTTCTTGGGCCAGTGAAAGATCTAATAGCTTTCTTTCTTTCTTTCTTTCTTTCTTTCTTTCTTTCTTTCTTTCTTTCTTTCTTTCTTTCTTTCTTTCTTTCTTCTTTCTTTCTTTCTTTCTTTCTTTCTTTCTTTCTTTCTTTCTTTCTTTTCTTTTCCTTTCTTATTTATTAATCATATTTCTATGCCACCCACTCTCTGAGGACTCTGGGCAGCTTACACCAAAGACAGTATACTAAATAGCATATTGCCCCCAACAATCTGGGTCCTCATTTTACCCACCTCGGAATGATGGAAGGCTGAGTCAACCTTGAGCCAGTGAGATTTCATCTGCTGATCTGCTGAACTAGCAGTCAACTGAAGTAGCTGCAGTACTGCACTCTAACCACTGTGTCACCTTGGCTCTTACATACTCACAACCTATTTGACTATGTTTGTTAATTTTGCTAGATGTTTGTGTGTGTAGCTTATGCATTCTGTGAATCCAAACTGTTTGACAGATTTTCTCTGAATATATTGAGTGAATCCAGAAAGTAGATTAATTCAATATCTAAAGGTAAACGTGTCGTGCGAACTCATCTATAAGGTCACCACAAGCCAGTTGTTATGTCATTGACAATCAGCCTCCTAGAATTTGCACTGAGGAGAAAAAAGATGTAAGGGAGCCTTGTACATGTTCTGCATTATGCTTCTCAAAAGAAAATGGAATATAAATGTAATAAGACAGTTTGCTGACCTGCCTGTACAGGCCATAAACTAAAGCAGTAGCAAATGAAATTCTGGAATCTGCTTCCTTGAACTGTGAGATGGGTGGCAAATGCACCTTGAGTGCAATCTCAAAACAACTAGAGCATCACTTCAACATCATTGGCATTGACAAAATTATAATTGGTCAATTGCAAAAAGCAGCTTTACTCAGAACAGCTTACATCTTGCAACAACCATCAAGCATCAATATCTGTCTGCTCCACGTCCTTGGAAGATCTCAATGGGTGGATAAAAATGCCAAATCCAGTCTGAACATCACACCGACTGTGCAACAAACCATAATAAAACCAATCTATCAAGATGTCAGCATGAATATATCCACACATTTGTAGAAATACTAAAAAACAATTTTGGGGAAAGGAGAAAAAAACCTTGAAAGGGGGATCCTCAAAGGAGTGACCATACTTGGTGCTCCACATTGAGATAACCCTTGAGATATCTGAAGACTACCTTATCTATTTGAAGGTAAATATACTTAGATCTTCTATTTTCAAAGACACCATTACCTTGGTAGCCCTCCTCTAAACTCAGTTGTTTATTGAGGTCTTTTTAAAGTTAGTTTGTCTGAAACTGAACAAAGTAGTATAGTGATCTAAAAAAACACCTAATTTTTTTTCATAGGTATTATGAACAAGATAGATCTACCATTCTAAGCTTGTGCCTTTCTTTCCCTTTCCAGATACAAGACTTTATACTTGTTCCTGTTAAATTTTATCCATTCATTCCTCCTTCAGGAATTTAAACCATTTCATCTAATCTACCTTTTGAGTTTATCAAAATCTATTCTGAAATTTAAAATAGAAATAGGACTGTTCCTAATTTCTCGGCCCTTGATATCATTAATTCAAGGATGACATGGTTTTCTCCAAATTTAGCCTTCTTGATAAATATTAAATCCAGGCTTCATTGTTCTTTTATTTCCTGACAGTTGTCTCCAAAAGATGACAGGACTTAGTTCGACATCTGACTCTTGGCAGGATTAGATTTACAGCACTGCTCAATGTCGCTAAAATGTCCCATTATCACTATTGTGTCATTCTTTAGAAATTTTGGTAACCAGACACATAAATAGATCTGTATCTGCTGCCTCTCAAAGCAGTTTATAATAAATGCCACGAGGATGTCACATTGATTTCTCTCTTCTTTTATTCTTATGCCAAAGCTCTTAACAATACATGAATTTTTGGTGTGTGCTTTATTTATATGTAGTGCAACACTCAATTTTTGTTGAGGGCATTGCTTTCAAATAAGTTATAGCATCCCCAGGCTATGTCTCAGGCAGATGTGTCACCCTGCCAAGTTTCAGTGATGGCGATGACATTTGTCATTGCACAGGTTATCCTACAAGCCATCGGTCCCATTCTCACATGGTTAACAATCTGGGGACATATCAAGTGGATGGCAGCTTTTCCCCATTCCCATAATATAAAAGAGGACCAAAGATACACAGCCCAAACACTCAGTTGTTAGCTCTATAAACACACAAATGTGTTTATAGAGCTAACACAGACATTATTAGCAAATTATTTAAAAATAATTGCAACTTCCTTCTAATTGTTTCCAAAGCTTCTCTAAATTCAGACAGATGGGTCAGAATAGAAACAGCAGCTAAATTATTTTCCACCCAGAAGTCTATTTGAAAAATTAACTGAATAGTCATTTGTCAATTCTGAAATTCCAAATATAGAAGACAAATTGTTAAAAAGTACATCTTAAATAGCCGTCTTAAGTATAATTAACAATGCTTTGTAGAGGTCCTTGGTTTTTAGGGATAATAAATGTAAATTTTATACATTTGCTATCTGTTTGAAATCTTAGAAATGGAGCATATAATGATGTATGGTATTAAGAAACTTTAAACCACTGTAAACTTCCAATCATTCTGGAAAACCATAAACGTAATAGTAACTCTACAGAACTTCTGATTTGTTAGTGCTGAAGGATGTTTTTATTTTAGATGAAGCTGAAGATGTAGAACTTGGAAGCATATATTATGTTCAGGTTTTTTCTTTGACTTGCTAGCTTTGGGCTGTATACACCCCTTGAATTGTTCCTTTACTTTCTTACATCCCTGTTGCCAATTAAGTTTCTTCAACATTATAAGCTTTTGATGCCATCTGGTGGTCACAGACAGAAATATTATAAAAGTTTAACCTTTATTTTTCTCACCGTAGTATTTGATTAATTAGAATTGCAAGAAAATAAATGTCGGGGTGAATGTTTCTATTCTTCCAAACATGACTTATTTTAAGATATTCTATTCTGTAAAGATGCAGATATGTGCACACAACTGACAATAGCATGCTTATTTCTCACAGAACTGTGATTTTTTAAAATACCTCTCCCCCACTCCTCCTTTTGCATAACTCAGCCAGGTATGTTGTTACGCCTCTCTTGTGCCTGGGTAAATGCTATTAGAACATGAATTCCCTATTAATGTACCAAATATGATTTTTAAGAGAATTCCCTGATTCATGAACAAACATTAGTTTTATTGCATCATTAATAACTCTGAAATGGCATATAAATCAAGAAAAGAGTGCCTCTCACACCAATGCATAAAGGGACAATTTGCAACCTTTTTCTGCTGCCTTCATTTGAAGGAAGAACAGATTACAGGAAGATACTACTGTCCTGGAACTTTATGGTTGCCAGAATGCTACCTAGAAAACTCCCATGTACTTTTAAATTCTACAGAACATAGTAGCCATTCAATTCATTTCTTCTCACTCTCTCACACACAACCAGGAGTGGATTCTACTTACCTTTACTACCAGTTCCCAATGGGGCGGCGTGCGCATGCACAGAAGCTTTCTGATGACGTCAGGGTCGGTGGGTGGAGCCTCCCGCCGGTTTTACTACCGGTTCTATAGAACCGGTCCGAACCGGGGGCAACCCACCACTGCACACAACATGCTATAATAAACAGGAATGCCCTCTGCCTAGCTGTTTGGTCTCTCACTGAGCTAGGCCAGTATCAAATTTAACTTATGGCGCTACAATATTTTGTCAGAAGCAGAGCGAGGAGGGAAAGAAGGAGGAAAGGAAGGAAGGTAGTTAGGTCTTGGACCTAGAAAATATGCAAAATAAACTGCAGAACTAAAAGACACGAAAAACAATTTAAAGTCACTTAAAATGCTTTTGAAAAAAAATCTTCAATCTATTGTTCAGGATCTGAGAGCCAACCATAACTAAGCAAAATTCTGCACACAGACACACACACACATTCTTCCTAGTGTTTTACCACAAGTGTAAGATCTGCTTTTTTCAACAAAATGTTGATCCATTGGTTGTGACAGGAATTGACGGTCAGCTTGTTGCCTGAGCCTGATGTTGTGGGCTGAGAGTGTGATTGGCTAAAGTCACCCAGACAGCTTTCATGTCCAAGGTGGGGTAGAACTCAGAGTCTCCTGGTTTCTAGCCTGATGCCACTAGACAAACTGGCTCTCTAAAATTCTGAATATTTTTTTAACAGATTAACAGAGTTGGAAGGGACCTTATAGGTCATCTAGTCCAACCCCCTATTCAAGCAGGAGACCCTACACCATTTCTGTCAAATGGCAGTCCAATCTTTTCTTGAAAGTCTCAAGCAATGAAGCTCCCACAACTTCCGAAGGCAACTTCTGTTCCATTGGTTGATTGTTCTCACTGTCAGAAAATTCCTCATTTCTAGGTTGCATCTCTCCTTCGTCTGTTTCTGTCCATTATTCCTTGTCTGGCCTTCAGATACTTTGGAAAATAGCTTGATCCCCCTCCTCTCTGTGGCAGTCCCTCAAATATTGGAACACTGCTATCATGTCTCCCCTGGTCCTTCTCTTCCCTAGACTAGCCATGCCCAGTTCCTGTAACTGTTCTTCATATGTTTTAGTCTCCACTCCCCTAATCATCCTGATTGCTCTCCTCTGCACTTTTTCTAGAGTCTCAACATCTTTTTTATATAATAAAAATTCAGGCACTTGGCAGTTGGTATATATTTACAACAGTTGCAGCATCTCAGGTCATGGAATCACCATCTGCAACTTTCCCAGCTGGTTTCCAACAAGCAAAGTCAATAGGGGAAGCCAGATTTGCTTAACAATGGTGTGATTCACGTAACAACTGCAGTGTTTCACTTCCCAGCTGTGCAAAAATGTCATAAAATCGGGCACAACTCACTTAACAACTGCCTTGATTAGCAACAAAAATTCTGGTCCCAATTTCCTGGTTAACTAATACTTTCTATTTCCTTTTTCAACAAAATGTTGAGTGGGTGGATATGGAGATAGATAGATAGATAGATAGATAGATAGATAGATAGATAGATAGATAGATACATACATACATACATACATACATACATACATACATACAGTACATACAGTACATACATACAACAAATGTGGCAAACCCTTTGCACTGTTTATTCCTTTCCCTTTTAGTATTAAACTGACAATGTGGCACACAGTTTATGGATTGTAATTTTAGTATAGTCAGACCATGTATAATTGACAGACTGGATTTTATCACAGATTTTAGTTGTTATTTAATACTTTATACTTGAATTTTTAATTGTATATTTACTGAGTGTTTTTATTTGTTCTGGTCTCTGGTCTATGACTGAACTGAACTGAACTGAACTGAACTGAGCTTAGATAGATAGATAGATAGATAGATAAATAGATAGATAGATAGATAGATAGATAGATAGATAGATAGATAGATAGATAGATAGGAATATCGAAGGTGGAAGCCAAGGTAGAGTTTATTGTTTTGATACTAGCCTGAAAGCAGAACTACCAAGTCAGGGCTGGAAAATTCAGATGGCCATTAGATGGTAATGTCTACATATATAATCTTATTCACTTTCATTACAGTTATCTCCATTTCCAAACAGATTCAATCAGAAATTGCAATTAATGTTTCCAAACAATATAATGCAAGATAAATTCTGGCACCTGGATTTTAAATTTAACATGATATTAATTTCAAACGCACTGTAAATTATGAAGAGTTCACTTGGTAGGATTGTCTATTAACCACAGCCAATTCATAATTAGACTAAAATGAAGAATTGCTATTTAAACTAGTATGACACATAACTTCAGTGTAAGTTCGCAACCTAGATGTTGCTCTTTAAACAGTACTAAACAGTATCCTTTCCATATTGATGAATAGTCTGGGAACCATTGTCTTAAAGATATTAAAATAAATATTTATAAACCAGAAGAGTTCTACTTTACTCTGCAAATGGTACTTCACATTTTCATACTTATTTATATAAGAAAGACTAACCATCCTTACAAGCGTCAAACTTACACCAAAAGGTGAGGCTAGCCTCTGAAATCCTAGAATGCTTTTTTTTTAATGTGAAAGGAGTTTGTTTGTACATTCCCACTCATAGAAAGCAGGAAGAGATTATTTACATTACCCATTCTGCAATTCAATTACTTTCATAAGATCATACAACCTTTCAGACTATGAAGATTAGTGCAACAGTACTAATGAGAAGTACAACACCTGTGCGAATATGCATTTCCTAAATTCCCTGCTATCTGTGCTAAGGCAACTATGGTTTTATGGTTGTTGTTATTCTAGGTATTCTAGCATCTGTATGGGAAGTATTCGGTTACTACAGATATTGTTTAGATCTATAAGATATGCATACAGACAGGATAAAAATGGGTAGCATGGCAGCACGTTGGCCTCTTTAGAATGTCTAAAGTTATATCCTTAAATTTTTAGTTGTCTGTATTTATTATGGCTTTTCATCTTCCTCATTTGGTTGAGTCCTCTGATTTATCATTGTCTGGACCTAGAAAATAACAGAAAACAAAATATCCAGGGTTTCAGTCATTATAGATTCTTCAGATATAACAGTAATTACAGAAAATACCTTATGAGGATGATTCGTATGTGTGGTGCTGTTGCACAATAGAATGTCTAATGAATGCAATTAACAATATTCATACTGTTTTGGGTTACAGATAATGCAAACATTTAATGTATTTATCACAATTGTGACAATTACATCTTGGGAACTAATTGTGAGCTTTTCTGGACCAGGAAGAATTCAGGTCCTTATTATCACTTAATTGAACTACAGCAACTATGTGGAGCTGCTCTTGAAAACTACCCAGTGGTTTAAACTGATACAGCTTGCAGCATTTCAGACTGACCCCTTTGAGATTTGCCTACATAGCATTCTATTCCAGAATCTGCACTAACTACCACTCATTTTTAAAACCTTGCTTCAAAGTGAATCAGGCCACCCTACAACATCTACCGAGGCCTTGGACCAGGGCCTTCTCAATGGCTACATCCCTAATAGAGGTTGCCTCCCTATATATATGAACCATGTCTTCCCTCCTGAACTTCTGAAAAGGGAAAAAACCCCATGGCTTGTTAAAAACCAAGAGACCATTTAGGACAGTGATGGTAACCTTTTCCGGACTGAGTGCCCAAAGTGCGCATGCATGCAAGTGCGTGTGTCCAAATCCCCAAAATGTAATGAATGCATGGCCCCCTTGCATGCGCCCTGCCCGCCATGCATGTGCCCCCTCACACATTCGTGGCAGAGACCCAAAGAGCAGCTGGCTGGCAGGAAGCGCATGCACATGCACAGCAGAGCTGAACTGGGGTGACGGCTCATATGCCATCAGCTGCGTGCCACCTCTGGCATGCGTGCCATAGGTTTGCCATCATGGATTTAGGATGTTAAGTTTTCTTTTGTGATTTACCTTAGTTGGTTAGGACAGTATATAGTTATTGTCACGGTTTGATATTTTTAACCTTTATTTCTGTTGTGTATTGAAGGAGAGTGGCATGGAAACACCAGTAATAAATTCTTATTATTCATAGATGCATACTGTAAAAATGTTGTCAATCAAGGGATCCTAGAAGTTCACTCTCTCCTTACCGCAGGCTTAGCTTCTGCATAAATTAACACATCCATTTTCATTTCTAAAACCTAACAGCCAGTTTGGTCTAGTCACGGCACCAAGCCAGAAACTAAGAGACTGTGAGTTAGGCATCAAAGCCGGCTCTATGACTTTGAGCCAGTCATTTCCTCTCAGCCTACATCAGCTTTGGCAACAAGCTGGTCAATCAATTCCTATCACAACCAACAGATCAACAGTTGGTTGACTCTGTGTATGTATGTGTGTGGGGGGGGGGGAGGGGAGAAACAAACTCTGTATTTGCAGGAAAAATGCTAGGGAGGAAAAAATTTCTATAAAAAAAGATCATAGGCTGCAGAGAAACAGTTGATTTATTCTCCTTAGTCTCTTAGGATAAGAAAAAAAGAGTGGGAACTTTACAGAGAGAGATCTAAACATAAAAATAAGGAAGGATTTCCTGACTCTGAGAGCTGTTAAACCACAGATTGGCATGCCTCCTGGAGTCATGGGTTTTCTATCATTAGAGGTTTTGGACAGTCATTTCACATGATCTGAGGATTCCTGCCCTAAACAGGATGTTGAAATAGAAAACCTCCAAGTTCCCTTCAAATGATTCTATGAAGTATTTTCAACACTCTACATCCAGTAACATCACTGCATTATGTCCCCTGCAGCCATCAAAGACTAAAATACTTGGAGGAAAAATGCCTCCAATCAGTGCTTTAGAACATGCCATAGGATATACTATACACATTATATTTGTATTTATGAAGGTACACTAAAGGGGACATGGTGGCTCAGTGGCTAAGACACTGAGCTCGTTGATCGAAAGATAACAGCATTCCATGTGCCTTTGGCATTTAGTCATGCTGGCCACATGACCATGGAGATGTCTTCGGACAGCGCTGGCTCTTTGGCTTTGAAATGAAGATGAGCACCGCCTCCTAGAATCGGGAACGACTAGTACATATGTGTGAGGGGAACCTTTACCTTTTTAGGTACACTGTTTAAAAACATCATGACAAATACTTCCTATATATATAATTCACCTGGTAGCAAGGTGGCTCTTTTGTTAAACAAGAGATATTTGCTAAATATACCTGCTCAAGGTACATTAAATTTCAGGCAAAGTGGGATAATTCAGAACATATGTTCATTTAATAAGAGCAGAGAGGATAGAATAATTTTATTCTGATTCTGGGTCTCCATGAAGCTCTGACCCTCACCTGTTTTCTGCAATCCTGACATCTTGTAAAGATGCCCCTTATAGTCACGTTAAAAATAAATAAAACCAACAAACCCAAGATGAGGAGATGAGGGAATGAAAGTACTGATTGGTTTCAAATTGATACCTGTGCAGAGACCATTTTTAACCAATGAAACACTGCTTCTTGGTGGTTAGAGAAATGTTGGGAGTTAAGATTTACTCTGCTCAGTCTTATTGTTACTTAGTTACCCATTTTCTAGAGTTGTGTGATGACATATTTTGACCTATGTTAATCTGCTAATTTGATGTTTATTTACTTTATGGAAATTTATCTATTTTTGCTTCAGCCCCTCATAAAAAGTCGTATCACATTCAGAAAAAGCATTGTATTTTTTATAAGTGCCTCTTTTCTCCTCAAGCTGTTGGTTTGAAATTTAGAACCATTTTTCTGTGCAAGGCAGCAATTATTAGTGCAAGTATTATCAGATTTTGTCTAAAAGCCAAAATTATGAGCACTGTAAAAGAAATGTACACAATTCAAAACCTGTGTTCTAATTTCTATCACAGTTGGTGCCATAAAGTCCTAGCTTGTTAGTTGATGAAAAACAAAATGTTTTGCCATTTATTATTTCTTCACTGGTAAACAAATCAATTATGCTCCTTTCCCAGATTTGCATATCAAATTAGATTTGTCTACTTCTGGAGCATGCAGAATGATGCATTTACTGACTCAAATGGTACATACATATGGATTATCTGGTCTATCTTTTCATTTTCTAAAACTCTGCAATGCTTTAGGTTTGATTTGGAAGAGGTGCTTCAAAATGTATGGGAGTAGAAAACAACTTTTTTCTGGGACCCATTAAAACAGTTACTTGTTCCGGGACTCATTAAAACAGTGAGAAGATTTCTGCTGCAGCTTTGCAATATGGAAAGAAACATGGCTGCTTTAATGACTCATGGATAAATGCTGTCCTATGCTGTGCAGAGATCCACAGAAGCTCTTTCAGATCAAATCCAAATTACTACATAACTCTACCACCTTCCATAAATCAACACAATTTTTCCCATAGTTCAACTATGGGCATACAGATGTTCTCTGGCATTATCACAGATTTATTTGCTGCAACAGGTAGTCCCTCAGGTTATGACAGCAACTGGGATGCTAAGTGCTGCAATCGTAAAGCACAACATCATGTGACTGCATTGCTTGGTGATGGCAATCCCAAGCAGTGCTGGTTGCTATCATAACCACAAGAAGTGCAGGTTGTTAAGTTGGAGGAGGTGAGAAACATAGTTAAAGAGCACATAATGGGTAGGACAAGCCAAGGTAGGGCCTGGGATGATTGATGTAAGTCACAAGAGGGCCTGGGAGGGTCAATGTAGACCATGAGTTGCAGGAGGCCTAGGAAAACCAGCATGGGTGGGAGCATGGCGCAGGAGGGAGAAAAAACAGAAGCCACTTACTAGAGTGTTTTGCAGCTTTTTCAGAGAGCTTCCCCACTAACTTTGTTTGGCAATCATGTGACTGCAGATTCCTTCAACATCATAATGCAAGCCAAATACATACCAGATTGTGATCACATAGCTACGGTGTGCTGCAATGGCTGGAACCTTGGGAGGTGAACTTGTCTATCCATTTTTCACTGCTGCCATAACATTGAATGGTCACTGTTTGAATGGACATCAGCCAAGGATTGCTATCTTTTCTAAAGCAATATGTATCTATATATACTCAAAACTGCACTTTTTTCTTCACCAAACTATTGCAAACATACCTGATTTAATATAAACTGTAATGGATTCTCAGGTTTCACATATACCAAGTTTTCCGTGATCTCCTGAAAATAAAGAAAGTAGTGATTATACTTTTTTTCATAAAAAAAAAGTAAAAAAGATGTGTCTACAAAAAAAAAAAAGGGAATTGAAAGCTGCATCAAAATACAGATTCTAAATCATAGGACCACCAAATCCACCTTCAGCCATGGAAACACACTGCATGACTTTGAGCAAGTCACTCTCTTAGCTCAGACTACCTCATAGGATTGTTGTTGGGATAAAATGAAGGGAGATATCCATATAAGCTGCCTTGTCTTCCTGGAACAGTAGGCAAATCCTGTGTGGTTGCAGTATCCCATGATCATTTGCGATCCCCTGCCAGCTTCCCTATTCATTTTGCTGTTGGAAGCCAGCAGTAAAGGCTACAAATAGTGAACATGTAACACTGACCACAGAACAGTGTGGGAGCTTCATCACTTGAGACTTTCAAGAAAAGATTGGACTACCATTTGTCAGAAATGGTGTAGGGTCTCATGCTTAGGTAGGGGGTTGGATTGGATGACCTATAACCATGATGGCGAACCTATGGCACGCGTGCCACATGCGGGCACCGGCCACCTGATTTTTGGCCCTTCCCGGCCCACCAGAAGTCAGGAAATGGGCTGTTCTGGCCTCCGGGGGGGGGTAGGAGGAGTTTTCGCCCTCCCCAGCTCCAAGAAAGCCTCTGGAGCCTGAAAAGGGTGAAAGCCCTACAGGGCTCACCATGCCATCGTGTGCCAAAAGTGGGGGGAACATGGGGGGGTCACGCCCGCATGTGTGGGGGGCGGGGTGCATTGAATTATGGGCGTGGGCACACACACGCCCAAACCCCCCGCACTCCCCTCGCTTTCGGCACGTGACAGCAAAAAGGTTAGCCATCACTGACCTATAAAGTCCCTTCCAACTCTGTTAATCTGTTAACACTATAATGTCATAGTTATGAACTGGCTGCTACCCACTCAAATTGTGACCATATGACTGTAGGGATGCTGTCTGACAGCCACAAATACAAGGACCCATTGAAGGTCCCCTTTGTTCAGCACCATTGCAACTTTAAATAGTCTTTAACCAAGTGGTCATTCAATGACGACTACTTGTACATCATTTTGGTTTGGTCATACCCTATCAATTGTATTGAATCCCATTCTTCAGACAACACTTTAAGGAGGACTTAAGAAAATTGGAATAGATCCAGAGGTAACCATGATGATGACATTAAAAACTTAAATCCTTAAGATATACTGAGGACCGGGAATGTTTGTCTTCTAAAAGTGAGGAAAGGGATGTGCATAACATTGGACTTTCCAAACGCTTGAAAAGATGTCACATACAAGGAAGTCAAGTCAAATTTAAAAGAAGACAGATTCTGATTGAACATTTGAAAAAAAAAGTATAGTATAAGAGCAGTTCAATGGTGGAACAAATTACCCAGAATGGTGGTGGGCTCTCCTTCACTCGTTGTATCCAGGCAGAGATTGGATATCCATCTATTGTAGTTATATTAATTTGAATTCCTGCACTAAGCAGGGGTTGGATTCACTGGCCTAAAAGGTCCCTTCCAACTCTATGATTATATGAAAAAGATGCAAAAGTATATTGTCTCAGATTTTAAAAATGGGTCACTTTTTGAAATGGGAATAATTGGATATGCACAAGATATATATATAAGATCAAGTGATTACATCATTTGGTATTTCTATACGTACATTCAGATATCTATTTGAAGAACTAAAAGTCTGAGTTAAATGTATCTGATGATGCTGTCGTGGCTGAGCTATCACAGACACCACTGATCACATATTTATTTATTTATTTATTGGTTCGATTTATATGCCGCCCTTCTCCGGAGACTCAGGGCGGCTTACAATGGATTAAGCAATAGCCTTCATACTTTTGTATATACCTGCTTAGTAGGGCTTTTGCCCCCGCCCCCAAGCGGTGTTCTTTTTTTATACAAAGTCAGTTTATTGCCCCCACAAACCGGGTCCTCATTTTACCTACCTCGAAAGGATGGAAGGCTGAGTCAACCTTGAGCCTGATGAGATTTGAACTTGCAGTAATTGCAGGCAGCTGGTGTTAGTTAACAGTACTTTAGTCTGCTGTGCCACCAAGGCTCTTCCAGAATCCCCAAACCAGAATCATCATAGAAACAGCATTAAAATGCACACACTCCAAGTGTAACAAGGATAAAAAATCAAAACCACCAACAAAAAGTCATTAATTTAGCATGTGACACTTAGTATTTATGCACACTGCTACAATTCCACTAATACTGGTATCTGTTCTTTGTTTTTCAGCTTATATTACAATTTTCTTTTGTAGTAAAGACTATGTTAATATATCTGTGTAGCTTTTTTGGCAAGAATATGAAAATGGTTTCCCATTTCCCCAGCCCTAGAATTTTCTAAAGGATCCTGCATCGAAGTCATAGTTCTTTGACTTACAAATGAAATGGCCTTGAAACAGGTGCTTTAGGACTTCACCACCTGCCCCCACCTTAGTCACGTAGCCATATTTTGGGTGCTTGGCAACTGGCTCACTTTTTATCACTGGTTGCAGCATCTCTCGATCATGTGACCGCAATTTGTGACATTTTTTGATGGTTTCCAGGGTTTTGTTGGTCTCCAGCAAAAAAAAAAAATCCCCACCCATTCAAAACAATGGGTTCACTTAATGACCGTGTTGTTTGCTTAATAACTGTGTGATTCATTTAATGACCACAGTGATCCGCTTAACGGCAAAAATTATAAAACAAAATTGGTCCAGTCATATGGATGCCTCAACTTATAGTCGCAAAGATTTTATGACGAGATTTCCAGTCCCAACTGTGGTCATAAGTCAAGGGCTACCCATAACTAGGTCAAATCCTTCATAATTGTTTCCAAGGTCAGGCAAGGTTATTAGGCGCTGAAGCCTTGAATGTTAACTTTAAGTTAGAGAATGTTCCAGTAAGACAAGCGAAAAAGGCTAGTGGAATGCTGTGCCTTCTTGATAAATATCTTATGCTTGAAAATATCTGATTGCGTTTGTCTAACATTACAGATACTACCACTGAAATATTTCTGTACCAGTTTCTGATGTGCTAGATCTAAAACAGATTTTCAAGTACAACTGGGAAACAAAACCTTAAAGACAGTTTTAAGAAATCATTTTCCAACTGTATTTATTTATTTATATCAGTGGTGGGTTCCTCTCGGTTCGGCCCAGTTCCACCAAGCCGGTAGCGGGGATGATATGACATCACCGAACCGATTCTGCCCCCCCGCCGCCCCCGCGTTATTCTTACCTTTTATTTGGCCCCACCCCCAATCTATTGCTGCCTCCTGAGTCCCAGCTGATCGGCTATAAGGAAAAAGCTGTTTAAACTCTTGCCGTGGGGCTTCAAAGGGCCGCCCTACTGCTGATCAGTATTAAAAGGCAGTGTGGTGGTAGACCGGTGTCTTCAAAAACAAATGAGTAGACCGGTGCCTCCAAAAACAAATGAGTAGACCGGTGCCCACAAAAGTAAATGGGTAGACCAGTACCTGCAAAAATAAATGAGTAGACCAGTGCCTATACAGCTCTGCAAGCAGTTAAAAGCCTGGTAGACCAGTACCTCTGCTAAATCCTAAACAATTGTCACATGACCATCAAGCCACATCCACAAAATAAGCCACACCCACAGAACTGGTAGTAAAAAAATTTAGAACCCACCCCTGATTTATATCCCACCTTTATTGTAAGTATTCCTTGAGTTCTGATATGACCATAATTGGGATGGGAATTTCCATTACTAAGCATGGTGAATCGCACCTGATTTTACAATCCTTTTGCTGCAGCTGTTAAGTGAATCACTGCTATAGTTAAATGAAACACATACAGTAGCTATTTAGCAATTCAAAGGTCGCAAATGGCAATCCAATAACCGAGATGCTGCAACCATCATAAATACATGCTGGTTGCAAAGTGCCTGAATTTTGATCATGTGATCGTAGAGATGCTGGTATGGTCATAAGTGTGAATCCCAGTCATAAGTCTCTTTTTTCAGTGCCATTGTAACCTTGAATGGTCACTAAATGAATCGTTGTAAGTCGAGGATCAGCTGTATTCAATATAGTAGTGCAAAACTTGTATTCAAAATTGGAACTAAATTGGAAGGCAAATTTGGAGCATAGGAACTTGTACTGTTTTTTGAAGGTTATCCTTGATAATTTTTTTCCAAGAATAACATTAATTAATAATAGTAAACATTTAAGTGGTTAATATATTGTTATCTTGAATTGAATTGGATACACAGGACAGTTAAGTAATCAGGGGACAAATAAGGAATGTTATAATCCTGAAACTAGGATGAAGTAACCTTCATCTCCAGAGACAACCTAAACTGCTGGGTCCTGAACTCAGGAATACTTGGCTACATAAGGATGGGTAAGATAATTCAACTCAACAACTGCAATATTCATATTCAAGTTAAATAGTCGGGAAGGGCAAGAAGAGAGGAAGTCACCTGAAATATCTGCAGGATGTTATGCTTCTCCACATATTGAAGAGAAATCTCAAAAGGATCTAGATATACTGTTGGCATTGGTTCATTCTCAGGAAGTTCCTCAGCAACTTGATCTAGTGGAGGAGCCTGTTGTACCGCTTCTTGAGATGCTATTTCTTGAACCTGCACAATGTTTTCCACTGATCTGATCAAAGCCCTTGGAAAATCACTTTTTTTCTGTGTCATCAAAGATCCAAGAGTTTGGAAAGATGAAGAGGGAGACCGAGTCTCAATTTGTGGCACTGAAACTTTTGGAATTGGCCCAGAAGCTTCTGGTGTTTGATCTATAGCTAACACTACTTCAAGTAGTTGGGCACTAGTCCTAGATGTTTCAGTTGTAGACACTGGCAATGTAGGCTGTTTCTGCACTTCAGTAATCAGAATGTTTTCAGGCTGTTCCTACAGTATATGCAAATCAGAAAAAAAGTTAGAATAGTTAAGAATCAGAAATGAACATGCATTTTTTGTATATATTATTTGATCTACAGTTACAATATAGACATGCCCGCCATACTATTTCTTTCAGAGGAAGCAGCTTTCTGCAAAATACAGAAAAGGAGTAAAACTAGTAGGAAAAAAAGAAAAGATATCTACTTTACACCAATTTATAGTATTTTCCCATAACTTTTTATATTGCAATTTATTCTTACTTCCTCTTTATTCATATGCCCCTTTGTTCATTGTCTGTGTTAACAATGACCATCTCTTCCTTTTCCAGCATCTTTCATTAATTCCATCCATGGACTCCCCTTTGTCTAGAACCACTAATTATTCTTTCATACATCATTCATTTTTGTACTCAATCTGCATTCATTCAATAACCATTCATTCTTGAAAAAAAGTCTACACATACGGGGTGGAACTTTTGCTAGGCTTCAGATGAACCCTGTTGTTCCTATACAAAACTATAGCAAACCATCGTTCAGGTTCATTTTTCTTTTGTAACTCATGAATCTATAATGTGTCACCTGCTTCCAATGGCTGAGCTCATATATCACATAAACAACAAAATAGTAAGATACATCTAATACAGAAGAATCTAGGCTGCTAAGGCAACTTTAGTTTGCACAAAAGCTAGATTCTTATATCAGCAGACAACCTCATGCCAACAGCGGCTTAGTGCAATGCATAACCCAGTCACTTCTCAGATCAGAAAAAATACGGATCTGTCTAAGAAGCAGGAAGTGGATATCTAACTCAATTTCTGGTTATGTCTAACATATTACATTGTCTTGGTTAATCTAAGTAATTGCATCAACTTTGCCTAGCAGCTTGGCTATATACTTTGCATTTATCTTTTATACTCCATAATTTTCTCTTTGTTTTGCCTTTGGGGGAATTTTGAGTATGCCTTTAAAAAACAGTACTACTATCATGCACTCTGATATTTAATCAAGTATAGTAGCTTTCTTTTTACCTTCCCTCTAGTAGACTCTCTAGTAGAATATTTAAATAGTTAATTAATTAAAAGTTTTAAACCCATTCTTCCAAAATATATGCATCACTCAGGGTAGATAACAACCAACATAGGCAACCACAATTGGAACTAGAATCTTGATTGTTGAAGCAAAGCCATTGTTAAGTGAGGCACCCTTACGACTGCGTCACTCAACAAACATAATCCCAGCTGTTCCAAATGTGGCAGTTAAGCAACCACGCGGGTTGTTAAGCAGACGGAGCAAAAGACCTGCCTCCTGAAGGAGGCCAGGCAGCTCTATGCTGTGCACAGAAGGGAACTCCTGCAATAGGCTGCAGAACTTAAGTGTGCATCTTCAGGATCCAAGTTTCATTCCTGCAGCCCACTGGAGGATCCCCCGCCCCCCGTAGGCAGAAGGGAACCTCTGTAGCAGGTTGCAGAAACAAAACTTGGATGATGAAGATCTGAGCTTCATTTCTGAAGCCCACTTGAGTTCATATCAGGGGTGAAATCCAGCAGGTTCTGACAGGTTCTGGAGAACTGGTAGCGAAAATTTTGAGTAGTTTGGAGAACCGGTAAAAACCACATCTGGCTGGCCCCAGAGTGGGGCGGGAATGGAGATTTTGCAATATCCTTCCCCTGGAGTGGGGTGGGAATGGAGATTTTACAGTATCCTTCCCCTGCCACGCCCACCAAGCCATGCCCACCAAGCCATACCACGCCCACCAAGCTACACCCACAGAACCGGTGGTAAAAAAAAATGGATTTCACCACTGGTTCATATCCCTTCCATGTACAGAAGAGAACTGCTCTGGCAGGCAGAAAGAATGAAGCTGGGATCTTTAGGATCGAACTTTCATTTCTCCACCCTGCCGGAGGAGTTCGACTCCCCTCAGTGCATGAAGGGGGACACTTTTGAAGGAGTGCAGAAATAGGACTCAAGTCTTCTGGCTCTGACTTCCATTTCTGCAGCCCTTCAAAAGTGTTTTCCTTCCCTCCATTTTCCTTTGAGGAGTTACAGAAACGGTGGTCAGACTTTCTGAGGTCTGACCTCCATTTCTGCAGTCCTCCGAACTCTTTGGAAGGACAGCAGAAATGGCTAAGTTTCTCTCCCAGCAGGCAACCCTTTCATTCTCAAAGAGCTGCCTGCCAGAAGGAAATCTCAGTTCTGCAGCAAGAGTTTGCAAATCCATTGATTTTATGGGGAAGCTGGCAGAGAAGCTGGCAAATGGAGATCACATAGTCACAAGGCGCTTGCCAACTGGTGGTAAGCATGAACAGGCTGCCAAGGACTCAGATCATGATCAGATGACCATGGGGGGGGGGGGGAAGGCGCTGTAAAGCATCCTTTCCAAGGCCATCATCAAGGACTTCCTGTTCAGAATCAAATCATTCAAAAGAGAAGCAAGAATGTCACTTAAAAAGAACAACAAATATCTAATAAGTATTATCTAATAAGAACAGGCAGAGAAGCTTTTCAAGTAAACTGAATACGTTGCCAAAGAGAAAAATCTTGAAAGGTTAATGAAAGACCCCAAGGGAAACCATTAGCTTGGCCAAGAAAGTTTCATGGTCAGTCTTTTTGCTGTTGTTCCATCATAGTTGGGACACAGTTGAGTCACAGCTGTCTATAATAAACACATCAAATCTGTTAGTAGGATAGATTTTTTTTAAATATGAGAGTTTATATATTTATTAAAATTGCCATGGTTAGTTTTAACAATCTTAAGGCTGCAATGTCTGTCAGTCAAACAGCCTAATTAAGTTAAAACATGATTACTAATAGAGCATTCCTAGTTAACCTTAACTCTTAACAGTTAGATATGGACATCCTGATCTAGAAAAAAAAATGCTCTGAAAATACACAGTTGACCTTATTTTTATTTGTAATAATGGGAGAAAAGGATAATTTATCAGAGACAATTTAAATTCTATTTTACTTGATTCTTTTTTCTGAAATTTTACTATGTTGCTATATTTCAACAGTTCATTTTATGTATTTGTTATTACAAATATACAATACCCAGAAACATCCCAGCAGTCCTCATCTGTACTGGGAAGCTATAGAGGTCTGGGCCTGGTTAGTACTTGAATAGAAGATCACCAGGTAATACCAGACCTGTAGGTCATCTGGGATATCCAAGGCAAATATATTCTGTAGTGTTGTTAACAAAAAAACATTAACATCTTGTAAAAATTGAATGTTGTTCCAGGGGATTTTATTTTATTTGCATGTACTAATTTGGTTAGGTTTCATACCACCTCACCCTGGATCTCTAGGACTCAGGACTACAATCTTATGTGTCCTTTATGTTTACTTTAAACTGAAGAATTCACTTCAAAGTAAACATAAATTGGATTATTCCACTTTGGGGAGATGGCAACAGGTGCAACTTGACAAGGAAAGAGTTATTATAAATGCAATGGAGGTGTAAACGTTGTGTTTGAATTATCACTCTTCTAGCACTGAATATAACTATAAGATAAGATAAATCATAAGAATAAATTGTCTGTTAATCAAATCTTCCCAGGCAGGGCCAAGGAATTGTAAGAGTTGAACTCTCACACTTTGGTTGGGAAAAGCTGCAACAAATATTTAAAGTGTTCCCTTCCATTTCGTGGCCATATAAGGGCCTTGCCTTTCTTACATTTTTACAAATCCTTTGTGGCAGTGCCCCTTGCTCCTGGGTAACAAATTTAGGCTTCCTCTCTAATAAAGTTTCTAGTCCATATCAACTTCTCTTAAATCAGATGTCCTTTAAATTACAGCACAGCCATCCCAAGCTCTTCTTGTCTGAGACTACTAAATGTGTGAACATTTCTGGAGCATGTCAATTTAAAACCAATGTTTCTCAATCTCGAGAGCTTTAAATGGGTGAACTTCAACTCCCAGAATTCCTCCAGCCAGCAGGTTATGGGGGTGGGGGGAATCTGGGAGTTGAAGTCCACTCATCTTAAGGCTCCCCAGACACACTTTTAAACAAACACTGCTGTGTATGAGGAATAGAAACGGGTCCCTTCCCAAATAGGGCAACTCTTGTTTTGGTGTTGGGTGGCTTTGGAGGTCCCCGGGATCTGCAAGTAGCTATCCACCCCTGCGAGAGACTGTTATTTTTGCAGACATAAAGATGGAGAAGGTTTTTTAGGCTGAAGAAGGATGGTATCCTTAAAGCACGGGTCTCCAAGCTTGGCAACTAGCTGGCTGAAGAATTCTGGGAGTTGAAGTCCACAAGTCTTAAAGCTGCCAAGTTTGAAGACCTCTGCCTTAGAGGCTGTTCTACGAGACTCACTCCTCTCTCGCCCACCGCTTGACTCATCGCGGCGCCTCCTCACCTGTTTTTCCACCGACCCCGATCCCGGCACCGGCTCGGGCTGCGGCTCTGGCTCTGGCTCTGGCTCTGGCTCTGGTTCTGGTTCTGCCATCTTGGAGCAAAGGCGCGTTTCATCTCCCACCTGTCCGGTAAGGTCTTGTGCTGCTTGGGATGTTCCGTAAAGTTGTTGTGAGTTCTATTCCACCCGGTGGGGGAGAGTCGGTGAGAAGACGTCGTAGTTGCTATGGAAACTACTCCTAAGCATGCCTTCCTGAATCTTATGGTAGGTCACGCAAGCAACAGAAAGTGAGCTCCTAGGAAAGAGAGAGAACTTGCTGCAAGTCACCTGATTGGTAACCGGGCATTTGTCCCCATGAGAAAAAATGCTCTCATGCATTCTCGGCCTGCTTTGAACACGGGGATTTTAGAACAGAACAGAACAGAACAGAGCAGAGCAGAGCAGAGTAGAGCAGAATAGAATAGAATAGAATAGAATAGAATAGAATAGAATAGAATAGAATAGAATAGAATAGAATAGAATAGAATAGAATAGAATTCTTTATTGGCTAAGTGTGATTGGACACACAAGGAATTTGTCTTTGGTGCATACGCTCTCAGTGTACATAAAAAGACAAGATACATTCAAGAATCATAAGGTACAACACTTAATGATAGTCATAAGGTACAATAAGCAATCAGGAAACAATATCAATCGTAAGGATACAAGCAACAAAGTTACTGTCATGCGGTCATAAGTGGAGGAGATGGGTGATAGGAACGATGAGAAGATTAATAGTAAGGCAGCCTTAGTAAATAGTTTGACAGTGTTGAGGGAATTATTTGTTTAGCAGAGTGATGGTGTTCGGGAAAAAAACTGTTCTTGTGTCTAGTTGTTCTGGTGTGCATATAGCGTCGTTTTGAGGTTAGGAGTTGAAACAGTTTTTGTCCAGGATGTGAGGGTTCTGTAGATATTTTCACAACCCTCTTTTTGACTTGTGCAGTATACATGTCCTCAATGGAAGGCAGGTTGGTAGCAATTGTTTTTTCTGCAGTTCTAATTATCCTCTGAAGTCTGTGTCTGTCTTGTTGGATTGCAGAACCGAACAAGACAGTTATAGAGGTGCAGATGACAGACTCAATAATTCCTCTGTAGAACTGGATCGGCAGCTCCTTGGATTTTCTGTGAGAAACGTGCCTTTTCCTACCAGAATGGCTCAATATAGGAACACAGTAAAATATAGTTTTGGAGATAAGTTGTGGAATGAATATTCAACAGAAAGTTTATTGAGTAATTTTTTAAATGTTTGCTCTTTGGAAGTCCTGATAAAGTAGAATATACACTGCTCAAAAAAATAAAGGGAACACAAGCAGAAGACATCCAAGATCTGAATGAATGAAATAGCCTTATTAAATACTTTGTTCGTTACATGCAGTAGTTTTGTGTTCCCTTTAGTTGTTTGAGCAGTGTATAAACTACTGTATGTAAAGAACAAAGTATTTAATAAGGCTGTTTCATTCATTCAGATCTCGGATGTCTTCTCCTTGTGTTCCCTTTATTTTTTTGAGCACTGTATTTGACAGAGGTAACACAAGATTTTGGTCTTTTTTAAAAAAAAATACTGGCAAAAAAGGGACTCTTTCCTGGTTATTAAATATCCATTATCTATGACCTTTCAAAATAGTGTATCTCTGATCTTACTGGGGAATGTAGAATTGGTAACATAAAATGAGATTATAATAAAACCATGCAGATATTTATTTCACAGCTGGAATACTTAAATTTAGTAGCTAACAAAGCACAGTAGGAGAAAGGCTGTTATTCCAGGATAGTCAAAAATCAGAAGGAATCTGGTATATTTTTTCTGATATACCAGATTTTTTAAAAAGCTTTTTAAGCTTTTCAAATTTTATAAAAAGCTTTCATGAACTGCAGCTCACTTTATCAGATATATAGAATGACTAAAGTCATGTAGGATGTAAATTGGAATGAAGTAGCGAGGGAGAGTTAATACAATTGTTATTTGGAAAAGGTGCTGCCCTACACCTAATTTTTAGTTACAGAAGGAAAACTCAAAAATACATACTTGTGAACTCAAAGTGTGAAGGAAGTTCAGGCAATATAAATATCCTATAGTGATAGCGTTGGTTGTTTTTAAAACAGCAGGTGACATAGGGATAAATGGATGATCGAGATGGTGGTATATTTGTATGGAAATACAATAGAAAATAATTATTTCTGCTATTACTTAATAACACAGTTCTTGTTTCTCAAAAAAAACTCATACAAGGTCATCAGAAAGTCCAAAATATTAGTATTTTAATTGGAAAAGTATAAATATGCATTGGATTGTATGTTTTTTTTAAAAAAATAACTATACTCACTAATTGTGTGTGTCAATGAATGACACGCGTGCACACATAGACTAAAAGTTACTAAGATTTTCAATGTATTGAATTCTTGTACTCCACTACTAACTAGTTTCCTTAACAATTTTCTAGTACCTCTCATCTTTATCTCAAGTATAACAATATTTAGTGAATTATCTTCACTGGCTGATTCAGTGATTGTTTTCTGTTGTGGAAAAGACTATTAGGTTAATCCCTTATGCTTTTCATCTTCAGTCTTAGTTTTTGCTGCATTCACGAAGGGACATTATTTTTTACCTTACTAACATCCTTTTCCATTGAAAATAATTTCTTTTCTATCTGAAATTTGCCACAGATATTGACCACAATAATAAAAATATACCTGCTGCACAGTTTATCACATATCAGAAAAGCAAAATACTGTTATTGGTATTTTAATAAACTGAATTATTAAAATAGTGTAATTAAAACCTCTCTGTGTTGATTTCTAGGGCTGTACAGTATAGCATTTATGGATTTGGTTTCAAAAAGATGCTTCAGAGTATAAGGAGGTACAGACATAGGACCTATTTTGGGCACATCCAAAGAGATAGTTTAATATGCCTAGTCCCATGAAGGCGAATCAATAGCATGCAGAGCCATCTCTCCGGGCACGCAAGCAATCGCCTGTTGCTGTTCTGGGTTCTGGCGTGCTGGCCAGCTGGTCTTCACACGCGAGGGAGCGCCAGAAACCAGAAGAGCAGCTGCCTGGCATGCATGCATGCGCTGGAAAGATGATCTTCTGGTTTCCGGCGTGTGCGTGCACACAACCATTTCGGCACTTGGTGTCGAAATGGTTCGCCAACACTGGCCTAGTCCATGATGCAGCACAATATATGCCAACATAAATTTGATCTGTCTCATAGCCAATTTTAACTCTGCTTTATTAGTGAGGCCAGTGAATAGCATTGTTCTAATACTGAAAAACATCCACCAATCACCTCTAAAATGAAGTGAAATGGATTGGAGAAAATGGCAAGTTCACACATGGCTAGAATGGTGGGTTTATTAGCCATTTGTCAGAACCTGAATTGAGTGTGTCTCAGTAAAGCAGAAAGGGTTCTCTCCTTTACTGGAAAAATGTACCTACTCCCATGATCACTTGTAGTACCTGATTCATGACATGGAAAGATAGACAGTAAACCCATTCCATGTGTGTGATTTTATAGAGCAGATAGAGATAGATAGATAGACAGACAGACAGACCAGACCAGACCAGACCAGGACAGACAGGATAGACAGATAGACAGACAGATATAGATAGAGATTATTGGCTACCTAATGGTTTACAATTAAAAGTAAAAAAAAAAGTACAAAACAAGAAAAAAATATGAACAACCTCAGAAGCAACCTAAAACCAAAGCAAGGCTATTAACAGGAGGTCAACCTTTTATTGATCCATAGCCTGGAAGAATATTTGGGTTTTTAATAGCTTCCTGAACATCGTCAAGTGAGAGCTGTCTGGATCTCAGGAACTATTCCAAAAGGCAAGCACTATGACAGAGATTACTGGACATGGAGTATGCGTTATTGGCTGAATTGCACCAGCCAGGCAGAAACAATTGGAGATAGAGTACCTCGCCCAAAACCAATGGATGACCTCACCCAGCATTTTCAGGTAGATTTTTAACAGAAAAGGATTGAACATCAAGCACTATAGCAGTCCACAAATGAGGGGGGCTATTGGCTCCATCTCTCAAGCCTGTTAACACTGATTGAAACCTGTCACAAAGAAAGGAAGAAAACCACTGCAAAACATTGTCCCCTGTCCCAAACCTTGCAGTTGAATCTAGAAGGATACCACAATCAAGTAGCTGAAAGATCTAGAAGCATAAGGAAAACTGAACTCTCATTTCCCCGCTCTGCCACAGTAAATCAATAAGGAGGACCAATGCTGTCTCCATACTATAATCAAGTTTGAAACCCAACTGAAATGAGTCTAAATAATCTGTCTCCTTTAGGATCCTCTGGAGCTAAAGCCCAACTACATTCCCTAAAACCTTCCCAACAAGGGAATGGATGGAAATTTGTCAAGGTTGCCAAATTCAGTGATGGCCTCTTTAGGAGAGGGTGTACCAGAGTTTGCTTTAAGGACAACCACCTCCCTCAAATAAGCAGGTATTACTTCATGGATCCAATGATAGGATACCCCCTGGGCAGACTTGACAAAGCAGAAAGGACCTGCATTTAACAAATAGGTGACTGAGCTTGCAGTTGCAGTTGGGAAGAACATGTCAGTTTCCTCAGGACACATAGGATACACACAGGATACACATATATTCCAGATAATCCTATAGAACCATACAATATTCTCTTCTCCAAATCCTCAAATGGTATATTGGACGGTAAGTGGTACTGACTGAAGCAAGAGGATTCTCAATTTCAAGCAGCACGTATACCCTGCATTACCTCCTGACACTGTGTGGAAATCTATAGAAAACCTTGGACAGTATATCAGCAGGTTGCATGGACACTGCTGGATGAAATACAGAAACTTACTTGTTTTAAAGAATTCAACTATTGTGGGCAAAGCCCCAACATTACACATGGGAATGTGAATGAAAATGACTTCGGAAGGTCACACTTTTCCCATTGTATGATCTGATTGTCAGCAATTATCTATTGCAGGCCATTGGAAAGTGGAAGCATTCCTGCATCAGCTAAAATAAGAGCTGGGCAGATCCCTCTTCTGATCACATAATTAGTTCATCATACAAATATCAAGGCTTGTGTTTGGGGAAAACAAACCAAAAAAAATCACTTCACCTGTGGTTCTGAAGTAATTGGCCTTTGGAGTGGAAATGCAAGGAAGGCTGCATCATGCAGGGGTGCCCTTCAGGAATGATTAATCAAGCATCCTCAAGCCAAAAGTTAGGAGGACATTGAGATGTACCATTCAATTCCTAAAGTAGCTGTATACTCTCCTGGGATTGCTTTGCTGTTCTTTTGATCTCTACGCAATTTGGTGTCATAATATTTTAACTTTCCTGCAAATTTATTGTTTTAATAAAAGCCAAAAAAAAGTTACAAGTACTGTTAGAACTTTATCTTGTTTTTCCTGTGATAGATAATGGGAAGGTCACTTTTCATTTTTCTGAAAATTAGGATGGCCTACCTCAGTAGGGGATCATGTTTTTTCCAGGGCATTACAATTTGCTCTCAAAGTGAGTTGGGCTATCTCTCCAGAGCCCTAGTTCTTATATATAAGCATGAGTGTACAATTTATGTAAAAGCCATATTGGTTCTTCACACATTTTTTTTCTTCCTAATGTTTTCAAGCAAGTGCAGGTTCTGCTTTTTTCAGATCAATCAGTTGTTGATCCATTGGTAGCAACAGGGATTGCTTGACCAACTTGTCACCCGAAACTGACTTTCTGGACTGAATGGGTGACTGATTCAAAGTCGCCAACCATCTTTCATGCCTAAAGCGGGACTAGAACTCATAATCTCCTAGTTTCTACCCTGTTGCTTTAACCACTAGACCGCACAGATAAAACAAATAGATCCAAATTTCAAATTTTGCAGTGAATACATATTAGGACTTGGTTAATGCCTTGTCCACAGTGTATTTCCTATGCACTTCCTTTTGTATTCTCTCATTAAAGACGTCAGACTTAAACAGTATATATTAATTAGCTCAAGTAAATGGAATTTCGTACTTAAACATATTTTTTGCTTTCAAAAATTAAATTGCACTGCTAAGTACTGTACTGTAGAGATTTCACAGCCGGCATGCTCTGGTAAAACAGCATAAGTGTTCTTGCTTCAGTCCATGGCATTTCCAGATTAGATTGCAGAAAGCCAGTTCTAGTCAAGTGTTTAACGTTGCACTAACCCATCATGTGTTTCAGTATGAGACAACCCTTATGCTCTTCACTTCTTTCCAGAGATTGTTCTTTGATGATGGTGGATAGAAGGAAGGTCTCAAGGGGGATGAAATCCTATGCATTATCTTAGTAATATAACATAATCATACAGACTCCAGTCGTCTGTAAATTATTATGTTAGGAATGGATCTGAGTATGGTTGTTCTCACTGTGAGAGAATGTTGCTAGACATGTAAATAGTCAGAACTCTATCTTGAACTGTTCCATTTTTTTTGGGAAAGTGACAGGAGAGAATTAACTATGACTAGAATTCAAAAGGTCTTCAATGCAACTTTGATTCTTCTGTAACAAAATATGTAAAAATGGAACAACAGAAGAGTAATCAGAGAAGTAAAAAATGCATTAAGATAGTTTACCTCAGCCAGAAGTCTTCCAGACTTCAGTTTCTATACATCTGAGCCAAAGGAATTGTTGGCTGAGAATTATGGAATTATGGAATTTAGAATTCTTCAAATATGGAAGTTACTAGCATAGGAAACAGGGAAAACAACATGTATGGATGTATGTGAAGACAGAAGAAACAGGACATAAGATATAGAAACCACTGAAAAAGTTGTATTTATGTATTCGAGAAAAGGATTGCATCTTTTACCTGTGAAAATCTCCCAATCATTCATCTGTCAACAAAATCTTGTATAGCTGTAGGCTTAACATGCATTTCCAAATTAAATTCTATCTCTGAGTTTTGAAAGGCTATTATAACTAGTAAAAGGCAAGTGAGAAACAATGTTGTCACAAAGGGAGGTCATGCTTGCTGAAGCATCACAAAAGATTTGAGGTGGATACTTACTATTTCACATAACCGGGTCATTCTTGAGTAGCTGCTGAATTATTTATTTTACAAAGTTATACCTTGTTTTTTTCTTGTCTTCCAAAAATGAGTCCAGGCATACAATTATACAGTATAGGAGAGGAAGGGATTTATCATCCAGTTCAATCTCCTGTTCTAGAGCAGGAATCCACTATTGAGGTCCTCCTTGATAGATAACCATCCAGCCTTTGAACATCTCCAAGTAGAGGCCATCACTCCCTGGGGCAATTTGATCTAAGAGTAAGAACAACTCTTATTATTAGAGAAGTTACCCTGAAGTCCAAATGAAATTAAATATCATTAATATAAAAACACACTTATGTTATCATTAATGTCTTCCAACTTCCAAGATCTAAAGCTCTTTTGAATAGTTCCATTTTAACCAACTTCATAAATGCCAAAAGTAAGGTACCATATGGATTACAGTGAGCAAGATATTCCAGGGGGTGGTGACCATAATGAAAAACAGTAACTTCTCTTATAGCAGGGGTGTCAAACTCGTGGCATCACATGCTGTATCGGGACTTTTTCCCCCTTTGCTAAACTGAGCATGGGCGTGGCCAGCACATGATGCATCTGGCCTGTGGTCCACAAGTTTGAGAGACCTGTCTTATAGCATCTGCCTTAAAGGGCAGGGAACGGGAATATGAACTAGACCAGTGATGGGTTGCTCCCGGTTCGCACCGGTTCTATAGAACCGGTAGTAAAACCAGCAGGAGGCTCCGCCCACTGACCCCAACATCATCAAAATGGTTCTGTGCATGCCCCGTTGCAAACCGGTAGTAAAGGTAAGTAGAACCCACCCCTGAACTAGACAGGTTGACTCTTTTTGAAGCCAGATAGTCCTGCGTGTAATTGTACATAAAGTCATATGGAACTTCATTGGTCAAAACCAACACTTTGAATTGTACCAGTATAACTAAGGCAGAGCCTGCACCACCATTATTATATGGTAAAAGTAGCTCTCCGCTGCAAACAATTGGGTCCTGCATTTTGCACAAACTGCAGACGTCAAGTAGTCTACAAAGGCAGCTCCATGTTGGGCACATTACAATAATTATAATACTCTATTTGGGAGGTGGTGTGGGTGTGACTCACTGTCACTAGTTAATAGTCAATCATCAGGGAAAATGCACACAAGTATTAAATAAGCCATTTAAAATGCAAGCCATGTTGATATTTTAGCATGTATGCAATTATATCACCCACAACTACAGTTTTTTTTTTACAGCATTAAAAATACTTTGTCAGTTTTTAAGTTCAGGATATCTATTTGTTTGTTAAATTGCTTAATCAACAAAGAGCTCTGGTGGCTCAGCAGACTAATTAACATCCACTTACATCTGCTGCCTGCAATTACTGCAAGTTCAAATCTCACCAGGCTCAAAGTTGATTCAGCTTTCCATCCTTTCTAAGGTAGGTAAAATGAGGACCCAGATTATGGGGGCAATAAGCTGACTTTGTATAAATATACAAAAGTATGAAGGCTATTGCTTAACGCATTGTAAGCCGCCCTGAGTCTCCGGAGAAGGGCAGCATATAAATCAAATTTTTAAAAAATAAAAAATAAATGCACTCTTGCGACAAGGAGACAGGCAAATTACCAGTCTATGTTTTACTGTAATGTGCTTTCAATATAATTTGTACAACAATCTAGATGCCTCTTACCAAAAATTGAACAAGAAGAGCAAAAAGGCAATATCTGTTTAGATTGTCTGTATAATCAAAGGGCTTTTGCAGCAAAGGACAAAACTTCAAGGAGCCATTGGAGAAGCACTTACAAGATCCATTTTCTCAGGCTCCTCAATACTTCTCAAAGGCTATAGGTTGTGCATGGATCTGACCTGTTTGTGGCAGAGGTTACACTAGGAGTGACCCTATTTACTTTGTCAGGATCACATGCCAAAATTAATCTCAGATCATATTGCAAGATTCTTTCTCATCCAGCCAGGGTAGATTAAGACAAGTTTATCTTGTTCCAAAATCTAACTAAGGAGTCCCTTAGGAAGAGCCTCCTGCTTTCTGAAAGTATTTGAGTTACAATCACATTCTTGAATACAGCTCATCTGTCTGGAACCCGCACTGCATATCGGACATAAATACAACCAAGAGAGTCCAGAGATATTTTACGAGAAGAGTCTTCCATTCCTCTAACCACAATAAAATACCTTATGCCACCAGACTCCAAGTTTTGGGCTTAGACAACTTAGAACTACGCCGACTTCAGTCTGACCTAAACATAGTACATAAAATTATCTGCCACAATGTCCTTCCTGTCAATGACTACTTCAGCTTCAACCACAACAATGCACGAGCAAATAATAGATACAAACTCAAGGTAAACCGCTCTAAACTCGATTGCAGAAAATATGACTTCAGTAACAGGGTGGTCAATGCTTGGAATGCACTACCTGACACTGTAGTTTCTTCCCCCAACCTCCCAAACTTTAACCTTAAACTGTCTACTGTTGACCTCTCCCCATTCCTAAGAGGTCTGTAAGGGGCATGCATAAGTGTACCAGTGTGCCTACAGTCCTGTGCTAATATTCCTTTTTACTTACTCTTCATGTATTCAAATTATGTTTATACTTTTACCTGTTATCTTATAAATGCTTGACAAATAAACTTATGGAAATAAACAAGGCACAGTTCATTGATATAATAAGGATGTAGCTTAAACATGAACCCTTAACTGTGTCCGATCCAGTTCACTCTTGGTCTTCCTTTACCACTGCTTCCTCAATAAACCAAGGATCAGCACACAGGGAAATATTGCTCATGACCAGTCTTCTAAAATAATTGGGGCGCTAGATGCTCCTCACCTCACCTCAGCTCTGAGCCTGGAGGTTACGTTTCTTCTGTACTAAAATCTACCAATAGCCCAGGATAAGCTCAAGGAGGTCAGAAAGGGACCCTTTCCTGTAGCAAATTACACAAGCAGGATCCCAATACACAAGCAGCTTGCCCTCATGGCATAAATGACACGTGCGTTCAGAAATCTTCATTTTTACAGCAGTCACTGCCATATTTTCTCAGACAATCAGACGATGGTTGATGTAGGACCTTAAAATCAGAAGCACAAATTTTGAAAGAACTAAGATCACTGTCCTACCCAAACAGGTCCATACGATCCTCCACCAGCAATTTCCTGGTAAACATTGGCTTGTTCTCAGTTTAGCTTCTACTTTTTAAAGTCCAATAAAATGTTTGACCAAATTTAATCAATAAGTCCAACAATTACTTTCCTGTAATGTTCCTGCTACTTCTACTTCTTGAACTAAATATTCCTTAGTAATTAGCATTAGTCAAAAATAGCTGATCTTTATGCCTTCTTCCAGGAAGTTAATTAAAAAAAAATCAGGAATTTTCTGAAAGAACCATGCTTGGTGTCTTAACAGGATGTCAAGTAAATTAAAGTTCCTATCAGAACTTCACACAGTTTGGTTTTAGAAAGCATCACATTGCAGATCTTTAAAAATAACAAAAGGTAGTAGGGTCTCATTTATCACTGCTCCAATTTTATTAACATTTGCTTTTTTAAAGCTATGTTCAATTTTACTAGATAGCTGGATTAATGTACTCTAAATTAGGGATCCCCAACCCCTGGGCTGCGAGCTTCTAACAGGCTGTGAAATGTACAAAACCGTGCTGCTCGAAGTGGGAAAGTATACGTGCATCCCCCCTTGTGCAAGCAGTGGGCAAGCTCATGCACATGTCAGAGGCGGGTTTCAGCAGGTTCTTACCAGTTCTGGAAAACTTTGTGGAAATTTTGAGTAGTTCAGAGAACCAGTAAATACCACCTCTGTATCTATTCTCTGCCTCCCAAGTCCCAGCTGATCGGGAGGAAATGGGGATTTTGCAGTAATCTTCCCCTGGAGTGGGAAGGGAATGGAGATTTTACAGTATCCTTCCACTGCCATGCCCACCAAGCCACACCCACAGAACAGGTAGTAAAATTTTTTGAAACCCACCACTGGCACATGTGCTCCATTTGCGTGAGTGGCAGATGCGCATACATGCCACTTGTGCAAATGGAGCTGTGTGTAGGTGTGTGCTTGCCTGCCACTCGCATGGAGCCATCCCCTCCACCCTCGCTGGTCTACAAAGCCAGAAAGATTGGGGAACTCTGCTCTAAATGGTATTTTATCTCTGCTACATTCTTCCCATTCTGTTAAATAAAGAAAAGCAGGGGCTGCAGACAGTTTGATATTTTCTCTTCAAAGCACGTGATTTATGAACAAATTTTTTTCCCCAAAAATTTTCAAAATCTTGCTTTGAACCTTTTAATTATGAATTAGAACTGCAGGATGATACTTTTGAATCTCAATTAAACTGAGTTCTGGTTTGATTTTTGTAGTTTTAAATAAAATGCACATTATGTGGGTTCTTTCTTAGTCATCCATTTGTTGTACCATTCTAATGCCCAGCAGAGAGCAGCAGAAGCTAACAACTCTAAATTGCTAAGAGTTGGATTGTATTAGGAATATGCTCTTATTTGGCTTTCTAGCTTGATGTTTGATGTTTCATTTATTAAAACAATATCCAGTATATATTATGTTAAAATTAGTATAGAAGAATGTTACTTTCATATTCTTTCCAGTTCAGCTTTCTGCATTACAGTCTTTTGTATAAACTACATCTAATCTCCATGATGAAGACGACTGAATTTGTATTTGACACAAAGGCTATCCTTCCTGTGCAATTTGCTCCAAAGTTTTTTTTATCACAAGCATGATTGAAAGGAACTAAGTGCATTACACATTATATATTTCAACAGGGTTCTCACGTACACCAATTTCGCTGTGTGTCAATATGAGTGTGCATGTGCACACATAATTTAGTAAATGAAAACATTGGCTAAAAATAGGAATGTATCCACAGAAAGAGAATGCTTGGTAACTAAGGTTACCATCTGTTCCAGAAATAAAACATCACTATCATTTTCATATGTTAATTCTGTAAAATTGATGCCAGTTTCAAAGGACCTTGCTTTATAGTGAGGGGCTGAGTTTGGGCAAATCCAGCATTATGATTTCTGAATAGCAATTACACATAGTCTGCTGTGTTAAAGGGATAGAGAAGGATAAGTAACATTTAGACTTCTGCTTCATTTGCTGCTTCTTTACTTTCTTCTCCCAGTCAGTTCTTTGCCTTTTCTCAAGAACTGCATTGGATTTATCTTGAAGGTAAGTATCAGTTTCCTTCTTCTGCACCTGTCATCTGTTTGGCTTTTGACTTATTTTTTTCCCTTCCTCTGTTCAGCAACAGAATCTAGTGTAAGATACTAGAAATTATGTTTGCTACAAGCTTTTTAAAGGAAATATTACTCTGAACAGTTCTCCTAAATTAGTCATACCGATGAGGTAATGCATAAAAGAGGCCAAATAAATTCAGTTACTTGTCCAATTTGCTTTAGGTTTTGCCAAATTTAGACCAATTGTGGTAGCACTTTATATCTCCTTCCCCACATAAATGCAAAACACAATAATGTACACACACACACACACACACACACACACACACAAAGCTCCTGGCTCAATATATTTTTGAGTTTGAGTTCAATATATTTATTAGTTTGAGTTCAAACACTTTTTGAGCCATTTTATTATACCTCCACCTTTTACTTAGTTGCATAAATCAGGGCAGGATGAGTTAAGCAAGATAAAAATGTATCATCTGGTGAAAAAGAAGGAATTTTCACTCATGATTTTACAACCATAGAACAGGTTTCCCTATCATGTTATATTACGGTTTGCTGATCAGACAACAGTTGGAGTTTTATAAATCGCAGAAGCTGGGTTCTTGCACTACACCAGGGGCCTGCAATCTTAAACACTCAAAAAGCCATTTGGACCCGTTTCCCACAGAAAAGAAAACACAAAAACCCTTCCCGTGCCTGACTATTTTTTTGTGCAGCCACAAAACTAGCATATGTAGTTGAATTAAATGTTCTGTTTTCTTCTGAAACTTTTATTTTCTTGGATTTATCCATGGTTGACCTACTGGGGGTTGAAAAGCTCAATAAATTGCATGCCAGCGAGTATCGCACATTGGTGGTTGTGTTGCATATTTTGAGTGACGGAGCCGCAGCAGAAGGGTGAAAGAGCCACATGCGGCTCCAGAGCCGCAGGCTGCTGACCCCTGCACTACACTAAGCCCTAAGCTTGCAGCCCATGGGCCGGATGCATCACGTGCTGGCCATGCCCGTGCCTTTTAGGTTTAATGAAGGGAGAAAATTTGTGATACGTCATGTGATGCCACCATGATGATGTGAGTTTGACACCCCTGCCCTACCCTAAGCAAATTAACTATCTGACTGTCTGTGTACACACACCTGCAAACATATTATGAAACTATGACCACATTTTGAGACTTGAATACAGCACTATGTTTTATTTGGGGATGGATGGTTGCTCAGGGATGGATGGTTGCTCAGAGATTTTCACATGCAGAATGCTATACAATAGCCTCCTTTATATTGTGCATATATAGACTGGAAGAATTGCCAGGAAACAATTTTTTGGAGCATATATATCGGTATGTTATAGATATATAGAAGAAGCATGAGTAAAAAATACAGGCAATCTTTGACTTACAACCTTTTGTTTAGTGGGCTGACCTGACTATATTTTTTAAGTTGCTTTAATTTTAAGTTGCTAAATTATGGGTTTTTTAATATGAGGGTGTTTTAACCAAATTAATTTAATTGGTTTTTAATTGTTTCAATTTTTGTATTATCTGTATTTTATCTCCTGGCTGTTCACCGCCCCGAGTCCTTCAGGAGAAGGGCGGTATACAAAATAAATTATAATAATAATAACAGTGACTGTTCAAAGTTACAACAGCACTGAAAAAAGCAGACCTGAAAAAAGTGACCGATGGCCATTTTTCATACTTAATGATTGTTGCAGCATCGCCATGGTCACATGATCAAAATTTGAGTGCGTGGCAACTGGCTCATATTTATGATGGTTGCAGTGTCTAAGAGTCATCACCTTTGGAGACCTTCTGATAAGCAAAGTCAATGGGGAACATTAACAACCATATTACTAAGTTAACAATTTCAGTTATTCACTTAACAACTGTGGCAAGATAGGTTGTAAAATGGGGCAAAACTCAACAGCTCTCTTGCTTGACAACAGACATTTTGGGCTCAACTGTGGTTGTAAGCTAAGGACAACTAGTATTAACTTCTTGTATTATTTGTGACTCAACTTAAAATCCATCAAGTTATAAAAGATTTATCTCCTTCACAAAAATAGTACTTCTTAATTTTCCATCATAATCTCATGGTTGACTGAAAATCTAACAATATGTGTGAAAATTGGTTATCATTATCAGATGTTTCTTTCCAAGCAATCAATTTTTGGCCCTTCTGCTTAAAGAATGATTGTCAATAGTCAGCTGGAAAAGCCTCCTGATTCTGAATCACAAAGGATTCCTGCATAAACTTTCTCAGCTCTGGTATCAAATTATTTAATTCTTGTCATGTGTGTGAATTAGCTATCCTCCAACTGCTGTGCAAAAAAAAAAAAAAGGAAATTTACAGTTGGATGGTCAGTTATGGATTACCAGAAAAAAAGCAGCACATTCCTCTTAAAAGGAGGATAAAAGAGGACTACTGAGTTTTTTAAAAATGTATTTGTAAAAATCCTCATTTTAATCACCATTTTATAATTGTTTGCTGCCTTAAGTGTTCCCAGTACACATTTCTGCCTATATGTACTTAATAGATGTAAATTTAAAGTAGCATGGTCTTAAACAGTTATTTTAAATGTGCGTGCAAATTGTGTTTCTATTGATATTGCTATTAAGGTGTGGCCTATTTGCTAGCCAACATTAGGGTCCAATTCTATTTTAAGGCTAATTAAATTTATTCCTGCTTTTTCATCCAGTCTAGTGCATTATAGAACCACTGTGAGTAGGGAAATGCTTCTTTACTTAGACTTCCAGGGAAAGCCATATTTGCAACTACTGTATCAAGAAATGCCAAAAGAAAAGTCTTCCTGCAATTTTTTTTTTGCTCCGTCTGAAAGAAAATTTGTTCTTAAAATGTGGCTCAAGTCTCCTAAGATCAATATTAATGCCAGTGTTTCATGATTAATCAACAATACTAGATATTGTCTTTTTCATTTATTTCTATTGCCCACGGGAGGCATAACATGCCTGGTTTTATCCTTACTGCTTAGATGTGGGTAGCCAGATGTTATTCTATGGCAGAGATGTCAAACTTAAGGCCCGAGGGCTGGATCCGGCCCATGAGATGCTTAGATCTGGCCTGTGGGGCTGCCCTAGAAACAACAAAGGATTAGCCCACAGTGCATCTGCCAGCAAAAACAGAGCTCGAGAGGGCTGTGTGCAGCCCTCCCAGGGTCTGTTTTTAGCTGTGATGGCCTCCTGCTGCCCTCTGCCAGTGAAAACGGAGCTCGGGGGGCCGTGTGCAGTCCTCCCAGACTCCGTTTTCAGCTGCAATAGCCTCCTGCCACCCTCTGCTAGTGAAAACGGAGCTCAGAGGGGCTGCGTGTGGTCCTCCCAGATTCCATTTTCAGCTGCGACGGCCTCCTGCTGCACTCTGCCAGTGAAACAGAGCTCAGGGGGCCCACACACAGCCCCCCCCCAAGATCTGTTTTCAGTGGCAGAGGGTGGTAGGAGGCCGTTGCAGCTGAAAATGGATCCCTGGAGCCCATTTTTGCTGCAGAGCGCTTGGCCCACCACAGAGGCCCCCCGACACAAGTGATGTCAAGCTTGCCACACCCACCCTGGCCACACCCACCCCAGCTCCCAAGGTCAAACACAACTCTGATGCGGCCCTCAAATTGAGTTTGACACCTCTGTTCTATGGGGTTAAAACTCTACCAGGAATTGATTATATACTGCATTTTAGATTATATACTGTACATTAGCCTTAGGAGCTATGCAGGTTCTAGTACTCGTGGATTACAGAATGGGATATCTAGAATAATGGTATGTTCAATTCCACCATTTTTTTAGGCTCTCAAAGCAGAGAGGTACAGATACTGCATTATGCCATGTCCTCACGTACGGAGTTTTACTTCTATTTCCTACCTTTGAGGAGGGCAATTTCTCTTCTTTTACACAGTGCATATCCTGTATTGTATTTTCAGGTACATTGATCCCCCCCCACCCCAGGAGACTTGACCAATTTCATCCTTAAATAAAGAATTTTTTTCTCCTCCAACAGTAAAGTGAACCCCACCACAGGGAGGTATGACCTCATGCAACCTATGAATCTCTCTTTTCTGAGAATTAAAGGGAACTCTTAGCACTTCTAATAGGGCTTCCCTTTCTTCCTACTGCAGAGATACGTGTATTCAGAGTAAAGCATCAAATGAATGCTCAGAAAGATAGCAAGAGAGGGGCTGAATCTGAAATCGCCACTGTTTGGTAGAGGCTTGACTTGGCTTTCAGCCGAAGAACTCCCCCTTCCCTTCCTGCTGATGCCATCTTTTGAAGGCTCCTGCCAACACAAGCCAGATTACATAGACACCAAGCCCACCAGTCCAAATTAAAATCTCGCAGGGTTCTCCCTGGGTAGAATCTGTCTTCCTTTCAGGCTGGAAGCTACACCTCCTTTCTGAGCTGTTGCTTTTCTTTCCACAGAAAAGGTGCAATTAGCTGCTGTATATCACCCGGCTTGAATGCTTTGCCTTGTTTAACACAGGCTTTAATTAAAGACCCCACAATGTTAGAAAGCCACAGTAATTATTCATCTGAAAACATTTACACAGAGTCCCCTGTTTCCCTTCTTCAATAAATTATCAACTTTGCATCTCCATAATTTATCAAAATGACTAAAAATACATTGTCTCAGCCCCCATGACCTCACTTCTCGCTCTGGCTTTTGTGTCTCCAAAATGTGATCAGTTTGTTTTTCTTAATTAAAACATTTCCTGCTGACCAAGAAAAGAGAGGAAGAAAAAGAATGTAGGAAGCCTTTGATAATCCACTTGATGAAGATGGTGGCTTTTGTCCCTCTTCCATCTGAAGATGATGTCAGCTATCACATTTGATGGCTTGAGTGGAATACATAAGAATTAGTTGAATTACTTTTGAAAAAATAGATATAATGCAAAACAACATAGTCTTGAGCAGCTGAGTCTGAGCTTTGTCAATGAACCATGCATTATCTCTCAGTCCCTAGAATCCTTCTTTCTTTTTTCTTCTTAGTTCAGAACTACAGTAATTCGACTACTGGCTTATGTTCTTGGTTGAACACATTGTTGTAAATGGTAATATTTATTTTTGGCTTTGACTATGTGAACTCAGTCATTATGGTCTCTCAACTGTGGTTTGCTTTGATAATGTACAAGTTACATTACCATGTGGGACTGCCTCTTCCTGAGGCAGGGGTGAAATCCAGCAGGTTCTGACAGGTTCTGGAGAACCGGTAGTGGAAATTTTGAGTAGTTCGGAGAAACTGATAAATACCACCTCTGGCTGGCCCCAGAGTAGGGTGGGAATGGAGATTTTGCAGTATCCTTCCCCTGGAGTGGGGTGGGAATGGAGATTTTGCAGTATCCTTCCCCTGGAATGGGGTGGGAAAGGGGATTTTGCAGTATCCTCCTCCTGGAGTGGGGTGGGAATGGAAATGTTGCAGTATCCTTCCCCTGGAATGGGGTGGGAAAGGGGATTTTGCAGTATCCTCCTGGAGTGGGGTGGGAATGGAAATTTTGCAGTATCCTTCTCCTGGAGTGGGGAATGGAGATCTTGCAGCATCCTTCCCCTGCCACACCCACCAAGCCACGCCCACTAAGCCACACCACGCCCACCAAGCCACGCCCACAGAACCAGTAGTAAAAAAATTTGGATTTCACTACTGTCCTGAGGATATTTTTGCCTATTCTACCAGGACAGATAGGATGGGTGCATTCCAGATCCCCTCTCTTAAATGTTGTAATCCAGCAGATGCTCTAGGACAGGCCATGCTGTTTGGGAAATTCTAGGAGCTGAAATCCACAAGTCTTAAAGTTGCCAAGTTTGGAGGTCTCTGCTCTAGGAAGTGAACCTCCTTGGTAGCAGCCCTATCCCCTGGAACATCCTTCTGTCTCCCCACAAGATTCTAGGATCTATATTTTGGAAACTTATTTTTATTGTTCCTCTAGATTTTTATTGCTGTTGATTTGGGCTACCCAGAGTTATCAGTTGTAATAAGTGTCATAAATATATAAATAACTAAACTAGGAATTTGTAGTATTGTTTGCTTGATACTGGACATATACTATCTTTTTAAGATATCTGGACATACACTTCCTTTTTGCAAAAGTACAATATAAACTTTGATTTTGATTATGTGCCACCCAGTCTTGTTTGACTCCTAGCAAACACATAGATAGATTTTCTGCATGACAATCTAATTCCTCACTTTTTCTTTCAACTTTCCTAATGCTGAACTCATCCCCACTATATATGTATATTTGAATCCATCCACTTTGCTGCTTGTTGTCCTTTTTCCTTCCACTTTTCCCAGCATCAGAACCTTTTCCAGAGAGCTGAGTCTTTGTATAATTTTTCCAAAGTAGGATAATTTGAACCTGGTTATTTGTATCTTAGATTATTTGTTTGATGACCCTTTGGTTTATTTTCTTTGCTGGTTGTTCTACCTCATGGGTGTCAAACTCATGGCATCACGTTGCCATCACATGATGTTTCATCACATGATGTTTTATCCCTTCACGGAGCTGGGATGGGCGTGGTCTGTATGTGATGCACCCGGCCCGTGGGCCGCCAGTTTGACACCCCTATCTACTTCTTGTCATTAATTTGGTCTTCTTTATTCAGGTAGTCCTCACTTAGTGACCAGAATTAGGACCTGCAACTCTGTTGTTAAGTGACATGGTTGGTAAGCAAAATATTATATATATATATATATATATATATATATATATATATATATATATATATATATATATATATATATTTCAATTTGATTTATATGCCACCCTTCTCCGGAGACTCAGGGTGGCTTATAATGCGTTAAGCAATAGCCTTCATTCTTTTGTATATTTTATACAAAGTCAGCTTATTGCCCCCACAAACTGGGTCCTCATTTCACCTACCTTAGAAAGGATGGAAGGCTGAGTCAACCTTGAGCCTTGGAGAGATTCGAACCAGCAGAAATTGCAGGCAGCTGTATTAATAACAGGGTGCACTAAACCACTGTACTATCAAGGCTCTTGATCACAACATACTTACAACATCACTTCTGATTCAGTCATTGAGTCCCTGTGGGTTGCTAAGTGAGACATCATGTGATTGCAACTTATGATTTTACTGCTGGCCTCTGCATTGATTCTGTTTATAGAAAGTTGGTTGCAAACTGCCTGAATGTTGATGATGTGACTGTAGGGACACTACAGCTGCTGTAAATGTGAGGACTTACTTTTTCAGTGCCATTGTAACTTTGCATGGTTGCTAAACAGGGGAATCATTAAGGAAGGTCTACCTACAGTCCAGTGGTGGCTTGCTCCTGTTTCTATAGAACTGGTAGTAAAACCGGCGGGAGGCTTTGCCCACCCACCATAACATCATCATGGGTGATCTGCTTATGCGCAGAAGCTTCTGTGCATGCGCAGAAGCACATGCGTTCCCGCTGCAAACCGGTAGTAAAGGTAAGTTGAACCCACCCCTGCCACAGTCCCATTTTTTTCATTATGCACTTTGACTTTTAGTATTAGGACTTGCAAATCCTTTGCATTTTCAGCTATTAGAGTAGTATTATAAGCATAGCACCAGTTAATGATTTTTCTGCATCCAATTTTAAAACCATACTCATTTTCTTCCTGTCAAGCTTCCTTTATTATATGCTCAGCATAGAGGTTTAAACCTTAATTAGTCCAATAAAAATATGGTGGTCATTAAAATTATTGCAAAACAAATGATTTAAGTGAATAGGTCGACTACCATTAAAAATGTACAGAAAGTGGACATTTATAGCTCAAAGTTATTTTCTTCCGTTTCCACTGCTTTTGAACATATGATAATAGATACAGTATATGTTTACAAATCTCAACTCCCAACTGAGATTCTTAGTTAACTTTTTGGGTATTCTATCCTTCAAATGTTTAAGTGCATTATTTATCCATTTTATTACATATTATTCCAATATTTTTAAAAAACCTTCTAAATTTATCTTGTAAATTTACTTTCTAATATAAGTGTTAACTTCTGTTAGTGCTTGTCAGCATTCTAATGATCTTCCTTTCTTATATGGAGTTATTTTCAACATAGCAGTACTGGAATATGGTGTCCCCATTCCAGAAATAATCAGAATGGGTATAAATAAATCTAATATGCATTATAAACAAACTTTGGGACATTTGAATTGCTTCCAAGAATTGCTTCCAAGTGTCATGTATCAGAACAAAGCTTGGGATCAGATCTAATTCCTTGATCTTATTCATCTCAATCAAGCCAATATTGTGGGTTATGGTTACTCTGCACTGGCAATTACTTGTCAATATCATATACATTCGCCATGTCATTTCTTCTTTGCTTAGAGCTATTTCTCAGATTCTTAAATATATTTCTTCTTAAACAAATAGGCTTTTTAAAAGACTTCACAGAATATATTGGTGTCCAGTACTCAAAATTGCCTTATCTTTTTTTGGCCCTTTAATAACACCAGCTTGGCAAGAGATAGAGGGAAATTGTAAATGTTAGGATATTGCTTCTTAGTACCCTCAATATTTGTTCAAGAAGTAATTACTTTGTGGAAAGTTTTGTATTTTTTTTGCCATTTTCATTAACCAGAAATATCTAAGGAAACTGGAAGAGTCCACAAATAGTTCCATCTTAGAAAAGAAATATGTCATTGATTTAATTTAATTATTCCTATCTGAGGATAGCTGTGATGGATTGGATAAAAAGTCTTCTTATTTCAGAGGTGATGTTAGTGTTCTGTAGCATTTAAATTTGTCACTTGGAAAGGATTCAGATGTCTAGTTAGCAAAATGTTTGTCCATTGCCCATATCATAGTACACTTACTTTTGTAGCATTGACATATGCTAGATGTAACATATATAAATATAGGATTAAACAAAGGAAACGCTTATATTTTCATTAGGAAAATGGTTTAAAGAGAGGAAAGGGAAACAGAATTAGAGGAAATGGATTCAGTCTTAAGTGACCAAAGAAATTTGAATTTTGGAACTCACTGCAGCTGAATTTAGTTGATGTATTAAATAGTTTACTGTGATTTAAGCGTTGATCTGGAATCTCATTATGAGTAATTGCAACAACTAGAGCTTTAATCATGCCAAATACTATAGGGAGACCCTTCAGAACCAAAACTAATTTCTAACTACTACTTCTGACTCTGTATCACGGCAATTTATTTGTCTCATATATAATTGCAGAATTTTTTCTAAAGCATTTGGTACTGAGCACTACCCAATGGAATTGTGGACTGTTTTGGGGCGGTGGAGGTGGGGGAAGAATCTATATAGCAATTTTTAGCTTCCTGAATATATAAAAACAGTGATATTCAAAATACTGAAGAATTGTCAGTAGTCATGAGGGAAAAAAAATACACATTTTATTTGCCCTGGACGGTCATGTCCAATTTAATACTGAATTTAGCATTAATACTGTTTATATTGTTCCACATCTCTATTTCTTATAAAAGCAAATACTGGATAAAGATGTGGAGGTCTGGGGAATGATGCATATGTGTCTTGTTGAGCTTTCCAGATGCACCAAGGGAAAATGGGTTCAAATCCAAAGTAGGTGAACATCTTGTGCTGATCCAGAAGCCCTCTACTACATATGTTCTTGGAGAAATAATCTACCTCAAAAAAATTGCAGCTTTCATACAGGTATATTTGAAGTATTCATTTGTGTATTTCTTGTGTTTTTATTTTATACTGATAGCTAATAAAAGTAAGGTCACATTAGGGCTGATCTTCCTTTTTGTCGATTCACCTGAATTGGCAGGGGTACTTGGATGTAAATTCTGAAAAGGCAAAAAGAAAAATCAAAGTTTGGGAGAGAGAGGAGTGGAGAGTAGGGTTGGAAGAAAATCCCTCCTAATCTTTAAAGCCAAGTATTTCTACCAGCTGAAGTAGGATGAAAGCTGTGATCCCACTATTCTACTTTCCATGCATGTCTCTGGATGAGCATTTATTCTATATTCAAGAGTTCAGGCTCGAGCAGAACTAGGGAGATCCCCATCCAAGCCACGAGCTATTAAGCTGCATTTGGCCTTGCAGAAGGAGCAGTTTAAAGAGGCTGGGTGCTTGCTTAGGATGGTGAACAGGTTCTCCTTTTCCCCTTTTGTCCATTAGAATCCGTGGAGTTGGTGGAACTCATGACAGAGGCTGGCCTTTCCTGCCCTTCCTTAGCCTCCCTGCCAGCTGCATCCAGGGTGGGTTGCCCCACCCGGTTCGCACCAGTTCTATAGAACCGGTAGTAAAACTGACGGGAGGCTCCACCCACTGACCCCGACATCATCAAAATGCTTCTGCACATGTGCAGAAGCTTCTGCGCTTCTGCACACACACATACACACACACACACACCCCTATTTATTGTTCTTATGTATGCTATGAAACTCAAGAGAATTTAACATTTCAATGCAAATTAAATTCATGTGTTGGTATGTTGGGGTTCCCAGACTGCAGACAACAAATCGATAGGGGGAAAAAAACTAGGAGTTGTAGCTGTTCACCCAGGCCTTTGGTGAGGGAGACCAGTTCTTCACTGTCTGTCATCTTTTCTCTTTTTTTTGTAATTGATTTTATTTTATTTGTAATTCATTTTATTGTAGTTACTCCATGGGCTGTTCAGAGTTGTTGAGAATTGGATGGCTTATAAATTTTATTCATTCATTCATTCATTTATGACATGTTTAAACCATCCATCTCCCCTCACAGAGGGACTCTGGGCAGTACAAAATAAAGCAGTAAAATATAAAAAAAATGATAGACAAACATTAAATATTTAAAAGAGGCAAGGATAATTAAAACACTGTTAAAATGAATTAAAAGGCAAAGGGAGGACTCTCAAGGTGCATGTTCCTCTTTCCTCTGCCAAGCTGCATAATCATGTTTTCAGTCCTTTCTGAAAGGCCAGGAGCATGTAGGAAATTCCAGAGGGTAGGAACAATAGCAGTCAGAATTATTTGATTGATGAAGTCTGCAACAAGTATTTCCTGCTTGACTGGATGGACTGGGCTGGGCTGGGCTGATGTAATGGGATGAAGAGAGTTCCTTAGGTAGCCTTGCCCCTGCCATGTGAGCTTTAAAGGTCATAACCAACACCTTGAATTGGACCAGGAAACAAACTGACATCCAATGTAGATAATCGGAGCTAAGGTATTACATGCACCCTTTGGGCACCCAAAATTGCCAATGTGGATGCCTTCTGCACCAGCTGAAGCTTTCAGATACTTTTCAACGGTAGCCTCAGGTAGACTGTGTTGCAATAGTTGAAGCGGGAGATGACCAGAGCATGAATACCAAGTAGAGAGCCTTCCTATCCAGGAAAGGACATAACTTGGGTTGGGGTTAGGATAACTGGCACACAACATTGTTGAGCAAACACCCCCCCTCATCATGGCCACCATCTGTTCTTCGAGCAGGAGCTGTAAATCCAGGAGAACTGCCAGATTATGCACCAGGTTCTATCTGGGGTAGTTCAACCCAATCCAAGACCAAGGATGATAAACTCCTGCATACAGAGAGACTCACCCAGGGCACTTGGTCTTATCAGGGTTTAGTTAAAGTTTCCCATCCAGACTCCCACAGCCTCCAGGCATCATGAAAGAACATCCACAGCATCCCTCACTTCACCTGGTCACAAGGTATATAACTTGTCAATAAATTAATAAAATTATTATTGTTGTTATATTCAGGTGGCCATCATATTGGATGGGACTGGTGAAAAAAAAGAAGCAATAGTAAACTAGATTTACAAGGAAGAACCAGCAAGTGGGAATACCAAAATGGAAAAATGCTAATGAGATGGAAAGTAAAGGGGTAAGTAATAAGTTGTCTCTTGAAAGTTTCTTAATACTGCTTATTCATACTGTACTTCAAACACTCCCATAACACTTTCTAGGCCAGATTCTGATGTCATGTGGTCCAAGTGTAGATAAATGTCAAGCCCAATTGTACCATATCAGCTTGTTAATTGTGTTCATTCAGCTTAATCTATCTTTTTGAAAAAGAGAGAAAAATCTTAATGAGTCTCTGAATTATTAACTTAAACCCATTATTGGATAGCTTGAAGATAAAAGGTAAATTCTTCTTTTGGCTCTCCATATCTATTTAGGGTTTTCTTAATTGAGTAAATATTGTCATGGATGACAGCCTCTTTGGAAGCAGCAAAATTGCTTTTTTGAACTCAGTTCAATAATTCCATTTACCTAAAACTGGCTTTGTTGGATGTGAAAAAGATACTGTGGCATAGTCAGAATATCTAAGACATGCCAATATCTTGTTCCCGCAGTACAAGGTTGAAATTATGGAATTTATTACCAGAAAATATAGCAATGCCTACCAAATTTTATGGTGGTCAGAAATGTATGGTAAGTCTTTTAATAGGCAATAAAAAAAGATAAACGCTTCCTTAAGTTCACCTCAACCTCTGGTGTCTATGTGGACATATCCAGACAGTTTTCTTGGCAATAGTATATAAGTGGTTAATAAGTTTTCTTTTGAGTATTTTCTTTTACTTCAATTTAGCTTTCAGGCCTGGTTTTCCCTATTAATGCAGGACATAATTTATGCAATAATTTAATATTCACTTTAACTGCTGTTTACTTGTGGCTTTTGGCAAGTCCTTCCATCTTGATGCAGGTTATCCTCTTCTCTAACATACCACCAATTCCAGATTTGTGCTCAAGGGAGCTTGCTCTTCATGTAATGTCTTTTGTTGCTAAGTCTTCTGTAAAACCAGCTTGAATATCTGGCATCTCAGTTTCCATGTAGGACTATGATCTGTTTTGGATGAAGTCAACAGTTTCTTTGATGGCATGTACTCTATTTCCCCCAAAATAAGACATCCCCTGATAATAAGCCCAATTGGGTTTTTGAGCACATGGCAATGAGGCCAAGCGCTTATTTCAGGGTTCAAAAAAATATACGACAGGGTCTTACTTTTGGTGAAACAGGAGTAAAATTATGGATACTCCTGGTATGCAATAGTTTTCATACTCCTTTCTTTGGTATTGGTAAATAGACTTCCAATCTATTGGTCACTGTATCATTCTCTACATTTGCTGCATAGTTTACTTTACTAACACGTTAATGATTCTTCCTTTATTACTTGCATGTTTCTGGGGCAGTGATGGAATTCAAAATTTTTTACTACCGGTTCTGTGGGCGTGGCTTGCTGGGCATGGCATGACTTGGTGGGCGTGGCTTGGTGGGCATGGCAGGGGAAGGATACTGTAAAATCTCCATTCCCCCTCCACTCCAGAGAAAGGTTACTGCAAAATCCCCATTTCCTCCTGATCAGCTGGGACTCGGGAGGCAGAGAATAGATGGGGGCAGGGCCAGGCAGAGGTGGTATTTACCACTTCTCCGAACTACTCAAAATTTCCACTACCAGTTCTCCAGAACTGATCAGAACCTGCTGAATACCACCTCTGTTCTGGGGATATTTCATTAATTCCTATAGCCTTCTAATTTAGCAGTGACCAGAGTGGTGGTCTAGCTTCATCAACTGATATTAGAAGTAAATAGGGAAATTTTTCAAAGGTATTTTAGATATTGGCATCTCTATTCTATGGCTTTTCGGTATACTGCTTCTATCTTTGTTCTTTTTTTAAAGATGTGGTCATAATATGACTTGCTGCCTCTTCTAACAATTTCTTGAAATTCTCTGTTCCTTTCTGAGATCTTTGTTATTCTTGGATGTGGCTTTTCTTTTCTTCTGGGCCATTTCCACAATTTCTTCTGATACCCAGTTTGCTTTCTTCTGCTCCTTGGCCTTTGGAGTTTTTTTTCACATTCACCCTTAGCAGTTTCTTTGATCTCATTCTGGTTCCTCTTTAATGAGGTTCAGGGGTTTCAAAACCATTTACTTGATAAAATAGGAGTTCTTCCTCAGAGTCTTAAAATATGTTTTTGCTGTTCTCCCTAAAGCATTAATCTATTTCTGAATCTTCCTGCATTGCTGTTGTATGGTGCTTTAGTGCCTTAGCTGGTAGCTGGGATGATCTCTAGACCTTGGGTGACCCTTCTGGGAATACATACTCTTTCTTGGTGTACATTCCAGCATTGTTTTCTCATCTCTTCCAGGAACACTGCCACCAGGATAAGGCATTATAGCAGGACTTCAGGGAGAACAGAAAATGTACAATACAGCAAAATAAAATATCCCAAAATATCCAAGGAAAGGACATCTTTAATGGAGCAACCTTTAGTTAAAATGATTTACTGGCTAAGAACAGTAAAGGAGAAATAAAAAATGGCACAAGCAGTTAAATATGGGACTGAAATAGGAATATATAGGACAGCATTTAATAAAGTAAATAGATTTGAATTATGGGACCGTTGTGCAAATATGGCATTGGATGTTGGTTGTTGAATGTGATAAAGAACAATATATGAGGGAAGCAAACTATAAATAAAACTAAATGATGCTTGGTGCTTGTTGAATGCTTGGTGAATAGATAAACATGGGACCAGTAAAACAAGGATATATAAAGCATTTATGTATACGTGCATAAGGAATGCCTGTGATGACATTAGAACTGTGTTGGTTATACATATATTTATATATTCAAATAATGCTACTTTGCTGGCTGAGAACCCAAATGATGTGTAACAACTGTATGATGCAAAAAGGAGTACAGATCTGATAATTAGTATATCAAGAACTATAATAGTTGTGTTTCACAAGGAAAATGAAGTGAATAATTACATGATACCATACAGGGTGAAAAATTAGAGCAACTACATTAGAGCAAGACATTTTAAAATGTGAAAATGCTGAGAAGTCTATGGGTTGTTGCAAGAACTAAATGTTTGCCCAAAGAAGCAAAAATGTCTGTATGGAAAAATGTTCTCCTGATTCCACGTATAACTTGAACAGTTGTCACAGGTTGTCCATTTGAACACACCGATGTAGTTTCTGAGGAAACCATTTCTCAATATTTACTTTATTATTACTATTATGTATCTTTTTCTTCAATAATATCTTAAGGTTTGTTCAGTACATTTGGCGATCTGATAAAATTAATTTATTATGTCAATAATACACTCACCAGGTATTTGTTGATAAATTAATCAATAGTATTATTTCAAGTTTGCCCATACCAAGTCTTTTTCTTTCAAATGATCTTACACATGGTCAGTGTTCAAAATTAAAGTTTTCAAAAATTTTCAGTGTTTCAAAATAAAAAATTGAGCTAATTTATAAACAATAATTCTTGCATTTTAATATTTTAAAAATTTAAAATTTAAAACTTTTACCATTTACAATTCTGATATTTTTAATAGCACAATATAAAAGTTAGCAATAATTTAGTTGATAAAATGACATCAATTATAAATAACATGATTTATATATATTCTATAGAACTGCTACAATGAATCCTGCTAAAATGTTTGTCTGGAAACAGATTTGAATTTAAAATTGTATCAAATGTGCAAAAATAAATTTACTATGTTAAATTTACTATGTTAAAAAAAATATTTACTGCTCAGTATTAATGGAGTGTTTGCTGCCATCATCAGTATGAAATAGCAGGTCCTATTTCCCATTTTTTCATTATTGACAATCCAGTTAATTGAACTGTACCTTAAAGGACAAGTGGATACATGTCCAAGCCTCATCAAACGTTATAATTCATATAATAAGCCCCCCAAATAAATCTTCTAAAGTATAGACAGATAATGACTGATAAGTTTCTTGCTCAATGTCCTCTTAGCCCAAGCCCACAGACAGGTAAGCAGATGAAATACCAATTGAAGAAAAAGTAGAAACAGTGTTAGCTTCTGTCCTAGCAGAATGAAGCTCACAGCTATAGCTGAGGCAGTCAGGTAAATGGGCTGTAGCAGTGGTGGGTTGCCCCCGGTTCGCACCGGTTCTATAGAACTGGTAGGAAAGCTGGCGGGAGGCTCTGCCCACCGACCCCGACGTCATCAGAACGCTTCTGCGCATGCGGCCCCGTTGCGAACTGGTAGTAAAGGTAAGTAGAACCCACCCCTGGGCTGTAGGGCCTGTTTTAATTTTTTTCCAGTCAAAATCGCAGTGTGTCAGATACTAAGAATTTTAAAAGTCCTAGATTCCTGGAGCTTCACTTTATCATAGTCAAAGAAAACATACTCTCATGTGACTATACAGTCTGTTTTTTATTAGCAAAGATTCACTAATACTAATTAGTATTAGAAATATGGAGCACTGTGGCCAGGTTTCAAAGCTGGGAACATTTTCAGAGGTAACACATTGCAATCTTGGGTGGATGCACAGAAAGCATTCACTTTATGAAATTCCAAGTATTGCAAGATTACTGGAATTAAACCTATGAAAATGGTTGACAAACATATCTTTCTTTTCATATCAACTTATACATATTGGGATGAGGAAAGCAGCTGGATGAGCTGTCCAAATGTTTGTTAGCAACATTAAAGTACTTTATATGTAGCAGACCAGTATTCACTTTTGCATATCTACAATGTGATGGAATTAAAACCCATTCCTGAGTTATGGAGTCTACAAAATCAAGTCCGTGGATAGCCCGGAAACAGCTTCTTTGGAGTTTATCTGGAACATGGTCCTCCCTATCACCCATTCATAAGAATATGGATTTGAGAAGCCTTGCCTCACCTGAAGCTGGCCAGATGTGATAAATAACTGGTCATCTGAAGGTTCAGCATTACTGGGTAATCCCAGTTTTGTGATCAGGGAACAAAGAGAAGGTGTTCTCTTGTAATTCTAGACCAGATGTTTCTTATGAAATTGATAATTAGGAAATGCAAAGTAGATAATAGAAGCATTTATTCACATACCTTGAATTTATGGAATGAGATCCAGGGATGGTCTTCAATTTTGATGATCTGGATAAATAATTCAACAAATTCATAAGTTATCAAGGGACATTTATATTAGTAGGTAGTAAGTTATTGAATACCAGTTGCTATGAAGAAACAGTTTGGTAGACATTACTTTCAAACAATTTGAGAAATAGGATACTATTCTAGATGCTTGTTTAACCTACTGTAATGAGCTTATGGTTCATTCTAATGGCAATGTTTTCTTAAGATGCTAGTGACACAGGACAGGAAAGTAATACAAAGCTGCATGATGGGCATCAAATCAACAGGACATGGGTTAAGAGTCACCATTTATATAGTGAAATAAAAATGTAGCTAAGTAAATAAATGAGTGAAACAACCTTAAGCCGCACTGTAATGATTAACATGAGTAAGATCTGGAAAAGCAGAGATATTGATATAAATACAAAATGCAGGTTAGTTGGAGCAATAATGTTCCCTATAATGAGGTCTGGGTTTGAGAGTTGGACTCTTAAGAACAGCTGATCAAAGAAGAATTGACACATTTGAACTATGGTGCTGTTGTAAATTATTGTAAATTATTATGCTATGGACAACCAGAATAATCAACGGAGAGATGCTGAATTGTATAAAACTAAAAACTTCACTAGAAGCCAAAATACAAGACTATGTCTGACTTGCTTTGACATGTCATGCATGCAAATTCATTGCAGAAATCATGATGCTAGAAATGGTTAGTGAATCAAGAAGAAGGAGTAAGCAAAGAACTCGCTAGCTTGATCCCACCAAACCTGATACAAAGATCAACATCCAAGAACTGGATGAAGCTGTGTTAGACAGGGTAGCAGGGAGAGCACTTGCCTATAAAATCACCAAGAGTCGGATATGACTGAATGGTGGAGCATGAATGATAATCAAAATGGAAGGTAGGTTATAAATTAATGCACATATAAAATATTATTTTTGTAGTCTCTCCCTTATTAGGCAAATTCTCTCCAGTCTTCCTCTAAATGTGGTGACTGTTTATTTCCATTTTATTTAATTTTCTGACGATTGAAATGTTCAATTTCTAAAATTTTACAGGCAGCTCTCTATTTATTACCATAATAGACCCTCACCATTATCCTAAATTGTAATGGTTATAAACTGAGTCAACCACATGATTGACCCAAATTTGTGACTCTCTTTTTGGTGACTGTTATGACAACAGTCATAAAGTAGTTGCCATAGTCATTAAGCAAACACTATGGTTGTTATGTGAACAAATGGTTTGCTATGGGCTGATTTTGCTGAAAATCAGAGGTAAATGCCTATCTATCATGTGATAGTGGAATGTTACAAATGGCTGTAAATGGGAGTAGGTTGCTGAGCACCCAACATGCGGTCATGTGACTGTTTGGAGGGCAGCGGTCAAACTTCAGATCTGCATTGTAAATACCCACAGGAGGTCTGTCATATCTTTGAACAATCGCTAAGCAAATTGTTGCAAGTCAAGGACTACCTATAATTATTTTAAAATGACATTTACTTTGGGACTTCTAATGAGATGATAACAGATTTGGGCATTATAGGTGCACTTAAGATCTATATTTCAGTGGAGTAGGAAGTTCTTAAATATAAGAAAATATTCCCAAGCTTAAAAAGTTGTATTTTTGTTTTGTCTATGGAGATTCTCAGTCATCCAGGTCATGATTGTCCCAGAGGTGCTTTTTCAAGAGGCAAATGGACTTTCTGGTTTTTCTTTGAAGACGTTTCGCTTCTCATCCAAGAAGTATCTTCAGCTCATTTTTGTTTTGTTTTATTGACAGCTATCTCTCCCCCAGGTATCAAAATAGCATTGTGTTTATATGAGGGATTGAGTAATTGTTTTAGTCTGCAAGTATGGAAAACTGTGTTTTTCTCTCCCGCTTACTACACAGATACATGTATCTGATCATGTACTGTTGTTTATAACTGAATATAGTACTATTTACATTATATTTTGTTCTTATATTTGTTCTCCTATATTATGTATAATTGTCCCACAGTTTATATTCTCCATAGTTTTCTTCTTTTTTACCAATAGAAAAATAGTTTTAAATGATGAACATATGATTGAGTTTTTCTTTATTTAGAAAAAGACCAACAAATGGCAGTTATATTCTTCAATCACAGAATTCCTAAGCAGAAAGAATTCAAATGTGGGTTCTATGAGTACCACAAATACTAGATGGTCTTCCTTCCTGAAATTCATTCATTAATTGTGAATATTTGCATCAAACTGTTTTTAAATGTAAACCAGGTTAGGTGCCCAGAATAGTATAGGATTATGTTAATGTATTTTCCAAGCTGCTTCTTAGAATATCCCTTATGAGTCAATTGGAACAGTCAAAAAGCTGGCAATGGATTGTCCATCTTGGGGACTGTTAGTTGTCACATGAGACTGTCCATTCAGAAGTGGTTCAGATTCATGCCAGTTAGTCACCAACCCCACACATGCAGCAAAGCATATTCCAGATTTGACATTCTATTCAGGTGGATCTGGTTAAACAAGAACGTAATTCTGTTTTCATGACCAAATTATTCTCTGACTACCTTTCGGCCCTTCCCACACTCCTGGGGGAAGGATATTGCAAAATCTCCATTCCCACCCCACTCTGGGGCCAGCCAGAGGTGGTATTTGCTGGTTCTCAGAACCACTCAAAATTTCCACTACTGGTTCTCCAGAACCTGTCAGAACCTGCTGGATTTCACCCCTGCTTTAGGCTGATTAGATCATCAAGCTGTGGTTAGATGAACAAGCCACTCGGTTTTGTTTTTAGAAAGGAAATATCAGAGGCAGACATGCTATTCACAGTTTGGAGGGTGTATAAAATATAAGAAAGGGGAAAAAAGTTAATAAAAAGGTAAAACACCATCTTATCAACCATCTATTTCCCCCTTGAATTATTACTAATTCAATATTACTAATTCAATATTGCTTATTCCCTGTGCAGAAAAATCCTATCTCTTTCACAGAGATTAGGTAAAGGTTCCTTTCGCACATATGTGCTAGTTGTTCCCGACTCTAGGGGCCATTGGCCATCTCCGTTTCAAAGCCAAAGAGCCAGCACTGTCCGAAGAGGTCTCCATGGTCATGTGGCCGGCATGACTAAATGCCAAAGGTGCATGGAACGCTGTTACCTTCCCACCAAAGATGGTCCCTATTTTTCTACTTGCATTTTTTACGTGCTTTTAACTGCTAGGTTGGCAGAAGCTGGGACAACTAATGGGAGCTCACTCCGTTGCACGGCACTAGGGATTCGAACCGCTGAACTGCCGACCTTTCCATCGACAAGCTCAGTGTCTTAGCCACTGAGCCACCACATCCCTTTTCACAGAGGTTAAAGAATCTCAATTCACAATAAAAAACAGCACAATTTAGGTAGGAACTGCTGCTGAAGCAACTGCTTCAGTCTGCAAAATAGTAAGGATGACCCTGTATGGAAAAAAAAAAGTTTGATCTTCATAGCATCCTGGGACGCATTATTATCATGTTAAAGCCAATTTAGAGTTGCCCACAGCTGCCTATAGCTGTTGATGCATACCTATGCTGTGATGGGATTGGATGGGTAAGCATAGATTGCAGATGGCTGCAGATGTGCACACCTCCCAAATCCCAGCTACGTGTTGTGCAGTGGTGCGCGTCCTGTGTGCTGATTGGTTGATCCGACTTTCTGTTCTGTGCTTTGCTGTTTGAATGGCCCCTAGCCAAAACGTTACATTTGCAGAAATATAAATGGAATGCCTATGCAACTGTCCCTGAACAACAGACGCATATGTCCCCCTGACATGCAGTGTCGGAGACGTCTGCTCGACCCTTTATGCTGTGCTAATACTCACTGCATTGTGGCTATGAGTGATTTAAAGCTGTCTCCGTATGGGGGTTGCATTCTGAGAATTAGCTGATGTTATAGCTTTGAGGATGGCAACCAATTTGTCATTTATAGCAACATGTTTTGCTCTCTTACTAAATGCAGAGTTGATTTCAACCATAGAGCAGCAATAATTACTTTCACAAAATTAAAAAAAGAAATGAAGAACAATATTGCATAATTTTCCTGCCAAGAGAACAACAATGGAAAGACACAGGATAGGATGATAGCCATATTCTTTGGTGCATAAGAAGCATTTTGTTTTCGGATGCAAGCAGTGCCCAAACAGATCCAATTCAGGCATCAAGAGTTTACAGCATTTTCACACTGGGTGATTATTTTAAAGGTATCCGTTATAGATCTAATAGGTGTTAATGTGAATGTAAAGATGTTGCTAGGAAACTTGTGGGGAGCTAAATGAAGAGATGCTGCTAATAAAGGCACTGACAGAACAGAGATAAAATGTTTTCAGCTTTTCTGTAAAATTACATATGCAGCATTTAAACATTGATTTAGTTAAACACATCCCCCTTACCTCTTTGGTGAGGCAGCGATGAACAGATGAATGGGAACTGGGGAGACCCAAGTTCAAATTCCTTTTCGAATATCTGCTCATTGGGTGAGGTAGGGCTATTTGTTAACTTTTAACCCAACCTACTTTATGGCACTGTATATGAGACAACCATGTGTATATTTTAGCTCTCTTGGAGTTCTACATTTGATATGGATTATTAATGTAATAGTGTAATGTAATGACAACAATAACAGCATACATGCAATAACAAGACTAACAACAATATAGCTCTGATTGAGCTTTGTAGCCCACAATAGGATAGTCTCTATTCCTTCACTTCAAGAAATAGAAAGAGTAAGAGTCCTATTATCAGTTGAAACTGTACTTTCCTTTAGCTAATAAGAAATAAAGGCACTGTGATACAATGATCAGACTCTTGGATAAGAATTGGAAACAGCCAGAATCAGATACCCACAAAACCTGACTGTTCTCTCATTCAGCATATCCTAAGTTTATGTGAGGATTAAAATGGGGGTGGGTGCAGGGGTGAAATGCTCTGAAGTCTGCTACCAATTCGCTTCGCTACTGGTTTGCTTGAGGCACACATGTGCATTGCGTGCCAAATGCGCACTTCAGGTGTATGTGCATCACAGGCGCTACCGCACAGCGCTGAAAAAGGAGGATTAAGAAGCCCTTTTCTGAATCTGCAAAGGTAAGTAGAACAGTGAGGGGGGAAACAGCTGTGCCGCACGATTTAGATTAGCTAGAAAGCAGGATTTCCTGCTTTCTAGCAAATATAAATTGCGCGGCACAGCTGATCATTGGAAATACCTGTTCATCCGAACTGATAGCATTTTTTTTTACTACCAATTTACCCGAACAGGTAGCATTTATTACTACCGATTCTGGAAAACTGGTCCGAACCAGTAGCATTTTACCCCTGGGTGGGTGGGACATGCCTCCCATTTTAGAAGATGAACAGATAATTCAAAATTGCCTTTTGCGGTTATCATATTCAAGGAGGTTTACAAACTCACTGCTAAATCAAGATTAAAAGGCAGGTAAATTATATGCCTGCTACAGAGGGGCTCCATTAGCTTCTCAAACCTGGCATTAATGCAATCCTTACAACCAGGATAGCATTGCTTTTTTTTTTTTATTGAAAAGTTTTAAAATCTTTTACAAACAAATTCCCACCCCTTCCCCTCTCCCTCCCCCCCCCGGACTTCCCAGAGCAAAATACAGGGTATTGCATTTAACAAACATAATCTAGCATAAGCAAACTAACTATAAACTCTTAACTTTCCCTTACTCTTTAACTCCGCCATAGGTACTAAAATATCAAAGTAAGAAAAAAAATCATTTAAATATTTCATTCATAAGCTATTTGCAACTTTTTAGTCCCATATTTGTTTTGTATATAGTCACTCCATCTTTTCCATTCCAGTACATATCTTTCATTCGAACGGTCCTTCAAATATGCAGAAATTTTAGCCAACTCCACCAAATTAGCTACTTTAATGTCCATTCTTCAATAGTAGGTATTTCTTCCTTCTTCCAATATTGCGCTACCAAAAGTCTGGCTGCAGTTATTAAATTCAAAATCAGATTAGTCTCTATAACTGTACATCCTTCAATTATACCCAATAAAAACAACTGTGGAGTAAATTTTATCTTCCTTTTAAGAATATTTTGTATAATCCACCATATCTTAATCCAAAATGCCTTAATTTTCTTACATGTCCACCATACATGAAAATACGTTGCATCATCACATTTACATCATGTAGATTGTAAACTCGAGTACATACAGGCTAAGTTTTGGGGATCTAAATGCCATCTATAAAACATTTTGTAGAAATTTTCTCTTAGATTTTGGGCTTGAGTAAACTTCACATTTCTAACCCATATTTTTCCCATACATCCATAGATATTGATTTCCCAAAGTTTTGTGCCCATTTTATCATACAATCCTTCACTAACTCAGTTTCTGAATCTATTTCTATCAATGCATTATACAACCTTTTAATATGCATTGGACTTTGATCTCTGATTTGTTTTATTAAGTTTTCTTCATTTTGCAAAATGCCAATTTTCTGATCTTCTTTCCACCTAGTATACAACTGCCCATACTGAAACCAAGTTTGAATTTTCTTTTCTTCCTTTAATACCTCTAAAGATTTTAGTTGCAATATACCTCTTTCCAAAATAAGAAGCTCTTTATAAGTAATTACATCTTGTTTCTGCTGCACACTTATATTCTCTATCATATGTCTAGGTATTGTCCAAACAGGTAATTTATTATTTAATTTATATTGATACTTTTTTCATACACGTAATAATGCATTTCTTAATATATGACTTTTAAAATTCTTATCCTTTTTATCATATAGTAAATATGCATGCCATCCATATAACAAATCATACCCTTCAATATTCAATATTCTCTCTTCTGTTAAATTAATCCAATCACTAATTGCTGAGAGCACAGCTGCCTCATAATACAATCTTAAATTAGGCATTTTGAGACCTCCTCTTTCACGTATATCTTGCATTATTTTTCGTTTTATCCTTGGTCTCTTTCCTGCATTGCAATGCTCTTTCATAGCATTGCTTGATGTGGTGTCCCCCACCCCCACCCCAAGTTGGACTGGGATGTTCCTTAAATCTGTATTGTACACCAGGAGCTGTCATATTTGAATGAACCATAATTAGGCATCTTGGGTGATAAAATTCTTTGGAAGCATAGAGGTGTTGGTGCTAAGATCTTGGCTTAATTCCCACTTGAGTAATTATATTCTGCTTCCTTTTGCAGTTTCAACAGGATAGCATATTTTTCACTGCCTGCCATAATGTCAGAAATTGTTTAAAGAAAAACCAGCCAGGGAAATTCTATGACAACAAAATAACTGAAGAAATGATGAGAAGCTAAAACAGTAAAAAAAAAACTTACTCAGAAACCACTTGGTAACATGGTGGTTAGATTGCTGTATTTCAACTGGGCAGCATTTCCATATAATTGAAATCTGTATCATCAGCTATCCTTTAGCTTAATTTAGCTCATAGACATAGTCATCTGTTCCTAACCATTTTGATTGTGATGTCACAATGGAAGCTCTGTCCTTTCCTACTTGTAATGGGTTGGACACTTTGCTCTCCTTACTGAAGGTGACTATACTCACAGAATTCTTGTTAGGACTAAATTGGGAGTGGGGTGAGCCTGGTATATTTTCTTTATAGAAGAACAACAATTACTGTAATAATTACATTTCAGAGGACGATTTATATTTTAGCACTTTTAAAAGCTCCATTATAGAAACAAGTGTATATGTGTGTTTGTGTATGTGCATGCAGTTCTATAGCCCATATAAAACCATTTTGAAATGTAACTGTTTAATCTTAAAATACATTTAAAGGCAGGTAACATATGATTTGTGAATATGAATTGCTAATATTGCATATTGCATAAATTCTATGATATGCTTGAGTTGTTAGGAGTTCTTTATTTTCTGAGCATGAACTATCTTCTTTGAAGGCTGTTTGTAGATGCAGGGCATTTTCCATTGGTCTGGATCTGGTCTGAGCAGGAACATTTAAAATGCAGCATTTGAATCCAGATTGAGCTGTACTGCAAGCACTGTTTATGATGAATGTGTACTTATACCCTCTGATGTATTGCATTCAGAGCCAAGCTATGCCATTATTGTCACATATTGTCCAAAGAATTTTTATAGTTCAAAATTAAATACAGAATTCACCACATTCACAGCAAGGCACAATTTGGCTTTTGATCATATGTAGATATTTACTCCCTTATTAGTTTAATTTTTATCTTCCCTTTTACCAGAGTTCAAGGTAGTGAGTTTAGCTCCAACTTTTCCCACTTCACGGCAACAATCTTAAACTGTCCCAAATTTATCCATTGTCCTTCTGTGGCTGGAGATTGATGTGAACCTGGTTCTTCTTGATTGTAGTTCAGCAAATTCTCATGTCTTCTGCTCAGGGGTGGGTTCTACTTACCTTTACTACTGGTTCGCAATGGGAGCGTGCGTGCATGCTTCTGCACATGCGCAGATCATCCATGATGACGTCTGGGCAGGTGGGCGGAGGCTTCCGCCGCTATTACTACCGGTTCGCAAGAATTGGACTGAACCAGGAACAACCCACCACTGCTTCTGCTCCATATTTTCTGTCTGATTGCTTCTCCTTCTATTAATTTCAAATATTCTACAAACAGACAAAGAGAAAGAGAAACTAACACAGTTCAAAGCTTTAAAAAAAGTTCTGTAGCTTCATAAAGTCAAGTAGCTGGTTTCTTTGAATCTAGAAGTGCCTGAAACCCCTGACAGATAACTCAGGAACCAATTAGTAGTTAAAGGATTCTTTGTTTATTTTTTTAAATATATTTTTGTAAACTAAAAGTAATTTGACCATGGTGGCAGTTTGAGCGGAGAAAAAAGAGAGAAAGCCACTTCTTTCCCTAATCACATCATTTAACTCAGTATCATCATAAGAGCCTTGGTGGAGCAGCAGACTAAAGTGCTGTTAAGTAGCACTTAGCTGCCAGCTGCCTGCAATTACTGCGAGTTCAAATCTCACCAGGCTCAAGGTTGACTCAGCCTTCCATCCTTCCGAGGTAGGTAAAATAAGGACCCGGATTGTGGGGGCAATAAGCTGACTTTGTATAAAAAAAGAACACCGCTTAGGGGGGCTGAAAGCCCTACTAAGCAGGTAGATACAAAAGTATGAAGGCTATTGCTTAACACATTGTAAGCCACCCTGAGCCTCCAGAGAAGGGCAGCATATAAATCAAACCAATCAATCAATCAATCAATCAATCAATCAATCAATCAATCTTCTTTATCTCCTATACATAAGAAGCAAAATTATGGAGATAATGACTATGGAGATTCTCAGTCATCTGGGTCATGGTTATCCCAAAGGTGCTTTTTCAAAAGGCAACTGGACTTTCTTTGTTTTGCTTGAAGACGTTTTGCTTCTCATCCAAGAAGCTTCTTCAGAACTGAAGAAGCTTCTTGGATCAGAAGTGAAATGTTTTCAAAAGGAAAACAAAGAAAGTCCAGTTGCCTTTTGAAAAAGCACCTTTGATACAGAAATCATCTTTAACATGTTTGAGCCCCCCCCCTCAGTTTTGAACAGAAAATTTGTTAAAAGGTAAAGTTTTAAGGAGGATTTCTCTCCCTCTCCCCCTCCCTGTCCCTGTCCCTGCTACCTAATGCGGACAATTAGTGTATTTTTGTCCCAGTTGCTTTTTAACCCTCTTCTCCAAAAGACTTACAGAAAAAGCTTACAGAACCAAATGCCAATTCTACTTTGGTTTCTACTTTGGAAAGCAGATTCTTAAATTTTGAAAAATAATTATTTACATTGGTAGTTTCATTTTCTAAGCATTGTACTATGGTTTGCAATAACCTGTGTGTTTATATTCAAGTGTAACTTGGAGGAAAGCGGCAAAAAGATCTAGAACTAGAAGCAAAGTATTCCTCTATAATTTGCTAGTAGATTGTTTACAGTGTTAAAAATTCTGCTCTGGACTTTGGAATGTTGGGCAAATACTTACAGGAGAGTTAGAGGCAGAATATGTATAAATATATTAATATATAGTGCAATTTATTGCAGTTGCAGACAAAAAGCTTGAGAAAGTCCAGGTTATGATTTTCAATTAATATTAATTTTATTCAATCTTTCTTCTTGGGAATTTATTTTATGAAAGTTAATAAATTTTCTCCTTTTAGAAATGGCCCCCTAAGAATTCTAAATTCTTAGAAATTATTTTTGATTATAAAAATAAGTGAGGAAGTACTGATGGAGAAGCTCATTAAATCTGAATAGAAGAATTTGAATAATGCTTGCATTGTAACTTTATTTCACTGTATCACTAGAGTGGCAGCATTTTCCCAAATATTGGCAGGTTTCCACAGGAGAAACATCTGTGATTCTTTAGTTTCTATACCAGTTACTAAATCAGAGTTGCTTCAGATTATACCAATCTATTCTGGTCCATGTCAGTTTTGGATATTTCTCTATTCTCTTTTGTTTCCATGTTTTCTATATCAGTCTACTGTTTTAAAAATCAAATATGCAGTTATGTACATTAACATATATTTTCCACAAAAATATATGCAGTATGTATTTTGTTGTAATACATAACCTTATAGGCACTTTGGTAATTAAAAATAAAATAAATCACTACATTGGAGAAATGTGAAATTCAATAGGTCTGCAGTTTAATACGGGAAGTATAAATTAGATAGGTTTGCTTTTAAACCAAACAAAATACCAATGTAACGACTACAGATATGATCTGGAAATATAAAATTTGTGAGCGCTTCTGCTTTGAATTTTCAAAACTGAGATAATTTATCCATGAAAGAAATTGTCTATCAAAGATGGACAATACATGTGGCCCAAGGACAGATATTGCCAGTATCCTGATTTTTTCTGCTGCTTGTTTGCAGTAAATCAGTCTCCCATATGGACTTTCGAGATGCTTTCAGAATATGAGCTGCTTGTTCATCTAGTGACAAAAAACAAACTTGATTTGCCGTTAATTGCATGAATTCCGTTAATGTGCACAATTAAAATAACAAGATGAACACAGGAGATAAAGAGAATTTAGTCTTTTCTCCTTTTTCTTTTTTGTCATAGGTAAAAGCCAAGGTTACCTTTTTGGCCAGTAGGATGAGTCCCACAAAACTTCATAGAGAACTTTATTGAACAAATTATTATTATTTGGATTATTTTTGTCCTTTTTACTCTTAATAAGAAAGGAGTGATATCATTTTTTTGCTATTTATATTTATCGTTTTTCAAATAATGAATATAATTATTTTAATTTTACTAGGAATTATTTTAGGTTCTTTTAAGTTAGGAATTAAGAGAAGTTATACTTTATAGATTTTAAGTTTATTTTTATTCATACGTGTTAATTGTATAGTTTTGAGTCTTTACACGTGTTTTAGTATAAATATTACAATGTTATAGAACTTAGATTCATTCATGTATAGTTTTTAGTTTTATAGGTCTTAGCTTTATGTCATTTTATGCCAGTTTATTAATTTAGAATGCTATGTTATGTTATTAACTGCTGCTAATATTGTAGCCTGCTTCCACTGTAATAGAAACACCCAATATACCTTATCCAACCTCACCTCACCTCACCTCACCTCACTTAACTTCACCTCACCTCACCTCACTTCACCTTATGTCACCTATTATATTGGTCAAGGGGATGAGGTGAGGAGAAAGTGATCATAAATAAAACTCAGGAACTAGGAATTTTGATTTTGCTGGGGTTTTAAAGCCAGGAAGGAGAATTAGAGCTGAGATGCAAAAGCAATGGAAAAAGGGAAACATATCAAATCCAGATAGAATTCCAACCCAAACATTAAGTCTTATATAGTTTGTCAAATCTAAAAGGGCCAATGGCATGTCTGAAGCATAAAATCAGTGTAGAATAGATGGAGAACCACAGAGCCCCAGAGTTCTGGAAATGATTACTAGACGTTTTCAAAAGATAATGATTAAAATTTTGATTTTTGAACTAGGCACACCATGCAATGCTGGTATTCACAGTAGTGGGAATTTTTATGTACCATAATCCATCTTCTGGCCTAACACTTTGCTGTGGTTATAAATATTGTAAACATGGATTGTATAAGTTGAAAGTGAACTGTATTGTGATTTTCATCATATTTTTTATTTTATTTTAATGGAATAATTATTTCAAACTTTTCATCTAAGGTAAAAAGGTCAATAAAGGCTGGTCTAGAATTGGACAAAATATTAAAGCCCTGAAAGGTTCCCTGGTTTGCAATTTTGTTAGATTACAGCAAGGAGCATGTGTAAAAACATGGGTTCATTGTGCCTTAAGTGCTCTAAGATAAGGCAGTCTAAAATGTCTTAAATAAAAATCTATAAAAATCTCTGGTGAAAATATAATCAAGGTACATATTTTGAATTATATATGATGCTGTGATGGAACACCCTAGAGCAGGCATTCTATATTCTAATTGAGGATCATGCATGAGTGAAAAGAATATGGCATGACACTCCCAAAATGAAAGAATTAAAGGGAGGGTGGGGAGAGATTGGCCTCATGATAATACTTCCATAAAAAGAATGTTGTTTGGGTTGATCAAAAGTTTTCCTCATGAACAGAAGCCTAATTGGGTTTTTGTTGTTCTTGTTGTTGTTGAAATATATTGGGCAAGATCCTGATAATAAAATTCACACTGTCTCTTCCTATTGCCGTATAAAACTTATTGGCATGATTCCTCCCATCAACAATTGTCTTGTAGGCAGCAACATTGGATTCTCTGTATCAAGGAGAAGCAGTCAGTGTGAGTTTAAGAATGGATTCTTCTAGTGCCAGTTTCTTTTTAGAAAGAACAATTTGCTGGTTCTCAGAGGGCAGCTGGCAATAAAATGCAAAACAATCTTTCAAAAATATCTTGAGAAAACAGGAGCTGGAATCATGTGAATTAAGAACAGACAATGGGAACACAACCAAGAGTAGAATGTTGTTATGGATCTAAATATTTTTGTATTGTATTTTTTAAAAAACATTGTCCCTCTTTTAACCCTGCAATAAAATAGGCATGATACAAGCGAAAGAGGAATGCAGGAACTGGAGACAAGGAAGTCCATTCAGAAATCAATTCTTATATTTACTTAATTTATTTTTTGAGTGTTTCACTTGAAAAAGAATTAGTTTGTTTAAAACACAATGAGAATTAACGTGATATAAATTTTATCAAAAGTTGATTTTAATATCAAAGTTAATAATATATAATAAATATGTGTGTGTGTGCTGAGCCATAAAAAGCTTGCCTGGGAAAATCCTAATCTCTAAAATCTTTTATTATAACCAATAGAACTTGATTTCTAAGCTATTATTCCTTTATACATTTAGTACACAGAGAACATTTTGCACACACAGAGAATAATGTGTACTGAGAGTAAAATATTTTTCAGTAGTAAAGTACTAAGAAACAATTTAGGCAATTTTCTGTCATATTACCACCACACTCACTTTAAGTAATAATGCTGTTAAAATGTACAAAAATGTGTGGATTGTGTTCTAGAGTGAATTTAGTTTAGAGTAGGTGGTTCTTTTAATAGCAGTGTGTCCAGTTGAGAATGCTAGATCCACCTAATTAAGTTGTACTTTTAAAATACTACAGGGAAGTTAGCTTAATAGTTTGAAACATACTAAGAAGTAGAAATTATAAGGTTGGAGAATGACACTATATATTATGATAATGCTGTTTGTAGTAATTATGGAGTAATCATTTAGCTATTGTGGTAATAGTTCTGAACAGAATTACTCTAGAAAAGCTATTGCTAATCTACACAATCCGCACTTAAAATTTCCTCAATCGTGGCAGTCAGCACTACACCCTCCACTGGTACCAGGATGTTCCTAATTAAAATATGTTTACTGGCTGAAATCTCATTGCTAAATCTTGTGAGATTGTAGTGATTTCACCAAAGAGTTAATGACGTCTCTCAGTAAAATACCAGCATTTGAGACCACTTAAACAATGTAAAATCTTACAAGTGTTCTGTAAGTTTTATATTTCAATCATGAAATCTTGAGGGAGAATGAAATCTATTTTGAGATTTATCTTTATTGTTGTTCTTGTTGTCAACGCAACTTTCTATAAAGTACCTGAGTCTACTAACATTAATGAAAATAAAGCAAAAAGTTTTAAACTATAATAAAAAAATAATCTTTCTAAATAGTCATCTAAAAGTGAACTAACAACAACAACAGAGTTGGAAGGGACCTTGGAGGTCTTCTAGTCCCACCCCTTGCTCAAATATATAGAGCAGAAATGAAAGCAATCTTAAAAAGTTTCTCTCCTGCTGAACTTAATGTCAGAACAGGTTTATACTGAGCTAGGTGGTTCCTTAGCTAGGTGCCAAGTCATTTAAAGCTTTACATTACATTGTAAGATGTGTATTAAAAAGGAGGAGGAGCAACAGAAACAGCATCAGAAATCAGTGAAGTACCGTGTTGTCAGTATTGTACATAAGCTAGTAACTTATTACTATAGTTTGCACTACTTAAGGATCCAGATTCCTGGGATCCAGGGTAGGGCTTGTCAACTGACTTGATATTCATGCCAAGACATCATTTCATGTGTTGAGGACTTGGACCTGAAAGTCTACCAATCCTAGACTTAGCGTTTCGTCTTTAGCTATCGTCACATCTTGCTATTATTACAAATTAAATGGGCCAATTCTGATTATTTTTATGGAAAAGGTGGAAAAAGTTCTCTATGCTCTCCAGCGTTTGCATTTTAATAAGCCTAACTCATGTCCTTCCTTTTTCCACACTCTTGCAGTTTGCTGTTCATTTATATAAGCTAAAATTCAATCAGCGGAGTTTTCACAATATCATCATGCTTGGAGAAGCTTTACTTGAGATTTTTATGGCTTCCATTCAGCTATTAAAAACACAGGAACCCTGCCAGAAAAATAATGTCTACCAGTGCAGTTCTATAATTGCTTACTCAAACAGAAGTCCTATTAGGTTCAGCAGAATTTACTCCCAGGCCATCCAGGAGTCTTATGCCTTTCACATAGGGATGCTTAGTTTCTTTTGGCTAAAGGCATCACTTGGCCCTGAGTGGCATGCCAGGAGCCATGTTCCCAAAGGTGGTGAATGCAACCCAAATGAAAAGTAAATTCCAATTTTTCTCATTTCCATTTTAGCTTAATACTGGCAGATAAAGTATTAAAAACTGAAAGTAATTAATACAAATTTAAAAATTTTCCTTTTCTGTCCCACTAAAAATGTGGCCCCTGGAACTCTGACCTTGTGCCTCTGCTTTGACTGTCGGATGGCAGGTTGATTTTCCAGCGCATACGTTAGACTGTATTGCTAAATGTTAGAAGCCGTGATAAAGGTACAATCGTGCAGTTACACTGCATCTTTTTGTACATTTTTAGCGTAGGCCATTTCAGAAGCACATGTAGACTGAAACAAATAAAATAATGCTTTTTCCCTTTTATTTTATGTAATATCAGTATTTGTCTTCTTTCAGTCACAAATACTTGAGAGAAAAAGGTACCTGGGTTATGAAAAATATACATGTAGAACAGACAACTGCTATCCTGTTGAATAACGAAATGTACAGAGAGAGTGGGTTATATTCTTTCAGACAGAAGCCATGTGGCTATTAATGCCAAGAAACAAAAATAGACCAGTAGGTGTCTGAAATAACCTTAGGATTAATGGGTCTTGTTTGTTTTGATTTACATGATAGATTGCAATAATCTGAGACTTGGAAAGTGACCTACTGAGATTAGACTCAGAACAACCTCAGAGACAGTTTCTCACATTTTATTGCTAAAAACTATTCCAAGAAGCCCGAGAGAATATTTGGTGTCTGGAAAAAACAAACATTAAAGGGAAATTCTTATAAATCTTTAGAATGTAGTTGGAATTTAAAGACATCTGGGGAAAAAATGATGACAAGACAGCTTTGCTGAGTTTGGAGCCAATGACTATAATGGAATGAAGTGCTGGTGAATGGACTGACTCGAATTCCTCTACAGACAAGGAATGGACTGGAATCGCCCACAAGAAGTACCCCAAATGCTACTTCTCATGAGGAGACTGAAAAATAGTGGTCTCCTGCAAGTTTATAGCGCTGGGATGGGGGATGAGGGATCATCATCTTTGCCCAAATCTCAGTTTGGTGCCTTTAAAAAGGACACAGGAATCATATACGTCCTCTGTTAATAATCTTTGGAAATTGCTTGTTAACTTCTTTTTTGATATTAATGGCAAGTTTTATTACACTGGGTGAGTTTTCTTCAGTCCTTAGCAAAAGAACTTTTATACAAGTTTAAGGACTTAAGTTTATTTATGTTTAAATAAACAGCAGAAAGATGATTAGACAGTTGATTTTGGAAAGTCTAAAATGGACTGTTGATAGAGAGTAACAGATCCAGCCCATGGCCATTCTTCTGTAGTGTGCCACTACAATATATAGTTATGTATGTATGTATGTATGTATGTATGTATGTATGTATGTGCGTGTGTGTCAAACAAATTTAATAAATACAATAATGATAATGATTGGCATGAGTTCCTCAAGGTATCATCAGATTCAACTAGTTCCCCAAAGCATCATCACGATTTGAAACTATAGCTAAGCCTATGTACAATCCACATGACTCTGCAATAGTTCTAATAGATATCTCTACTATCCTTTGCACTTTGCTGTATTGACTGCAGTTTGATGGATGATGTTTTGCTCTGCTTGAGATAGCAACACACTGGGGACCCAATGCAATGGTACAGAAAATAATTCCTACACTCAGAAAAGGCAATTACAAAATGGGCTGAAGTAGTAAGTGGTAAGCAGTCACAAAACACCCAGAAATAAAACTATGGTGCTTTCCCCAATAAATACTGTAAATATAAATTCCCTGATAGTTTATTTCCTTATTTATTAGATTTACAGACGATTGGATTTCTAAGATGCCTGGCAGCTAATCACTAATAAATCATATATTACAAATAATTTAAAGCATCAATTGTAAAAATATAAAAATATCTTGGAATAACAAAAATCAAACACAAAGATGGCGAGAAGACATTAATTTCCAAATGGTCTCTTTCTTCAGATTAGAAAAAAATCATAGAGGGGAATAATTTCACTATTGGGGGATGCTATTCCACAGAATTAGACCCATAATTTAAAGAGGGAAAAATGCCTGGACCCAGCCCCATCTTATGAAACAGCAGTTTCACCAGTACTCTTTCTTGAGAGGGATGTCAGATGAGTCAAATCTGGTTGATGGAGGTGTTCCTGCAGGGACCTAGTCACCCAAGCCATAAGGAGCTTTATGCTATACTTGATCTTAGCCAAAAGGCTGAGAAATGATAAAGAGTTTTACAGATTAAAACCAGGTTTGAACTGCACCCAGAAATCTCTTCCATTTTACAATGGGGAATGCTTTCTGTCCCACTGCATGGCTTAACGCTAGTAATAAAACACTTATGAGAAGCTATTTAGCAAAGTCATAAAATTAAATGTCTTATGAACACAAGACAAGAGCTGTACTCAGAGCCAAACAATCCAAATCAAGTTAATCAAACTAAAGGATTATGTGGCCAAATACACAGTTCAGTTCAAGGAAGGAAAACTCAAGAGATTAGGTTTATGACAAGATTGGGGAATTAACAAGGCTGAGAAGTTAGTTCTCTGCAGCCTTGTCAAATTGAATGGGAACTGCTTATATTTTATTGTATGCTGCAAGCAACCCTGGTGGAAAATGTGATTTTGAAGAATGACATGCAGAAATGATCATTTATAAGCTCTACCATGGCAGCACAATTGAAGTGATCTATGAGTTTGTGGGGCATCTCTCATTCTACAAAGTCATACTCAACATGCTAAGCCAGAAGCAAACCTTAATAAAAGTTCGTGTGTTATGTGAATTGGGCTAGTATAGTCAATGTTGAACGACTACATAAGAAAAACCTGGCTGAGCTGCTGCCTCCTAATATTTTTTATATGGGTTTTGCTCTGATGATTGGAAATTCAGAGGTTATAGCCATAACACATCTAGATGGTGGCAAGTAGAGGAATGCTAAGAGGAGGCATATTTCTATGTTTTCTAAGCTTTCCTCTTAGACTAAATAATAATTGAATTTAATGAAGTGGAGCCAATCACTGAGAGTGAAAACATTGTAGAATTGTAGTAAGTTTTTTTGGATCTGAAATCTCAGAAAAGGTTTTTAGTAAATAAGACCCATCACTTATTATTTTTAAATCTACATTGAAATTGGCACCCCAATCTATTTTTCTTTTCTTGTATGAAGGTTGGAATGACAATTAATGCATTTTATAAATTGCCACCAGATGGCAATATTGATGTGCTTGAAGCTCTCATGTGTTCCTTGGCATCTCTTTTTTACTTCAGCTTGCAGGAAGTTGTTGTGAGAAAAGATCCCCTTGCTATTGTTGGTGAAATGGAAACCTGCACTTTAAGCAATACGCCATGATTGAATTTTTGTTGCGGTTGAATTTTTGCTTCAATTAAAGCTTCTCCAATTGAAATTCACTGATAAATGCAATTTGTTTATAGCGATGGCTGGGTTGATGTGAGACCTACACATTGCAGAACCAAAAAAATATAAATAGGAAAAAACTAACTTGTAAAATTAAGAACAAAAGGGATGACCTATGAAAGGAATCAATGAGTTTCACATGAGAAAAGTTAATGAATTTATTAAGAACAATGGCAAATCACTCTTGAGAGAAACTGCTGTCAAGCTTGGCATTTCACAAAAATGTGTGGATCATATTTGTTCACGTTTTTCAAAATCGGCATATCTTTGTGAAAGATGGTTTCCTCAACTGTTGTGTCCTATGGGAATTAAGGCGAGGAATTTCTTCACAGCATTGTGACAGTTTACAAAACTCAAGGCTCATCTTTATGACCCAGAAACAAATAATTCATGGAATATCAACACAAAACTTCACTTGTGGGTAAATAATTGAAACCTAAACTTCAGCAGGAAACTCATGAATACAGGTTTTTGAGACACAGATTGTATTATTCGCATGGATTTCCTGGAAAATTGGTGCTACTATCAACTCAGGGCACTACATGCAACATCCAAAATTTAGAAACAATTAAGAAGCACTTGGAAACATAGGGAAAAAAATGTTGCTGTCACATGACAATGATAGTCCTCAACTCAGCCATCAAGAAATCATTGCAAAGTTGGATTTTACAGTCTTACTTTCTCTGTCATTCAATCCAGACTTTGGACCAGGCAACTTCCTTATGCAGCTTCCACTATATATAACTTCTGTATGTAAATAGGGAGCAAACCTCAAGCTCACTTGCACTGATGTCTGTAAGCAAACAGTCAAGGTCAGAAAGCACCAGGGACTTTACAATTTAACTCTGAGCTACAGATATTTCCTTTTATTGGAACTCCCATCGTTTCCCTGATTGAAGCAATATCTCTGTGGGCCTTTGCCTGAAGAGGTAGAAAGGATTGTCAGGACCTGGCTGAAGAGACAAAATTTTGTGATACCCTCTTCCTGTTTCATTTATTAAAATGTCCTCCTTTAAACCAAAGTCACAGAGGTTGGAGAGACTATTTTTATCCAATTCTTGTATATCTGAATATTTGTTTGCACATTGAATGCCTATTTGTATCGATCTTGCAAAGTTTGAGATAGGAAGAATATAGGAGTGAGAGTACTGGAATATCCGCACAAAACAAGTCATTTGTGGCACTAGAATTGTCTTCATTTTTTCTTCTACAATAGCAATGTTTCTTCAAGCATGACTTTGCGGCATCTCCCTCCACAGACACATTGTGCCTCATTCTTGTTCCATTTCTTTGCCAAGTCCTTGTGCTTTCAGTCTAAGTCTGAGCATCCTTCACATTCAGTCCATCTGTGGTGTGACTTGAGTATGCTAACATAAAGAGAAGAGTGCATTTCTTATGCCAAGCTAGTTCCACCTGCTGGCTCTCAAATGACTGAATCCTGCCATGAGCAAGATATTTCTAGCAGGACTGTCATTATTGCTTGCAGTATCAAAGGGTGCACGCATAAATCCACTGCTTATGCTCTAGCTTTTACTTTATGACTTTTGCAACTATAAGGGGAAAGGATAGAGTAGGATGACTATATTCAGCCTAGTAGTATTATCTAAGATGCTGTACAACAAAGAAGGCTGTAACATTCTGAATATTTCCATGCAATTTCATAGAAATTTAATATAAATCTGTTCTTATTCTGACCAAGGACAAACAACAAACTCACCTGTCCTCTGGGAAACAGGATAAATTTGTTTCCACAGTCTGAAGACCTAAAATATTGCTCTTATTCTGCCTAGTCCATGCAAACAAAAGAAAAAAGAATTGATCTTCAAGTCCAAACAATAGAAATCTCATAGCTTTAGATATTGATGTTATATCTAAGGGCTAGCAAAGCGAAAAGAGGGAAATGTTTCTAAGAAATCTAACTAACTTCAGCCATATTCTATGAAGAGTCAAGGCCTTCAGAAATTGGAAGGAGAGAAATGGAGAAATGGAAGGTGAATGGTTTTTGTTACTACTATATCGCAAATAAAAAATGTTAAACTTACTAAGCCTACCACCATATTTCCAAGGCTGCTTAGGTCGTCCCCAATTGCTGTATAATAAAAAGTGATATGTTAAATGTCACAATTAAAATTGCAACTGACTTGACCTAAAAATTACATCATCTGTATTATCTTGTTCTGTGATGGAATCTCCAGCTACAGTGGAAGATGATTGGGAAGCGACAGAGATCTTACCTCCCTCAGAATCTCTGAAATCATTATCTGACCATTCCCAAGAAATGCAGTCAGTTTGGAGAGTTTCTTGTAAATAGGCATGCAGCAATAAAGACATAAACGGTGGTGCAGTGCTTAGAATGCAGTATTGCAGGCTACTTCTGCTGACTGCTTGCTGCCCCTAATTTGGCAGTTCAGATCTCACCAGGCTCAAGGTTGACTCAGTCTTCCATCCTTCTGAGGTGGGTAAAATGAGGACCCAAATTATTGGGGGCAATATGCTGACTCTGTAAACCACTTAGAGAGGGCTGTAAAGCACTGTAAAATGGTATATAAGTCTAGGTGCTATTGCTATTGATCATCTCATGATGTCATACTGGTTCCTTATACCTGACATGTCTCCTCTTGCATTTCTGGATAATTACCTCTTCAAATTCTTTCTGTTTCTTTTGGAATACTATCTACTCAGGGCCATTTAAAGATTTCCACATTTAAATACTAAAATTATATAGTGACCTTCAAAATCTAAAATCCCTTGTTCAACTATAAAATTAGAAGTCACTAAAATTGCCACACGTTTGACAGGCTTCGAATTTTTACTTATGGAAATCTGTTCAATCCATTTTCATGTCAAAACCTTTTTCTTACTTGGAAGAATTTGCAAAAAAGTCCATTGTATTTCATTGACTTAAATTCAAATAGAATATTCTTTCCCATAATAATAATAATCTATCATAAAGAATTGATTAAAATTTTAAAGCAATTTCAGGTATGGTTTTATTGATGTAGCAACCGTATTACATCTCATGTCAAAATTACAAATATCCATAAAGTCCAAGAACCTGGACTTGTCTAAAATAATCCAGTGGAAGAAAAATATTTAAAAGATAAAAGTACTCTAGCTAAAATATTATCTTCAAAACTGTTGGAAAACTAAATATTGGCAACTCAATATTGGCAACTCAAATATCAAAAAAAAATATGAAAAATATGAAAAAAACTAATTAAAATGAAATTCAAGACAAAATAAAATGAACAACTGGATCAGTGGTGGGTTGCCCCCATTCGCACCGGTTCTATAGAACCAGTAGTAAAACCGGCAGGAGGCTCCATCCACTGAACCCAACGTCATTGTGCAGAAGAGCGCGCGCGCGGCTCTGTTGCGAACCGGTAGTAAAGTAGAACCCACCCCTGAACTGTACTGTAATATTGATAGGAACATGTCAATAGCTGAGCCAGTCACTTTCACTTTCTTTATTCCTGAGACTGCATATGGGAAAGAAAAGGTGGAAGTGCTGTAGAGAGCCAGAAAGATGATCTAGAAGCAAATATTCAAAAAACATTAGTATATGTGATGCTAAAGCACTTGTAACAAAGGTAGTATTAAGAAGAGGTTTAGGCTGGCTCCTCCCTTACCACCGGAGTGTAAGGTATGTGTGGGGGGAGACGCACAATCAGATTTGCAAGGTTCTGCTGTTATAGCCTAATGAACAATAACTTACAGTTCTAGTCTTCCTTTGGAGTTGATTTCAGCTCTGAGCTACCTCGTGTGGCTGGTAGACATAAATGAAAATGAATTATGTGCACTGGATAAATCTGTGAATTACCAAACCTATAGATCATTTCTGAGTGGACTGGTGTGGAACATTCTATGCTTGAAGAAGTGGCTGTCAATTGTTTAAGATAATTAATAGCCTTTTCAGGTTCATTAAATTTCCCCACACTGGTTTCCAAGGTAAGCCAAATATTGCAGGATAAAGAAAGTTAAGTCTTTTTTTCCTTGGTTGCCTGGCTATAAGATGAACCTGGTGGAATGTTCTGCATTTCTGTACAACTCTGACGGGTAGATCTGGAAACAACATTAGTTTCTTTCCTTTGTATTTCAAATTTGTTGCCATTTTAACTGCTTGAGATTTTGTCTCAATCAGCTCTCTGGAGAAATTCAATGATAGTAGGATCAATAGTTTGTAACAAACTGAGCCAGGCTAAGATTCGATATTGGGATAAAACTCAAATATTAGAAATCCAAATCTTTGGTCAAGGCAGAAGTGCCTCTTCCGTGCCAAGGTGCTGAATTGACAAACGGTATTTGACGTAGGTACAGCATTGTAAAAGGACAAACTGACCCTAAACAGATACATCCTGTTGTTTATTGTTTATTACACCCCAAATGTCATGTATATCATAGAGAAGAAAAACTGCTTCACTTACTGTCCTCTTTACTGCTCTTAAGGCGCCTTTAAGCCCCTTATCTCCTCTTTTATTATGTCTTGAGCTCCGGAGCTGAGAACCTGAGCCTGTGGGAACCAGGCTGTTATGTCTTTCCTAGAGATAGATTAAAGGGTAACTTCTACGTGTGAAATGTTGCACTCTTCGTAATAACTTTGTCTTTATACTGTATAAATATCTGGTTGAAATCAGCCATCACTGTTCAGACTTTTCGCTGTCTTTGGACTGTTTGAACCTTGTGCAAATAAACTCTTTCCTGCACTGAAGAGCTTGTTCTAGTCCGTCATTTTTAGGGTTGGCTGGCTTTTGTCGTGTTTGGATCCCTGACTTTGCTTTGATGGCAGCACCCTTGTATGCAGCCACCAGGGGCGCCAATACAGAACCCCTTGAGTGGGGGGGAGAACAGAAAAAAGCCTTTAAAGATATAAAACTTGCGCTGACTCAGGCGCCGGCATTAGCCTTACCAAATTTGCAGAAGCCTTTTAATTTGTATGTAGACACAAGTGGAAATATTGCAGTGGGGGTGCTTACTCAACTGTTGGGAAGTTGGCAACAACCAGTAGCATACTTATCAAAACAGCTGGATGGAGTGGCACGAGGCTGGCCGCATTGTTTGAAAGTGTTGGCTGCAATTGCAGAATTAATTCAGGATTGTAATAAACTTACTTTTTCCTGTCCGATAAATGTGCACTCTCCCCATGCGGTACAGTCCATCTTGGATGCTAAAGGACATTTATGGATTAGTGGGCAGAGATTGGCAAAATATCAGGCAATCATGATTGAGAACCCCTAGGTGTGTTTGGTAATGTCCAATAGGTTGAATCCGGCTGGGTTATTGCCGACGGAAGTGGATACCCAACACAATTGTTTACAGGTATTAGACAAAGTTTATTCCACCCGCCCTGATTTAACGGACATCCCGTTACCCAATGCACAGTTCAATTGGTACACGGACGGATCCAGTTACATTGTAGATGGATATCGGGTGTCTGGATATGCCATTGTAGATGATGAAGGAGTGGTGGAAAGCGGACCTCTAGGAAGTGGACATAGTGCACAGGTGGCTGAGTTGTGGGCATTGATACGTGCCTTAGAAAGGGCCAAGGGAGAAACATTGAATGCGTGGACCGATAGTAAATATGCATTCCTTACTTTATATGCACATGGGGCTGTTTATAAGGAACGAGGGTTTAGAGATTCAGCAGGGAAAAGTATTTTGCATGGACATCTTATTAGCCGCCTGATTGAAGCTGTAAATAAACCAAAGAAAGTAGCAGTGATGCATTGTAAAGGACATCAAAGAGGAGATGATAAGGTAGCTATAGGGGATAGAGCAGCGGATGTGGAAGCAAGGGAAGCGGCGAAGCAAGAGGGGCCTTTGCCCGACTTATCTGTCTGTGTAGCAATGGATTTAGGGGTTATTCCCCCTGAAATTAAACCAACATATACGCAACAGGAAAGTGTGAAAGCAGTGACAGACTTAAAAGCTGAGGTTGTAGATGGGTGGTATGTATTACCAGACAGGAGGATTTTCGTACCAGCCTCAATGGCATGGACACTAGTACGCCCAGAAAACCATGTCTAGATGACACATAATAGGCTGGCTCTATAGATTCAGCACAATCTATCTGAAACAGGTCTAGGAGAAGTTTTTTTCGTGATTTCTTTTAAGTATGCTTACATTGTTAATCAGATAATTCAAGCAAATATTATTCTTCTACTTTCTTGACCTTGGATATGTTCCAAGGTTTCCTGGCAGGACACCAGCATTTTACTATCTTTCATGTCACGAGCTGTTAAAGCGTCAGTAATTCCTTCGATCTTAGCTTGTTATTCTTTTTGCTGCTTCTTGATCTCATCATATCTCCTCTCTATCCTTTCAATCTTATCTCCAAAATCTAAAAAAGTCTATTCAGTGAACTCAACAGAACAAGAAATTCAGTATTGTTTATTCCATGAGACTTGGAATTGCTTGGTAAATTACTTGGTTTTCTCTATAACTTCCACTTGATTTAAAGTGTCAGCCAATTCTCTCCATGTGCCAAGATGGAGAAGATAGCTTCTGACTTGAAGCCTTATTCCATATATCTGTTATAGTTTCTTCAGAAGCCGAGAATGGGAAAGAGCTGAATGATAGATATGTTTAATTACTTTACCAGCTCTCATCAGAGTCAATCAATCAATAATCAATCAATAAATCAGAATAAAGCTGGAGGGGACCTTCAGGGTCTTCTAGTCCAACACCCTGCTCAAGCAGGAGATGCTATACCAGTGATGGCTAACCTTTTTGCCATCGTGTGCCAAAAGCAGGGGGAGCGGGGGGGGTCACGTACACGCGGGCCCACACCCATAATTCAATGCCCCCCTGCTCCCCGCACGTGACATGAGACAGCAAAAGGTTACCGGTGGGCCTGGTAGGCCCGTTTTTCACCCTCCCCAGGCTCCAGAGGCTTTTTTGGAGCCTAGGGAAGGTGAAAACAGACTTCCCCACCCCACCCCCCGGAGCTCCTCCTGAGGCCAGAAACGGCCCATTTCCCGATGTCTGGTGGGCCCGTAAGGCCCGAAAATCAGCTGACTGGTGCATACATGATGCTGGAGCTCGGCTAGGACAACGCTCATGTGCCCACAGATATGGCTCTGCGTACCACCTTTGGCACACGTGCCACAGGTTCGCCATCATGGCCCTATACCATTTCAGACACGTGACTATCTAGTCTCTTCTTTAAAAACTTCAGTGATGAAGCACCCACAACTTCTGATGGCAAGTTATTCCACTGGCTACTGATCCTCACTGTTAGGAAGTTTCTCCTTAATTCCAGATTGCTTCTCTCCTTGATTAGATGATTCTCCTAATCAGTGGATTCCATCCATTGTTTTTTGTCCTGCCCTCTGGTGCTTTGGAAAATAAATTGATCCCCTCCTCTTTGTGGCAACATCACAAATACTGGAATACTCTTATCATATCCCCCTTATCCTTCTTTTCTCTAGACTAGCCAAACCCAAATCCTGCAACCGTTCTTCATGTTTTTGTCTCCAGGCCTTTAATTATCTTAGTTTTGCTTCTTTGTACTTTTGCCAAAGTCTCAAAATCTTTTTGGTAATGTGGTGACCAAAATTGGATGCAGTATTCCAGGGTAGCCTTACTAAGGCTTTATAAAATGGTACAAATACTTTACTTCTGCAGAGATGGTGTGGGAAATTGAGTGTTTGCATCAGTGGTGGGTTGCTATTGGTTCGCCCTAGATTGGGTGAACCAGTAGCGGCGTCGGCGGGAGGTTCTGTCCACCCACCCGGACTTATCTGTGCATGCGCCCACAAGCAAACCAGTAGCAATGGGATTTGAATCCCACTACTGCTTTGCATGGCATTATCTTGATGAAAGTCCTGTTGATCATACCATCAAATAAAATGTGATTGGACATCTGGAAATTTTACTGCTTTAAAAGAGAAGAAGTGGAAACATTTGGACTTGGCACCTGATAATATATTGATGTAAGAATATATTGTTTCAGAAGCAAATCTTTCTGATTTTGAAAACTGCCTTCTTTTATATTAGTATGAATTCATGTAGGAAAGAGGAAAAATCATCTTCAGGACCTTTGTGAAGTATTGGATATGATGTGTTTGTATTTATGTGCATATGGCTGCTCCTCTACCCATCATTACCACAACAAGGATAATATAACTCTTTTGTAATATCTTCATAGAGCTTTATTCTCTTTTCATTCCTTTTCAGTTCAGTTGCTACTAACCACAAACTTCATATCCATGATTTGGTTTCCTCCTTTCTCTTTTTAATACTGTGAAGTTATTATTTCCTTTTACTGGATTTCCCTTTTTAATTTATTTTTTAAAAACTTTTAGACAAAAAGATAAAAGCTAACACGAACTAATAAAAAGTAAAGATTGAAAAAAGATAAAAAAAGCAGAAAGTGCAAGAAAAAAAAAAGAAAGTGAAGAAAAACAGAAAAGAAAAAAGTTATATATAAAGTAGCTTCCAATATTCTTTACACCAGTTGTAAGTACAAACATATTTTAACCTCTCTCTCAGAAAAGTAACAAGAAAAAAAATGATGAAAAATTGAAAGGAAAGAAAAAAGATACAAAGAAGTGGCTTCCACTATTCTTCATAGCAGTTATAAGTACTATTACATTTGTATCTGTTGTGGCCCCGCCCTCTGAGCCTGTCCCATCGGAGGAAGAAAGCTCCGAGCATGAGGAAGAGGAGTCAGCCAGACCTCCCTCTCCAGGCCCCTCCCCTCTGGCACTGTCTCAGGTGCCGGCCAAGGGAGAGGAGATTAACAGGGAGACAGGTGGTTCGGATGAGAGTGAGGGAGAGACATCATTCCTGGACGCATGCCTCTGAAGGCGTGATAAACGATTGCAGCAGCTCAGAAGGCGTGCTAGGGATTAGAACTGAGTCACTGGACCACACCCCAGAGACTATATAATAGAGGGTGGTGGCCAGTGATCCTTGTGACGAACAAAAGTAAACCTTGGATAGTCACTAAAGCCTCGTCCGGAACTGCTGAGAGAAATATTATTCTGATTGGACTTTTTGTACGCTAAGTATCTTATCTTTCTGTTTTGTGGAAATAAAAGCACTTGGCAGACGGTGTGTAAATCGCTGCCAAGTTGGAGATAAAGACCTGGGTGTGTGCCAAAGTGTTTCCTTAACCCTCGGCTGGTTGTGTTTGTGTGTGTGTGTGGACGGGGACAGATCATTATCTCTCTCTGTAAAGTTACATCATATTACTCTTCTTTCTACAATCTATCCGGTCTATAACCATTAAAACCATAAATCACGTTCATTTTTTCATTCTTTTATGCAAAAAGTCTGTAAGATGCTTTCAACCACCACTAAATACGGAAAATGTCTTTTCTGTAATCAAAGAAATCAATTTTCTCATTTCAGTAAAATTTCTCAGCTTTATCAACCATTCCTCCATAGTAGATAATGTTGAATTTTTCCATCTCTATGCACATAATAATCTGCCATAAGAGATATCATATATTAAGAAAAATCTCCATGGCTTTTTTTTCCTGTTTATCCATTAATCCTAAAAAGAAAAGCTTTGCTTCAATTGATTATTAATTTTTAAATTTTCTGTATCAATATGAATCCAATATTTATTTATTTTTTTGCTTTTTACAGGTCTACTGACATGATAAAATGTCCCTTCATGTTGTTTACATTTCCAACATAGATTTGAAGTGCCTTTATACCTTCCAGATAATTTCTCTGGTGTCATGTACCAGTGCTACATCATTTTATAAAAATTCTCTTTCTAATCATAACACAATATAAATTTCAACCCTTTTAATCACATATTTTCCTGTTGATCCATTTATACATCATAAGCAAAATACTTAGCCCACTCTTACCCCAATTTCCTTGATTTTTTTTTTCTTTCTGTTGCTGTTTCTCTGGAAGAAGTAAGGAAAATTGTGTGCATAGTCACATTTCTGAGTTAAGGGTAGTTTTTGAGAGAAAACGGGGTGGCTTAATTTATAGCCATTTCATTTTCAATACTACTTATACATATTTTCCCTCTTTGTTCATTTTTGGTGTGTGGTTTCTGACAGTATATATGCAACATATTTGCATACATATATGCTGGCATTTCCCATGAATGCAATGATTTGAGGAAATGTTGGTTTCATCTGGAATTGGTAATCGTAGTTTGACAAGATGTAAATATTAGGTATGTCTGTTTTCATCTGCAGGTCTTCCTTTTGTGTTGGATTGACTTTAAATTAAACACATCTGAATTTAAATTCAAGGGTAAATTCAGCAAGTGTATTAGAAGTATAGAAAAACTAGATATATCTTATGTGCTTGCTTAATATGGAATAGGTACACAGTCTTACTACTCATTAAGCTTCAATATTTCATATCACTTCTATTAAAAACATGAACAAGAGATTTACCTAACTTTCTGATTTGGATTTTATTAGCTATTCTTTTATATGTGTAGGGGCTCATAATTTTAGTGACAAATTGTCATCGGGCCTAACAGGAAACTGAGCCCATAAAGAATACGGCACAGTTAGTTACTATTGTCTCTTTGTTTTGAGTTGTAAATGTATTTCAGTAATCAATACACAGAATAATAGACAAATTGTTTCAGCAACAAGGGAATTCCTTGTCTGAAAAGAACATGTGGTTTAGATGGTAAGATACTTTCTGGCAGAGTGTTTTGTGTGACTTGGATGGCTGAATATAATATTTTTATTGCTGTTATGCTTAGCTATCAAACTCAATATTTAAACATTTTCAGTCCCTATCTTTGCCGCCTGATGAAATCTTAGTCACATTTATACAAGATTACATTATTTTAAATATTTAAATAGAAATGTAGTCTTTTGCAAAATAAATTGCCAGTTCCTAATGTTTTTATATATCTAAACCTATATCTGTCTGCTGCAGGAATGCCTTAGTACAGAGCAAGCTGGGAGTTAAATTTGTCTTCTAGAAAATAAGTTATTTTTTGAATGACTACAGGTATCATACGTGGGTATACCCACTACATATTCCCAAATTTTAAATCAAAGTTTAAAAGAAAATAAATTTTAAAAAATTCAACTCAGGTTAACTTCTGCTGTTCAAAATTGGTTTTGGTGATATGAGTAAAATTGAGGGCATGTATTTATTGGTGATGTGATCCTTGCTGTCTGTTCTATGCTACTTGGATTATCATGCCACTACAGCAACTTGACCATATTTATATATTTATTTGTTATATATTGTTGGGGCAATATGCTGACTATGTAAACTGCTTAGAGGACTGTAAAGCACTGTGAAGCATTATATACTAAGTGTTATTACTATCTAATACAATTATTATATATATATATATATTCTGAGGTTTTCACGGGTGTTTGTATGTAGGTCTTTGGTTATTCGGGTTTTCTCCTGCGTAAAATTGGAAGTGTCTTGGCGACGTTTTGACGAAGTCTCATTCGTCATCTTCAGGCTGGTATTTTCGGCTTCGTGCTTCTAGGAGCAATGTGCAATCGCAGCTGTTTCTTCCTTTTAACTGCCAGTGGGGGTATGAACTGATTGGGTGGGAGCTTGGCTGTGTTCTGATTGGTTGGGAGTTTGGCTATGCTCTGATTGGATGGGGGGTTGGCTGTGCTCTGATTGGATGGGGGTGTGTTCTGTTTAGGTGGGGGCTTGGTTGTGCTCGGGTTAGTCTGAATTGCAGGGGGATTTGAGCTGGTGAGCTGCGTTGCTGTTGTTTGGCTTCGTGTTCGTGGTCGTGCCACATCTTCATGGTGGGTGTCAGTTTGCTTCATGTATGGATTGGAGGGGTTTAAAGTGGCTAATGATGCAGCTGTGGTCTGGCTTCTGGTTTGTGGTCATGCCTCATCGGTGTGGGATTGCTTTTTGCGTGGATGTGTGGTGGTGACATCCTGTGTGGTTTTCGTGAGTGTGGGTCTGGTGTCATTCTTTGTGTTAGGGACTCGTTTGTCAATGAGAGTGGGTTTCCAAATGGCTGGTAGGTGGGAGGTATCATCTCGTTTATTCATGCTGTGTGGGCAAACTGACAACTCCCAAGGGACTCTGGGCGACTTAGAACAAAAATAATACAAACAATGAACATAATTTTTTTTTAAAAAAACATTATAAAAGCATTTTAAAAACATTAAAAACACATGCACACCATCCATGGCCAGATCTCGCAAGATTGAACAGTGAGATCAACAGCCCCAAGCCTGCCGGAAAAGCCAGGTCTTCACCGCTTTCTGGAAGGCCAATAGGGTGGGGGTAGTCTGGACCTCAGGAGCTAATTTGTTCCAGAGAGCTGGGGCAGCCACAGAGAAGGCCGGCATTGTTTAGCTGACGGGACCCGGAGGAGACCAACTCTGTGGGATCTTACCGGTCGCTGGGAACTATGTGGTAGAAGGCGGTCTCGAAGATAGCCTGTTCCTGAGCCATGTAGGGCTTTAAAGGTAATAACCAACACCTTAAATTGTGCCCGGAGACCAATAGGGAGCCAGTGCAGCTCGCGGAGAATTGGTGTAATGTGGGTGCATCTAGGTGCACCCACGATAGCTCGCGCAGCTGCATTCTGGACCAACTGTAGTCTCCGAACATTCTTCAAGGGTAGCCCCATGTAGATCGCGTTGCAATAATCTAACCGTGAGGTGACAAGGGCATGAGTGACTGTGAGGAGAGCCTTGTGATCCAAGTAGGGTCGCAATTGGTGCACAGTCTACATCTACAGGCAATCTGTTGGCAGGATGGTGGCAAGTGCAATCAGGTTTTCAATCCATTCAGTGAAAGGGACCATACATTTATCTTTCCAATGCCGCAAGATCAGTCTTTTATCTATAGTAATGGCAGAGAGAATCTATTAATGTTATCCGGTTACTCAAATTCCAAGTACTAGGTATGTAGTTCAAGAGAATATTATCCTCTGGAAATTTTAGTTTTTGTTGTACCATTATATTTCTTTCTCCCAAAACTTAGTAAGTGTAGGACATTGTAAAAGCATGTGTTTTAAATAAGCATTGTCTTTATAAAATGCAATTTCCTTTTCTATGCAGTCCCAGTGCTTTATCTTTGTTCATTCTTATTGGAACAGAGGGAAATTCTGCTGCTTTTATGTATTTCCCAACTGTTGTGTCTTTAGGGACGACTCTGGAGCCAGGCCGTTGAATTCTTAACTTTATTAACCAGGTAACATGACACAACAAGTGAGAGCGAACAGAACGCGAACGCACGATCTGACAGCTCCTAAAAAACCTGAGCTGTCAGACAGCGGCAACCAATTAACACCCAGGCAACTCCCGCTACTTTTGTTGCTGTGCGTCTCCGCCAATCCCATCCTGCTGACGACACAGCCGGCTCCAAAGCGGCCGAGCCGGCGGGGACTTAACACCCCTATCCCCCCGGATTGAACAGGCGTAGTCAGCTAAGTAGGCGGGATGACGCCGGAGCCTCCCGGACCGCCTTAATTCAGGTATGCAAGGGGCAGAAGGTGGAGCATTGCCCTTTGAATTGTCGGCGGGATCCGCGACTACAGATGGTGGAACGCCGGTCTCCACGGATGGCTCAGCACGCTCCAATAAGCCTTCTGACGGAAGCTGCTCAGCTGGGAACTGGTGGTCCACGACCGGCCGGACAGGTTGCCTTCCTGGGGCCGGTGACGTTGTCGGTGAACGCAGGGAATCGTGCAACATGGGAGGATCGGAACCATCAGCATAGCGGCGTCTTAGTTGGTTAATGTGCCGCCGCCATACACGGCCATCGGCCAGCTGGACTCTATAAGAATAGGGTCCGGTCAGTTGGATGATGTGCCCCGGGAGCCACCTGACTGTAGGGTCAAAATTAAGGGCGAAAACTAAATCGCCCACAACGAAGGAGCGAGCTTGACTGCATTCCTGCGGGGTCGGTTCCTGGGTATAACTAGGATGCAAGCGATCCAGGGTAATCCGGAGTCGCCGACCCATCAGAAGCTCGGCGGGACTGTGATTGGTAGAGGCGATGGGGGTCGTGTGTTGTGCCAACAGGTATTGATACACTTTCTGGTGCCAATTTGAGGGCCCTAAACGGCGTAACGCCTCTTTCGCTGACCTTACGGCCCGTTCAGCCAATCCATTAGCGGCCGGATGACAAGGTGCCGTACGGGCATGGCGTATGCCACGCTTAGCGAGGAATAATTGAAAGGGTGCCGACGTGAACTGCGGGCCGTTGTCAGTAACTATAATATCAGGTAACCCATGGGTGGCAAAAAGACCCTCTAAGACTCGGGTGACAGCTTCTGTGGTTGTTGAGGACATGATCGTTAGGTCCACCCATTTAGAATAGGCGTCCACCGTGATTAGAAAAGTGTGGCTGTAAAAGGGGCCCGCCAGGTCTAAGTGCAATCTTGCCCAGGGACCCCTGGGCGTATCCCACTCCTGGACGGGGGCCGCGGGGGGAGCGGACCGTGACAGTTGACATTGGGGACAATGGGCCACCCACCCCTCTATATCCTGATCAATCCCTGGCCACCATACATAGCTTCTGCCTAACCCTTTCATGCACACGATGCCTGGATGGGCATCATGGAGGCATGTCAACACGCGAGATCTAAGCGTGAGGGGAACAACCACCCGGCTCCCCCACAGAAGACACCCTGACAGCACGGACAACTCATGTTGCCTGCGCAAGTACGGCAAAAACTCCGACGAGGGGTGAGTTGGAGGCCAACCCCTGCGGACCCAATCTATGACGCGGGCCAGAGTGGGGTCGGTCGCAGACTGAGACCGAACATTGGCCGCGGTCACTAAGGGAGACAACTCGTCCACCAGGAGAACGGACGACGCCGGGGCTGGGTCCCGGACTGTCAAGGGGAGGGGGCAGCGGCTGAGGGCATCCGCATGCCCAATTGCCTTTCCGGGCTTATACTGCAGCTCGTACGAATAGGCAGCCAAAAACTCAACCCACCGTGACATGCGAGGGGAGAGGATAGGAGGAGTTTGACGGTCCGCCGCTAGCAAACCCAACAAGGGTTTGTGGTCGGTAATTAGATAGAAGAACCGACCATAGACGTAATCATGGAATCTTTTGATTCCCGCGACGGCCGCCAAGGCTTCCCTATCGATCTGACTATAATTACGTTCTGCACTGGATAAAGTACGGGAATAGTAAGCAATAGGTGCTTCCGCCCCGTTGGGTAATACGTGGCTCAACACTGCGCCCACCCCATAGGGGGAGGCGTCACAAGTCAGGGAAAGGGGCAAACTGGCATCATACTGCACTAGGACGGCCTCAGATGTGAGAACGTCTTTGACAGCCTTGAACGAGCTAGCTGCCCGTCGATCCCAATGCCAGGGAGATTTAGAGTCAAGGAGCCGATGCAGGGGCTCGGCCAGAGAAGCCTTGTGCGGTAGAAATACAGCATAAAAATTAAGCAGACCAAGAAAAGCCTGCAACTCGGCCCGGTTTTTTGGCACTGGCGCATCCTTAATCGCGGCCACCTTGGCCGGGGCTGGGCGGATTCCGGCAGAATCAATCAGGAAACCCAGAAATTCCACTTGGGGAACCGCCATTCAACACTTATCGGCCCTAAGCTTTAACCCCACCTGCCTGAAACGTGTGAGGACAGCCCTGATTTTAGCGATGAGGTCCACCTGATCCGCGGCCGCGATCAGGACGTCATCGAAATACGGCACGACCCCCTGTAACCCGTGGAGCAGCCGCTCCATCAGGCTCTGAAAAATCCCCGGGGCGACACTAACCCCGAATTGCAGGCGGGTACATTTGAACGCCCCCCTGTGTGTCACAATCGTCTGGGCCAGGGCAGTGGCCTCGTCCACGGGCAGCTGTTGATACGCTTGGGCGAGGTCCAACTTCGCGAAGACCTTGCCCTGACCCAGCGAGTGGAGGAGATGTTGGACCACGGGGACGGGGTAGTGATTAGCCTGCAACGCCCTATTAAGGGTTGCCTTGTAATCGGCGCAGATCCTAATAGATCCGTCAGCCTTTAGAGGAATCACTATAGGGGTCTCCCATTTAGCATGTTCTACAGGTTGGAGAATCCCTTGTGCTATTAGTTTGTCCAGTTCCCGGTCTACTCTGGCTCGCAGTGCAAGTGGCACCCTTCGAGGCTTCAGTCGCCTAGGAGCCACCTGGGGGTCCAGATTGAAAGAGATGGGGAGCCCTGTATATTTACCAAGCTGGCCATCGAACACATCTGCAAACTCGCGAGTCAGTTCAGCGGCGATGTCAGAACTGGTGGCATGGACTCCGGACACACCCAGACGTAACGCAGCGAACCAGTCTAACCCCAGCAAGCTAGGAAGACGGTTCCGCACGACAATCAGAGGCAGGCGACCTGAAAAAGAGCCATAAACAACATGGAAAGAACCACAGCCTAACGTGGGGATTTGCCTCCCCTGGTAGTCCTTGAGTTTGATAGGGCAGGCATCCAAGCGCTGTGGAGAGAAAGAAGGAATTAGAGCCTTTAGAGTGGACCATGCAATTAAGGAACGGGAGGAGCCCGTATCCAGTTCCATACGGCACGGCGAGCCTTCCAGCTGGATCGTGAGGAAGATCTTGCTGGCAGCCCCGGGTGAGGAAGCGTGGCTGATGCCCACAGCGTCGACCTCTGCGTCTTGAAGTTCCTCCACACGATTCCCACGGCGCGCAAACCGTTTTGCCTTAGGACGCTTGGGAGCAGGCTCGCCCGAGTCATCATGGAGCGGAAAGGCAGCTCGGCAGACCCTGGAAAGGTGGCCGCGTTTCCCGCAGCGGCGGCAGATGGCAGACTTAAAACGACACTCTGCCCTGCTGTGCTGGCCCCCGCAACCCAGGCATCCGCCCTGGGGAGGTTTAACAACAGGTGGCACACGTTGCTTCCGGCTGGACTTTAGGCGGCACACCTCCCCCTCGGTCTCTGGGGCATCCTCCCCGTCAGATTCCTCATAATGCACGGCTTGAGGCGGGGCGGACGAAACTCCTCCCCCCCCAGCCTGCGCCCTTTGGATCTCAGCAGACGAGTGGGCTGACATCTCTGACGCCCTGGCTTCGTCCATGGCAACAGGGAGAGTCAAATCTGAACGAGCAAGTAGTCTTCGCTGAAGTTTTAAATCGCGAATACCACAGACCAGCTGGTCCAGGAGCATGTCGTCAAGCTCCCGAAACTCGCAATGCAGTGCCGCTGCACGCAGGGACGCCATGTACTCATTGACAGACTCCCCATCCTTCTGAGAGCGCTGGTAAAATGCGTGGCGCCGGGCAATTTTAGAGGGAGAGGGGGCGTAGTGTTGCCTCAACTTCTCTAACAGGACCTCCCAGGGTACAGTAAAGACTGGCTGCGGGGCAGTCAGAGCCCTGGCCGTGGCAAAAATGTCCCGCCCGCATGAACTTAAGAAATAGCCTCTCTTCCTGGCGGGGGATAGATCGGCGAGATCGTTAGCGTGTAAAAAACACTCAAACCGTTCTAGGTAGTTGTCCCATGTCTCTGCAGCCGGCTCGAACGGCGAGAATGTTGGAAGCGTGACAGCCATTCCGAATACGATCAGGCGTAGGGTTGCCTCAGGTCTCCATCCCACCTTCGTCGCCAGTTGTTGTGTCTTTAGGGACGACTCTGGAGCCAGGCCGTTGAATTCTTAACTTTATTAACCAGGTAACATGACACAACAAGTGAGAGCGAACAGAACGCGAACGCACGATCTGACAGCTCCTAAAAAACCCGAGCTGTCAGACAGCGGCAACCAATTAACACCCAGGCAACTCCCGCTACTTTTGTTGCTGTGCGTCTCCGCCAATCCCATCCTGCTGACGACACAGCCGGCTCCAAAGCGGCCGAGCCGGCGGGGACTTAACACCAACCATTAAAAGGTGACCTATAGAAAGCAATTTGGCAAACTCTCAATAAAATAAAAATATCCCATAGCTTTACTATAGGATGGCCAAGGCTAGGCTTCTCAAGTCTGCTGGCCTCTAGATTGGTTGGGACTACAGCTCCCAGAATGCTGAGCAAAGATGAATTTGGAAAGATAAAGATGTTCAGCATTCCAAACTCTTGTTCAGTCTACCTCAACCTTGAAGATTTAACAAGATGTTATATATGCTATTATTACATATACACGTTGACTTTATGTACTAAAATGGGAATGGTAGGTATGCCACCATGAGCACTTGAATGGAGGTGGATTATGAATCTGATATGTATGCAATTTATATTATTTGTTCTACATTGACTGGGTACTTTATGTTGTACATTGGCTGGATACTTTACAGCCTCTGTAATGGAAGATGAAATTGTATTTTCGTAGCTATAACAACTGACTTGCAGATATATGTAGGAATGGGTTAAGAAAAAATGTCCCAAAATGCTGCCCACTTCTGTTGGAGGCAATCCTTCAATAATTCTTGTTCAAAGCCATTCCAGATATATAGGTACCAACCAGCAAAACTGAGTCTGGAAAAGAGGAAGCTTATCCAGATGAAATAGGATCCAAATATTTGAAGATTTGAATTCTTTCCAATAGCAGCCCCTTTAGAATAACTTAATCTGGATATTATTAGGTTATGCAATATTTTTAATTTAATCTCAAAAAAAGGGTTCAGAGCATTCAGGGACACAAACATAGCACTTGTTTCAACTTCTTAAAGCAGCTGCATCTTTTCTCAGGGTCACACAAATGCTATGGAGGGAAACTGAAATCCTGGGAAAGATGCAGCTGCTATGAGGTGCTGGAGATATAAGTTACATTTCACTTGGGCTGAATTCCAAAGGGCTGCAGAATTTTATCTACTACGTCAAATACATTTTTGGCAGATCTTTCTTCTCAAGGAAAGTGATGCCACTAAAATATCTATAGACTCATTGCAGCAGTGTCCATGTCAAGCGACAAATAACCTGAAGACATTTTGATTACTTAAATATGGGTTGGGAGGAGGCATGATTAAGTGAATCCATATAGCAACTGGCTTAAAAACTGCAGTCAAAGAGAACTCATGAACAGTTCCTTATCAATTTAGATTAGCAGGTCAAGTGGGATTCCATGTGGCCTGGAAATCTTCCACTCATGATTTAGATGAGAAGGAAAGATGTATATCATATTTGCAGATGACACAAAGCTGCAATAGTTTTGAAGAGAAAATAAACTTCTAAATTTTCTTGATGGCTTCAATCAATCAATTCAATTTACTGTGGTTGTAAACTAGTACACATGAGAGATAAATTAGAGAAGTGGGCTGAAAATATCAGAATTAGATTTAATCAGGGAAAAAAAACCCCTTCAGCTGCATTGCTATAGGATGCAGGGATATGGGAAAAGGATGTCTGCATTGCAGTTTAATCTAAGATGAAGTAGTTTGATGGCTGCTACAAAGGCAATGGCATTTTAGGCTGCATCAATATCATTTTCAAATCACAGGAAGTAATACTTTATCGTATCCTGTACTAGGCAGACACCACTTTGATTACTGTCTCCAGTTCTGGACATCAGACTTTAAGAAAATTTCAGATATTCTATAACAAAGACAAGGAAGGTTAATAAGGATGATCAGGGGACTAGATGCAACTTCCTTTGAATCCAGAAAATGCAATTGTGACAGCAGATAGCACTTTTCAAATATCTGAAAGGGAGTCACATAGAAGAAGCTAAGATATGTTCTCTGCAACGGAATAATAATCTTGTTATAAAAGGCAGATCTAAATTGACTGTTAGGAACAATTTCCTAGCAATTTGATAATGGAACCAATTGCTGAGAGACGTGATGAACCCCCTTTTCTAACGGTAGACCAGCACTGCACGTAGCCAGGGGTCATATGCACCTGTTGTTCGGGGATGGTTGCTTAGGTGTTCCATTTATATTTCTACCAATGTAACCCTCTGGCTAGGGGGCATTCAAACAGCAAAAGAATATGAAGTTGGACAACCAATCAGCATTCAGGATGTGCACCTCCACACAAAGCAACAGCTGAGATTTGGGAGAGGTCTGTGTCAGTCTGTCTGCAGCCATTTGCAACCTACACTTAATCATCAATTCTTTTGCAGTGTAGGTAGGAGGAACAGCTACAGGCAGTTGTGGGCAATGCTAAATCAGCCTTTTAGACATGTTCAACTGGAGGCCTGACAAACATCTGTAGTGAAACCATGTTCAAATAAGCTACAATTTGCTGGATTTATATACTCTAAAAAAAGAACAAACAATGCTTCACCTTTTCCCATTTTACACAGCCTCAGCTCTCACACATACCGTTATCACAATAAACAGTGTCTAATGTCTGTGATAAATTCTGGTTGATGGGATCCATATCATACAGAGCACCTTCATGGAAAGAAAACATCTGATGTCAAAATTTACTCTTAAGACATCTGATAGAATTTACATCACAAAAATTGAAGGGATAAAGCCATTGTACCATGTTGACTTTAAAGCTGTTTACCTACCCTAATAAGCCATGCTGTATAGTTTTTTTTTAGTAAATTTGGTTAATATGTGAACCCATCCATTAGCTCTGCTCACACTTGGTTCATGCATAACTGAAGCTAGAATTATGGTTTATAAGTAAATAAAATAAAAGAGTCAGTTTAGTATAATGGCTAAGGTGCTGACCTAGAAAACAGGAGACTGAGTTTGGACCAATCTCTCTCAGCCCAATCCACCTCACAGGGTTGTTGTGGGGTAAGAGAGTAATGGCATTTTTATTTATTAAGGCTGAGCAGCGATACAGATTTGAAGGCAAATGTTATCTAGTGCACGTATGGGCATGCACACAGCCCTGGTTGGCAATTCCATAAATGAAATGCACTTTTTGCTGGAATTTTCTTGTAGCTCTGAAGAATATGCTGAGAAAAGATGCAGCTACTTAAGGAGCTGCAGGGAAATTGTAAGTGAGTGTCTTGGCATATTCCCCCTTCCCTCCACGTTATGTCTTGCCTGGTTGTAGTTTCAGGTTGCATCAGCTACACTAGACACCCTATTCAATCACAAGACTTTAAATAGTATCTGTAAGCAAGCAGAATGCAAGTATGCATGACTTGCACTTCCTTTTCTCTTTTGCATTCCCGACCAAACCTGGAACAAGGATTTATGGATTTCTTTTCACTGTATTAAGTCCACAAGAAGGTACATCTCCACGAAGCTCTCCGAAGGGGGAAATGCGCGCAAGAACGATGGCCTCCAACGTTACATAAAGAAGAAGCCTAACATCGCAATCTGGGGTCTTTCCCTCTCCCACCTTTTCTCCATTAGCATCCAAAGTAATCTTCACTGTTTCTGCTAAGACTTTGCCACCACTTGGAACCCGCGGCACGCCCCTAGCGGGCTGGTGCGCGATGTCACAAAGGAGAATGCGGGTCCACCTTTCAAGCCTGCGCGTGATGTCAGAAGTTCATCGTTGCCAAGGATCCTGGGTTGCAATCCCGGGTCACTCTTCTAAGAGGGCTTCATACCAATCGAGGAGAATTGTTCCAACTTCGGCAGTTTCTTTTAGCTCAGATAACCTGAGGAGAAAGACAGGAGGGGAACAGCCCTCTCCTCCCTTCTTTTCGCCTAGAGTTGACCGGGCCGCCAGTGAGCCGCCTAAGCAGCGTTGGGGAGGCAGCAGCAACAGCAGAAGCGGGAAGAGGTGCCGGTTTGGGCAGGGAACGCGCTTGAACTTTGAAGCCAAAAGGTGCAGGGAATTTAGTGGCCCGCCGTTTCGGAGGCGCGCGGGAAAAGCCCGTGTCTCCCGCTGCGTCAAGAGGGAAAGCGGCCCAGCCCTCCCCCCCCCCGCATTGAACCCCACCCCGGGGTAGCCCGAGCCAGACTGGCGGGGACGGCGGCGAGCGCGCGTGCTGTGGCCAAAGGAAGGCGGCGGCTCTTCTTCCTCACCGATTGCGGTAGCAGCTCGGGGAGCCGCCAGGCTGCGCTCTCGAGCCGGCTCGCAGTGTGGCTGCGGCCCCGGGCTGCCGGGCTCCGGAGCGCCAGAGCCTCCCGGGGAGCAAGCAGTGCGAGCGGTTGGTCCCGGGACAGCAGCAGCTGCTGCAGCGGGAGGAGCCGGAGCGGCTCGCTGCTGCAGCGGGAGCCGCCCCGGCTCGGAGCTTTGCCTGTCCGGGTTGCGGAGATAACACCTGGCGCCCCTCAAAGAGGGGTGGCTTCGGTAGGACTTCGGCGGACAGAACGACGCGCCGCCGCGGCTGCCCACACGGCTCCTCTCCGCGCCCGGCATGACTTGCAAGGGTTCATCGAGCTGGGCACTTTGGGTGGCCCCCTTGGCTACGCTGCTGTCTCTGCGAGGTAAGGGAAACCTGAGGAGGGGTGAGGGAGGCCAGAGGGTGCTGGGCGGGCGCCGGAGAAGTGGCAGAAACCTGGGAGGCACAAATCGCCCATCTTCGTCTTCGGCAGTTTTGTTCCCTGCGCTGGATTCGAACTCTCAACTTTAGCGCCAAGGAGCGCGCTAGGTTGCCGCTCTGGGGTCGGCTGAACAGCAGCTAACCGCAGCATAGAAGATAGTTTTCTTCCTTTGCTGACTGAGGAAGTTGCTGTAAAGTTGAAGGAAGGGGTTCCCGGTGGGTTATTTCGTCTTATCCAAATATCACTAGACGCTATCCGCCTTGATTATTTCGCAGAATTACCAGATTTTGTATTTTAACACTCTGTTGTGCCCAAGGAAAAAAAGCAATGTGCACCAGAGAGTTATGGTACAACCAGTTTCTGTCTGGACAGAAGGGGGAAAAATAAATCCAATCTACTATGTGACCTTTTAAGGAACAATCTCTCCAAAAGTGATGTTAGAGAACTAGAAATGCTTTACTGTACTTGGCTCTCTTTTTTTTTCTCTAAATGCAGGAGTATAAAAGTTGATATACTATTTCTAGCAGGTGTGGAGAGCATTTATTGTTTTTCATGTTTAGAACTTGAATATAATTTTTTAAAACTCACAATATATGGTATTTGTATTTAACTTTATAAAACACTCATTTTCATGTCCCAAGATTCTTTTTCTCAGTTAAATGGCATATATTCTTAAAAGTGCCATTATTATGTTTGTTAAGTAACTTGTTCACGTTATTTTTTTATTCCTACATTTCATTTCCATTGCACAAACTTAAAGTAATAAAGTTTGTAAAACTTTCTACTCTGGCCTTGTAGAGTTTCTCTTGAAAGCATGCAAGATGTATGATGCAGGAGAATATCAGAAAAACAGAAATGCTAGTAAAACTCTAGCAGTCAAATCTGCTCAGTGCTACAGAAGTAAGTCTGGTGAAGACCATGAAAAATTATAATATTCCCACATTCCTAAAGTTGAAGCCAGATTTTATCTCATAACTTACCTTTTCTTACAGCTTTTGTGCTCATTGTTTCCATTTTGCTGTGACTAAATCTTGTGGACACATTTAATATATATATATATTTAGTGGAATAAATTATTTCTGCATAGTCCTTGCTCATTTTTTTAAAAATTACAGATTTTAGTACAGGCATGCATCTAGTGGCCCAGATGCATTTTAGAAGTATTGTTTTTCTGTTATGTCCTTATGATATTTTCATCTCAGTTTTCCTCCATGAATGAGACAGTTTTATATAGTATCTCTCCCCTCCTTTCTGACACTGTTCAAGGGCATCTTCAATGTGTATAAAATATATTAAGCTTTGTTACTTTTAACCTTGGAGGGAAGTCACATGACTGGTGGTGACTGGGAACAGAAGCAGTAGAGTTGGGATAGGAATCAGCAGCTCAAGAATGGGTGGTCAGCTGAGGGAAAGCTTATAATCAGTTAATTCAGTATTGACTGTTCTATTATTATTCAAAGACAATGGATTTGAAGTCACTGACATAAAAAAAATTGCTTTATTTTAGTATTCTCATATGTCCATAAGACAGTACAGTACAGATATAAAAAACTGAACTCCAAGGACTTTTGCTACCCATTAATTTAAATCAATGGGATTTGAGTGTAAGTAATTGTGTTTAAGATCAAGGCTCAGTTTACAAAAACTTGGAAGTGCCTGGAAGCCACATCAAATGTCTAAATGAAGATAATTATGTCTATTAATTGCTTATGGTTTATCTTGATAATTCTTAAAGGTCACGGGGAGTGTTTGGAGAAAATACATCTTTTATTCTCTTTTTCCTCTTTTTGTCATGTGATTTAGTTATCTAGCATGTGATGTATTCATTCAGGCTGTTGACATTAGCGAAGCTGGAGGCTTGAAGGAATGAGGGCCCTGCAATTAGGATCCAGATGCAGGACTCTGCCAACTGCGAGGCAATTTGTTTTGTACATTTGCCAGTGCACTTTCTTCTGTGCCTATAACATTCTCTGTATTTCTGCTAGGATTTTCTTAAGTACTTAGAAAACTTAGAGATCAATTCTATAGTCAGTATTCCTAGTCTGGATATGAAGCATGTCCACTTTTTTTCCTTCTCATCAGCAAGTCACTGCTTCTTGAAGCATCCTTTCCTCCTCAAAGTCAAGCAGGTATCATTTAGTTCAAGATTTGTTTTCAATTAGTGTGTAGCTCAAGGGAGTTGATGTAGGACATCCATATCAGTTCTATAGGCCATAAAAAACTAGCTTTGGATAACCAGTCCGAAGTATGTAAAGTATGTTATTTGAAACTGAGATTTGCCTTTGGAGCAGGGGGCTTGTCCCATAGCGGTGCTGATTTGAATGCAGAGTTTAGTTTGCATTAAACCAGAGCATCCAGTTCTCTGACCATTGACATGAAAGTAAGCCAGGTTAGAATTAGCTATACAGGAAGTCCTCAATTTACGACCACAATTGAGCCCAACATTTATGTTACTAAGTGTGAGACAGTTGTTAAGTGAAATTTGACCCATTTTACAGCTTTTCTTGCCATAGTTGTTAAGTGAATTACTGTATTTGTTAAGTTAGTAACACGGTTGTTAAGTGAATCTGGCTTCCCCATTGACTTTGCTTGACAGAAGGTCACAAAAGGTGATCACATGACCCTGGGATATTGCAACTGTCACAAATATGAGTCAGTTGCCAAGTATCTGAATTTTGATCATGTGACCATGGGGATGCTGCTGTGATCATAAGTGTAAAAACAGTCCTAAGTCACTTTTTTCACTACAGTTTTAACTTTGAACAGTCACTAAACGAATTGTTGTAAATTGAGGATTGCCTGTACTGAGGAATTAATGGAAACCAAGAATATTGTGCCAGAATTTTGGTGTGATAGGAGGAATATTTAAGCCGTATCACTCCATAAAACACATCACAGCATTAACCATTTCAGCCAGGGAATGATTATTTGCGTTACACTGTTGTAGGGTTAGGATTTTTTTTTATAACAGGAATATTATGTAAATATTAGAAGTATGTGAACACTGATCCTCCCTTCCACCAGAAATATTTTTTTCAAGTTTTCTTACGACTGTGTTGAGCTTTCCAGTGGAAATAAAAGAAGTGTGCTTTGACTACTTAAGTATTGGCATGTCTCTTTCAAAAAAGGATGTTTTTAATGACATGTGGGAAGTTATGCCCACATTCCATGATACTCTCAAACATAATGCAACATAAACTTTTGCTAATATTGTACTGTAAAGGGATATGTAACTAAATTGTCAAAATTTGTATGCAAAACATTGAAATGCTGGCATAGCAAGAGCAATGATTGTTCAATGAAGCGAATGTGGCCTTCATACGTTAGTACTGGATTTTGGATCTCAGCATTGAGATTACAGAAAATGGTAAATATTCAATTTACCATTGCTCAAAAGTCTATACCTAAAGTGAAAAGTAAATATGATACGGGGATGATTAGACTAGAATGAAGTTGAATTATTCATCAAAGATAACTGCTATCCAGGACCTTGACCCATGGCAGTCATGGAAAAAAGATTACCTCATATAGTTATAACTGTTACTCAGTTTGTCAAAATGACAAGATAATTAGGACATTGTGGGATAGATGCACAGTGGATGGAGTTTTAGGCTATATCCATGTAAGTGTAAGCAACTGCTCCACATTATTCTGCTTTAGTCATACCATTCCTCAAGTAATATGTTTTGGGCATTATATTGATCAGGTTCTTAGAAGAAAATTTAGAATTACTAGAGGTCTAGAAAAGAAATTGAAGGAGTAGTGTATCTTTAGCTCTGAAAATATTGAAGTGGGATATGTCATTCTTTAAATGTCTGAAAATGCGTCCCATAAAAGAAAATTAAGACCCATTTTTCTCATCCCAAAGTGTAGTAGGGCATTGGATAATAGTATAAATTAGAGGAAGACAGATTCTGACTGAATATTAGTGGGGAAATATGCCCTTCCTCACAGAGAAATTCAACAGTAGAACTAATGACCCAGAGAGGGGATTGTCTCTCTGTATTTGATGTGTTCAAGTGAAGGCTTTAGAGCTTTTTATTTGAGATGTTTTAATTTGGGTTCTGCAATGAGCAGAGGTTTAGACTCACTGGCCTAAACTGTTCCTTCTGTGAGTGTGATATGCTGCCTATTTGTTGTATGAAAATGAGGAATGGATCACGGTGAGCCTTGAGCAGTGTGGAACATAATTTTCTTCCTTCTTGTAGAATGAAAAGTACAGCAAGTTGCTGCTTCCCCATGTTACAACATGTACAGACTGCTACATGTTGGTTTAGAGCTCCTTTGCTTGTAGAGTAGGAGCTGAATGACAAAAGAGAAGCATTAGTAAAAGCAGGTATCCACCTGTGGGGACAAGAGAGGGAAGACACTTTTTGTTATGACACATTATCTGTTTATTTCATTTTGTACCTTTGACACAAGTATGTAATCTGCAGTTTTTACTTCATGATCTCACGATGTGCAGAGTGTCATGTTGATATCATTGTGGCTTTTAATACATGCTTACGTTTGTGAGTATTTTGGGCCACATTATATGTTAGAATTTAGAAAGTGGATTAGTGAGATTTGCTATTGCTTTAAGAAATGTATTCACTTAGTTCAGATGACCATTCATTCATAAACAAGACTGAATGGCTAAAACTTTAAAAATAGCAATGCATACAAATAATAAAATCCAGAGGGGAAAACAAAAATAAAGCACACATAAATGTATCCATGGCACAAATGTAAAATTAGTTTAATATAAATATTAACATATTAATGGTTCACACATCATCTTGGCCCAATGCTGAAGGGAACAACTGGGTCTTCAAGATAATTCTAAAAGCCAATATTTGCAAAATCCAGTCATCTGGATTTTGGAAAGAGCTACTGCCATAGGAGAGGCACTGAAACAGAGAAGGAACACTTTCTAGGTCCTGCTAGATGGCACAATTCAACATATGGGATCTGGAACCAATCCTTATTAGGAAGGCAGGAGAAATTGGTGCTGAGGACCTTCAAATATCCTAGTCATGTGCTTCACACAAATGATTTTATTGGGTACATCTAATAGCTTATATTCACCCAGATGTCTATTTGAAAATCAGTTTAGCTTGTGCAGAAGTGGTATTGCCTAGGGCGTGGGTCCCTAACCCACAGTCTGTGGACCAGCACAGGTCCACCACATGCCAGAAACTGGGCCGTGCTAACAATTGAAGCCTCATCAGCGGGATGCAGGCAGCATGCAAAGCCACACCCTCTTTGGTCCACAGAAAAACCTGTTTCCACAGAACCGGTCCCTGGTGCCCAAAAGGTTGGGGCTGCTGGCCTAAGGGTCTGGTGATTATCTCTTGCCTTCGATATTACCTGTCTGGCTGTTTTGATCTTGCAGGGTTGGCATGCTCCAGGTTCCTTCAATTAAACAATGTCATGTTTTGGGACCCTAGAATGTACCTGTAGCAGAGCCTGCTCTCTGAAGTGAGCTTTCTCCTGAGATCTGGATAGCCCTATGCTGCTGCTGGTTAGAAGAGCTGTGAAGATATGGCTCTTCACCCAGGCCATTGGGGAAGGAGAATGACCCCTTGCTTCATTTCCCTCCTCCAAGTTTTTTATTTTATTTTACAATATATCCATATCAATGCATGAACAGTGTGGTACCTGGGTATCATACATTTTAGTATAAATAAAAATAGTGCTATTAATCATATTTGTTACATTCCTCAAGCTTATGTAGTTCTAGAGTTAATACACATATTTGTATTAAATTATAGACTTTCATTATTTAATTATTCAATGTTATTCCAATGCCAATCACAATATTGTTTAAACATACATAATAATACGATCATTCAATTTCTAATCTTCCCTGTTATTATTTTGTCTTATTGTATAAAAATGAGTATACTAATATTCCCCCTTGGTTCATTTCGATGAGGCCTATCTTCTTGCCATTTTTAATCTTTTATCTTCACCACCTTTTTAACTGGTTTTATTGTGATTTCTTTGTTTTGATGGTTTAAGCTCTCCATAGTTTTTGAGAGTTGAGTGGCATTTAAAAGTATTAACAAATAAACGCCAAGGTGTGTGTGTAACTTACTAGCACTGCTGTACTCTGAACCAGCTGTAGCTTCCAATTTTTAATTTAATATACTTTAAATTAAATTTAACTATTTTCCATCAAAGTTATATGCTACCAACAAATTATTAGTGACAATATATTATGTCTTATAACAACAAAACCATCATAATAACAGAATCAAGTTAAAACTTTAACAACATTAGACAGTATAATAGTATATTTATTATCACAGCCACTTTGGTATAGTGGTTAAGACATCAGGCTAGAAATAGGGAGAGTGAGTTCTAGTCTTGCCTTAGACCGGGGGCGTCAAACTCACATCGTCATGGTGGTGTCGTGACATATTGGGACTTTTTCCCCCTTCCCTAAACGGCGTGGGCGTGGCCAATGGGTGATGCATCCAGCCTGCAGGGCGGGAGTTTGACAGCCCTGCCTTAGACACAAACCCAGTAGGGTAACCTTGGGTAGTCACTTTCTTTTAGCACAGTCAGTGGCAAACCATGTTTGAAATCTTGCCAAGAAAACCACAGGACTTTTCTTGGCAGTCATCAAGAATTAACAGTAACTCAAAGACACAACAAACATACAAAATATATTCATTACTAGCATTCAGTTTTACATTGTTCATAATTGTTTCCAAAAGATATTTCTGTCTTTATTACATCTTATGGAAGGAACACTGAAGGAACAGCCTTGCTTCTGAAGTGTGTTTCAGGGCAGAAAAACTGTCTTTTGTGATTGTAGGCCTCACTTTAGAAAATTGGGAAACCATCAGTAGGTTATCTGAGGAAGATTTTCTTGGTGGTGGTGGATTTGGTAGTTGAAGTACCTGAATGGCCAGCAGTATAGAGTTTACAAGTCAAAACTAGCCCTTTAGGTGCCGTCCAGAAACAAATAAGTAACCAGTGCAGGGGTGTAAATGGTGTCAGTTAATATACAACCATTGCATTTAGGATTGATTAATATGTAATTATGTGATGGTTCTCACTTACTGTAGGTAGGTCCTTGAGTTCCATGAAGGGCTGCACCTGAGCATCAACCAGAACTAGGCAAAGGGCTTATGGACCATAGCTTCCACCTGTTTATCTAGCAACAGCTGTGAGTTCAGCAGGACGAAAACATAGACTTGCTCCCTCAAGGGCATTAATACCCATTCAAGACGTTACCAAAACCCACAATGAATGAACAGTAACTAGAATTAAATTACAGTCTGTTTCATCCCATCTAATCTTAGGATATAGGGGACCATGTTTAGAAGGCATCTCTCTAGGTACATTGGAGATGTAGAGGAGTGACAGCAGCAGATACTACTGACTACCATTAGTACATTGAAGGTACCACAACTTGAACTGTTGGATGACCTCTTCCAGTGACTTCATATAAATCTATATACTATTAAAACTCTTGTTCCTGTAATCTTTAACTGGGCAAAATGGTGCTTATAGGACAACAATTTTTGAGCCAAGTTATCTCAAATGGATTAATTTACAGAAAGTGTCCAAAATCTGGACACTGATTTTGTGTCGATGATTCATGTGAAATTGAAATTTGGCAAATTTTGTAAAGCATTTTATGATGTAAACATCATAAAGCAGTTTATGACACTATGCAAAATTTATTTATTTATTTAAAACATTTATATAGCAGCCCACTTTGTAGAAAGTCTGATTGGCTCACAATTAAAAGTTAAATTACATAAAAGCCATATTAAAACTATTTAAACCAAATATATAAAAACAAAAATCTGGCACCAAGTCAAGCTTCTAATGTGCAGTCACCTTATCCCAGGACTTGGGAAAAAGCCAGTATTTGGGGAAAAATCTTTATGGAATGATAGGAAGGTAGAGGCCTGCCAAGCTTCAGAGGGAAAGGTGTTCCATAGGACACTGGGTGCCATAGAAAAGGCATTTTTCCTAGCTGTCATAAAATATTTACTGTACTTAAAGTATTTTTTGGAGTATAAAACACACCTTTTTCCCCCATAAAGGGGTGAAAACTTAGGTATGTCTTATACACCGAATGTAGCCCCGCCCACCCGCTGACCCCTACCCTTTGGCCTCTGCCTCCCAGCAGTTTACCTCCTTGCAGCAAGCAGCAAGAAGAAACAGCTCGTTTCAGCTTCAGCCCAGCCTAATTAGCACAAGTTGATTGGATCGGCCTCCCGACTCTCAGCTCTTTTGCTCTCAGCTCTTTTGCGTGGGCCTCTGCTGCTTGCTACAAGAAGGTAAATTGCTAGGAGCAGTCTTTTTTTCATGTGCTAATCAAGTTATGCTGAAAATGAAAATGAAAGTAAAGCAGGCTATTTGCTGTTTGCTGCAACGAGGCAACATTGCTGGGAGGCAGAGGCAGATTTGTTTTTCTTGTTTTCCTCACCAAAAAAGGTAGGTGCGTCTTATAGTCCAGAGCGTCTTCTACTCCAAAAAATACGGTACTTCCAACCGTGGTATACAATTCAACATGGGCTATTTTCAAGGCAGAGTGTATCCCAACTTTTCCACAGAAGCTAGTATATTAGAAGTTCTGTTATTGATGACATTGAGAAATACGATAAATATCTTTGAAAGAATGATCCGTCAGGACATGAGTTGTCTAGTACTAAAACACTTATGTTTGTAAACCTGAACTGGGAAAAATGATGTAATCTTGAGGCAAAACATTTTCAACTAAATTACCTCAAATGGGCTAACTTACAGAATGCTTCAAAATCTGGGACCCCTGTGGAATTGAAATTTGGCAAATCATGTAAAATATTTTATGACAAAAATTACCATAAAGCAAATTTCCATAAAACATTTCCTATGGTCAGCTCTTGCTGTTTGATTGTGCTGTACAGTTCAACACAATGGGCTGCTTTCAAGGCAGATGCATCTCTCAATATCTCCATGATTTTTTTCAAGTATATTAGAAGCTCTGCCATTGTTGAAGGCATTGAGGACTCTGGTAGGGCAGTAGCTCTGAAATGATGACTTAAGTGATCATGGGTTGTCTAGTTAAAAGAGAGAGAAGATTAACTTTATGGAACTCCTGAAAAAAGTGACTATAGGCTCACCTCCAACTGCTCTTGATTGGGATTATCTACTGAGGTAGAAATGGAACATTGTGCCCCAGTCTCCAATCAATCACTATTAATCAAGGAGGATACCTTGATTAATAGTGTCTAGAGTTGCAGACATATCTAAATGAGCCAAGAGCAGTGGTGAAATCCAATTTTTTTTACTTCCAGTTCTGTGGGCATGGCTTGGTAGGCATGTGGCTTGGTGGGTGTGACAGGGGAAGGATACTGCAAAATCTTCATTCCTACCCCACTCGGGGGCCAGCCAGAGATGTATTTGCTGGTTCTCCAAACTACTTAAAATTTCTGCTACCAGTTCTCCAAATTGCTCAAAATGTCCGCTACCGGTTCTCCAGAACCTGTCGGAACCTGCTGGATTTCACCCCTGGCCAAAAGATATGCATTCTGCAGCTGAATCCTTACCATGAACTCAGCAACCTAAAGGGGGAAGATCTAAATAATACTTATGAAATACCTATGGCTCTAGAGAATCTCTCTTAGGGAGAGGTGTACTGTAGCCTTCTTCAAATGCTTCTTTCCATGTTTCTTGCCATCTGGACTAAAGGGTTGTTTATAAAATAAGATGGCAATGAACCTGCTTTTTATTTCTTGACTGACTTACCACAGCCTCTCGAATTGTGAGATACCAGGGATATGCATCTGTCCATTTCCTCAAGTCCCCAGACCAAAAAGAATCCCAGATAACCAGACAGATAATACCCCAGTCATCACTGTAGACTCTGTTCAGGACTGAGCAAGTCTGGGGTGATTTTCTTGGCAAAATGGTAAACAAAACAATTATAGTTGCCAAACACAAGATCTTCCTGGACTTCCCTTCCTAAGAGGGGATTTATTACCCTAAACAAGGCAGCTGGTTGACAGTCTGCCAATGCAATAAGGGAGGAGATATAATGATACTTTGCTTCTCTTATCATGCTGATGTAGGTTTGAACTTGAGCTTTTACCATGCTTGATAAATTCACTTTTGGACTTTCCCCTGCTATACCAAGCTTGTTTTTAGTGATTTGTGTTCTGGAACTTCTCAGAAAATCAACATGTGATTTAAGATCAGGAAGCACTTACTCAGAGGGCAAAGTCACTGAAACATCCTGTCAAATGTTTGGGATATTCATCAAGGATTGTTCAGAAATCCTGTGGATTCCTCAGATTCGTGGGTCGAATCGTATTAATGGGTCCTTACTCTGCAGAGGTCCCAGGTAGCAGTTAAACTTAATTGTACCAAGAAGTAAATCTGACCACAGCAGTGGACAAGATGTAATGCCATCCATGTTAGGGTCACTAGTCAATCATTCTGAGACAGGGACATGATCTCTGTATGACTGCCTGTATGGGTTAGACTAGAGATTATTTGAGAGTCATGAACTTCAAAGCTTTGCCAAACTGGGTAAGATATGTAGGCTGAAGACACACAACATCAGAATATGAGAGGATTCCAGCACTATCCCAGAGAGCAGATCAACAAGTTTGGAAAGGGAATCAACTGAACAGTATGATGGCCAGTATACAGTACCTGCAATACTGATTTATGAGTATTTATATAATCTACTTTAAATGGACATTGCAGCAGGTGGCAGAGCCGAGATATTGGTTGATCTCAGAAATGCTGAACAGGATCAGATCTGGTTAAAACTTGGTTAGGAGACCACCATGAAAGTTCAGAGCTGTAGCATGAGCTAAAAAATTAAGATATATCTCTGAGGAAGACAGTGGCAAAATGACATGAAATATCCATGTCATCACTCATAACTCTAGGAAAACATTATCACCATTTTAAAAGGGAGGAAATCATTTGTTTTATCAAAGCTTTCTTGATCATTATTCTTTATAGTGTAGAAAAACAGATATATATTTGCTTTTGTATATAAGTCATTTGGTGCTTATGTTAGTGGAAAAATAATTGCATAATCTCAGGTTTTTTTGTCTAAGATTTCTAATTATAAACCATTGCATTCAGAATGACATTGGGTTATGTTTACCTGATCCAGCCTTCTGTACTACCTATATATGCTGTTTTTTTTTAAGTAGCAGTAATTTGGACAAATGGACATAATTGGAATAGAATATAGGAATCCACTCAGCTTTTTAACAAATGTATAATACTACAAATGTGTAATATTATATGCCTTTTTTGGTATTCTCTTTTCCTTTTCCAGAGATGCATATATTGAAAAAGCAAAGCAAACATGAATAAACTTTCTTTACAAACTTTCTTTATTACTATTTTAGTTTCTCAATTTTGAAACTAAGTGAAAAGAATGTTAAAAGAAAATAGTTTCCAGGTAACTCAGGCATTGCCTTAAAAGAAGGATGACAATGGATTTTGTATGCTATCTTGAGTAATAACTACTGCTTACTTTGCAAAAATATGTGACCAGGCACATGTTAAAACTATATTAAAACTAATCTTACTGCTAGGTGATCATCAGCATCTACTCTGTCAACATCTGGTTCCTAATGTTGGTACTTACAGAGCTAGGATTTAAAATAATGGGATTCCCCCCCCCTTTTTTTTTCCCCTTCAGAATCAGATATGGAATTCTCTGCTTAACTTTGAAATTGACTGTCATATGTTAGCTGATCCAGTCTGTTGCCCTTGTGAGGTAACCTACTGTAACTTTCCTTCATTGAGTGGCAAGAAACTTAAATGCACTGTGTCCTTATTCCTTTTGAAAGAAACTTCAAAACATTGTGACTTGGGATGCCGTTTCCAAGGTCTCTTGAAGGAGAGCTAAAATAGTTTGCATCCATATTGCACAGCAGAAAGTAGAGACACTCAGCAGTTCCGGTCTGCGCTGGAATGAATAGATGGCATATTCTTGGCTCCTTGGACCAAGTCTTAGTCACTAGAGAACATTTTATATTTTATGGCAAAATATACAGTATTCCCCATGGTACCCCTTAGGGGATATTTAGCTACTCCTTTTCTGGTGACTCATCTATTTGTCAGGATGCTTCTATTATACTTTTAAAAATACAGTATGCAAGAGTGCTTATAAACAGTTTCTTTCAAGGAGAATTGCATACACAACATATTTGGAGTTGTTCAGGGCAATATGCTAGCTTTCCTTTGTTTTTAAGGTCTATTCAATCTTCTGAATAGTTGTTCTGCTTTAATTTTCTGCTGGCATTATTACATGAAAGCAATTTATATGATTACTCGATTTTGAGTTTTCAAAGAACTCAGAATGTCTGCTTGGACATAAGCCGGTAAGTAAGAATTTTACTTCAGGAATGAAGCTTGGCATAGCTCAGAAATGTGTTGAGCCATGACAGGTTGTTAGAGATGTCTGTCATACTTGCCATTCTGAACCAAAACTTCATGCTCTTTTTTTTTTCATTTTAAGCTCTGTGGTAAAAAGTATTTCTCTCTAAAATATAGCCATCTACTATTGCATGTTGTACAACTTGTTCCTTTGTCAGAATTCTCTTACTTAACATTGTTTTAAGGAGAAAACTGTAGGGAGTGATTATGGTGGAAGATGGAAATTGTAGCATCACTTATATCGGGGTACCAGATTCTGGAAGGCTAAGCACTACTGGCTCTTCAGTTTTATTTGGGTGATTACTTTTGTTTGGTTTAACCTCACAGGGTTTATTTTTCATGTTGAATACTAGGAATTATAAAAGCATAAAGCATATAACATAAAATCATATATGGCATTGATTGTGTTCATATATTTTGCAGCAACGTTCTGAGTATATCTGGAAGTCACCAGGTTTGTGGGAAGTTATTCATAAGTAGAAGACGATTCTGTGTTGTTGTTGTAGTATGACCAATTATTGAAATTAATCTCATTCATTATATTCTGAAAATATAAATATGCAGTGATATGCAGTAGTAGACCTTGATTGAATGTAAGCCAGATGATTGGACTTTTATATGATAAAGTACAGGATGCAGTTGATTCTGACCATGGTAGGTCTTGGCAGTTAGATCATAATATCACCAGCTACAGTTGTTAATGTGATTGTGATACCAATTCAAAATATTACAAAGACTTTGAAGTTTTAAGTGATAAGTATCTAGGGTAGTGACGACTAATTGTTTTTGCCATCACGTGCCAAAAACAGGGAGTGCAGGGGTGATCGCACGTGCCCATGCATGCGCATAGAATTATGCGTATGCACGCACATAATTCTATGTGTCCCGTGCATGTGCACACGACCCCTCATGTGCTCCCCCCGCTTTTGGCACACAATGCCATAGTAGACCCGGTAGACCTGTTTTTCGCTCTCCCCAAGCTCCAGAGCCTTTCTAGGAGCCTGGGGAGAGTGAAAACGGCTTTCCCTACCCTCAGTGGGACAAGAATTTGGGAAATGGGCCATTTCCGGCCTCCGGAGGGCCTCTGGGTGGGGGGAAGGCCGTTTTCGCTCTCCCCAGGCTCCTAGTAAGGCTCTGGAGCCTGAGGAGAGTGAAAACCGGGCCTTCTCCACCCTCTTGGAGGCCCTCCGGAGGCCGGAAACAGTGTGTTTCCTGACTTCCAGTGGGCCCAGAAGGCCCGAAAATCAGTTGGCGTGCATGCATGCTGGAGCTGACCTTACGTGTCCATCAATATGGCTCCGGTGGCATGCGTGCCATTGGTTTGCCATCACGGATCTAGGGTATTTTAATAAATTCATATTCCAGTAGAGATTAATAATTTTTGTCATCTTGCGAATCAAACTGGGTTTTATGTGGCATGTCAAGGATCATGCCTTAAAATAGGGAAGGGCACTCTTCCCTTCAGTATTTCATTTCAAATTTATTGTGAAAAGTACTTTATAAATAAATTTCAACTTTTTCAGCTTTTACACATAGATAAGATCTATTTCCTCTACATTATGAGGAGGGCACAAAGAAGGCGACACTCTTTGTCAGTGATATTGCTCGCTGTCTAGATAAAGTGGCAGTGAAAAGGCTGGCATTTATAAATTTAATAAAGTGAAAAGTTTAGAATTTTTTCCAGAACGCTGCTACTACACTCCAGCATTGGGAAAATCCTCTTATCTGACAGCAACTGAGATAACTTTTTTTACTTATCTACCCACTCTGTGCTCTCTCCACGCCCCCTTTTGCACCCGAATCCCCAGTCTTTCTCTCAGTTGCTGACACACTGGGAGGATTTTCTCTGTGCTCTGAGTGTTGCGTTAGGCTTTTGGTTATTTTTGATTAGCCCCCTTTTTCTTTTTCCTTTTTTTCGGTTCAGTTTAGATTTCTATCTTCTTTTTGGTGAGTCCATCAGCTGCTCGTCGGTTTCGTGCCCAGGGAGCTGGGTCGTACCGGCTTTTGCGCTTCAGCGCCTGCTGCTGCCGGCTTCTGTCCCTGCGGGGCGGATCCGGTAAAGCTTTATTATTGCCAGAGAGGTCGGGGCTAAGGAATAGCTCCCCGACTCTCGTGTAGAACAGCGAGCCGGAACGGAGGTGATTTCAGGAGCGGCTACCGGCTCGCTGCGCTTGGAGGCGTGACTCATCCAGCGACCGTCCCGTCAGGCTTCTGCGGGCGGCGCTGTGTTCTGGCGGCGTTAATTTCAGCCTCGAAGATCCGGCCGTAAGTTTTAACTGGGGGGGGGGTGTAGCGTGGCTGTCGGGGCTCGCTACCCTCCCGACGCGCCAAAACCGCTCCGATCTCCAGCCCTGGTTGGCGTCCGCGTCTGAGCGGCGCCACGGGGGGGAAAGCGCTCCGCCATCCTACGAAGCTCGGGCAGGCCGCCATTTATACCTACGCCACCAACTTGCGGCCGCCATTTTGAGACCATCAGGGCGGCCGCCATTTTGGAAGCACCTCGTGGCAGCGCGGACCCTAATTAGAGGGCCGCAGCCTTTACTCCAAGGTCCGGCTGGCTGAGTCTCTGTCCCGGTCTGGGCATTGACTCGAAGGAAGAAAGAGGGGGGGAGGAGCATCACCAGTCTATCGCTCACCCCTTTTTGCAGCCTTTTGTGCAAGGCTTGTCCTCTCTCCTGGGCAGAAACAGGGGGCCCTTGGAATCAGCGTGGCAGGAGGGCCAGCACTGCTTGTTGGGGCATAGTACATTGCCCAGAGCGGTAGCCAGACTATCAATTCAGCAATCAATTATCAATTAAGCAAGATTTCATCTAATCATTCAATTATTTAATCAAACAAGCTGATATCTATTAATTTCGTATTCAAAGCAGCCAGTCATCCAATCAATCAATTAATTATTCAATCAAGCATTTCTCCAATCAATTAATCAATTAATCAAGCAATCAATCATTGATTCATTATTTATTACTACAAATCTATCTGTCAATTAATTTATAATTACTATTCAACTTGGGCATTCTCACCATGGCGGACTGCTCGTTCTCCTCAGACAGTGATCAGGAGGTTAGCCCTGTCAGATCTAAGTCCCGCAAGAAACAATCGGGCAAACGCTCTGCGTCTGGCGGTCACAAGTCCCGCCACTCTAAGACCTCCTCTGCCGCTGATAAGGATGCTCTCAGGCGTCATAAGGCTTTGGAAAAACGATGTGAGAAGGCCAAGCAGGCGTCAGCGTCTTTAGTCCGTGGTGATGCGGGATCCGCCCAACAGGCTGTTCCTGTTCCTGACTTTTCGGAGCGGAGAGCGGTCCAATCCGGTTCCTTGGCTTGGCAGAAGGGCGTGTCCCAGTCGATGCCTGATGTTTCCTCAGCGGGTTTGGAGGCCTTTCCGCCCCCTCGGCGCCAACCTTCGGCCACTTTCACGCCCACAGCAGCGGGACTCCGAGAGGTGGACAATCCTCCGCCTCCGTCTCAGTTCGACTTCCAGACGATGTTGTCGACTGCGTTGGCTTCTATTATGGCGGCCGGAGCGCAAACAGCGGCCCAGACTTCGGCGGCGGGGACTTCAAGCACGTTGGCCTCTTCAAGCTCTCGCAGGGCTCGATCCCCCTCGCCTCGTGAGTCTGTTTCGTCTGAGGGCTCGTGCCATGACGAGGAGGGCCCCGACGACCTCGAATTCTCTGAGGATGAAGGTCTGGTACCTGACACTCCAGCCTTCACGGGCTTGTTTCGTCCCTCACTATTTAAGTCCCTCCTTCACAAGGCTCGTTTGACTACTAATTTGGGTTCGGTGGGAGCACAACCCCCGACAACCCCGTCTGAGACCGGTCCTCATGATGCCCTGTTTAAGCAAGTCAAGCAGGAGAAGGACTTTATTCCGTGCCCTCAACTGTTCGCGGACGTTCTGCAAGCGCCTTGGGCCCAACCGGGGTCGTCCACTGCACCAAGCAATTTAGATAAGAAACTGTTCTGTGCGGCGCCCGAACTTGAAGCCATGTTGGATGTGCCCACTGTGGATGCACCGGTGGCGTCTCTCACTTCGCATTCAATGGTCTCATCTGATCCGCTGGAGGGGCTCAAATCGGAGGACAGGCGCACCGAATTGGCCTTTCGTAGGTCTCATCAGGCCGTGGCCTGGACTGTTAGAACTGCCACGGCTACTTCATTCTTCAATAGGGCCTCTTTGATCTGGTTGCGCCAACTTCAGGAACGACTCCCTCCAGAGATTACCCGCTTGCGCCACGATATTAACAAGATTATTGCAGCCACAGAGTATTCGGCGGATGCCTCGTTGAACTCTGTCAAGTTTGCATCGCGGGCGTTAGCGACTTCTGTCACATCGCGACGCCTTTTCTGGCTACGGCCGTGGAAAGCCGATGTGAAAACCAAATGGAAGTTGGCGGCGGCCCCGTATAAAGCCCCGAACCTGTTTGGCATGGCATTGGAGCCGATTCTTGTGGAGGACAAGGACAAACGCAAAATTATGCCCTCGTCCCTTCGCAGACAAGACAGGCGTTACACCCCTTACACGCAACGTCAGCCATTTCGTTCCTACTCGGGGCAGGGAGGCCCCTCGACTTACCGGCAGTCGTTCCAGGCTCCAGACCGCTTCTCCGACAGACAACGTTTCAGAGAGCGTGGCAGATCACAGTCCTCCTCCAAGCGCCCCTATCGCGGATCTACTTCTAGGCCCTTCAGAAGGGGCAAATGACTCACCGACTCCGGGACCAGTGGGAGGACGTCTCCGGGCCTTTTGTCATCGGTGGGCCCGGTCCACTCCGGACGAGTGGGTGCGTCGTACTATTTCGGAGGGCCTCGCAATCGAATTCACGGATCGGCCCCCACGACGGTTCATCCGGTGCCCAGTTTCCCTGTCCACAGACTCTCGCAGCCTGATGGTGGAAGAGATAGCACACCTGCTGGAGATCCGCGCGATAGAACCGGTTCCGTTGGACCAGCAGGGGACCGGTTTCTATTCGATACTATTTTTGGTTCCCAAAAGTTCGGGAGGGGTCAGAGGCATTCTCAACCTCAAGGAGTTGAATCGGGCGGTACGTTACCGTCGTTTCAAGATGCATTCTCTTCGGTCCATTCTGGCTTCTATTCGCCAAGGGGACCTGATGCAGTCGGTGGATTTGCGAGAGGCTTACCTGCATGTTCCAGTGCTTCCTTCGCATCGACAGTTTCTGCGATTCGAGTATGCGGGCAGGCATTACCAGTATTGTGCGATGCCGTTCGGTCTTTCCTCGGCTCCCAGGACTTTCACCAAACTGGTGGCGATAGTGGCCGCGTATCTCAGTACCGTTCCGGTGAGGGTGTTATGTTACCTGGACGACATTCTGATCCTGTCCTCGTCCAGGGCACAAGCGGCGCAAGACAGAGACAGGGTGCTTTCAGCGTTCCGAGAGCATGGATTCTCCATCAACTTGGACAAGAGCCAGCTCGTTCCCACGACCGCGATTCTACACCTCGGGACCCTGATAGACTCCGAGAAGGGTCAGGTTTTCCTGTCTTCAGAGAGGGCGAAAAACATCAAATCGCTTGTGGGCCAAGTGCTGACCCGGAGGAAGGCTCCTCTATTGACGCTGTCACGTTTGTTGGGGAAGATGGTCTCGTGTTTCCGCGTTGTTCCGTGGGCACGCAGACATTCTCGTCCACTGCAATGGCTTCTTCTTCCATTCCAGAGAACAGGCAGTTCCAACTCCACAAGGACGGTGTTCGTGCCTCCGCGAGTCAGAATGTCACTGTGTTGGTGGAAGTCGTCGGCCATCCTGCAAGGTTGCAGTTTCCTGGAACTAGACCGGGTCGTGATCACCACCGATGCCAGCCTCCATGGCTGGGGAGCCCACCTGGGTGCCCAGGTGGGCCAAGGACAATGGTCTCCAGAGGAACGTGCACAGAGCATCAACCTATTGGAACTTCGAGCCATTCGTCTCGCCCTTCTGCATTTCCGGTCGCTGGTTTGGGGTCGTCATGTCCTGATTCTCACGGACAATACATCTGCCAAAGCGCACATAAACCGGGAAGGGGGGACGAAGTCACAGACGCTGATGCTCGAGTCGACACGTCTGTTCAACTGGGCGGAGAGGAATCTGGAGTCCATCCTCGCAGACCACATTTCCGGGGAAGCCAACACACGAGCGGATTGGCTCAGCAGGGAGGTGATAGACCAGGCCGAATGGCAGCTGCTTCCCAGTCTATTTCAGGAAATTTCTCTTCGCTTCGGACGGCCTCTGGTAGACTTGTTCACCAGTCCGACCAACGCCCAACTTTCCCGGTTCATCACTCGGTATCCGACTCCAGCGGCAGAGGACACAAACGCTCTGCGGTGTTGTTGGCCAGCGGGTCTACTATATGCCTTCCCACCCGTCACTCTGATTCAGCAGGTGGTTCGCAAGATGATAGTGGAGAGGGCGGAGATATTACTGGTGGCTCCACATTGGCCCCGCAGGCCATGGTTCGCAGATCTTGTGGAGTTTTCGGTGACAGACCCGTGGGTGATTCCTCCACATCGGATCGTGCTGTGTCAGGGGGCCATTCGTCATCCCGAGCCCCAATGGCTGCAGTTGGCCGTCTGGCATTTGAGCGCGTCCTCTTGAAGAAAGGCCGTTTGCCGGATACGGTGATTGGTACGATTCAGTCGGCCCGTCAACCATCCACGACGAGGATCTACGAAGCCACGTGGAGAGCCTTTTGCCCTTGGTGTGCGACTGCTCATGTGGATCCTACGTCTGCAACGGTTCAGGATGTCCTCATTTTTCTACAGGCGGGTTTGGAACGGGGTTTGTCTCCCGCCACTCTCAGGCGCCAGGTGGCGGCCCTGGCCACTGTGTTATCCTGTCCGCCGTACACTTCCTTGGCTCATCATCCGTGGGTGAAGGGGTTCCTTCATGGAGCTACGAACCTGAGACCACCTACGGTTCATCGTTATCCCACTTGGGATTTGTCTTTAGTTTTGCAGGCTCTCACTTTGTCTCCGTTTGAGCCGCTGGGTTCCACTTCACTTAAGTTTCTGTCGTTCAAAGTTGCATTTCTCCTGGCGATCACGTCGGCTAGACGCATTTCTGAGCTCGCTGCCTTATCCGTCAGGAAAGATTTGTGCATTTTTCATGCTAACACTGTGGTCCTGAGGATGGATCCTGCTTTTTTGCCCAAGGTTAACTCGTGGTTTCACCGGGCGCAGGAATTAGTGCTTCCGGATTTCTGCCGTCGCCGAGACATCACCGGGAGGTTCTCTGGCACACTCTGGATGTGCGCAGGGCGTTGAGACGTTACATGCGTAGGACGGCCGAGTTTCGGAAGACGGAAGCCCTATTTGTTTCGTTCCATCCTGCATCCATGGGTCAGAAAGTGTCGTCGACCACGATTGGTCGTTGGATTAAGGCCTGTATTGCTGCTGCTTATGAGAATCAGCGTCGTCCTGTTCCTGGGAACATTCTGCCTCATTCTACGCGGAGTGCGGCTACTTCAGCAGCCTGGGCTACCCAGGCTTCTGTGTGGGACATCTGTAGGGCGGCTACTTGGACTTCCTTGTCGCCTTTCATAAGACATTACCGGATTGATGCCTACGCTTCGGCTGAGGCGTCTTTTGGGCGACGAGTTTTGCAAGCAGTGGTGTCTGGGTCCTCTGAGTTGGATAGTGTTTTGCCCGACCCTGGAAGTTAGGCTTGGGTATGTCCCAATGCTGGAGTGTAGTAGCAGCGTTCTGGAAAATGGACATTGACTTACCTGAATGTCCTTTTTCGGAACGCTGCGTATACACTCCATTTCCCTCCCTTTCTTTGTATGTTGGATTGTGGTGGTTTTGTGTTAATAAATTTTGTTGTAGTTCACCTGTGGTGTCTTCGTTCAAGACTGGAGATTCGGGTGCAAAAGGGGGCGTGGAGAGAGCACAGAGTGGGTAGATAAGTAAAAAAAGTTCTCTCAGTTGCTGTCAGATAAGAGGATTTTCCCAATGCTGGAGTGTATACGCAGCGTTCCGAAAAAGGACATTCAGGTAAGTCAATGTCCATTTTAAGCAAAAAGAAAAAGTGGAAACAGAAGGTGACTAGAATTGGTGTTGGGAGGAGAATTTGAAGGTGTGTATTAAACACCTGCTTTTCAGAGGCTTAACAAAAATATTATTCTATATCTTTTTGTATTTAAATTTGGATTGTGTTGTTTTATTTTGTACATGGTCTAGCCTTTGGAGTAAGACAGTTTATACATTTTTAAAGCATGTACTTACATATATACATTTTGCTCCTTAAAATAAAAAAAAGGAAAAATCTTATATTTTTGTGGTTAAAACCACCTGCAAGAATTATTTTGTTACTTCATTCAATCTCTTCCCCCCTAACCCTATAAATTAAGTGAAAATGTTGATCTGGCATGCTGGATGGATATCTAAGATCACAAACATCGTTAGAGTTTGCAGCACTCCAGCCAGCACACAAGTAAATAATTCAGCAGGATTCATGTATAAAAGAAACTTCTTTATATACAGTAATATAAAGCAGGATGCATGTATACGATACCCATGCAGCAGAAGCCAGAACCAGAACTCAGAATCCAGAAGTACAGAATAAGTATAATCACAGAAGCAATAATGTAAGGACAAACCAACTCTTTTATACATAACAGTCAAGCTAAGCCACACCCAGGCTCCAAACTGTCTGAGTCACATGTTGCCATGTCTATTCTAATTTGTGAACTCTTATACACTGACAAACATGTTTAAGGATGTTCTTTAGAGGCTATTTACTGAATTGCCACTAAAGGAATTATAATTGGCAGGCAGTAGAAAGAGGCTTCCTCCATGGTAGTCCCTATCTAGTGGAATTTTTTGCTTAGAGAACCAGACATGCTTGTTTCTTTCCAAGGCTCCTTTCTTGAATTCAGGAAGCTTGAATGAATGTTTTAGATATTTGATGCATTCTCAGAAATGAAGAGCATGCCTGAGGCTAGCATTTTGCTTTACATCATGCCAGCTTTCCATTTTTAAAATACCTTTTAATATAAAAGGTGAGGTGGGAAAAGAAAGCTTGAAAGGAATAATTTAAAACATTTTTTTGAACTAGCTACTAATTTTTCAGTGGGAAGAAAAATGAATTGAAAAGAAATGCTGTAAATATGTACAGTAGCCTAATTATCAGAAAGAGATGTTAGGGGTTTTTTTTTTCATTCTTCTTTGTCTTACTATTCCTTCAAATGTTTTATTTCCTTTCCTTTACATCTGAGAAAAAGAACGGCAGTGTTATATTCTGGGAAAATTGTAGAACAGCAAGCATCTTTTCTGTAAACTTCTTTGACTGCATATTATTTTAGCAGTTCTCTTAAATGGGATGCTACACAGATTTTTTTCCCCTTGTGGTAGTCCATAGTGAGTTTTGTCTTGAATGGTTGGAAGCAGTAAAGTATGTTTTTATGCAAATGCTTCTGCATACGTCAACATTATTCCTGCAGTATGTCAGTGAGATTGCATAGAAGAGAAAAATTAAACATGTGCCAAAAGCTTTGCAGTAAAGCTGTTGTGTGTGTTATATTTCTTCAAATTGTCATTACTATACACATTTGATGTAATCAGTCTTCATGTTGCCTGGATCCCTAGCTTTGTTAGATCAACATTTCCATAAAGGGAGGCAGTGCAGAATTGCAGTGTTTTCCTTTTTTGGAACAGGACAGGCGCTGGATCCTTTGTTGTCTCTTCTGTGCTTTTGAATAATCTTTATTTTCCATCACTATTTTGGTGATTTGAGAAGGAGGACTGGTTACAAGATATGCAGGTTTCTTAAAACACAACTAGAGATGTAGTTCCAGAAATTTCTTATCAAAATATTATGCCTGTTGCACACTATTACCTGGTGCTCTCCCAGGATTGGGGAACATGTGGATCTCAGATATTGTTTCATAACAATTAGCATCCAGGATGCAACATGATGGCCATAACAGAAGGCCCAGAAATCTCTTCTTTCTATTCTCCTGCAGTTCAGGTTGTAATATTTCCTCTTACAGGAGAATACTAAAATGGGCATGTGTAAGCAACTATGAAAATCCATTAAAAGATATCATGCACCTTTAATGTTGAGTAGTGTTTTATACAGCTACATGTTGGTACCTTCAAGTTAGTATTGACTCCTGGTGACTGCCTGGAGTAGTTCTTGCAGTTTTCTTGGCAAGATTTCAGAGGTGATTTGCTATTGCCTGCTTCCTAGGGCTAAGAGAGAGTGGCCCAAGGTCACCTAGCTACAGTAGCTTCGTATCTAGGATGGGACTCTTGGTTTCTAACCTTAATCACTATACCAAACTGGTCCTGTTAGATATAATTACTGACATTTTAAATATGTTCCAATTATCTTCTGCCTTTTTAAGTTAATGGAACAAAAGTAACTTGCCTCAGTCCTAAGAGAGAAACTATTTAAACATATCCCAATGCATATTTATTTTTCATTATGCAAAATATGTAATATTTAAACATGCATGTTTTATTATACCCTTTGTAGAGATTTCATTTTATAAGGGGTAAATGTAGCCATTTAGTTTATCCAAGTGTATTAACTGCAAATCTAAATGTAATATTTGGAAGTAAATTTCACAAGAATCAATGGGAGCCACTTGTAGATAAATAATTTAAAATCAAGTTTATAGTCACATTTGATAGATGACTTCAGATAAAGCTGTATCTCTAAGCAGAATTCCAAGAGAATCACATTGAACTTATTAAGATTTACAACATGCTTAGACTCACAGTAGCATACAAGCTTGATTATCTATTTTGTTTACAGTTTTGGTATAGTACAAGGCAAAGATCAGATAGCCCACTTCTAACCCATACAAACCTTTGTTCCTACATGTTGCAGATAAATATCATGATATCATCACTTAGTTGAACTGTCACTCTAAAATGATGCTCTAAGATTTCCTCGTGGACTCGAATCTTCCAGTGTCAAAGCCAGAGATAAAATGCCTGTTTAAAATTTAGGAGTGGATTGACAAGGGAAAGTAGGGGTCTATTTTGTGTTACTCCAGAATGTGTCATTAGGAGTGAAATAACTCTGCTAATTGGTTCCAGATTGCAAACATAATACGGTAATAAGGTAGATCTCAATCAGAAGGTCATCAGCTACAAATTTATCAGTGATCTTATCCTGTATTATTTCCAGGTGATAGCCAGAACTGAATGGTAATAAGAAAGGATCCACATTTTTCTCCTGTTTTGAGTTGATTTTCCATATGCATAAACTATTTCCTTATTTTTGTATTTATACCCTCTCTTGCCAAAGTAAAAGTTGCATCCAGAGAAAATGTAGAGAGCAAATATTTAAAAAGTGCCGCCGCTCATCAGAGATTAAAATACTTTTCCACTGGTTGAAACATTGATGCTTTGATTAATTCCCTGCCTATATCTAAGAGAAAGTTAATATATGTGCAAAGTTCTTCTTCCCTATATCCACCAAAATATGAAAACTTATTTATGTCAAACATAGAATGATTAAAAACTTATAAACTTACAAAGAACTGTATAAACTTTATTATTGTGCAGTAAAGATTGTGTAACAGCAATGTTTGAATGCTAGTTTGTTTATATAATTTTGAATAAATTTGAAACCATAATTATTGTATCAAGTTTGCCAAATAGGTTTAATGAACTATAAATCCCAGATTGCTTATAAAAGTGAAGTGCAGTATTCCTTATTCTGCTTAGATTATAATACTAGATTTGTTAATATTTGCTCTATTTGTGTTTAAATATTTGTATAATCATCCTGTTCTGGTTAGCCAGGCATATATTAAATGGGAATAACAGTCAGAACTTAATTATATTTAATAGATTGACAGTGATTTTCAGAATAATCATTATGATGTAATAGTGGATAAAAGGAAACATTTGAATACATTATTCCAGGAAAAAAAATCTCAGTTCATACCCCTTAATTTTTTGGCATCTTCATCTTCTAGTACTTTATGAACTGGAAGAAGCCATTGATCTCAAACAACATTTTTCAAAAAGTCTGTGAACAGAAACAAAATGAGGGGATTATTTCAACATTTATTTTGGAATTGTTTAATGTGTTTTATATACACTGGAGTAAATTTACTTGAACTTAATGGTTTTTCAGACCAAACCGCTTTCAGACAGCTGTTCTTTACCTCATAGCTCCACATGTGTTTGGATTATGGTTCCCAGTAATTCCAACCACCATAAAAAAGAAAAATAGGTTAGAAAATGCTCTTTAAAAAAATATATGGGTGAGTGATAGAAAATCAAAAATTATTTCTGTTCATGATCATTGATACTTCATTTGGCTATCAGATATTTTTTTCAAAATCATTTATTTTGGATTATTCTATGCACGTTACTGAAGAAAGTAGTATTCTTTAATATTAAAAATCTCTCCAGAATACAGTATATCTATCATTTGAAATGGACACTGAAACCTTTAAGTATTTTCATATTTAAAGTAAGTTAAATTTACTTCATAGAAGTGTATAGAACTTTAGGTCAGTGCTAAAATCATTTTTAAAATTTACTTTTATTTATCTTAATTGGATAGCTGCCTATCTCATATAAAAGTGACTTTTATCAAATGCTATTTATTCAGCCAGGGCTATACATGATGTTCAGTTTCCTTATGTATTTTTAGAAAATTCAGTCTTAAAGGTTGCAGCGTGAAGCAGAATCTAAGGGCGAAAAGATTAATTCTTTTGTTTGCAGTAGTTTATATCAAAAATTGTTTTCCACACCACATTTCTTTTCTAGCATAATGTATAGGTTGTTTTCCAGCAGAAGAATGAGATTGGGATGTTTTTAAAACAGCTTGGTAAAAGAATGATGTGGCATCCCATATATTGCTTCATATATTAGCTTTCATAGTTGCAGTGTGTATGTATGTGTGTTTGAAATGAGGGAAAAACTATGCAATTTAGACTTGTAATTAGTTTGTCCCTTATAGTGCTATCTTGTGGAATTTATTCAGACATGCATAAAATAATTATATATATTTAAACTACTACCCCATTGTTTACTAAAGCTGGATTCTGCATAATCTCCATACCTTTCTCCCTCCCTTTGTTCTGTGTACTAGGTTTTGTAAAACTAATACTGAACCTTCAGATATGTTTTACTAGTATTTAGGGATACTTTAGGATTAAAGTTTCTATAGAGACAGAAATGTTTATGAGAGGCTTTTTTTATGGCTTTGGAAAAGCTTACAGTATAAATGTTTTAACTAAAGTGCTCATGAGGGAAAGATTATCTGCCAAGGGCATTAATAGAAGGGCTGCAGTTGGTGTGTTTACATGCATAATTTTGTGATAGAGGAGGAAATGTTTATCCTTAACTACTTCATTTTTTTACCTTCTGTTCATCATTATCTTTATAGTTAAGCTGTTGATAATACTTCAGTTGCTATAGAATTAATTAATTTTGGTAACTTTTAAATAGTGTGACCGTGTGTAGCCTAAATCAAATCAAAAGAAAAGTAATGTGCTCTTTAAACCAGATTGATAAATGGATTGGGAAGAAATGTTGCTTTAGATCCTGAGATTCTTTCAAGGTTTCTTAAATGAGTTTGAACAAGGCTAAAGAAGTGTGAATCCTAAAATATCCAGCTTCTTCTTCTTCTTCTTTTTATTGAAAAACAAACTTTATTAAACATAAAAAGATAAAATACCATATCGAGTATATACAGAATACATTTATATTAATCCGAACATCATTATTTACTCACAACAAAAATAGAAAAAGAAAACCAAACAAAACAGAAATTTTTTTATTAGGCATCATCAAAGAAAACCATAGGAAAGAAACAAAATATTTAATATTACATATAATTACAGCAGCCAGATTGGCACTAGCTCAATATTTGAAAATGGATCAATTGCCAACAGATCAACTAATAATCCCAAAAAATTACAATTGTGCGGAAATGGATAAATTAACATTTGAGTTAAAAGATAAGGTAGACTCAAAATACTACACGGCGTGGAATAGATGGTACGACTGGATAATTCAAAAAAAAGGAGAGTAAAGGTAAAATTCTGTAAGACAATAAAATTAACAAATAGGCATCCTCAACAAGATAAAGGATGTGAAAAAGTCACTTTCTACATTTTTTTCCTCTTTTTTTGGTTTAAACTCTATTTCCTCTGCTGTTATTTTTGTTAACCAAGTTTTTATTTTTTTTCCAGTATTTCCTAATTTTTGGGCAAAGCCACCAGACATGAGAGAAAGTGCCCTGTGCCTGTTTGCATTTCCAGCAAGTTGGGTTTAAATTCGGATACATCTTCGCTAATCTCGAAGGGGCCAGATACCATCTATACCATATTTTATATTGATTCTCTTTATAAACTGCTGATTTTGTCATGGTATAATTAGCTTCCCACACTCTTTCCCCGTCCTCTAATTGTATGTTATGTCCAATATTACTTGCCCATGCTATCATTTGTCCTTTTACTAATTCTTCTGCTAAATTGAATTCCAATAAGTATTTATAAATTTTTGAAATTAATTTTTCTTCCTTGGCTTCTAAAAGTTTATCTAATCGGTTCGGTTTTAGTTCAATTCCTCCTTCCTCTTGATCCTTTTTGTATCTTGTTTTTATTTGTAAGTAGGGCCACCAGTCTATCTGTATTCCTTGTTCTCTAAGTTATTCCTGTGTTTTTAGTATTCCCTGGGAGTCCAATATTTCATTATATCTTATCATTTTTTGTATTGTATATCCAGCTTCTAATGGGACAGTTATCAGGTCTGTAAATTTTCACTAAGCTTTCATTAATCCTGATATATATATATATATATATATATATATATATATATATATATATGTATGTATATATATATATATATGTATATATATATATACATAAATGTTAGATAGATAGTTAATATAGTTTAGATAGTTGATAGCTAGACAGACAGAACCAATGGAGGAGAATATATGTAGCTAAGGATTGAACTGTGGAATCTTTGATGGTCTCTGAGCTTGTTTGTTTTCTTGCAGAAATTATCTAGTTATCTAGATAAAATATTAGATAATATTATCTAGATAATATTTTTAGTGCTAGAAGGGAGTGGGGTATGCTCTCTGTTTATATAGAGAAACTTGCTTTGTCAGTGTTGGTAGGGATATTGTTTTTCCTTGGTAGTTCTTTGATTAGGCTGTTGTTGCTGCTTGATTGTTTTGTCTGGCACCAATCCTGGTGCTAATCCCTTTCTTTGCTCTTGAAACAGTTGGTGTTCCCCTGCCTTTTTTATATCCACACTAATCTTTTCCTGTCTCCATGTTGTTGTCCAGGGTACAAGTGGTTTGTCTCTTTCTTCTGGATGATACATGCATAGTCTTTTTCCAGAACGCTGCTGCTACACTCCAGGATAGGGTTAAACCCTCATTTCTGCCAGCAACTGAGAGAACTTTACTAAATTAACTTCCTACTCTGTGCTCTAACCACACCCCTTTTGCACACAGTTCCCCAGTCTTTCTTTCAGTTGCTGCCAGACTGAGAGGGTTTTTCTCTGTGCTCTGAGGTAAGCGTTAGGCCTTTATTTATTTTTGATTAGCCCCTTTTTTAAACTATATTTGGTTGTTTTAGGTTCCCAAATTCTCCTGTTTTTTTCTCTTTGTTTCTGTTGCCTCCCTGCCTGCCTGCTGTCAGTCGGGTTCGTGCCTGGGATTCAGGTTGTCCCGACCAGCGCATTTCTCGCGCCCACAGCCGCCAATCTCTGTCCCTGTGGGGCGGATCAGGCCGGATCGTACTTGCAGAGGAGTTTGGGGGCTGGGGCTTCGCTCGCGCCGCCGTCTCGTGAGGAGAGGACAGGGCGGCGCGGCGATTTGGTGAGGCGGCTAGCGAGAGCGCTACCGCTGAGGAGCCCGTGCGGACGACCGTCCCATCAGGTTGCTGCGGGCGGCGTCTTGTTTGGCTTGACGATTTCCCCACGTGGAGCTCTGATAGCCGTTGGTAAGGGGTGAGGCGTGGCGCATGGTCGCTCGCCACCCTCCGGCTGCGGGGAAATCGTCTTGAGACCCTCCCCACATGGCGACCCCGGTGGAGGCACCAGGGAGTCTGCGAGAGCCCCAGGGACAACGCGGCATGATTAGCGACCGCCATTTTGGCTCCGTGACTGCGTGGCCGCCATTTTGGATTTGGGCGGCCGCCATTTTAAACTAGCCACGTGGAGTGCCCCTGCCGCTGTGGGACTGCTAGGCCTTTGGAGGGCCTACTCTGCGACATCCAAGGGGTGGCACAACTCAACTTTCAATAAAGACGGAAGTTGCATCTGACCCCACCAGACTTTCACCTGCTGGCTGGTGGGGGGGGGCAACTAACCGGCTGTCCCATCTATTTAGCCGGCTGTCCCCTCTGGCCTGGCCTAGTTCCCTGGAGAGGCTGAGTTTTTCATATTTTTCCCTTTTGGGTCCTTAAGTTAAGAGTGTGCCATTGCGTTGCCCTTCCTGAGAGGAAGATCGCTGCTGCTCCCTTCTCATTTTGATTTATTTATATACATACATACATACATACATACATACATACATACATACATACATATATATATATATATATATATATATATATATATATATATAAAAAGCCACGCTTCCTTGACACATAGGTGGGCGACTGGCTTATATGATGGCGGATTCATCATTTTCCTCTGATATAGAGAGGGAGGCTAGCCCGGTCAGATCGACCAAGTCTCGATAGAAGCAGTCGACCAAGCGGTCCACGGCGGGAGGCCACAAGTCCCGGTCCACTAAGTCATCCTCTACGACAGACAAGGACGAACTTCGTCGTCATAAGGCCTTGGAGAAACAATGCGAGAATGCCAGGCAGGCTTCGGCTTCCTCTTCGGGCCGGGACACGGGGCTCGCGCAGCAGACATCGTGTACTCCTTCAGCTCCGGAGCGGAGGGCAGTCCAACCCATACCGTTGGCGTTGCAGAAGGGCGTGTCCCAGTCGATGCCGGATGTCTCGATAGTTGGTCTGGATTCCTTCCCGCCTCCACGACGCCAACCGTCTGCCACTTTCACACCTACGGCAGCGGGGCTCTGCCCTGTGGACCATTCCCCACCTCCTTCTCAGTATGACTTCCAGTCGATGCTTTTTACTGCCTTAGCATCTATTATGGCGGCGGGCGCTCAAAGTGCAGCAATGACTTCTCCTGCGGGGACCTCCGTGGCAGGTTTGGGAGCTGCGGGATCTCGCAGGACCCGCTCCCCCTCGCGTCTGGAATCTGATTCGTCTGAGGCTTCGGACCAGGAGGAGGAGGTGACAGAGGACCTCGAGTTTTTGGAGGATGAGGGCCTTCCTCCTGACTCACCGGCGTTCACAGGGTTGTTCCGGCCTGCGTTATTTAAGTCCCTGCTTCACAAGGCCCGGCTGACAACGAATCTGGGGTCGGTGGGGGCTCAACCCCCGGCGTCCCAGCCCGAATCTGGCCCGCATGATGCTTTGTTCAAACAAGTCAAGCAGGAAAAAGATTTCATTCCGTGTCAACTGTTCACGGATGTGTTGCAGGCGCCTTGGAGCCAACCGGGGTCGTCTACCACGCCCAGTAACCTTGACAAGAAACTGTTCTGTTCGGCACCCGAGTTGGAAGCAATGTTGGACTTGCCCACGGTGGATGCTCCGGTGGCCAGCCTCACTTCTCAATCTATGGTGTCATCTGATCCTCTTGAAGGACTAAAATCAGAAGACAGGCGTACCGAACTTGCTTTCAGGAGATCACATCAGGCCGTAGCTTGGACGGTCAGAACGGCCATGGCCACGTCGTTCTTCAATCGAGCTTCTCTGATTTGGCTGTGTCAACTCCAAGAACGGCTCCCGCCGGAGGAACAGCGTATGCATCATGATATAAATAAGTTCATCGCGGCCACGGAATACTCAGTGGATGCCTCGCTGAACTCTGTCAAGTTTGCATCCCGGGCGATGGCGGCTTCCATCACGTCATGTCGCCTGTTTTGGCTTCGCCCGTGGAAGACGGATGTCAAGGCCAAATGGAAGCTAGCGGCGGCTCCGTACAAGGCCTCCAACCTGTTTGGCGCGGCTTGGATCCAGTCCTGGTGGAGGACAAAGACAAACGGAAGATTATGCCTTCTTCTCGCAAACAAGACAGGTGCTATACTCCGTACTCACAGCGTCAGCCCTTTCGGCCTTATTCGGGGCAGGCGGGCCCCTCCATTTACAGACAGCCCTTCCAGCATTCCGATTGTTTCGCAGATAGACAACGCTTCAGAGACCGTGGCAGACCTCATTCCGTGTCGAAGCGTCCCTACCGCGGGGCCAACTCTAAGCCTTTTCGCAGAGGCAAATGACTCACCGCCTCCCGGTCCCGTTAGCGGTCGACTTCAAGCCTTTCGTCACCAGTGGGACCGATCCACGACGGACGAGTGGGTCCGTCGCACGATTTCAGAAGGCCTCTCAATAGAATTTTCGGAGCGCCCCCCCGACGTTTCCTTCGATGTCCTGTGCCACTGTCCATGGACCGTCGCATCCAGATGGAGGAGGAGATCTCTCACCTCTTGGAGATCAGGGCGATAGAACTGGTTCCGGTGGAGCAACAAAGGATCGGATTCTATTCCGTCCTGTTTTTGATGCCGAAGTCTTCGGGAGGCGTCCGGGGGATTCTCAACCTCAAGGACTTGAATCGTATGGTACGTTATCGGCGGTTCAAAATGCATTCCCTTCGCTCGATCCTGGCTTCGATTCGTCCAGGGGACTTGATGCAATCGGTAGACCTACGAGAGGCCTATCTGCATGTTCCGGTGCTTCCTTCGCATCGTCAATTTCTGCGCTTCGAGTATGCGGGCAGTCATTACCAATATTGTGCGATGCCGTTCGGACTTTTGTCAGCTCCCCGGACTTTCACAAAGTTGGTGGCGGTGGTGGCAGCAACACTCAGTGCCATACCGGTCAGAGCGCTCTGTTACCTGGACGATGTACTGGTCCTTTCGGCATCCAGACGACGAGCAGTGCGAGACATGGAGCAAATGCTCTCGGCATTCAGGGAGCACGGCTTCACCATCAATCTGGACAAGAGCCACCTCGTCCCTTCAACCTCGATTTTACATCTCGGGACAGTAATAGATTCTGGGAAGGGGCAGGTTTTCCTATCAGAAGACAGAGTGAGAAGCATTCTTTCACTCCTGGACCAGGTCTTGACCCGGAGGTCAGTTCCACTGTTGACGTTGTCCCAGTTGTTAGGGAAGATGGTGTCGTGCTTCCGCATTGTGCCGTGGGCGCGCAGACATTCTCGTCCGTTACAGTGGCTCCTGCTTCCCTTTCAGAGGGAAGGCAGCTCCAATTCAGCAAGGAAGGTGCTGGTCTCTCCGCGAGTTCGTCTATCGCTACATTGGTGGAAGTCGACGGCCATTCGGAGGGGATGCAGCTTCCTGGAGCCAGAACGGACTGTCATCACCACCGATGCCAGCCTTCACGGCTGGGGAGCTCACCTGGGTGCACAGGTGTCCCAGGGACAGTGGACTCAGGCGGAACGCTCGCACAGTATCAACCTTCTGGAGCTTCGAGCGATCCATCTCACTCTGTTACATTTCAGGATTCAGTCTCACTCGACTCGGAGCGCTGCTACGTTGGCCGCCTGGGCTACCCAGGCATCGGTGTTGGACATCTGCAGAGCAGCCACGTGGACCTCCTTGTCCCCGTTTATTAGACACTATCGCATTGACATTTATGCTTCTGCGGAAGCGTCATTTGGGCGGAGAGTTTTGCAAACTGTGGTGTCTGGTCCCTCTCTAGGGAGCAGTGTGTTGCCTGACCCTGAGAATTAGGCTTGGGTATGTCCCTATCCTGGAGTGTAGTAGCAGCGTTCTGGAAAATGGACGTTGTCTTACCTGAACGTCCCTTTTCGGAACGCTGCGGATACACTCCATTTCCCTCCCCATTTGGTTTACGTTTGTTTCTGTGTTTGGATTCTGGTTGGATTAATAAAGTGGTTTTGTGTTTCACATGCTGTGTCTTCGTTCAAGACTGGGGAACTGTGTGCAAAAGGGGCGTGGTTAGAGCACAGAGTAGGAAGTTAATTTAGTAAAGTTCTCTCAGTTGCTGACAGAAATGAGGGTTTAACCCTATCCTGGAGTGTATCCGCAGCGTTCCGAAAAGGGACGTTCAGGTAAGACAACGTCCATTTTGTGTATGTGCAGCATCTGTTTTCTTCTGGATTCTCTAGTATTTTGTCACTTGCTGTAGATTCCTTGTTTACAAAACCATTTTTCAAGAAGGCATTTATAGCTTCTATAGAACTTGACTGATTGCCAGACTGAAATTTCTCTATATACATTTAATCCTGGAGATTTAAAGTGATGAACACAAACAACTTTTTGTAGTGTGTTTGAGCCTTCATTTGGATAATAACCTGTATAGACAAGAGAGCGGGGGGTTTTTTCTTCCCTAAACCGTGTTTTTAACTGCAACTTTAGTTGAAATGGTCCTTCCAGCATCAGCAGTATCTTGATGTAATTGACAAGAGGTGCTGGATGCCTGCTGAGTCAGCCAAGTGTGTGCTTGCCAAGTGACTGCAGTAGAAAGAAGGCTTTTGCTAGCCTCAAATAGAGCAAAGCCAGTATGCCGGTGTGTGTGTGTGTGTCCTGTTGTTTAATGCCATCTTAACTTTGTACTCTTTTCTGAGTTGGTATAAACTTTACAGTAAGAGTAGTTGCTGTTTGTTCTCTCTCTGAACTGATTTTCTAGATTGGACTGTGTTATGAATCTTTTAATTCATTTTACAAAAATTGAAATAAGGCAGAGCATTTTGTCATGTTTGTGTATATTTTTTCCCCATAAAATAGATCATCCTGTAATAGCCCAGCTCTAATTTTAACCTACTGGGTTTCTATGACTGAATGGGTTCCCAGTACAATTGTTGAGTCTGTCAAAAATTGTCATTGAAGGATGTAACTAATTACTGAAATTTATTTTTTGATCTCACTGAAAAAACTTGGCTTGAGCTTTCTAACGAAAAGCATCATTTCTGTTAGCCTGTTTTATTTCAGTTCAAATTTGTTCTTTAACAGTTCTGTTTGCAATACAAATACACACATCCGTCCTTATTCCTTATGTACTGCTATCATGAGACGCTTGAACTAAATTTATGAATTTTTGTTTGTGTAATATTTTGATTACATCTGCTTACAAATTCTTTTTGGCATAATGCTTGCATATTATTTATTTTCAGTTTGGGAGACTACAGGTAGTGCTTGACTTACAACAGTTCATTTAGGGACTGTTCAAAATTACAACAGCACTGAAAAATGTGACGTATGCTTAAATTTACAACCTTTGCAGCATCTCCACGATCATGTGATCAAAATTCAGAAGCTTGGCAACTGTCTCATATTTATGATAGTTGCGGTGTACCCAAGGTCATGTTATCCCCTTTTGCAACCTTTTCCCAAGCAAAGTCAATGAGGAAGCCAGATTCACTTAACAACTGTGTTACTAATTTAACAGCTGCAGTGATTCATTTAACGTGTAGCAAGAAAGGTCATAAAATGGGGCAAAATTCACAAATTGTCGAGGACTACCTGTATATTCTCCAACTTTCTTGTATTAGAAGATGGTTATTATATTTATCTCTACAATTATATGTTGTTCACAGTTTGTCATATTTCATCCCTCTCCTTTTTAAAAACAGCTACCTTTGGTTGTTAAGAATTGGACCTATGTAAACCTTATTTGCAAATGTGATTTTTAAAAAAATCAAGAATGTGTTTGAAGTAGTGGTTAAGGCATCAGGCTAGAACTGGGAGTCCATGACTTCTAATCCTGACTTATGCACAAAGGCAGCTGGATGACTTTGGGCCAATCTCTCACTCAGTTCTAGGAACGAGACAGTGGCAACCACTTCTGAAATCTTGCCATGAAAACTGTAGAGACCTGACTGCCTGGACAATGGGGAGAGAGGGGGGAATCAAAATTTTGAGTTAGGAAAAAAAATAGATTAAGATATATGGGTAACATAAAATGGGAAACTGATAACCAAGTGTCAGTTTTTAGGCATTGTTGCCGAGTATACAGAAGTATTTCCATTTGTGTTGTTAAGTGGATGAAGTGTCCTAATTCTATTTTAGATTTGGTCCTTTATAAGAAAAGATTGTCATTCATATTGTGGAAAAATCCAATCAAAGAAACAAAAAACCAATAATTCTTACTTAGAGATTCAGAAGTTTATTTCAGTAATAATTTGGAACATAAGACAACCATCATTACATTAACTTACATACAACTTACATTAATAACCCATTACAATGAGGTCCACTGACATAACTGGTTCAGTAAAGACAGCTATGGGCCAGTGGCCCCGATCTGCTTTAGAACTCTGTTATCATAAAAGAGGACCTGACCTGGGGCACTCACATTGCAGCACTGGTCAAAAGGGCCCAGCAGAGATTATACTACCTGAAACTTCTCAGGAAACAACAACTGAATGAAAAACTGCTGGTGACCTTCTACCGCTGCACCATAGAGAGTATTTTAACTTATTGCATCTGTGTATGGTTTGCCAATTGCACAGATAGGACAGCACTTCAGAGGGTCAATGTCATTGCCCAGAAGAGCATTGGTTGCCCTCTCCCCTCTGTGGAAGAGCTTTATAGCTCCCCCTGCCTTAAGAAAGTTCAAAGCATTCTTAAAGATCCATCTCATCCTGGGCTCCCTTTTTTTGAACTATTATGATCTGGCAGACGGTACAGGATAATAAAAACAAGGACAAATAGGCTGAAAAACAGCTTCTATCCAGGGCAGTAACTATATTGAATTCTACTATATATTGCAATATTAATGAGGTACAGGTTTTCAATTCAATTGTATAGAATGTGAAGGATGTGTGTTTGTGTTTTATTTTTATAATTATAATGTACATTGAAGATGGCATTTAATTTCGTTGTACGAGGTGCAATGATAAAGTAAGTAAGTAAGAACTCAAACTACATACTTTACAAAATCACACTTCACAGTTAGCAATGGCTCAGCAGGATTACAAATAGTTTTCCACTGTGCTGCTCCTCCAATCCATGGATGGGTAGCTTCTCCTTAGTTGCTGGGCAGAACTGAGTGCTGATCTCCTTCCTGTAAAGTGGCCACGCCCACGCTGTCCAATCAGCTCCAGTCTTTCTCACTCAGTTGCTGTGAGAACTAGCAATTCTGAGTGCTCTATAGTATAAATTCTAATATTTCCTTGTTTATTATTTTTGTCTCCTTCCCTTTGTGTTTCAATACTTAGTTCTTTAAAGTGAATTTCGGGGCTGCTGAGACACGCGCGAGCTTGGGGCTCCAAGTCGCAGTCTCTGCTGCCTGCATAGGCTAGCAGCCTTCCGGATCCGACCCGGCCGGACGGATCCGTGTATAATCGTTGCTGGCCGTCGCTTGGAAACTGATCGGACGGCCTGAGGCAGCGTGGACGCGTGCGAGCTTGGGGATCCAAGCCGCAGTCCCTACCGGCTAGATTCAGCCAGTAACCTTCCGGATCCGACCCGGCTGGGCGGATCCGTGCGAAGCTGTAGATCGCCATCACCAGAGCCATCGAGACGGTAGGACTGACATCGCCGCAGCGTCAGGGACGTTAACGGCTCCGTTTCTTTGGCCGGCGAAAGTAAGAACAGCTGGGAAGCGCCTGGAGCGCCGTGGGCATTTTAACCTCCCGCCGAAGCCGCGTTTGCATTGACGGCCGCCAATATAGGAGGAGGAGGCTGTGAGGCCCTAGGGCCGCCATTTTAGAAGCAGGCGGCCATTTTGTGGCACCATACCAAAGGCCCCAGGATTATTTTGTTGGACTGGCTATTGTTGAAGGGCTTGAGCTCAGCGATTTCTGAGCCTTTGACCCACATTCTAAGGGGGCAGATTTAAGGTGGATCATCCTATTGGCTGTGCCCCGTGTAACACCTTGGCTGACATTTGAGCTCAGCGTCTTCTGAGCCTGTTAAATTTTATCTTAAAGGGCGCATTCCCCATCTGAAAGCCGCTGAACAATAAGTCACCTGTCAACGTGTACTTTTCGCTTCTCTGCTTTCCAGTCAAAGATGGCGGATATCCCACTATCTTCGGACTCTGAGCTGGACTGTTCTCCCCCGCGCATTCAACAACCAGCTCGGGCGAAAAAGACCAAGACCAAATGGGGGCGGCATCATGCTCAACCAAGGTCTAATAAAGCAGAGCAACGTAGGCACCAGGTTTTAGAAAAACAATTTGAGAAGGCCCGTCAGCAGTCATCAATTCCTGGTCAGTCCTCGGTGGCGGATGATGGAGCAGGCCCGTCCAGAGCCTTCCAACTGGGATCATCTTCGGGCGGACAGGTTTTGCAAGCCTCTTCTAATCTTCGCCAGTCTAGAGGCGTTTCTATGTCACTACCAGATGTGTCGGGCCAATCTGTTCCAGAATGTTCTGCTCAAAGGCGTTTACCCGAAGCGACTTTTACACCAACTGCTGCTGGCCTTCGGCCTGATTTACCGGATAATTCTGTTAATTTTCAGGCTGCCTTGTCAGATGCGTTAGCTAAGATTCTGGCGGCGGGGATTCAGCAAGGTGCGGTGGGTTCCGCTCCTCCTTCCATTGATCCACCGGTACCAGTTCGAGCTGAACCTAGACCAGCGCAACCTGCCACTCGCCAGACTGACGAAGTATCGTCGGATGAATTCGAATCCGGCGAGATTTGCCCTGAGGACGTAGAATTTTCGGAGGACGAAGGCCTCCCACTGGACAGACCTGTTTTTACTAGCCTTTTCCGTCCGTCTGTTTTTAAATCACTCCTACACAAAGCCAAACTTACCACAAAGTTTGGCGTTTCGGACGTTCAATCGGACAGTAATTCTCAAGCACCACACGATGCTCTTTTTCAGGTCTCGAAACCGGAACAAGACGTCATTCCTTGTCCCCCGTTGTTCTCAAATGTCATCAATTCGGCCTTTGGTCAGCCAGGCTCTTTGTCTTCACCAAGTGGCATTGATAAACGTCTCTACGCCTCAGCTAAAGAACTGGAGAATGCACTGGCCATACCTTCTGTTGACCCTCCTGTGGCTGGTTTATCTACGTCTTCTTTACTGACATCAGACGTGGCAGATGGCCTAAAAGCTGAGGACCGAAAGATGGAACTTGGGTTTCGGAAAGCACACCAGGCGGCAGCTTGGGCAATAAAGGCGGCCACAGCGACTTCATTTTTCAATCGCGCCGCTCTAATCTGGCTCAGACAATTGCAGGAGAGATTACCACCTGATGACACACGGCTACATCAGGACATTAATAAGTTAGTGGCCGCAACTGAATATTCGGCCGACGCATCTCTCACGGCAGCCAAGTTTGCTTCCAGATCTATGGCAGCGTCTGTAACAAATCGTCGTTTGTTTTGGCTCCGTAATTGGAGGGCGGATGCCAGAGCCAAGTGGAAGTTAGCGTCCGCTCCATATTCAGCTCCATCTCTCTTTGGTGCCGCTCTGGAACCGATTTTAATAGAGGACAAGGACAAGCGCAAAGTCCTCCCATCCTCCTTTCATCGATCTGAGAGGAGATACACACCTTATTCTCAGCGGCCGCCCTTTCGGACCTACTCAGGGTCAGGCGGACCCTACTTTCCTCGTTCATATTCCCAGTCTTCGGACAGGACCATGGACAGACAACCCTTTCGGGACCGCTCACGGGGCCAGTCCCAGTCGAAACGCCCCTTCCGAGGCTCCAGTTACCGTCCAGCTCGCAGGGGCAAGTGACGCCCCCGAGTCAGGTCCTATTGGGGGTCGACTCCAGCACTTCCACCTCCAGTGGGACCTATCGACAACAGACGCTTGGATCCGTCATACGATTCAACAGGGCCTTCACATCGAATTCCACTCCACACCGCCCAACAGATTTCGCAGCTGTCCTGTTCCTCTGTGTTCCCTGAAAAGACAACTCATGGATGCAGAAATAACGCATCTTCTTTTGATCAAGGCGATAGAACCAGTGCCCCAGGGACAGGAATGCACCAGATTTTATGCTACCTTGTTTCTGGTGCCCAAGTCATCGGGCGGTCACAGGGCCATCTTGAACCTGAAGAGTCTCAACCGATACGTTCGGTATCGCAGGTTCAAGATGCATTCCCTTCGGTCGATTCTGGCGGCGGTCAGACCCAACGACCTTCTGCAATCTGTGGACCTGCGCGAGGCCTACTTACATGTCCCAGTGCATCCTCTCCACCGTCGTTACCTGAGGTTCGCCTACAACAACAACCACTATCAATATTGTGCGATGCCCTTCGGGTTGTCATCGGCACCCAGAACTTTTACCAAACTGGTGGAGGTAGTGGCAGCGGCTGTCAGGGCGCACACAATCCGATTAATGTGTTATCTGGACGATATTATCGTCATGTCGATGTCGCATGCTCAGGCTATGAGGGACATGGAGTTGGTTTTACAGATTTTCCAGGCCCACGGTTTTTCCATCAACCGTCAAAAGAGCCACTTCTGCCCAACAACCCGTTTACATCATCTGGGAGCGGTGATAGATTCGCAACTGGGCCAGGTATTCTTGTCCCCGGCTCGCATTCAGGACCTCAGGGCAATGGTGAGCCAGGTGCAAGGTCAGAGGAAAGTGCCACTTCTGCTACTATCTCAACTGCTAGGGAAGATGGTGTCCTGTATATCCATCGTGCCGTGGGCTCGCAGGCATGCCCGTCCCCTACAGTGGCTGCTGCTTCCCTTCCAGAAGCAGGGCCGCGGCACTTCCAGATATCCAATTGCCTTGCCTCCTCAGGTTCATCTATCGCTTCGGTGGTGGAGGACTTCCGCAATTCAGAAGGGGTGTCTGTTTCTCGAACCCAACCGACTGGTCCTGACATCCGACGCAAGTCTACACGGTTGGGGGGCTCATCTACAGGACGCGGTGGTACAAGGTCAGTGGTCTCCGGCGGAGCGGGCGAACAGCATCAATTGGCTGGAATTGAGAGCTGTTCGTCTCGCGTTACGCCACTTCCATCACATCCTCGAGGGCCAACGTGCTGGTCCGAACGGACAACATCACCACCAAGGCACACATAAATCGGGAGGGGGGGCACCCGCTCCAAAGCCTTGATGATGGAGTCCGAGAGACTGTTAGCCTGGGCGGAACTCCACACAGCGTCTCTGGTGGCAGACCACATTTCGGGACAGTCCAATGTGATGGCAGACTGGCTCAGCAGGGAGCACATCGACCCTGCGGAGTGGAGCCTGAACCATGCCGTCTTCGATCAGCTGACACACAAATTCGGGCAACCTCAGGTGGACTTGTTTGCCACTGTTCAGAACGCCCAGCTACCCCGCTTCTACTCCCGCTATCCAAGCGCAAGATCAGAGGGCAGCGATGCGCTACGTTGCCCGTGGCCCACCGGACTTCTTTATGCCTTCCCCCCGATTCCTTTAATCCCTCGCTTACTTCGGAAACTGATCCGGGAGGGTGCAGAGCTGTTGCTGATAGCCCCACTATGGCCTCGGAGACCATGGTATGCAGATCTGCTGGAGCTCTCCATCGTTCCACCCTGGACGTTATCGGCCCGGACAGACTTGCTAACTCAAGGGGTCGTCGTCCACCCAGACCCGCAATGGCTCCGATTAACCGCCTGGCGTTTGAGTGGCTCCAGTTACAGAAGGACAGACTGTCTGTTGGGGTCATCTCTGTGATTCAATCTGCCAGGCGTCCCTCCACGACACGAATTTACGAGGCTTCGTGGCGTGCCTTTACCTCTTGGTGCCTATCGCACCACGTGGATCCGACTTCTCCGGATATCCCAGATATCTTGGACTTTTTACATGACGGCCTCTCCAAAGGCCTCGCCCCAGCGACATTGAGACGCCAGGTGGCAGCTTTATCCACTGTTATCACCTGGGAGCGCCACCACACTCTCTCATCGAATCCCAGAATTCGGGCCTTTTTACACGGTGCCACCAACATCTCACCACCAGTGGTACATAGGTTTCCGTCATGGGATCTACCATTGGTTCTTAAAGCTCTAACTTCAACACCGTTTGAGCCTTTAGCATCTACATCTCTAAAATTTCTTACCATCAAAGTCGCCTTTCTATTGGCGATTACATCCGCCCGGCGGGTGTCAGAACTCACCGCTCTATCCATACGCAAAGAGCTCTGTATCTTTCACAGTGACAGAGTCGTCCTGAGGTTAGACCCAACGTTTGTACCGAAGATTAATTCATTGTTTCACAGAACCCAGGAGGTGATAATACCTGATTTTTGTCCGAACCCTCGCCATCTGTCAGAGACTCTATGGCACACTCTGGATGTGCGTCGCGCACTTCGTCGCTATATCAGGCGTACAGAATCTTTCAGACAAACCGAGGCATTGTTCGTTTCCTTTCATCCTTCATCAATGGGGAAGAAGGTATCGACAGCTACAGTTGCGCGCTGGATCAAAAACTGCATAGCGACGGCCTACGACATCCAAGGCCGGCCTCGTCCTTCACATATTTCTGCTCATTCTACCAGGAGTGCAGCCGCTACGGCGGCTTGGTCTACACAGGCTTCAGTTCTGGAGATTTGCCGTGCGGCTTCATGGTCCTCCGCTTCGTCGTTTATTCGACATTATAAAATTGATTCGTATGCTTCAGCTGAAGCTTCCTTTGGTCGCAGGGTTTTACAACAGGTGGCCACAGCCCAGGTCTCTGAGAGCAGACAGCCCCCTCCCTGAGCAGTGAACTTGGGTACATCCCATCCATGGATTGGAGGAGCAGCACAGTGGAAAAAGGACGTTGTCTCACCTGAACGTCCATTTTCGGTGTGCTGCGACTCCAATCCATACCCACCCTTGGGCTTCTGCTAAGTTTGGACTTGTGACAGTTGTGTTGTTATTCCAGTTTGAGTTTTTTTCCAGTTTGAGTTCTGGCGCCTTCGTGAGGAAAGACTGGAGCTGATTGGACAGCGTGGGCGTGGCCACTTTACAGGAAGGAGATCAGCACTCAGTTCTGCCCAGCAACTAAGGAGAAGCTACCCATCCATGGATTGGAGTCGCAGCACACCGAAAATGGACGTTCAGGTGAGACAACGTCCTTTCTGATACATTTTGAATCTTTCTATCTAAAACTTTGGTCCATGTAGCTTTTTAGGACCTGCTTTTTCCACTTAAGCCTTATTGATTCTAATAGATCATTATATTACTTATCTATGATCATTATATTACATTACATATGTGTATCACCATATATATTTGAAATACTTATAAACAAATGTTTTAACACTTATGATAATTCACTGTTTTATGAAAAAGTGAAACATGGATTAATATGTTTAAATGCTTTAAAGAAATAGAAAGTATTATATTTTCTTATACTTTTACATTCAACAAAAGTTGTATATGATATAGAACTGTCATTTCAAGACTTGTGTGCCAGGTTTAGTTTCCATGATGTGTAATTTCTACAAGTACAGAGCAATGAGTTTAGTTTTTATGGCCAACTAATTGCACAAAGTAGAGGTCCCAGATATGTAGGCATTTCACACTTCACAGGGAAGTTGGTACTCCACTATAAAGTGAATGTCCATTTAATCTCAGTAGGTTGCAATTTAATCAGACATAATTATTGACTTTTTAAAGCCATAGCCAATTAGATGTGTTAATTATAAGTACTGCTGATAGTAACAACACCTATTGTAAGATGCAGCTTTGATTTCTACCTGCTAAATGGCAATAAATCTAGGATTGTTTTACCTTATCAGTGTGTCTGAAACTTATAATGAAGACTATATAGAATTTGTACTGTAAGAGGATTTTCATTTCTTTATTCTAAAATGAGCACATGGAACTGATTTGGTTTGCATTTATCATCTACAGGGGAAATGTAAACTTCGGTCTTTCAGCAGTTGTTTCTGCAAATTTGATATATTAACAGATTTTAAAAAAAGCAGTAGCCCCCTCCTCTACTGGTGCAGAAAGGAGACTTTTTATTCCAAAAATTCATCTGTGTGTATATGCAGAATTACAAGTAAGCATCAGCTTTTCCTTCATAATGTGGTGGTTAGCGAGATCACACACATTTGCTTTAGAGAAACAGAAGAAAGGTCAGTATAATCTAAGAACCCAATTTATCATATGTTAGGATTGTGATTAAATACAGAGTTTTAGAATCATGTGGTTGGAAGAGACTTTGGAGGTCTTACAGTTCAAGTGTCTGCCCAGTGCAGGAATCGTCAGACCATTTTGGACCAATGACTGTTCAGTCTTTTTCTGAAAATTTCCAGTGATGGAACACCCGGCTGTTCTGGTGTTTAATAACCCTTACACTCAGGATATTTTGGTTATTATGAGGGATTCCAGAATAGTTTTAATTTAGTGAATGTGTGATATCTAGCTTGAATTGCAGGACCTTGGATAGCTCTAGGCAGACAAATGTATTTGAGGAGAGCCCCAGCCCCAGGAAGGCATTTGAAGCAATACTTGCCTCATTTAGGGCTGTTTAGTCCTTTCTGATTTACTAACCTGCTTGTGTTGAACGACAGTCTAAAGGAAAATTTTGTGTGTAGATTAGAACGCAAGGTGAATTTACTGAATAATAGAAATGGGTAACTCCTAGCTTGTGTTCACAAGCCTAATAGTCAGCATCAATGTTCAGGGCACTAGTGTAATTGAAAAGAAAAGTTAATACTACCTTAGCCATCAGGAAAGGATCTCACAAGGACTCAAACTTGAAAGAAGAGTCTCCTTGAAGTTATTTGTAGTTCTTCATTTTATTCTGTTTAGGACTCTTCCCTCCCCTCCAAGTGAAGGATCTTAAATGGCTTGGTCTGAAGACTAGCATTCTGTCACATAACTCTTGAAATCTGCTTTTGAACTGATGAACAGGTAGAAGCAGGTACTTTGAGTGTTCCTTGACATCCAGGTTGGCACAGTGATTGAAGTTCCTGGGACATCCAGGTTAAAGCTCATTGTGTGACTATGAGTCAGCCATTTTCCCTCAGCCAATCTATCCCACAGTGTTATTATAATGAGAAAAATGAGAGAAGGGAATACTGATGAATATTCATGATCTCCTGGTGAAAAGGTAGACTATATGTAACAAATCAGCAAACAATGCAAATTGAGTAAGAAGATTCTAGCTCACAAAGATTCTCTTTCTTGGAACTTTGTTTGAATTGTTCTGACACAAGCTAATAGACTTTGCTAAATTAGCTAAAACACAGCTAATAGATTTTGACTTGTCTAGTTCTAAATTAAGTTCGTACCACTTGCCTTCTGATTGTAATGATTTGTAGTTGATTTCATGTAGTAAAGGTGAATGCAGGTGTTTTAAGATATTTTTGCACTTTGTGGTTGAATAATATTTTTGTATATCACTTTACTAATGCTTCTTTTATTTCAGAATCATAAAATGGCATGCAAGTCTTTTGTGACCTTTCCAAGAATATGTATTTCTCTGCCTAAATGATTAAGGGGGAAAACATGTTTGTAAATAATCTGCACCACACATGTAATCATCTCCAGTGCAAAAAATTCAATTACAGGGAAGGATAAATACCTGAATCACATGGATTTCACCTGCCTTCCCTACCTGACTTCCTCTGGAAATGTTTGGATTGGAATTTTCAGTTTTAAATTAACAAAGGAGCTGTAGCACCCACCTAATAGTAATCGGAGATGATTCCCAATTGTTGAGGCTGATCTACTCAGTCCATCTAAAGGAATTATAAGTTAAGAAGAAATAAATCCTTAGTTTAATATTCTTTTTAATTCAGTTGGATTTTCATTAGAGTTTAAAACCTGACTAGATTTATTTTTGTATTCCTATCCTTTCTATTTTATTGATTCTTATTTTTATTCATTTTTTTTAACTTTTGAAGGATTATTTTGGTTGAATAAATTAATAAAAATGAATATAAATGATTCCCCTTCTCATTTTCAAGCCCATGTTTGGAAGATTATTGATTTTATCTCCCAAAACATCTAGTAAAATATTGCTAAATAAATAGTGTGATTCTTTCTATTGATGTTTGATGCATTTTTAAAAAAACAATGCAGCATTATGGCATTTATTTTGGCAGTGTCACAACTAGCAGGCTATAGCAGATATTCTGAGTCTTCCAACCAAAGTAAAAATGATGAAGTTCCAAAGCTCTGCGTAGGTAGAAATTTATTCTTCACTGCTGGATATTTTTCTACCTGAAACAGAGGATAAATATAAAATTTATATGGACTGTTAAAACTTTTTTCAAGGCTAATGGTGGCTGGCATCCTTTATGACTTGAATGATCAGCAGACTAATTTTGGAGATTTAGGATGACAACTGGATGCTATAACTTGAGTCAAGTGTATCACTCTTCCTGGATCGATCTCTACTCCCACTGCAAGAAAAAGTTGGTTACGTAGCAGAACTGTATATAATATCTTTAATTTGCATTTTTAAATGTAGGGTTTTTTAATGATTAATTGAAGGCTTGAGTTATGGCAGAAGATCCAGAAGTACAAAATTATACTTCTCTGCTGAGGCCAGATTAGAAGACAGTAGCTGAGATTGAGGATTAAAATGAACTGCTAAATAAGAAAATGAAAGTGAAGGGGGAAAGTTGGTGGCTTGGCAGTTGTAGCTCTGGAGCTTTTGGAGTGCTGCTGAGAAAAGAATGATCTGATAGCAATGGGTCAGTAGCAAAGGGAGGGCTGAGGGACAGAGGAACCAAGTGAATGGAGGATTGAGAAGTGTAGACCTGCAGGCTGTTGATGAGGCTTGGAATGTTCGAGCTTGGTGGGAATGGAAACAGAGACTTCTGCTTAATACTGTAGAATAGAATAGAATAGAATAGAATAGAATAGAATAGAATAGAATAGAATAGAATAGAATAGAATAGAATAGAATAGAATTCTTTATAGGCCAAGTGTAATTGGACACATAAGGAATTTGTCTTGGTGCATGTGCTGTCAGTGTACATAAAAGAAAAAATCAAAATATAATCATCATCCCCTTTCAAATTTTTTTAAAAAATTGGACAAAAAACCTAAACTGATCATTATTAGTGTCATGAAATCTTGAGTCAACCCAGAAATTCAACATTAAAACTTAAGTAATTCAGGAGTAATAACCTTGACATCCTCAATACCAGCTTTAGGTCCACCTCAGGCAAAGAAACAGCAGATAGAATGCCTAAATCACAGGACTTAAAATATCTGTGTTCAATCAAAATCCAGAAATTCCAGCCACACAGAAAATAACATACTTTAAAGTCCAAAGGTTACAGGGCATCTGCTAAAAGTTATTTCTTACAAAAAAGAGAGACTTAATAATAATAATGAAAAAGATTTGAGGTATTAGTTCTTAAAGAAGCTTTTTCTAAATAAAAAGTTTTCATTTTTGCAATCTTTTGCAGTCTATATCCTAGAATCTTCCACTTTAAAAAAAAAATCAAACACATTCCTGTTCAAAAATTCAAAAATATATCATCCTATTACTGTATAATTCGGTTTATAATAATAATATAGTAAATGACATTCAGACATCATATATAGTGTGCTTATAAATAACATCCAGATTTGTCTTTTAAATGAATGCTGATTTGCAGTCACTAATAAACCTACTGTGGCAATTTCTGGAAAAAAAAGAAAATAATTAGGAAACAAAAAGTCATCAAATGTTACAATGTTTTGGAATGTCAATAAATGATTACTCTACCCTTCCCATAGCAATAATAAACCCATTTGTAAGAGCTCATGAGAAATACACAAATACATATATAAATAAATATAAATACATGCATTTCTATAAAGTTAGCATTGGAAAGAAAAGTAATATGTATCGAAGAGAACACCTAAACCAGCATGCCACACAAATACAGACTGAAGCCTAAAAGACTTCTGTACCTTTTTCATCACCCTAAACCAAATAAACTACATTGCTGCTTAACACAATCACGACATGAGCTTCTTGTCTTCTATCAATGCCATTCAATATCAGGTTTCTAGTTATGGCACATTCATATTAACTTTCATACTTCTACTATTCATATAGGTTTAACAGGGGAGAAAAGCATGGAAATCAATAATATATTTTTAATGGTCAGCCATCCAGATAACATTTAACAAAAAAAAAAAAAATCATTAAATGTCTTTTCTTTACAGTATTCTATATAACAGATAGAATTCTGGAATAAAACACAAATGCAAACTCCAACATATACATACAGTCTGACCTGAAAGCACAGAGATATAAGTCATCACTAATTAAAATCCGTACATTTATTTCATATCAGTTTATATTCTGCCCTTCTTGGGCAGAAAACACACTATATTCCCTACAATATCTCTCTATCTCTAATAACCTGGCACAAAAAGCAGAAACAAAATTCAGTTTATATATTAGGATCTGACAATCAGAACTGCATTAAAATTGGAATCTCATGGGTTAAAAGGATTAAAGTTGATCCTTTGCCACTACAAATAAAGAATTCTATCCTCATTTTGTTCAGTAAAAAAAGCCATTCTATCACGATTATTGGTCATAGGCTAAAATCTTCCATAGTAAATAGGATAGACATATAATTAAATACAATGGCCCTACTAGATGATTATATTATTCAGAAGACTCGTATTATGTTTAAACCTCCCTTGCATATCTATAGAAAATTCATATACTTTTAATTGTGTAGAAATATGGGGCTGGAAGAGACACAAAAGTAATCTAATCTAATCCTCGACAGATTTAGCACACCCAAACTAACAGCAGCAAATTAATCCACTCAGTGGAAGATTGCATCTCTGATTTAATTATATTAGAGTAGCTCATAAAATAGAACAGGATTTAAGTGGCCACAAGAGATGGAAATTCAGTATCTCCAAGAAACCAAAATTCAGTACTTCAGAAACAGCACAGTGAAGTTTCTCTGTCCTATCAGTTCCAAAATGATTCCACAAAATTTATTACAATAATATTTCCTTGCAATGACAATGGATAGTCTCTGTAATAGTATACTATTACATGTATATAAATTTTGGTCAATTTAAAGATACATCACTTTTATGTATCTATATATTTTATGTATCTATATATATCTATATATATATTTCTTAAAAGATATAGAACATTTTATAATACAGCATTATCAGTTGCAAATCCTTTCAGCTTGTTGGATTTATCATGTGTTAATGACAAACCTGTCCAGTTGAAGTAAATACAAAATAAAGATAAAATAATTTAGAAGTAGTTAAATAAAGAGGTAAAAGATGCCAAAAAAGATGACAACTAACAAAAAGTTCCCTAAGAATAATAATAGTGGCAAGGAGGGAATGGAAACAGAACTCAAAGCAACTGAAAAAAAAGACCCCCCAAAGATAAGTAGGTATTGCTGAATAAAAAGATAATGATAGAGATAGAAGCATGGTATGAAAGCCATAATTGGAAGAAGAAACAGCTGCTGCCGTTCTCCTACTTAGAAACAAGGATCATGCAGATATCAGGAAAAGTACAAAATTCTGAATTCAACATCTCTAAGAATAACAAACATGCCTTCCTTGTTATTTATTTCCTTTCTGCAGTGCAACCAATATCAGTACCACAAGAAATTAAGCATGCAAAAGTAAGTGAACAAAAAAGGATCTTGCCAATGCAGTAATTTACAATGTCATTTGGCACTACTGTGTATTCTTTATTGGATTCTAATGAATGATTATCCCCTCCATCTCATTGAAAAAATGTTTACCAAGCTTAACCTATCCAACCAGCAAACCTAACTTCCAAAAATTATTCTTCAGGAGCTTTTACATATGTCAGATTGCCTATATACTAAGCCAGAAAGGAGAAGTAGAAGTTCCAACCCCAGGTATTCCCTTACAAGTATACCAAAGCAATCCATATTTTATGATCAAAGAATCAGAGAGTTAGAAAGGAACCTTAAGATTGTATAATCCAGGGGTGTCAAACTCAGAACCCACAGGCCAGATGTGTCACACGCTAGCCACTCCCATCCCCGGTCTAGCAAAGGGAAAAAGTTGTGATACATCACGTGACGACAATGTGACACCGCAAGTTTAACACCCCTGGTATAATCCAACCCCCTGCCCATAGTCCAAGAAATAAATTATGTTTTCAATATTCAAATCCAAAAAGGAGGAAAAAATGAAAACAAATAAATAAATTTATTTTTGTTGAATTTCTCTACTCCTGAACTATACAACTTTTATAACAATAAAATGGGACCAGGCACAATAATAAAAAGAATATAAATATGATAAATCAATATCATGCCTAAGTATATCAACTATTGGTATCATTAACATGGGTAGCCTTAACTACCAAAGCCTCTATGGAACAGCTCAGTTTTTACTGCTCCGTGGAGGATTGTTAAAATCTATGTTAGATCCCACTATTTCATAATTTCATAAAGTGAGGACTATAACTTACAAACACTGTTTCATAGGCCCTCACTGATCTCACTTTCTCATGGCCAGGATAAATTTGGAATAACTGAAAAATAAAAATGTTTCTTCCTGGACAAAGAAGTGGACACAGAGGTATCAGGTAGAGCTTTAAAGGTTAGAAATAACATTCTAGATTTTATACAGAAGAGGAAGAGCTGAGATGGCAATGGAGCAGCAGTTTCTCTGCTGAGCAACTTGTGATATGATGTTGTGGTCTATGATTTTATCCAGAATCTCTTTGCAACAAGTAAAGCACTTGCCATGTTGGCATAACATGGCTCTCATTTATCAGTAGAGCAGCAACTGCATTATATACCAACTGTAGTATCTGAGTTAGTCCTTACAGATAATACAATATAATGCATATTGCAATCGTTTATCCTGGTGGTGATAACGGAATACATCATTACTATTCTCATACAGTACTCATTACTGATACTTCTATAGAAGAATTATTGAGTTCGTCATCTGCACCTCTATAACTTTCTGGTTTGGTTCTGCAACCCAACAAGACAGACACGACTTCAGAGAATAATTAGAACTGCAGAAAAAACCATTACTACCAACCTGCCTTCCATTGAACACCTGTATACTGCACAAGTCAAAAAGAGGACTCTGAAAATATTTACAGACCCTCACATCCTGGACATAAACTGTTTCAACTCCTACCCTCAAAACGACACTATAGAGCACTGTACACCAGGACAACTAGACATAGTTTTTTCCCCCGAACACCATCATTCTGCTAAACAAATAATTCCCTCAACACTGTCAAACTATTTACTAAGCCTGCACTACTACTAATCGTCTCATCGTTCCTCTTATATATTGACCGTGGTTGGAATTAATGAGGCGAAACGGATTGCTGCAGTTAACCATTTATTACTTCTAACCTTAACAAGGCAACCCAGAACAAAAGAGCAACACGTGAACAAGTTGACAGCTCTTATATACTGAGCTATAAAAAACACCCTAGCCAATAGGCGCGCTTCAATTTCCCGCCTGGAGGGAGTTACAGTTCCTATCATCCATCTCCTCCCACGTATGACTGTACCCTTGTTGCTGGTATCATTATGATTTATATTGACTGTTTCCTAATATGATTTGATAGCTTATTTGTACCCTATGACTATTATTAAGTGTTGTACCTTATGATTCTTAATGAATGTATCTTTTCTTGTATGTAAATTGCTCTGGGGTGGGATGGGTAGAATGAATCAACACAAATAAAATAGGTCAGATACTTTTAGTCATAGTAAGTATTTCTAATTTAACCTCCATCTCTTCTTCCTTCCTCCCTCCCTCCCTGATTGGGATTTTGCTTCTTTTATTCTTATTCCCAGATTGTGAAATTCATCAACCCAATTCTGAAATTCTCAGTTCAGATAGAGTTTAATTGAGCTATATTAGTCCTCTAACAAGATTACTGTCTGTCCTCAGTCTTATCTCTGCATATTTGCAGCTATTTAGAAGCTCCTAATGGCTGTGAGAAGCCTAATTTGAAAATTGATGGATTGGAACTACTATTCTATATTGAAGAGAAAGTTCTGGATACTGCAGGCTTGCTTTAGTAGAGAAAATTGTAGTAGGTGGCATGGACTAGAAAGTTGCTTGGTTTCATTTATAGAAATTTTAGTTTCTAAATTCATATAATATTTGAAATAAGACCTGTGGTAAAATGGTAAAAATTGGCAGTGTAAGGGACTATGCCATATTTGTAGTTTACTTATCATAGAGCAAAAGACAAGAGTTTGGCTACTGACTGTAGAATATGGTGCATTGATATTTCTAATTGTTCAATAAATTTATTTATTTATTTATTTATTTTATTCAATTTGTATACCAAAGTCTCCTAGTGGACTCAGGGCGGTGCACAGCCAAAACTAAAACACATACCAATATAAAATTTAAAATTTTTTAAAAGAATTTCATGACTTTGGCTCTAAAATTTAAAACATTCAAACTAAAATCCATTGACAATTTAAAAAACTAAAAAAGCTAGAAAGGGGTGAGGGTTCACACCAGCCCTGCTTGATGGAAAAGAAAAGTTTTTAGGGCACGGCGAAAGACCCGGAGATCTGATATCCTTCGTATCTCCGGGGGCAAATCGTTCCAGAGGGCAGGAGCTGCCACAGAGAAGGCTCTCCTCCTGGGGGTCGCCAGCTGACATTGCCTGGCTGACAGTACCCTGAGGAGTCCCTCTCTGTGGGAGCATACTGATCGGTGGGAGGCTATTGGCGGCAGAAGGCGGTCCCGCAAATATATGCAAATAATGCATTCTGCAACCAGATTAGTACTTGTAGACTCCTCTTCCAATGCTTAGTGCTCATAAGCCTCATATCTGAAATGATTTCCAACAGATGGCTTACATTTTGCAGGTTTCATGTTGTCATGAGTACAATTTCTTCAATTTTTTAAATATGTCAAATAGTTTATGCAACCTGGTTCATATAACTGCCTCCATTGTTACAACAAAAGCAATTTTATAGACTTTTTAACTAAAGTGATTTGCAGTTTGTTTATCACCTTTTATGCCAAAGTGTAGTTCTTTACAAGTTGCCATCACTTATGTTTATGACAAGAATTCATGTGCAGGATCAGGCTCTAAAGAGTATTTTAGAGACATCATTTTCTGAACAAATAAAATATTTAGATGAATAGATATGTTTCATTAATGCCATTGGTCCCTGTTTGGTGAAAACTGTTTTAAGCTTTTTTTTTTTTTAATCAAGTAGCAATATGGCTGCTGCTTATTTAGTTTTGCAGAGTTTTTAAATGCCCCTTTTTAAACCTGCTGCTAGCTTCTGAGTCTTTTTAAGCTATGATCTCATGTCCTTCAGATTTGCTATTTACAGTATATATTCTGATATGTTAACACTAAAGCAGTGGTGAGTTGCCCCCGGTTCGGACCGGGTTCACAAGAACCAGTAGTAAAACCTGCTGGAGGCTCCGCCCACTGACCCAGACGTCATCATAGGTGATCTGCGCATGCAATGCGAACCGGTAGTAAAGGTAAGTAGAACCCATCCCTGCACTAAAGGTAAAGGTAACGGTTCCCCGCGCACATATGTGCTAGTCGTTCCTGACTCTAAGGGGCAGTGCTCATCTCCGTTTCAAAGCCAAAGAGCCAGCGCTGTTGGAAGATGTCTCTGTAGTCATGTGGCTGGCATGACTAAACACCAAAGGCGCATGGAACACTGTTACCTTCCCACCAAAGATGGTCCCTATTTTTCTACTTGCATTTCGAACTGCTAGGTTGGCAGAAGCTGGGACAAGTAACGGGAGCTCACCCCATTATGCGGCACTAGGGATTCGAACCGCTGAACTGCCAACCTTTCGATCGACAAACTATGTTAACACGAGCGATATAATTATTCCATATTTAAACTGGATTAATTATAGCTAAGATTCTGTAACTAAATTTTAGAGTGGGAAAGAAATTTCTTAGGAGGAAGACTAGTTTGGCAATGAAATGAACAACTAAGTGGTTTCCCTTTCCCTAGTTATACTCAACAGCCATCTGCTAGGATGCTTTAGTTTTGATCCCTGAAGTAAAGGAAGACATTGGTTTTGATGGCCTATCTGGCCCTTTCAATCCTATTTCTTTTTTAAGAGCAAGCGCTTTCATATAGTCGGGTCATTTGCCAAGAAAACCTAATTTATCATAAAGAACAGAAATATGAAGTCTTCCCTTATCAGAAAATGGGTATGTTAAATAATATAGGCTTGCTTTTGCTTTTTCCAAGCCAGTGTGGTACAAATAAGCACAGCAGTCTCAAAAGTGCATTTTGTGTGACTGCATTTTAAAATCCTTATTGTGGCCTGAGTAAATGACAAAAATCTTATAAAAGTTTCAATCTTGCCTTTGTATCTCTATTCTGCTTCAGCTAGAGCATCTCTCAACAATCAAACAATACAATGAAAAAGAAGCAAGGGGTAGAAATAATACACAGATTTCTGCATCCTCAGCTGGAGCAAATGTTAGACAGATGGGTCTTCCACCCCGATTATCTTAACTTCCTAAATATAGAACTGTCTTTTTAAGATACATTTAAATTACTCAAGGGGGTGGTATTAGTTCATGCTAGGACAGTTCCAATAAGTGCAATTAGAAGTTCCTTTCATACAGGAGTTGGATCTGTGGGTCTCACTGATCTCGGTCTTGTTCACATTTCCTGTCCCCTCTGCTGTGTTCTCTCTCTTTGATAGATAACAGTGTGGCATGCAGCGGATGAAGGCTGTATTCAGCATATTGTCCAGATGGTATACATCACAAAATGAAGGAACAGTAAAGGTCACAACAATCAAATCATAGTCATTTGGATTTTTACACTATCTCAGCAAGACTGTTGAAAGAAGTGAATAATGTTCCCTAGTAGGTACATGTTATTTTTCCAGTCAGAAGCTTTTCCAGGAGGTGGTGCTATATAGTAGAGACTAATCCAGAGTTTACTACTACAGGTAATTGTCCCTTGACAAATGCCCTGTTTAGCAACTGTCCAAAGTTAAAACAGTGCTGAATTAACGTTATGATAGTCCTTACACTTAATGACCCCGAGTCACCGCCGTGTACCAGCGTCAGTAAGCAATCCCTCTGTGGTCTCCCTGGTCCCACCTGAATGGCAGCCCCTATGCGTTAGAATGATTAGAGTGAGCCACAAATAGTGTTGGACAGTACCAGAATACAGCTGAACATCAACTCATTCATTCAGTGACACCTTGAAAGAGCTGCTCAGAGTGAAGGAAACATCATGAATTTGAGATTGGGCTGACCTGGCAAGCTCCACTATGACAAAGCAAGGCAGGGGATGACCAGATATAGGGTATTTTCCTCCTATAGTTATAGAAGGAAAAGGGAGGAATATTCAAGATGAAAAAAGGATGACCGTAAACTCTAATCTATGCTCATAATTTGCGTAGACTTAAGGTCTTATTATTTGTGGTTTTCTATCCATGGTTAATGGTGGAGCAGAACCCACAAATAATGAGGGCAAACTCTCTCTAAAGCAACATAAAAATAATTAAACATTCCAATAAACACATCAAACTTTTTATTCTTTCCAATCAAGTATAAAATGTTAGAAATTATACAAGGGATTTGGGACTCTATAAGCAGGATAAACTCTTCAGAAAGGAATGGGACCAAGTTTAATGTGATGAGAGAGACTGGGCAAAGAAAAATTACATTCAAGAATGAACTGGATCCAATAATCTGCTGCCGAGTCAAAAATCAGGAATTTTGAGGAAAAGAACCATAGTATATGTGTGTATGTATGTATTGCTGAGTCTCTTTGCAGTCTCCACAGAATCACAGAAAAAAGAGGTTCTTTATCCCCACATTGAACACTCCGTCCCTCTTTCCCAAATTAAAGTCTAGTTGCATATCAGCAAATGAAATGTGGGGTTAATTTTGCCTTTTTTGCTGATTATATGCTCACCTTTCAAAAATCTATCACAAAATAGGTTTTTTTTAAAATGTAAAACAGGCACAGAGCTGTCTCAAGATATTGTGCAAGGGTGTTCTTGCAAATATGATGCGTGACATATTGTTAGGCGTGTTCCTAGTTCAGGCCTCATTGGATGTAAGCAGACCCTTTTGTAAATTTTTAAATATAAGTTTACTGAAAGTTATAAACACAAGAGTCAAAAGTAATGCAAACTAAAACAGAATAAGAAGGAAGAAATAAAAGAGAAAGCTAAAGTGCAAAAAAAGGAAAGAAAAATAGAAAAGAAAGAAAAAGATACAAAGAAGTGTCTTCTTTTCAGCAGTTATAAGTACAACTGTTGATTTACCTCTTTCTCTAAAGTTATATTATAACTCTCTCCTCTCTATAAACTATAGTATCTTAATTGTCAATTGTCAGGTGTTGTGTTTGACCTTGGAGGGCCGGGGATAGTGGTGGGTCGTGGGTGGGGGTGACTGGGGGTGGGCATGGCCATGATGGGTGTGAACATACACTACACTTAACCTTTGAGTGACAGAGCTGTTCGGAGATATTTTCAGGTGAAGATGAAGGGAATGCTTACCTGGATTTTATAACTGATCTTTTAAAAATTCCAAAGAGAATTTTGTGTTTGGGATAGTAACTGCTACATTTCACTCTCAAATATTGTTCAACTATAAAACATTCCCAGATTTCTTTCCTTAAGAGAAGTAATAAAACTTCATGGGGGTGCGTGATAAATTAATTTTTACTTTTTAAAAACCTCTTTATGGCTTCAGTTAGTCCTTCTAACTCAGCCTTGAGGATTTTGAGTGCATGGGCTGCCTTCTCACAACTCATTGGAGCAATGAAGAATAATGAATTTCTTTAGGGAATACAGTAAATGCCAAGGGTTGGGAATACCATTCAAAAGGTAGATCATACATCTACCACTTGTTACATTGTGCGAAGCCCTCCCCCTGTGGCCTGTTTTGGACGGCAGAGTGCTGCACGAAGCTGTAGAGGTTGAAAATGGGCCTCGTGTGGCCCCTCTCAGGCAGAGGCACCACGGGCCGGATCTAAGCAGCCCACTGGCCGGAATTTGACACCCCTGGCTTAGATGGAATAGTGCTAGCAAGAACAATTTTATCTGTTTGTCTTCCAATTCGCCATGCAGTCAGTGACAGATATCTTGTAAATGTATCCTTGATATGTTTTCAAATTTCTAAAAGTGCTCGTTAGGCCAGACAGTATGGCACCCCATTCAACTTCAGAGCTAGGTTTGAGACTGAGCCTGGTTTAATTGTTCAATTAGTGAATAGAATTATATGGGAAGGAAAAAATTGAAATCTGGGTATCACAAAATGATGCTCCTGGAAATATAGCATGCTGAGATACAGTATGTTAGTGGTTCCAGACTGTGGGAATATAAATCTATATTGGAATTCTAAATTAATTTACAAAAGAGTAAGCCTACCTGGAACCATATTTTTGAGAAAACTCACTTAGAATTATACTATATTAACATGAGGAAATTAACCATTTTTATCTTTAGAATCTTCTACCACCTGTAATATTTTAAAAATGAAAAGTGTCTTGGAAAAATTAAAGAAGCATGAAGTTTTATGATAATCGGATTATTGCAGAAATAAACTTCAATGAAAAGAGGCTAGCCAAAAAAGAAAGAAAGGAAAAAAGAAGAGCATAACATATTTTACCCTGATTCCTCTGTTCGGTACCTCTGAAATCTCACGTATCTCCATTTAAAATCTAGCAATATATCTAAGAAAATGTGTTTATTCTTTTCTCCTCATTGGACTTTGATTTCCATATGAATAGCAGGCTTTGAGCCAGCACTTTCCCTGTGCAGTTCAGGCCAGAAGACAAGGAGGCCACTGTTCATGGACTGAATGTTCAGCCAGTCTTGATGTCATCTGTCTTTATCAATGCATTTTATTCAGTGTTCTTCTGTATGCATGGTGTGGGCAGGGGTGTTGGCATTCAAGGGGAAGGGAGAGTTCACTTCTGTTGAACAGACTCAACTAATCTGTGAAGTACTTCAAAATTCTAACCCTTCCAACTCTAAAGCTTTACAATTTACCGGGGGCTTTTTTTTAAAAAAAGACTTGCAAGTAGTTTTTCGTTTTTTTAAAAAAATATTAGCATTATCCTTTGCTTTTGTATAGTTACATGCTACAGTGTGTGTGATTATTTACTTTTCTCCTCCCTCTCTCTCTCTCTCTCTCTCTCTCTCTCTCTCTCTCTCTCTCTCTCTCTCTTGCTCTCTCACGCTTTGTTATGCTGCTTTTCGGCAGTATTTCTTACTTCGCGTAGGTCCCTTTCTTTCTTGCATACACTCTAGTTCAAACAAGTAAGCGTTCACAATATAACATTGTCACAACATAAAATCTACCTTCCTTAGAATTGTACCCTAGCAACTTAGTGAAAAGGTAGAAAAGAAGTATCATGTTTGAGAGGTGTTCAAGGGTCATTCACTGAAGCTTGAATGGAGTGTAGGGATGCAGATTAAGTGCCTAATGAGCAAGCCATCCAAAGCTACTGGGATTCATTCTCTAAAATTACAGTGTGGCCTCAGGTTATATACAAAACTGCAGAGTATTCCTGTTTTTTTTTTCTTCTTAATAAGAGAGAGAAAAATATATTTGGATTGTCTGCCTCACAACATCTGTTCTGCAGGCAGTATTTTTTTCCTGTTAGCTTTTGTTACTGTATACTATGTTTTCCCCAAAATAAGACATCCCCTGATAATAAGCCCAATCGGGCTTTTGAGTGCATGGCAATAAGGCTAACTGCTTATTTCAGGGTTCAAAAAAATATAAGACAGGGTCTTATTTTTGGGGAAATACGGTATATATACTTATAACTGCTGCAAAGAATTGTGAAAGCTACTTCTTTGTATCTTTTTTCTTTTAATTTTTCATCGTTTTTTTCTTGTGCTTTTTTGGTTTCTTTTTGCTTTTTTCTTCCTTATTTTATATTTAATTTGTATCAATTTTTATGTTTTTTTAAAAAAATTCAATAAAAATCATTAAAAAACCCAAACATAATAGTGGCTGCAATCACTTGTCGTTTTTATTTTCCAAGACATCCTGTGAGGTCTGTGCAAAACTCTGAGGCTATACAAGTAGTTCTTGATTTTTTCTTGACCATAGTGGAGCCTGCCACTTATAGTTGTAAGTCATGACAGTCATAAAACAAGTCACCTTGGACCAGACTTGATTTTATGACTTAAACTGGTGGTTATAGTCATAGTCATAAAGAAAACACTGTGATCATAAAGCAAACACCATCATAAAGCAAACCCATTGTTCGCTATGGAGTGTTTGTGCTGGAAACAGGAAGTAAAGTCGAGCAAAAACATCATAAATTGTGGCCACTTAACAGTGAGACATTGCAGACCGCCGTAAGTTTAGGCCAGTTGTGAAGTGCCCGAAATGCAGTCACCTGATCCATGAATGGAAAGACAGCTTTCAGAACTTTGGAACCAAATCATAAATACCTCGGGGGGAGGCATCCATTGTAACTTTGAATGGTCGCTAAATGGCTGGTTGTAAATCAAGGATTGTGTTTCGGAACTTCCCGTTATGTGAAGAAAAATGTTTCCAAAAAGTGAAAGAGGAGTTTGGTGAGCACCAAGAAAGAGATCATTGGGCTGTTTGGTTCCTGTGAGTATAACATGTACCTCTGGATTATGTCTCTGAAGGGAAGATACAGGTAGTCCTTGACTTACAACAGTTCACTTAGTGACCATTCAAAGTTACAACGGCACTGAAAAAAGTGACTTATGACCGTTTTTCACACTTATGCCCATTGCAGTATCACTCTGATGATGTAATTTACATTCAGATGCTTGACAACTGACTCACATTTATGACGATTGCATTGTCCTGGGGTCATGTGATCTCTTTTTGTGACCTTCTGACAAGCAAAGTCAATGGGAAAACCAAAATCACTTAACAATCATTTTACTAATTTAACAACTGCAGTGATTCACTTAACAAATGTGGCAAGAAAAGTCGTAAAATGGGGCAAAACTCACTTAACAAATTTCTCACTTAGCAACATAAAGTTTGGGTTCAATTGTGGTTGTAAGTTGAGGCCTACCCATATTAAGCACATATGTGTGTGAGAGAAAGGCAAAGAGAAAAGGGAACACAGCATGGGGAAAGGGAAATCAGCTGATAACATGTTACAACTAGCCCTGAGATTTGAGATTTAAAACCAAGAACTATGATTGTACGGTAAGAATATATCATCATAGCTGCTTATAGGCTGCCACTAATTTCTGGAACTTTATTATTAAGAACAGATTGTCCTGGAAGATGTGTTTCTGAATTGAAAGATCTGACATTGTTATCCTTAAGATTTGAAGGAGAGAATATTCATAATGATTAATATATTAATAACAATTTCACCTTGTTCTGAGTTTCAATTTGATCTCCCGCATCCAGTTTGTTCTTGAAAACACTAAGAAGCTTCAAGATATTCAGAAATTTGCTAGAAAGGAGTATCATCAACATATTCCCAATAATTCCCAATTAAGAACATAGAATAGAAAATAGAATACTACAGGAACCCATAGAATAATTCCCAGGGGAAAATAGCAAGTATCACTTTCTCATAGCGCCCAGAAAAATAGGAGAGAATACAAACCCTGGTTTGCTTAAGCACCACAGGATATCAGTGCCATTAGTATCAAAATCAAAGAGTATCACCAGAGTTGCACTCCTCTCTTTTCTGCTATACATCATCCATCAGAGCAACCAAGGCTGTTTCCATGCCAAGTTCAGGTCAGAATCCAAACTGAAAAGGACCAAAATAATCTGCTTCATCTAAGCTCTTACAACTGCTACACCATTGCCTTTGCCACCAGATTTGCTAAATATGGAATATGGGACACAGCTGTTAGTTGTTAAAACCAGCTAAATCCAAGATGTTTATTAACAAAGACCCTTTACCACCTTCTTTAAGGGCAGGAAAATTTGCTGTAAAAAGAGTGGGGAAACGTAGTCATATCATTGACAAGGCAAAAACTTTGAAGGCTCTTATAAATCAAGCCAAGAAGGATCTACATTTTTGTTGTTGTTATTATTAAATGTATAAGCTGCCCAACTCCAATAGACTATTGGTTGGCATACAAAATTAGAACACCCCCCCCCCCCAAAAAACCTAGAAAAAGATCATTAAAACAAATGGACAACCCAGGCTGAAATGGTTTTACAGGCAACAAAGTCAAACAAGATAATAGCCCTGGACAAACAATAATACTTCCCTAGTTCTGGGACCAAAACCAGGTTTTCAAATCTTTTTAGAACCCTAGGAAAGACAGAGGATGGCATCCTTATATGTGGGAGGATGTTGTTCCAGAGGATGGAGGCTCTGTAGCCAAGTAAGCACGCTTCTTTGGTCACACAAGTTGACAGCACTTAATAAAGGGGACCTGGAATGCACTGACTCTACTGGAAAGTTCTGGGCAGGCAGAAACAATTGGAAACAAGTGGTCCTTCGGATACCAGGCCCTCTGCCATATGGGTGATTGGGCAAATTCTTGAAGAAGCATGAATCTCAAAACAAACGTAAATGTTCCTGTTTGCAAAAATTATCCATAATGGAAAAGAATCTGGGTGCTGTTTGCGGCTAATGAATCTCTGCAAGAAAGTTGCCTTAGGCTCCATTTATGAAGTCATGGAGGATCTCATAAATACTTTCCCACTCTTGATTGTTGATTAGATTTTATGACAATCTTGCCATTATGACCAGTTGTATATATGATTGGATCTGCACTATACTGTAGTTACGTATATCTTCACATTTTAGTCTTTGGAAACATTCTTTAAACTCTATGGGTTCCAAAACAGGAATACCAGCATTTAGGATCTACTAATCTCAGGTATTAATTACCTGAGAAATTTGAATGTGAGATGCTGCAATTAGTTTGGCCTAGTCAGGATTGAAAAAAGCATACTAAATCATCTCATTGGATTTATTAGCTTGTGTCAGTAGAGCAACCTAAACTCATATTTACTCTCATGCGGGAAATAAGCTCTAATGTTTGACATTTTACCAGGTGATAGTCTACACATGCCAAGGATATAACTTCTGGGCATCTTGTAAATTTACCATCTTGATGAAGAAAAAATTTGAAAGTTTCACTTGCTTATAGGCAGACTATTGGGAAGAAAGGTGCACAGATGATACAACCTGCTTTAATGTGATTCTGCCTGCATATTGCTTTTTGTCTACAGTCATTCTCTTAATAGTCATGGTTATGGATTGCACATTATAGTTGTCAGTTTAATCAGGTTTAATGATCGGTAGCTCTTAGAATTCACTAGATAGGAATAAAGAATGGGAATTTTAAGAAGCTACATTCTGGTTCTTCTAAATGGCTAATCAGGAAATGTTCCCCACGGATTCCAGAACTGAGCTGAGTGTAGTGTAAACCTACAGTCACATGTGTAGTAATATCCATATTCTTACTCATTTTAACTTGCAACATGGATGTTAAATGAATGACTTATTTGTTGGCCTTGATGAAAGGATGGGGCAAATGACTACATACAAATTACTGTACAGTGCCTGAAACCTGTTATTCATAGCACTCTCTCTCTCCCTGAAGTGATAAACAGCACTGGCATCCTGCCTGCCTTATAGTCTTCTGTCATTAACAAACAACTGTTAGTTAATCCCCAAGGTTGTCTCCTATGGGAGAGAAGAGAATAGCCATTTTTCTTTGAGAAGATTGTAAAACTCCAGCAATAAGAAAAGACCTTCCAGGTAATGGAATGTTTCTATCAGAGCTATTTTTTCTACATTTTAGCTAAAGTTGCTAATTAATTTAAAGAATTACATTGGGAAGGGTTTTGAGGGAGAAAAGCTCTCTGATACTTTTTTTAAAAAAAACATTAACTTACCTGTAGATTGAGTTCTTTATCTCATTAGATTAATGACAGTTTTCTGTCCATCCATATATAACTAACCTGTCTTGAGTATTGAATAGACAGAGAGGCAGGACATACATTTAATAAACATATGACCAATAAGGTGAAGCCTTATTTATTATTGCATAACAGCTATCCAGATCACAATCCATTCAATTATTTATTTATCAAAATAGAGAAAACAGTAATACCTGATTATTATCTCACCACATTAAATTGAGAGTACTTCTGGCCAGTAAAATATTCCTTACTGGTTTCTTCGGCAGCGCACAATCGTACAAAAGTGCAGCCTTGTCTACTAAAGACAGAAAACGCCTAATATTTCCTGAGCCCTTATAACAGGAGATACTGCCCAGACGTTATTTCATCAAAGCCTCTTCCTATTGGCCAGGCTAGCAACAATGGGTGGGAAAGAAAAAACAACAACAATCCTCTCTCCCAGTGGAGGGAATGCTTCATCAAATTCACAAGAACTGGCACTCTTTGCAGTACCTGCACAGCTATTTATCCTTCAGCCTTCTGTGATAAATGCATTTTTAGTACTCCAGCTATTATATTGTATTACAGCGATTGGGAATTGTTAGATAGTTATTAGTATGTGGGAGATCCCTCTCTTGCTTACAAGGATCTTTAATTTGAGATCTAGTCTTATGGTCGGATACCATTTCTCTTGATACTGATATTGCTTGATGAAAAAGCTCATAAAAACCCAATTTCCAATGCCAAAGAATTTCAACTGCAGTGAATATTGGTAGTGGAAATAGTCTCTATATGTCTGGCCAGCCAGCCGGCCAGCCATTCAATCGAAGCTGGTTCCTTGGAAGTATATAAAAATTCTCTGTCAGTTTTAATAAGGTAAAATGCAATTCATGTTGAATATCAAAAATGTAAAACCTGATTTTAAAAAGAGCCAAATTGAATCTCAGTTAAAGGATCCTAGCAATCTTTAGTTACATTAACTGACAACTATTACTATCTTTGTTTTATTTGAATAATAGAGCAGCAGAATGTGTTTTGATGGAAGGCTGTGTTTTGCATAATATGGATTTTTTTTGTATCACTCCTATATTACAGACATAAAATTGATGCCTTAAAAGTCAAGGGAATCAAGGCATTTGTATGCCAGGGCAGGTCAGTTGGGTTATATAATTGTCTCTAATTAACACTCTTGGAAATGGTGTGACATTCCTTACCTGCAGCCCTGGCCTTCAAAGGTGTGAAAATAATTTGCAGATTCCAGCAAAAAAATGCTTGCTGGTCTGAACTTTACATTTAAAGGCTAAGTAATCACTGTGACAATTTGTCACAAAAACGGTATAGCTTCATTTTCTTAGATTTGTAGTCTATATCTCCTACAAGAGTTAGCTACATAAAGCATCTGCTTAATGAATACAACTTTGGGGATTCTTTTAGCTACAATTTAATTAAGAGAAAAGGGGAAATCTTCTGTGAATTAACAAAGAACACCAAAATGTAAATGTGTAGATTAAAAAAAACCATTGCTGGAAGAAGTAAATCTCAAATTTAGTGCAGTTAAAGCAAATAGATTCCTCTCAATCAGCTTTAACTACAGGCCATCTGCTTTTTACATATTGGTTCACTCCTAGTCCAATTAGAACACCTTGCTTGCAGTTAGGCGGATTTCCCCCACGAATGGGTTTTGTAGAACTCCCAAGTTGCATATATACCATTGCTCTCGTGATTGTAAAAGTCTTTTTAAAGATATGAATCTTAAACCAGTAATTTTTAAAAAGTGCAAATAGAAACAGTGGCACAGAGCTTTATATTACAGTCAGTTAAAACCTGGGCAATCCCACACAGCAGCCTAAATTGTTTGTCTCTTATGCTGCCTCTGACCATTTCTTAACCAAACATCAAAAATTCCACTGGTTGGCAATGGGAACCAGTTGGTGCACAGTCTGGACTACATCCACTGTAAGATTGGGTTGGTGGCTCTATTGCTTCTTGCCCTTCGTATCCCTGCTAGAAGGTAAGCCTTGCTTACTGGATTCTATGTTGACTGGTTTACTAATGTCTGCCTTTTCCTTTTAGGGATTATTCCCCTCTCACTAGTCTCTGTGCCTTTTCTTTTCATTCCTATATATTTGTACATGTGATTGTTTTATCACCTCTTCCCTACATTCCCCTTCCCATCTCTTTTGATACACAGTTCCTTTCTTCTATTATTCTTCATAGTGTAGAAATGGGAGGTGCCAGGCTGCGTTATTCTATGCTGTAGCTCTATGGACTGAGTTGAAACTTCTGAAGACCCACCTCCCTGGTGATGTTCCTTCAGTTTTTTTCAACTCAGTCTCATCTATGGACGCAATTTCTTAGCTCCAGAGCTTTAGAATTGAGTTTAGAATAATTCCCTGGATAGAATTTTTTTTTTCTTTTTATTTTCTTGCCTTGTTTGGATTTATCTTGCTTGCAGCGAGGGAAAGCTCTCCGTGGCTACGGATTTGAGCTGGGGGGTGGCTCTTTTCGGCGCCTCCCACCCTCCCCTATCCCCACAGGTGCTGGACTTGATTTTTGGGGTGCTGCTTGGCTGGGAGTCGCCTCAGTAATTGCGACTTGGCTCCGGTTCTGAAGGAGCCTGAATTGAATCCGCTGGAGCCGTGCCAACCTCTACAAGCCTTGGTGCGGTTTTCCTTTGATCCCCACTGCTCAGCTGTAGTGCGGGGACGTTTGTGGATTCTGGCTGCCTTGCTGAGCTCCTGCGGCTGCGCCAGCCTCTTATAGCCTGGGCGCGGGCCATTTTTTTGTGGTTGGAGCCTCCGTGGAGCGCTGGGAGTGCAGTGGAGTGGATTGGGCCAGTCAGCCTTGCCCTTCTGGTAAATCGCGGCGGCATTGTTTCCCGCACATTTCTGAGTGGCCTTTAGTCCAGGCGGCTTTACTATCCCGGCATTGATTAACTGGCTGAGGACTGGTAGGGCTTTCCACGACAGCGGATGGGAGCCCTGGGCAATCGCCAGCAGCTGTGATGCCTGCGGGCTTGCTTGGCGGCCTGATCTGGCTGGGCCAGTGTGCCTGATCCTGTCAGCAATTTTTCTGCAGTGACTGTTGGAGTGGCCATTTTGAATTCTGGCAGCCATTCTGTCTTCACTCTGCCTTGTGGGATCAGGCCAGTATATATCTTCCATCCTGTTTCACCCTCCTTGGCTGAACTGTTGGATTTAGTTGGCCCTTAAGGGAGTCCTTTTTGGGGGGGTTATCCTCCCATACAGTGACTGGATAGGAGGCAGGGCCTTGGTGCCATTAAGCCCTCGTGTGAGCCTGGCCCTAGCAACTGCTGACATGGAAGACACTGGCAGACAGGGCTAATTTTTTGCAGAAGGCTCTTGGTCGCCTCCACCTGACAGAGTGGGCAGGGCAACAAACAAACCTAAAACAGCCAGCACTACTGCGGCTGCTAAGATTAAGGCCAGAGCCAGAGCACGTTCTGGCCATTTTAACGCAGATGAAAGGACTACCCTGATAAGGCCCTGAACAAAGAGTTTGCTAAAGCCTCAGAGGTTTTGCCTCAGGCTTCTTCTATTTCGGCAGATTCAGACTAGCAGTTGGTTTCTGCAACCCCAGCCTTGTCTGTGCAGCAGTCTCAGAATGTGCAGTCTCAGAGTGTACCTTCCCAACCAGGTGCAATCAGGCCATAGTCCCCTGAGGCCCTGGAGGACCCTCTGCCACCTCCTGGCCCTTCAGGAACGACTCTTTGGGCTCCTGAGGCCACCTTCACCCCTACTGCGGCAGGACTCCGCTAAGGGGAAATGGGGGAGCAAGTGGTCCCACAATTCATGAAAGTGTGGATAGATCAGGCTATACGAAAGGGTATTGCAGAAGGCATGAGCCAACAGTCTCAGGCATCTGCACAAATGTATGCATTCAGGCCAGAGATGGAGCATCACAGGTTTATGTCTGCTCTGGTTGAATGCCAGGACCCTGAATCTCCTACTCCCTCTGAACTCAGTTTTTATTTGGGGGACTATCTTGCTGGTTGATGATGATGAAGGGGCTTTGGGCAATTCCTATTATGGCTTCATGGTTTTCTCCTGGTTTGGATCTTGAGTGAGGGTTAATCCTATCATGTCCTGAGGGCCATATCTTTTGTGTTGTAGATAAACTGTCCCAACCTTTGTCTTGTAGATAGGTTGGCATCAAAATATCTGCTGAGGGGGGGTGGGCAGGGACGTGAGGCTCTGAGTTTGTCTTTATGTTTCTCTTTTGGGGAAGATATAATATCCTGCCTTTTTAATATTTCCTAGAATAGTTCATTTTCCTAGGAGAGGGGTGGGTGCTAACTTCCTACAGTATCATCATGGTATCATGCGGTATCATCAATCAAAGCAATAGAGAGCAAATTGTTCTTTCATTCCTACATTATTCTTCACCCAATGGGATTTTTTTTTTTTTTGATATTTTAGAATGATATTTCAGCTTCTTAGGAATAAAGTAGCAGGAGTTCTACATTCCAATTTAAATTCCAATTCCTTGTGTATCCAATCACACTTGGCTAATTGTTGAGGGTAAAACTGCCCTCTGCAAAGTGGTGCAACGGACCAGACAGCGAATAGATACGTTGCTTAGCAAAACACACAGATACTCACAGACTCTGAACGTTTAAAGAAAAATAAACAGTCTTTACTTGTAGTAAAAAACAAACTTGGCTTCTCAAAACAAAGATAACACTTCTTCAAATAATCACGGTTCAACACAAAAACATAGTTTGCTTACAATTCCAGTTCTCTTCAGTAACACAGACACAGTTCCTTTCAGCAGTTCAACCTTCTAATAGCAGGAGCAGAAGTGAATGAACTTCCTGCCTTCTTTTATGTCTGCTTAGCACAGCCAATTAGTCATCTTGTAGCAGTTAAAGTTACAGAACATAGTTTTCTATCTATTATCTACCCAACCGTAGGATAAGCATCCAACACCAATAAAGAATTCTATTCTATTCTATTCTATTCTATTCTATTCTATTCTATTCTATTCTATTCTATTCTATTCTATTCTATTCTATTCTACCGTACCCTACCCTACCCTACCCTACCCTACCCTACCCTACCCTACCCTACCCTACCCTACCCTACCCTACTCTGTTCATGCTTGAAAAAATAAAGGAAAGAGAAGTAAAGCTGTACTGAGAGCAAAGTCTGGGACTAAGTGATAACTATATAAAGTTTGCTTTTATTTTTTTCTTTAAATTGGCACTCAGATTTAATTTAGGTTAATTTATGGATTTTTTATAGACTTGTATAGCAAGATTTTGTCTTGTACTAGTGAAGAAAAAAACAACTGTTAAGAGTATAGAAAAATGCTGGCAGTGATTGACAAGATTATTTAAATGCCATTGTTCTTGAAGATGGTGGAATACTGGTAACAAGTTGAGGAAATGGGACAGTCTGAAGGATTTGAATCTCAGAGCTTCAAAGAACTGATATGAGACCTTCAATCCTCATATCTGAAGCTGTTTGGAAAGATGCAGGTTCTTGGAGTATAAGAATGTTGGAAGCCAGAAATGAGATGAATCGAATGAGGGATGCTTCCAGTTAAGAGCACTCATCAGAGCAGGTCTCTTGTTGCTCCCATTAAGAGTTAAAAGTTGGCTTAAAATGAAACCAGAAGAGAGAGAATCTGCTGTTTTGACTTGTGCTGTCAAGCTGCCTTATTTGAAGGTTACTTTATCATGACTGGAAAAGAAAAAAATCCACCAAGGCTGGAAGAGCAAATTAGCAGCAACAAAACAGCATGAAGCGAGCAACCAAAGGAATTGTAGTGAATTGCTGCAGTGCAAAACAAGTTGGTAGAAGTTTTTGAACATTTTCAGTTCCATACATCATTCTGAAAATGCCATGAAGATGGTAAATAGTTAGAAAAAGGACTAGTACCTCATATTTTCAGGGCGAGGGACAGAAAGGACTACAGAAAATCTCCCTCCCCAAAGCTATAGGAGTGTAGAGATAATCTTGAAGAAGAAAAGCAAGAACAGTTAAGAAAATATAAACAGTTTTAGGAAGGAACAGAAGTGTGAGAAATTCCAGATAACCTCCCAGTGATTTTATATGGTATAAGAGGGGGCCGAGACGTTAAAGGTTTTATCATTATACCCTCCAGTAATAATGTGGAGTTCAAGTAGTCCTTGTATATCAGCTTTCTGACTTGACTTTATTGAGCTGACAATAGTAAAACTCGGAGTTGCTGCATTGCTTACTAACTAGGCTTCTAGGGTCAATTCAGAGTGGTAGTTATTACCAGCAAGAGGATGTGTCAGTCATTGTCTTGACAAATTGAAATCAGCCCACCTGATCTGGTCATTTAGAGAGGGCCTGTTGTAGGTTGACCTTCTCGTGATTTTTATGGGACAAAAGGCATTCTAAGTTATGGCTCCCATTTTATGGAATACTTTCCTCCTGCAGCAACAGGTGTCAACCTCTGTACAAATATTTTGGAATCAGTAGGGTTTCAGCAGGCATTTTACCTTTAGCATAATTGAATTTAAGTACTGTTGATTTTTGTTATCCATATGTAGTTTTTAGTGCACTTTTGGGGATTTTTTGTACCTTGCTCAAAATTCATTTGGACTTGGGTGGGTTATAAATATTGTTAAATAAATAAATAAGGTCAATTTAATAGTTTTGCTTTCCTGCTTTTGATTTTTGCAGGATAAAATATTTTTTGAATAGCAGGTTACTCTTTCCAAAACTTGTTTATGTTCTTACTTTAAATAAATATATTTTGTATTCTTCCAAGAAACTTAGTCCAGAGTATATTTATCCTCCCTGTAAAATAAGTGATACTAAATTAGTACCATAAGTAACTCAGTGTTTTTCTATTTATTTATTCATTAGATTTAGATCCCACCTTTATTTTCTACACTCAGAATGCTATAAGTAATGCTTGCTCCTTATATTTTCCCACAACATGCCTCTCGTGTGGATTGTTTCTGTGAGAATGTGAGTAGCCCATAATCACCTAGCCACCTTTTGTGCCTAGGAAAGGAGTAGAATTCACTTTCCCAGTATCCCAGAATTCTAATCTAGTACTTTAACCACTATATCACTCACCTTCCAAACTTTGTGCTAATCCTGCATACAGTATGCACCCTCTAGGTTAAATTTCAAAGGCAACTGATTCTGAAGGATTGCGAAATAAGGTAAAATAGGACAAGGAGACTGAACAGTTCCCAGTTGAATTTTCCTCTCGAAACAGCTTCTTAACAAATGAAGTGATATAATTAATGTCTTTGGCAGGTGTTCAAATCTCGGTGGGTAATGCAGAACTATGTTTGCTGTTAAGAAATTGATAAGATTGTGGATTAATGTCTGTCACTGAAGTCTACTCAAGTCTCTTTGATAGGACTTCCTTGAATAAGTTGTGTCAAGGGGTTTCAACCTCCTCCTTACATTATATCTCATGAGATGAAATTTATATGCCAAAGAATCTGCTTATAATAATTGAAATCCTGCTATTATCTTCATTTCACTTTGTTTACTCAAAACTTGCCAAGCAATTGGCATAATAGAAAACTCTTGGGAAATCCAAAATGAGATTTATTTCTGGACAACACATGGAATAGCATCATGCGTTGTTCCTGTCCACTGACCCTGTAAGTAATCAGAATAATTGCTTGTTCCACAGTTTCTGTAGAGAAAGTGACTGGATATTTTGACACATATTTTTTTGGTAAGTGTTTGGGACACATTTTTAGCTTGTTTGTTTGCCTCTGTAATATGCATTATGTATACACATGCACACATTTAAAAGGCATTACCAACCTCTGTTTCAGATAGATTCTCCCAGTCACTTCCTCTCCCTCCCTCCCCGATCCATTTGCATCAATAGCCCCATGGGAAATATTCTAAATTTTTTAAAAACCACATTTTCTTGCCATTTAATTATATTGTTTGAAAACCATTTTGGAAGCATTGTTACCCTAAAATTCAGGACGGAAATAACTGAAACATATAAATATAATTATATTGTTATCTTCTTTTTTATGTTTCACTGTATTTACTTTTACAGCTAAGGATTTGTTTTGTTTTTAAGTCATTTTGAATATTGTTTTCCAACAGACACACAGTAAGCAAGTGAATGAATGAATGAATAAATAAATGAACTTATATGGGGAAAAAAATTAATAGGTTGGGGGATTATTCGGTAATTTTTAAAAATGTATTTTTCTCAACATTACATTAAAAACTGAATGTATTTTTTAAGTTAGAAGAGCCATATTGAATTAGATTTGCCAATCTTTACCTGACAAGGCTTAATGAAATACTATATTTCTGTTATAAACACATTCACAGGGCACAGGGCAGTGATGGCGAACCTTTTTGGCGTTGTGTGCTAAAAGTCCGAGCGCGAGAGCACTATCGCGCCAGCACCTATAATGCAATTCGCACCCCATTTGTGCATGTGCGCATGACCCTCCCCATGCTCCCCCTGCACATGCACCTGAAAACCCTTTCCTCCTCGAATCCAAAAATGGGGCGTGCGGAGGCCAAAAAAGTGCATTGCATTTCAGGCCTCCAGGGGAGGGATTGAAGCCTGCTGCCATCCCGCCGGCTACTCCTGCCATTGAGAGGGAAGTGGCAGCGTGAGAAGCGCTGCCGGCGGGGGCGATGGGATGGCAGCGGAAAGGATGGGTGTGCCGGGGCTTCAATCCCCCCTCCAGAGGCTTGGGGCCACGCCAGAAGCCCGCTCGGGTAGGGAGACAGGGAAGCCCTGGCTCGCCCATCCTTGCTACTGCTACCCCCTCACCCCTGCTGGTTCTTGCGCTGCCACTTCTCTGTCAGTGGCAGGAGCAGCTGGCAGGGCGGCGGCAGGCTTCAATCCCTCCCCTGGAGGACTGTGGCTGTGCCAGAAGCCTGCTCGAGCAGTGAGACAGAGAAGCCCTGGCTCACCCATCCTTGCTGCCGTCGCCCCTGCCAGTTCTTGCACTGTTGCTTCCCTCTCAGTGGCAGGAGCAGCTGGCAGAGCAGTGGCAGGCTTCAATCCCTCCCCTGGAGGACTGGGGCTGCGCCAGAAGACTGCTCATGCGGGGAGGCAGGGAAGCTCTGGTTTACCCATCCTTGCTGCTGCCACCCCCTTGCCCCTGGGGGCGGCAGTTCTCGCATTGCCACTTCTCTGGCAGTGGCAGGAGCAGCCGACAGGGTGGAGATGGTGGTGGCAGGCCATTCGCGCCGCCTAAGAGGCAGCGGTAGCTCCTCCTCCTGCCAGCCTCACACTCCGGACAGTGTCCAGCCATACCTGGTCTCCCCCTGCAGCGGCCCACGTGGAACCTAAGCAGCGCAGTTTCGGGGCCTTTCCTCGTAACGGCTGTGGCGATGACGAGGCAAGTAGGTGTGCATGCATAGGGGAGCAACTAGAGGCAGTGCTCCTGGCTGGCAAGGGGTGGATGTCCCGGGGTTGCATGTGGGTGATGACAGCATGGCTGGTGCGCACCCACGCTAAGAGTGCGCCTTCAGCTGGCCATTGCAGCACACGTGAAGGCCAACTGATCATTGCATGCGCATGCGCACCAGTAACCAGCAGACTAGCAGGCCGGTGTGCATGCGTGCCCTGGAAACCCGGAAGAGGAATGGGTGATGCCACGTGTGCCGGCCAACATGGCTCTGCATGCCACTTCCGGCACACTTGCCATAGGTTCGCCATCACGGGCAACAACAGCTTTTTTTATGTGTTCTTCCACACCAATCCAAAGAGATAATTTGATTCCATACAATGGTTTTGGGTTCTGTTTGTTCATTGTAATTATCAATTCACTCTTTTCCTATCCATTGAAGGTTCATTCCTTTCCTAGAAGCCTTCATTCATGATATGCCTATACTGTAGGACAGAGGTCTTCAGACTTGCCAGCTTTAAGACTTGTACACTTTAACTCCCAGAATTCTCCAGCTAGCATAGCTGGCTGGAGAATTCTGGAAGTTGAAGTGTACAAGTCTTAAAGCTGCCAAGTCTGAAGACTTCTGCTCTAGGATATCTGAGTTGTCCTTTCCTCTGTAATAACCTTATTATATGCTGCTCTGCCAATTACATATAATTTGTCTCATCATCCCACATCACTGATAAATGTAAAATGTTGCTAATATTTCATGACATGGGATTACTTTACCAAGGTAAAATTTAAAATACTGTGTCAGTTTGCAGGTAGAATCCTAGTTTATTGCAACTGTTGAAAAATGTATAAATGTGTATTTTTTTCATTCTTGGATTAATAGCCTCAGGGCAGGAAGTTTTGTCCTGGAAACTTCTACTGCCTGAAAACCCAGTGTTGTAATTATGATCAAATCTGAAGTCTGTAGAATTTTGGGGTAGGAATGAGAAGATAGGAAAATCAGATGACAATTTTTCTGCATTGTATCCTATTTAGTTCTATTGGGGGAAGTTAATATATAACAAGTCAGATTAATGAGAATGTTTTCTCTTGCCAAAGAGTCTACAATTTTTCTGTCTCATATTCAGGATACTTTAGAATTTTAAAGATTTATTATATATATATATAGCAAATATATATATTTATTTATATATATATATAGCAAATATATATATTTGCTCCTGGAAGCACGAAGCCGAGAACACCAGCCTGAAGATGACGAATGAGACTTCGTCGAAACGTCGCCAAGAAACCTTCAATTTTACGTGGGAGAAGACCCGAATAACCAAAGACCTACATACAAACACCCGCGAAAACCTGAGAAAACATATATATATATATATATATATATATATGTGTGTGTGTGTGTGTGTGTGTGTGTGTGTGTGTGTGTGTGTGTGTATATTTAAATAAATCATATTTTTATTAGGGTGTAATTTAGTATAATGCTTAAAGATACTGGGTAGAAACTTGGAGACCATAAGTTCATCCTGTTTTAGATATGAAGCCAGCTGGGTGTTCTTGGGCCAGTCACATACACACTCCCAATCCTAAGAAGAAGGCAATAGCAAATGTTTCGTGGGTTTGAAAAGAAGATTGCCAAGAAAATCCCATGAACGTGTCTAGGCAGTCACCAAGAGTCAAGATTGACTTAAAGGATCCCCAATGAAATGTGCAGGACAAAGTACTTGAAATAAATATGACAATGGTTTCAAAATTGACTGGTGTTCAGATGGGGAAACTCTAAGGGCTACAAAAAACCAGAAAGCAAATTGAGAAATTTCCTGACTTGGGTTAAAGCCTGACATATGAATGAACTAGCAGATTTCACAGTTGAGCAGGTGTTAGAACGTGGTCCATTTTAATCCAAACTATTTATTTTGTTATAATCTTTTCTCCCTTATTACAGTTGTCAGCATCAGAAGCAGGTAATTCCTTTTGCTTCAAAGCTTGTGGAATTCTAGCAAATTTCTATCAACTCTCAAAGCAAGACTTAACAGCCAAACTGTGAATAAAATTCAAAAGTTGTGAATTTTACGTGCTTTATGTGGAGGACTGTCCTTCTCCTTCTCTTTATAGACAAGGTCATCCTTTCTCCCAGTTCTGCCAAGTGCCCTGGCAGCACATCTTCTACAAGTACTTTATGGGATTTTTGTTTTTTGTGTGCCTATTTTAAAACTGCTTATGAGTTATGTCCTGTGCTGTGTTTATGTATTCATGAGTTTTGTGATCTGTATATGCCTATGTGTCTACTTATATGACATGTATCCTAAAAATCATATATTTGATGTGCATATCTAGTTCAGTATTCTTTTGCAACATGTTAGCTCGTTTACTCTCATCTTTATAAGTTTATCTTGGTTTTGAGTCCCTTCCCATGTACCCTTTTCTGTTTTTTTTTAACCACCTATTAATCTAAAAGGTACTCTGCCTACTAATGGGCTTGGTTTTTTTCTGTGTAGAATGATCAGCCTGCTTGAACACTACTTCTGAGTATTTGAGGAGCAAAATGGTAATGACATAGGAGGATTCTCTATTTGAATTGCTATCCTTGGAATGTTGGAAAGTGCTAATAATGATTGTTATTCATGTTGAATTATTTTTTGGTTTAATATTTTATTGCACTTTTTAAAACAATGCCTACAAAACAACTTACAACAAAAAATATTGAAAACAAAAAAGAAACAAAAGCAGATAAAGAGGTAATATACATCTGCCTAACAGAAAATCTGAATAATTGTTAGTTATATTTGTCATGAATCTGCTAGTGCAATTCAAATAATCTCATGATATTGTCTAACACAAATTGCATATATTTGAAGAATTAAAATAAAAATGCACTAAGAAATTGGACAGCCTTGACAAGGGTCATATTGTAGCTCAACTGGTCCAGAAATTAATTGATTGGTTATTACTGTTGCTTTTGGTTGCAAATAGTAAATTGCAATGCATTTACTATAGGGCAGGAATCCATATTTATAAATAACTTGCTTTATAAAATTAATATGAACCATATCAAAAGATTTTTCAGCATCTAAAGATATTAGTGCAGAAAAATCGAATGTATCTTGAGTTATAGCCAAAATATCTATTAATAAACATGAATTATTCAAGCTGTTCTACTTTTAACAAATTTGAACTGAGATAAATTATGTATGGTAACAACTCCCTGCAAATGCCTAGTTAACAAAACAGTTAATAATTACTATCTGTATTAATTAATGATGCAGCTTTATAACGTGCAGTATTTACATATTTACCCAGTTTTAAAATCAATGTTTTATAATCTTCATAAAAAGCTAAAAGGAAATTACTGGATTTAAATATTTTATTACTGGCTTCTAATAATTAAATTATTGTATAAAAAAGATTTATACAATTCAACAGAAAGTCCATCCAGATTGGGGGTCTTCTTTTTCAGCAAATAAATGGTCTCTAATATTTCTTAAAGTTTCAATTATGCTTTCAAAACACACAACCTTGTGGTAATTGTTGAATATCAATCTCACTCAAAAAATACTCAATTGTTATTGTTTTATCATATAATCAAGTTCGAGTAGTTGGTTATCGAATGAAAACAAATTCAAATGACTAGATTTTTTTAATATATGCGATTCTCAGCAGATTGATTTCTTTTAAAAATTAGGATAATATTTTTCTTTTTTCTTTTTTAAAACAATTCGTTAATGTATCAGGTTTTAATCATATTCCCAACATTTTAACAATTGTATCTTTAAAAAGATTCAGCTTGAACAAAATTTACATCTGCAACTTGTCTGAAATAACTATGATATACAGTAAGTCTACTTTGTAAAATAAATACTGAGTGGATGCGCTGATCGATCAATTAATGGTATTGTTATAGAGTTTAGATTCTTACTTTGTAGCTGCATGGGCACTGCATGCTTGTATGATATTTTTGTATTTTCTTGGTTCTTGGCCATTTGGTGTCATAATGATTGAAGTATTAAAAAAAACTTGTGTAAATAAATAAATAATAGTGTGAGTGTGTGGGGTGTTGGTCTGTATGTGTGTGGGGGGGTATGTGTGTGTTAATGAAGAAATGATTTGTCTATTAATTGAAATAATACCTATCATTTCCATAAGTGTGTTCATTTAAAAATGATTATAAATTTGCTCTGTTGTTTCTTAAAGAGAGAGAGAGAGAGACCAGTTCAAAATTTACTTTTAGGGTAGCAATTTTTTTAAAAAAAAATGTTAGTAAGATCTAGAATATTTTTATTTATTTATTGAGAAATGTCAAGCTAAGTATATCTTACATGAGAAATCATTTGTAATTTTTCTGCTTTTCTCGTTTCTGCCTGCGGCAATAAAAGTTGGTTTATTATACGAAATTTGAGCAGAAGGAAAAGAGATTCCATCCAACTGAGATTTATGTAGGTGAAGCTTTCAATGGAATGATGGAAGGTTTTGATTTCAAGAAACCATGAATGTGATATAAAATGTACAGATTAAAGTTTTGTAAAAAAAAAAATAGCCAATGTGAAGGCTAGTGCAGTGCCCAATATCAAAGTAATTTGCTTTTTCAGGACAAAATTGGTAAAAAAAAAAAAAAAAAGCAGAAACAAGCTACTGCCATACTTTTTAATGTTTCTGTAACCTTTTTTGCATTTGACTAGTCACTTAAATGTTCTGTTAAATTTCCTTAAAAAGAAAACATAAGTCTTTTCTTTAAATGCTTTCTTCTCTTTGTTCTTTTCTCTGTCTTAATCTTAGCTGCAGTTTATTTCTCTGCTTCACCTTTGGTCTAGGTTTCTCACTTAAATAATAAGTAGTGTCATATTTGAATTCGCCATAAGACTTAATAATTTAAGTCATAGACTGTAATAAAAGTCATAGAAACAAAGTTCAGAGTTACAGAATTAGATATCTTCCAACTTTTCATCTCACTCTGTTTTCAAATCAGCATACATAGTTTTCTGAATTCCCAAAATAAATAAATGTATGGAGTGGTCCTGGTATTCTTCTGAGGTTTTAGTGAGAGATTTGAACTGAATTCTAAGTATTAATCCACTATACCTTGTTGACTCTTTATATATAGTATTCCCTATTATGGTGTCATCCAGAAGTTGACTTCAAATCCTATAATTACCAATCTGCAGAGTATTGAATAGTAAATAAGAATTTGAAGGATTAATCAAAATTGAGCAACTTCGATTGATTAGTTGCCATCAAATTGAAGTTGACTGATAAACAACTATACAACATATAGATATAGGTTTTATTTATTACAACCTGTTCCTAACTTGGTCCTTACATTTTCCAAAACTGTACCCATCTCTATGAAAATAAATCCAACCACACAACAGCCTTTTATGTGTCTACCTTCCTCTCTTCTTTTTCCTTTTCATACTGGGATGTTGAAAACAAGGTCAGAAAAAGTATTTTACTTGATCCTTCTTGAACACAAACAAAGATACCTGTGAACTGGATTCTGCTTATCGGTTTCTTTCAGTTTCTTTGTTAAAAGCACGTTTGAGTAGAAGATCTTCAAGCTTTTCTGCTCAAACTGGCATGTTGGGGACTGAGGGCATTTTCACACAAGTATTCTATTTTGGCTGAATGCTGTGTGAAATAAAGAAAGAAAGAAAAGTTTTGGAGCAAGACAGTTGGCAAGCCGGCTTATTCCTCTTTTTCTATAGTGCAGATAATAAACATGACCTTAGAGTTACATGAAGGACACAATAGTTTATTTTTGATTTATAACTTTTTACAAAGCTCTTGATTAGTGAATTGGTCATCTGTAATTTATTCCTAAACTAAACAGATCTTGCAAACTTACTCATTCAAAAAAATTGTATACCCGTCTCCAGTGGCTGTCTTTTCCTAAATAATTACTTTAGAGATTACTGAGGATGTGAATCCTATTTATTATTACTGTAGATTTTAGAGTTTGTCCTTTTAAAAGTTCATAATATAGAATAGAGTAATACAGTGTGACATCCTTCTAGTTTTGGATTGAAAATATGATAAATAGGCCCCATTTTGAATAGACAAAATTCAGCTTTGGTTTCCTAAAAAGCCTCCCCCATGTAATCCCTTTATATAAAGGCAGAATTGATAAAAGCCAGACTGCACCATTATACTTCCATCGTGGGTCTCTTTTGCTCATAAATTGCTTTTTATGCTTATAGATTTTGCTTCAGTAATTTTATAAGGGAATTTTTCTTTAAAAATCCACCCTCTGTGAAAACTTCAGTTACATACCACAAGGTTTGTTCTGCATTTTTGGAGTTTGGGAGAAAGATCATCTTTTGTTTTATTTTCCTAAAGTTGGGCTGAAGGATAATGTCCTATATAGAAGGATGAAGAACTGAGCCCAGTTAAATAGACCAGTGATAGTTCAGTTTGGTTTTTGGCATTCTATGGAAACCATACTTTATGAAAAAGGGTTCTGGCACAGTACATTTCAAATTATCCCTTTACTAGGTTTCTTTTATTTATTTGACTTACATTTCTGCATTTCTGCAAAATTACCCAATCAGCTTCTCTAGTTGCTCATATCATGATTTCAAAATATGGGTGAAAACAAATTTCATTAAGACTATGAATTCAAGAAAGACCTCAGAAAACTTAGCATAATGTCATAGAGGTAAGAAAGAAAATATGACAGCACTTGATGCATATTTAACAAAGGCCTGGTACATACTGTACTGTTTTTAGGCGGGGCGGAGGGGACCATTCTGAAGCTGAAGAATGCATTTCTGAGCCGCTGGATCAGGAAATGTTAACCTTTCTAGATACCATTGCATAATTTCTCACCCTGTCCATTTCCCAAGTCAATTAGAATATGGCAAGATCATTCAGTCTCAGGAGATTATGGAACAAGTAGGTCTTGGTTAATGACACTAATTAGGACCAAATTTTTCATCACTAAGCAATGTGATCATAAAGCATGATGTCATTGACCACATTGCTTAGTGATGGCAATCCTGGCACTCCCAGTTGCCACTGTTAAGCAAGGATTGTGGGTTGTTAAGTGAATCTCAGGTAACTAACAAGCAGTCAGGCAAGTATGGTGTGGTAGAGCTGGTATGGCTGCTGATGGGCCAGGGAAGGTGTGCAAGTAGCCCGTGAAGCATGGCACAAACACAGTGAGGCCAGAAGTGGCTACTGCTGGGTGGAGAATGGTACAAGTGACTTACTGGAGCAACTTTCCCTGCCGGCTTCCACGTTGACTTTATTTGTAGGAAGCTGGCAGGAAAGATTGCAAAACTGCAAGCTGGTTGCCCACTGCCCAGGTCACAGTCTTCTGACTGTGGTTTGCTGGGATGTCTGGAATTTCAGGACTGGTCAGAGATACTGCTTGTTCAGCACCATTGTAACTTCAGTTGCTGAACGAATGGTCATTAAATGAAGACTACCTGAAGTCTCAGACATTTTACAAGATTTTGGACATTCTTGGTGAATTTTGAGATTCGGCAAGCTCATGAAACTTGGCCATGTCCCTCATTTTTAAAATATTTAATTTGTGGATTAAACATAATAATGAGAAGTTGCAGACATTCTTTTGAGGTAATGGATATCCAGGGCCTATGAATGCTATGCTAATCTCTGCTGTGGACTAACATTAAAAAAAAAAAATCAAATGTCACACAGTGATGTCAATGAAAAACGATTATCCTTGAGTACAGAGCAATTGTTTGGCATCTGAGGCTTCCATAGATTCTAAATTTCGGTCTGCTAGCCATGTACAGAGAAACTTCCTAACAGTGTTTTAAATATTTTTAGAGAAACAAAAAAGATACAGTCCTCATTTAGCAACCAATTTGTTTAACAATTGGTCACAGTTATGATAGTGATTTTAAAAAAAGTAACTGCAACCAGTCCTTGCCTTTTATGACCATCACAAGTTGTAAAACAAAGGAAAGCTGAAGTAAGATTGTAAGCACATTTGTGTTTCACTTGGCGACTTCTTTGGTCTAGTACCATTTTGCTACTCCCAATTGGGGTAGCTAAATAAGAAATACCTATAATGCTGTTTTAAGTGTTTCTTCAACAGAATAGGGCACACATGAACTCTAATGTTGTTCTGTTTGGAATGCAGCCTGCTCAGAATATTCCAATAAAATCTACTAAGTGGGCGCTTTTGTTCATAGCTTAAAACAAATCCCTCCCTGCTTGCAGTAGCATTTCCTTCTTTTCCAATCCCTCCCTATATAGATATCTCTAGTGGAAAAACTTAACTAATGTCATCCCTTTATCTGCTTTAAATGTCAATCCATATGAATATATGGTAGGAGGGTATGAGAGAGTTACTGTTGGTATCAAAGGGGACGGAAAGAGCTTCTTGGGTCAACACGGAACATTTTGTCATAAAAATCTAATCCTAAAACATATGTGTAACTTGGGCAAATGAACTGTATTCTGCTCTATGCAACATTTTGTCCCAAATGACAAGAAGATTCAGTGAACAGAAAGCAATTATTAAAGGGTCCAGACGGGGAGACAAGTCTATGTCTAATTGAAACAATTCAGTAGGGTTTATATATTATTTGTATTATTGCATGTTAAATTAACTTGCTGATCATTTCCTATTATAATTATCCTTCTCCAATTTGGTATTATTTGGGAATATGTTTCCTATGTAAAGCACTTGTATAAAGGCAATAAGTAATTCTTATAATGAATGTATTATTATAAATATATTAAATTATAAGCCACAGTTACCATGGTATATTCAGATCCTTAAACATATATAAAAAATGGAAGCATTTGTGTCAAACGGTTTAACTGAGAGTAATATATGTGCTCTCCTTAAAGGGTGCAAAAGTTTAATCTCATAGAACCGTGATGGCGAACCTGTGGCACGCGTGCTAGAGGTGGCCTCTCTGATGGCACGTGAGCCATCACCCCAATTCAGCTCCGTTGTGCATGTGCACGGGCCTCCCACTAGCTAGCTAGTCTTCGGGTCTGCCGTGCATGTGTGGGGGCAGGGTGCATGCGGGGGGTGCGTGCACATGCATGGGGGGCAGGCATGTGCGGGGGCCTGTGCACATGCAGGGGGTATGGGCATGTGCAGGGGTGAGGGAATGTGCACATGCACGGGGGGCACGTGTGAGAGGTGTGCGTGCATGCGCAAGGTGCAGGGTGCATGCAGGGTGGCCGCACATGCATTGCATTTTGGGGATTCAGGCTTTGGGCAGTTGGTCCGGAAAAGGTTAGCCATCACTGTCATAGAAATTTGAGATACAGAGAATTGCAATAGTATATGTACAAATAGTAGTCTCCTGCACTGGATTACTATCCAATTCTAATTTGGCATTTTAGAGAGGGGAAAAAGATGTAAGAAAGGACCCTGGTTTGGATCATTTCATCATGCATCATACATTCTGACCTTCGGATAGAATTATTTCTGGTAAGAAAGCCATAATGATTTCCTTTAGTATTGACAGTAAGTCTCAGTCTCCCTCCTTCCCTGCCTCCATCTATCTATCTACACACACACACACACACACACACACAGAGAGAGAGAGAGAGAGAGAGAGAGAGAGAGAGACCGAAAGAAGGGGGAGGGAGGGAGAGAGAGAGAGGAGAGAGAGAGAGAGAGAATGAATATATTTGAGTTATTTGAATGTACTATATATGCTTGCCAAAGGCTGAAATCTTTTTACTATAGGCTAATATGAAAATACTTCTGTAACAAAAGTATTTTTTAAAAAACACTGTCCTGTCGTAATTAAATCTAAATTTCTTCTTGAAATGAAATGATGTTGATAGATGGATAGTGGATAATATATGCTATATTGTATGGAATAATGACTTATCAAAAGAAGGTACGATGGCAGTTATAATGGAAGCAAGGATAATTTGCAAAAATAGAAAAGTATGAAATAATCTAGGAGAAGCTATATTCTCTTTTTTCTTACATCTTTATTTTAATTTCTTTTACAACACCTTTTTATGTAATATTATTTATCTCAGAAGAAAAATAGTGTAGTAAGTATGAATATTATATAAATTAAAAGAACATATTGAGATAATACAGTTTGGACCAAGAATATACAACTTTTTCTGGTGTGGGGATGACACTGATTTTTGAATGTCATGCTGGGGGCAAATGAGGTTGCTATGATTACTCTGCAGTCATTAATTTAATAACTTACCCTTCTGTCATATTACAAGTTATTATTGGATTATATTTTTTGAGATCTCTGGGGAATCTTCCAAGGATTATAATGCAAATATGCAAATAATTGTTGCTAGGTTAAAGTACAATAGGAAGCATTCTGTGACTAGCTGAACTGCTTTTTAAGGGGAATCTTCTGCTAATAATTTCTGCACTAAATTGTTGAATTTGCAAATATCCTCATAAATTTGCTAGCTGGGTGATGATAACATGTTAATGTGATAAGCAACTGAATATATCTGAATTTCTGTGGGCAAAGTTTTTGGCCATATAATAAAATTCAGAAAATATATAGACCTTTGATTCTTTTTTTTTTTTTTTTACAATATAATTTTATTGAACTTTTTAAAGTATCCTCTGTGGGATCCGTTAGAGCAGGGGTCTTCAGCTTTGGCAACTTTTAAGACTTGTGGACTTCAACTCCCAGAATTCCTCAAACCTGGCTGAGGAATTCTGGGAGTTGAAGTCCACAAGTCTTAAAGTTGCCAAGGTTGGAGACCAGTGGTGGGTTCCTCCCAGTTCGGTCCGGTTCGGCCGAGCTGGTAGTGGTGACGATATGACGTCACCGAACCGGTTCTCCACCCCCCGCTGCCCTTCCACCCCCCAACCTCCTCACGTTATTCTTACCTTTTATTTGGTCCCACACCCAATCTATTGCTGCCTCCTGAGTCCCAGCTGATGACTAGAGGGAAAAAAACTGTTTAAACTCTTGCCGCGGGGCTTCAAAGGGCCGTCCTACAGCTGATCAGTGTTAAAAGCAAACAAATTAGTCGGGTCGTAAGTGTGAGGACTGGTCGTAAGTGCGAGGACCTTCCAGAAATGACTGACCAGCTAGCCACGCCCACCTAGTCACATGACCTCCAAGCCACACCCACAAAATAAGCCACACCCACAGAACCGCTGGTAAAAAAATTTAGAACCCACCCCTGTTGGAGACCCCTGCTTTAGAGCACCTTGTTCCTTGCAGTATCAGGGAAATTAAGGCAAAACTGTACAGTAATTTGTTTTGAACTGCTGGCAATTTCAGATAGCTTTTGAATATTACAATGTGAAAATTACAAAAAGAGTAATTTTCTGCTTTGTGACATGTAGTGGGTACCCTTTCCAGTGTGGCATTTACACTTGGGTTGTGATTTCTGCAGATCAGTGTGACACTCTGTGCTCTAGCTTAGCTCCAACATAGATTTATTTATTTATTAGATTTATTCCTTGTCTTTCTTTTGTACAACTGTGTATATAATACTTCCTCCTATTTTCCTCACAACAACTCTATGATGTGGTGCAGTTAAGAGAAAATGGCTGGCTGAGAGTCATCCAGATGGTTTCTGTACCTAAAGGGAAACAGGAACTCATGGTTAAACTCCTTTAACAATGAATTTAAGGCTCAGTATGATGGGAATAGAAAAGCAAAACTAAAATTTTTGCTATTGCTTATTTATTAAATATATATATGCCACCCAACTCCTAAATGAAAATAATAATTTCATGGACAAGCATGATTTGCTGGACAACGAACAAAATATCTCAAATGACTTTCCCCCACCAGTGTAAATAAATGTTTTACTTACAGTTTGGGCATGTTCAGAACCATTATTGGTCTGCAGTAATTAATATGAAAGTTTACTGTAGGTGAATATTTTATTGTATTTATTCCTGCTATTTTATTGTATTTATTCCTACTATTTCTCCAACAAATTCTGTTTATATGTAGTATTCCCTATTATGGTGTCATCCAGAAGTTGACTTCAGATCCCATAATTACCATAAATTAACTTTTCAGTTCATAGATATTCTACAGCTTGTTTGTTTGTTTAACCAACTAAAATCAAATTGTATTTATGTGCTATATACTCTGAAATTCTTAATAATTTCAGTGACATTCTGCTACCTTAATGGTTTGTGGTGAGTATATAAAGTATTTATAGGCATGTGTAAAGGGATAATCTGTGAAATAGGATTAGAAAGTCCTATAGTTCACAGTGTTGAGCCTTAGTTGATGAAAGAAGATAGTGATGTGGTTGATAAAGTGAGGTTCCAAGAAATATACTACTCAGCAAATGTTCATCGTACACAGTATACAAAAGCTTGAGGGCAGATTAGACATTTTCATGGAGAACAATATACTGTGTGCTGATACAATGAGTAAGTATTAACCCATGGTAATGGACATAAATAGGAGATTTTGACATCAGAGACCACAGAGAAATTGATCAAATTATGAAGGATGCAAATTAAGATAGAACTACCATAACCATATCACAAACCTTCACATGGCCATTAGATGGCAGAAAAGAGATATATCTCTCTTTTTGCTGCCATCTTCTGATTATTCCTGTTTCTACAGCCCATATATAATCGTAGCTAAGATTGTGGCTGACATACCAATAACTTTGATTACGTTCATACATTATTTCAGCAAATTTACGATACTGTTTGCAGCCAAGACCTGTTTTAATAAACTCAGATTTATAAGATGGCAAAGGAATTGGCTTGAGTTTTTGAATACTGACATTGCTGAAAACAGTATGAAACCTGAGATAAGAAAGGGAAGGTTTAATGAACAGTCACGATAACCTCAAATTTCAAGCTTTTAAGGAAGATTCTTTGATCAACTGACTTCAGAATAATCTTGTTCCATCATCAAAACTGCCAGAAAACATTCAGTTTTGTTTCCATAACTACACTTCCTTTTTTATTGCAATGAGATGGTAATTTATGTCATTGCAATAAAATTTGTACTCTCTCTTTGGCTTCTAAATTGTGGACAATTTAGATTGTGCCTAGTGGGAAACTTTGGGCAATTGAATTGTACAATATCCTTAGGGACTAATTCATTCTAGTGCAGCCTTGTCAGTCAATTCACTCTACATTAAATCAATAACATTGAATTGTACTGTTTTCTATTGTGGCCTGCATTTCTTTCTTGGATTATATGGTATGTTTAACCCTTGTAAAATCTCTGTCCAGTCCTTATACTCTCAAATAGCTTCATAAAGGATTTTGGATTGTTGAATAAAAGTTTGATGCTTCATTTAATACTGCAGTTTAAATTTGATGGTCCCTTTTATTTCATGGCTGGTTAAAAACACTTTATGGAAAGGCATTTACCATTTAATAATATTATACACTTAATATATAAACATCTGATATATTTGTTTAAGCAGATTTTGGAAATCATATAGTATATGTAATGTATTCATTCTCTCCCCTCTCCCATATACCATTATTCTGTTCCCCTATTTTACACATTTTCTTTCTCTAATTCTGGCAAATAGTGATAGAATCCATTATATGTACTAGCTATTTAAAAGCATGTGTGGAAGTTGTTATAATTGTGTAGCTGCTGTAACATGGTGGGTCCACTTTGCTCTATTCTGTCAGATGGGATACCTTTTCCTGTTCGAGGAGCCCAACTGCTTCAGACTTTGTTCTGATGTGCTTGCAATAACACTCTTTCTGTAAAGTAAACGTGCTATAACAATAGCACTTAGATTAATATACCACTTTACAGTGCTTTACAGCCCTCTCGAAGTGGTTTACAGAGTCGGCATGTCCACAACAATCTGGGTCCTCATTTTACCCACGTCGGAAGGATGGAAGGCTGAATCGACCTTGAGCCTAGTGAGATTTGAACTGCCAATTTACAGTCAGCAGAGGTAGCCTGTAGTACTGCACTCTAACCACTGTGCCACTGTGGCTCACTAAAAGTGACTATAATTATTTTTCTGCTTCTTTTATGACAAAACTAAGACTTTCAACTGGATTTATATGCAGTATACTGTATATCAATGAAAATAGACATACAAATGTTCTACTTTAGATGTAGCTTGGTCCAGAGTCTCATTTTTTTATCTGATCAGTTAGGCATATACTTTGAACGAATAGCAAATCTTTGATCCTAGAAAAGCTTTGCATTAAACAGAATATTCTTGCCTAATGCAATGAAACAGAAGGAACATTTTACCTCATGTGATGCATATGCAAAAAACCCTAAAAGTACTGAAAAGATATACATACACAATGCAGAAAATTTCTGAAATTAAATTTTAAATGAAATCACAAATTAGTATAATCTCAGACTATATCAACAAGAAATACAACAATCTACTGAAATACATGCTTGTGTAGCCTAGAAAAGAAAACAAATGATTTAAATACAAAACAAGAAATATTATACCTTTTATTTTGAAACATTATTCTCTATTTCAAATCCATACATTGCAAGGGGAAACTGAAAAAAAAAAAAGGAAAAGAAAAGATTCTGATGTGGGGTTCATTCCAAATTCAAGTCAGCTAGGCCGTCTTCCAGAATCTTTTTAATTCTACGACAATTATTCTGCATTTTTAGCTACTAGCATTCTGAATGCTGCATCTACCAAGTATTGTAAAATGCATATTGTAAAATGTATGGGTGAAAAATAGTTTTTCCTCTTTTGCAAGTTGTTAACTTAAGCTTATTATTGCCTTCTTTTTCTGTAAAGGTAAGTGCTGGTCACACTTCATTTTTTATTTTTTCATTTTTTTCACTCATTTTTATTTAATCACTTTTTAATTTATTTATATACCTCATTTATTTTTATATAACTAACTCAAGATAGTGAACATACCAAATAACATTCCTTCTTCCTCCTGTTTTCCTCACAACAATCCTCTCACTTAAATTGGTCTGAGAGAGGACTGACCCAAAGACATCCAGCTGGCATTCATGCCTAAGGCAGAAATAGAACTCCATTTCCTGGTTTATAGCCTGGTGCCTTAACCACTAGACCATCTAAGCTTGCAATAAGTATGCTCCAATGCCTATCCTTGGAGAATGCCTCAGTCAAATTATCCAGTAGCTGAATAAGCACAATATCAGCTTCTTTGGTTTTCTGCAATTGTATTGATTTCCTTCAGCAACTGTTTACATCTTTGTTGTAAACAATTTGCTTCTTGTAATCTTACAAATATCTCTTCAGAATTAAAGGGCCATAATGTTCAATAAAATGAGTAGTGTGGTAGCCTAGAAGTTGAGCGCTCTCCTCACAATCAGGAGGCTGTGGATTTGATCCCAGATAGTGGCAGATATTTCTCTGGGCACAATAAGTGTCTGCTGCAAACTCTGCATAGGTGTCGGGAAGGGCATCCAGCCAGTAAATGCTCAGCTCCATTCAGTCCCCTGACTCCACGTAATTCAAGGGATTATAGGGTCATTAAAAGGAAAAAAAAGTTAAATAAGGCATACCAGAAGAAAAACATACATGGGCTACAGTTGGTCCTTGTGTCTTGAACAGCCAGCCTTCTAAGCTAGCCTTTTGGACTGGAAGACTTCCAAGGTCCCTTCCAACTCTGTTAGTTTGTTATCTTTTTAAACTATACAACCATTGTCATATTTTTGTTTGCCTATTCTGCTTTGCTATTTTTTTTAAAAAAAGACTTTTTTATTTTCCTAGTTATATTTCTGTTCCATGGCTGAATATTCACTGAATTACTTGTCTTTCTGTTTATCAGTCTCACCCTCGTAACTGTGTATTAGCAACTTTAATTCTTTCATACACAGCCAAAACAATTGGTAGTAGTCAATCTAATCCTAAAGTAAAATATACGGTACAAATTGTGCAAGTCATTTTAGGAATATATTCTTTGTTTTACAGAACCAATCAATCAGAAAAAGATTTTAAAAAGTTTGAAATGGAAAAGAACTTTTGATTTTGTATCAGTAACATGTAAATAATGCTTCAAATGCAAACTTCATTTTGCCAAAAAAATAATAATAAACAGCATTTGTAAACGTGGGAGAATTACTTTGCAAGGTCCACTCTACATTTTACATACTCCTACAAGTATGTAGTTGACAGCAACAACACTTCTCCCAAAATTAAAAGCATACTCTTCCAAATTTTGTTAATTAGAATATCCTTTAAATCTACAGGTAGTCCATGACTCATTTAGTGACCAAAGTTACAGTGGCACTAAAAATGGTAATTTATGACTGTTCTTCACAGTTATGACCTTTCAGCATCCCCATGGTCATGTGATCAGAATTTGGATGCTTGGCAATTGGCATGCATTAATGACATTTGCAGTGTCCCGGGTCATGTGATCACCTTTTGCAACATTCTGACTAGCAAAGTGAATGGGAAAGATCAGATTCACTTAACAACAATTTTACTAACTTAACTACTGTGGTGATTCACTTAATCACTGTGAGAAGAAAAAGGGCCAATATGGCAAAACTCACTTAATAACTGTCTTGCTTAGCACTTAAAATTTTGAGCTATTGTGGTTATAAGTCAAGGACTACCTGTATATAAGTCAAGGACTACCCTTTTGCCTATGTGCTGTTCAGTTTGTGAATAATCAAATTAAACCTCGATTTGGTACCATCCCTTTCCTTCTTTTGTGGAAAACTTTCATTTTAAATTATTTATTTTCATTTCACGCAGAATTATAAAAGCTTTCTCATGTCTTCTTCATATTACTGATCGTTTTAGTCATTTGTCCTACATTTGTCCTCTATAACATGTAAACACTTTGGATCTGTTTTAGTTGCTGCATTTGATTGGTCTTGGATTGTAAATAAAGAAACAAAGAGCAATTTCTTTTTACTTCTCAAACATATTCCTATGTCACCACAAAAACACTTGGCGGTTTACATAGAGAAAGCACTAATCTAAACATCTGCGATAAAAATATGAAAAATGCTGTGATAATCAAAGAATATAATACGACAATACAAAAGTATAACTACACAAAATAAAAATAAATTAATATAATGATGGGGTCGCGATGAGTCGGACACGACTTCGTGACTAATGACAAAAGAGCTTTAATCTTTTGTGTGCATGTGAAAAATATATGCAACTGATCTCAGCTGAATTTTCTTTTAATAATTTTATCAGATAATGTAAAATAGGTAGGTATCCTCTGCACCATTCAATAAGTTGATGAACATTTTTTCTCGAATAAAGAGTTGCCGATTGTTCTTTTGATCACTAAAAGTCTGCAAATGTCATTACAGAAATTGGGAGCAATTGTCCCCTTTTCAATGCTTGTCTGTCTTTTTAAGGATAGGAACGGCAATGAGAAACCTTCAAGCCACAAAATGTTCCAGCTTCCAGACTAAACTTTCTAATCACCCTAGCTGGTCCAGACTAGTGCTGACAATATTCAAGGGTAAATTAGGTACATTTTGGAGTTAAGAGTTTGGGATTATGGAAAGAGGATTAAGAGTGAAAACTAAAACAATTTGCCAACCAGAGACATTCTGCTTCTATTCCTCCCCCCATCTCCCTCTCTCCTCCTCCTTCCCTCCCTCCCTCCCTCCCTCCCTCTCTTTCCCTCCCTCCCTCCCTCCCTTCCTTCCTTCCTTCCTTCCTTCCTTCCTTCCTTCCTTCCTTCCTTCCTTCCTTCCTTCCTTCCTTGATGCTGCTGAATTTTGTCAACACTATCCTTTGGTGTAGATGGATGCAGATTCATTACTGGAATGAATGTAGCATTGGAGCCATTAGTTGTCCAGCCTGATGTAGACCATAGGTAACAAATCACTGCCATATGAAATTGTAGTATGCTTAGGTTAAGAGTTGGGAGAGCCTGAGGTCTTGCTGTTCCTTATTACTAAAGGAGTGCCGATAGGTACTATGTATTATTTGGCATATGCTACAGGGCACATACTTATATTTTTGATGTGCGATTTTTCTCACTACTTTTTATCTGCTTTTATTTCATTTTCTCCCACTTGAATTCTATTTTATTATGAGCTACCTTAAATACATTTCTTATGATGCCAAAACATTATGATTGGCTTTTAAAGCTAGTGACAAACATGGCAGAACTGTTACATATCCTCCATAACAAAGAGGAGGAGGTCATATTTCCATCTGAAATATTGCTGATTGTATTTTTATTAGAAAAGTTTTAATAGATTTCTAGGACATGCTGAACTCTCTAAACTAAAATGTTTCTTTAAAAAGATGAAATGTTCTGGGCCTGGTTTTGGCAGATCTATGTAAAATTTGCTGTCTACTTTGTAGATAGTTATTCCAAAATCTAGGTTAAAACCTGGGGATATTTTATTTTAGCTATTTTAGCTATTTTACTTTAATTAACAGGAGTGTCCTTTTTAATCTTGGAAAGAAATCAGAAATCAGTTAACAGCTAAATAGTAAAAATTATGTCTAGCATTTAGCTTGCACATCTGCAAGTAGATTAATTGGCGGAACTAGATTTAAGGCAAATGATCCACTTACCAAATACAATATTCCTTGACTTTATCCTCTGTTAAAGTTTTACCAAAGCGTCCTTATTTCTTCTTCTTCTTCTTATGCCATATTCGTCATTGGATGTCGGCGATCATGTTGGCGATCCTATTTTTATCAGCCACCGCACGAAAAAATGCTGTTGAGTTTTGTCCAAACCAGTCCCTTAGATTTAGAAGCCATGAAGTTCTTCTTCTGCCTGGACCTCGTTTGCCTTCAATCTTTCCTTGGAGGATTAAGTGAAGTATGCCATATTTTTCCACGTGTCGCATCACATGTCTGAAATATTCTAATTTTCACTTTTTAATGGTTTTGATGATTTTTTAAAAATATTATTTTTTGATGTCCTTATTTAGATGCTTTGAATTATCAATAAATACTTGAGAACTGCAATAGATCTGCAATAGATATTTATAGATAATCAGGCACTAGTCTTGAGAATTATTGAGATGGTACTATAAAAAATATAAAACCCATAGTATTCCTTTTCCTGTTTCTTCATTTCTAGAAAGACAGAAGATTTTTTCAAATTCATAATTAGGGATGACAATTTTAAATGTAGATTTTAGAGATTGTTTTCATATAAAATGACAGGATTAGAAGTTGCCAATAGATAATCAAATTTTTTTTTTCATTTATTACACAGTTCAAGAAACTTATTTAATATGTATTATTTAATATGAAATAAAAACTCAATTGCATATTGTTTCCAATATGATACTACAGATATTGTTAATTTATATTTGATAACGTTCTTACTATAAGGTAATTCAACAAGTGTTTGCATCAATGCTTCACATTGTACCAATAAAAAAAATCAGCACAAAATTTCAAACAAATGTTCATATGTATTTCATCTAGTTAAAAACATTTTGTACTATGAATTTTGAAATGTATTTATTTAGCTATTTTTATATAAACTATCATAAGAAAATATTCCAGACACAATGGTTTTTCACCTAGGAAAGGAATCAGAATTCAGTTAATAAAACTAAGTGATGAAAAATTCTCCTAAACATTTATCTTGTATATTAGTAGGTTTATATAAAATTATATAAAAAATTATATACAATATAAAGTGTTAATAAAATATATTAGCAAAACTTTAAATACAATAATATAAAAACAGTGGAATAAAGTAGCTAAATACATAAAATAATATAGTTATTGAGTTTCCTATTATCAAAAGCACACATATTTTGAAAGTCATTATTAAAGCATATTTTTAATGATTTAGGATGTATAAATATTTTCTTTAAACCCGAATAAAATCTGACATGATACATGCTCCACTTATATAGATAAAATTGTTGAGATGAGTATTCATATAGTTACTTTCAGTGAGATGAAGGTGAATTCATGTAGGGAGCAATTCTTAAAACTTTGCTTCACTCTGCCACTGTATGATAATTTCATCTCTTTGTTGTTTCCACTTTGTGATACCTTTGTGATACCTATGTGTGTTCTAATCCATGCATGAACCTAACATGTGCTCCAGAGGTGGGTTCTACTTACCTTTATTACCGGTTCGCAACGGGGCCGTTCGCGAACTACTCAAAATTTTTGCTACCGGTTCACCAGAACCTGTCAGAACCTGCTGAATTTCATCCTTGCTCTGTGTCTATCTAAGGTTGAAGCATTCATGCCTCAACCTAGTCTGGGTAAAGACAGCACAATACTGTCTGATTTTTATACATAATGTTTTGCACATCAATATTTCATTGTTTCCTAAAAAGGAATTAATTTCTATCTTTTTTTTTAAAAATTAGAGTACTGTATATGAAGTCTCACCTTCTTTCTAGCACATAGGCAATATGTTTCCAAAACTAGAAAGTTAATTTTTACTACCCATTCCAAAAAATCAATTGGAATCATCATTCTTTTGGAGAAAGAAAGTAATAACAACTCCTTTTAGAAGCCCAATTATAGCTACTTTGACATTAATTTTTCTTTGTTGAAATATATGTAATTCTTATTAGCTCATTCCTTTCAGCCTATGGTCTTTATTTAACTTTATTTAACTCTGTGAAATTGATTATTTATTTTACAGGAAAACAGTAACACATTTTACTTTGATTCCAATAACCACAGTTGGATGAAAAATTATCAGAAACATATTGAAAGTCACTTTTATTTTTATTTTATTTTATTTTGAGCTTAGATTTGAGGTATACAAAACCTATACATTTGTAAGATTAAATATGAACACTCTGCTGAACTAATTTCTTAGATATATACTAGTATGTTTATTATGATGATGCTATAACACTGTTTCCAAGGAATAGATTTGCAGAATTTCCAATATAGCCTAACTGTCTGATTTCAAATAATTAGAAATCACAAAGTATGTTGTAAAGGCAGTTTAGATAAGGAACAATGTTTCCTTGCATTTCTCTGAATTACTTTCTGCATCTGAAATTTAGGAGATGCTCAGAAAATTCACAATAGCCTCATTCCTATTCCCATTCCCATTCCCCCGTCCTGTTATTATGAGCATCAGAGGAAGATAAGCATGGTTAACACAACAGCATTGTTTAATGCTGCTGCTAAGATACAATGATTGCTAATTGTCTGCAGCAGCAAGAATGATTTGTATATGACCAAAAAAACTTAGTTCTAAGTTTAGACCACTAAAGTTTAGGCCACTAAAACTCTTGCTTTTCCCATGAGTTTGCAAGGTGGGGAAAATAGCTCCTGTAATAATAATTGATGATAATGCATGCAGGGGTGAAACGCTCCTGGTTTAGACTGGATCGGGTGATCTGGTAGTGATTGTGGCAGGTGATTTGGAGAACTGGTAGAGATGGTGGCGCAAGGCTCCGCCCTTCTACCCGGGTGTCATTACTTCCTGGTTTTAACCAGGAAGTAATGTGTTTTTTACCCTACGCGCATGTGCAGAGGGTCTGTGTGTGCATGCGACACGCGTGCATGTGAAGCAAGCATGTGGCACGTGCACTTCCGAACCAGTAAGGAAGGTAAGTAGATTTCACCCCTGAATGCATGTGTAATATTTTGAATGCATTAAAGCATTATTTAAATACAAGTTTCTTGAAAGGCGCCAGAAGGCCATCTTGTAAATTGGGTGAGGAAGAAATGTCTCTCCTCACTCATCACTTGGATGAGCACATGCATCAAACTGTGAAATGTGATCTGTGTTTCTGTGCTACCACAGTGAGTGGTCCCTCCCTCTCTCTCTCTCTCTCTCTCTCTCTCTCTCTCTCTCTCTCTCTCTGTACCAGTATGTATATATTTATGTCCAAGAAATAAACTGAAGTGGAAAAGAATAATGGAAATTAGAATGAATAAACTAGGCCTGATCTAAAAATAGGTTACTTCTTTAAGTATTGAGTGTAAGATTTTAAATCCTTTAAAGAAGACTGTTAGCACAGGGGATACAGGTATCCCATTGGCATACCATCTGCCTCCATTACTGTGGCTTGGGCTTTATGCCACAGTGCACTCCCTTGATACAATTGCAGAGTCATCTTTCCCGCACCCCAGGGAACAATGCCATCTGGTCTTGCCTGCAGATACCATTTGCTCTATATTGCTAATAAAGCAGTTGATGCTACCCCAGTTTTTTTCTTAGGGATGTTTGAACAATAACCTTTCTTCTTTTATGAAGTACATGGTATCCTTTATCCCACCACATGAAGGATTCTGCAGTTTTTTTTTTTTTAAAAAAAGGCAGGTAATGTCTATGTTACGAATAGGGCCCTTTGTTTTTCAGTGCTAATATACTGATGAGATGCCAATAGGAGTTTTAATAACGAACAGCAAGAGACTTTTCTTCAATTCTTAAACAGCTTCTCTGGAATCAACAGACACAAAGGAGGCAGAATAAGCATTTTTTGTATACTGTGTTGTTCTTGTGGATGGTATCCCCATAATGGGGCAGCGTGTGGAGCATAATCCACACTGAACTGAGGGATTTTTGTATCCCAACGGGGAGGATAGAACATTGTTCCCGTTAACCCTTGTACCGGGACCGGCCATCGTGAGAGGATGGTTGGCTATTAGCCTCTGTTGGAGAAAAAGAACATTGGACCTTCTCCCTGTCGTGAGAGGACAGTGGAGTCCAGCTCTACAAATGGACATTTTTGTGATCTGTATGTTCAGTCACCCCTTTGGACTATGATAGACCCCCGGACTGGCCTTTTTCCCATCTCTGGTTCGGTTGATGCTCCAAAAAGCCGACCTTCTTGCGCTGCGAGACTCCCCCCTCTCGCAGGCCTGGCCCTCCACATTATCGAGGGCCTATCTTGATGACGGGCTTTGGAACCCCGAGAGATGGCATGTAGCGAAGAGGGGGTTGAGGGGTTTTTTAGGAAAATTTTTTAAAAAATTTTTAAGGGGACCCGGGAGGGAGGGGGGGGGGGTTGTAAAAGCGGACCTGGGGGGGTCCAGATAGCAACCGAGCGGGATGATGGGTCGATTAGTTGCAGCAGGAGGGTCGCGAAAGGAAATTCAACCGGGAAGCAGGGGGATGACAGGAAGGGCTGTGAAATTGAAATAATGAGTGGGAGGGGCAGGTATGACGGACGCAGGGGGCCATATCAAGTGTTGGGGGTGCGCATACGCTGTTTACGAGCGATTGCGCACTCCGGCCCCCGATGCGTGACTCGTGTCCTGGGTTGTGTAGAGTCTCAGGCCCTGGGTCCGCGGCTGATGTTGTGTAATGCCAGGTCGGTGGTTAATAAAGCCCCCCTCATTTGTGACCTTATTTCGGAGGGGGGTGCGGACCTGGCAGGTATCACGGAGACCTGGTTGGGCCAGGAGGGGGGGTCCCCCTCGTTGAGATGTGCCCGTCAGGTTTCCGTGCATTTCATCAGCCAAGGGCCCAGGGGAGGGGTGGGGGAGTGGCGGTGATTATTAGGGAAAGTCTTTGTCCGAGGGAGACCACTGTTCCTCAGATAGCCGGATGTGAGTCCCTCTGTGTAAAGTGGGGCCGTGGGGTGCAGATGGGTTTGCTGACTACGTACCTGGCTCCCTGCCACGTGGCAGCGACCCTGCCCGAGCTACTCGACGTCATTGCCGGGGTGGCGGTTGATACCCCCAGACTTATTGTCATGGGGGATTTCAACCTTCCATCCGCGTGAGGCGTCAGAGGTGGCTCGGGAGTTCATGGCTTCCATGACGGCCATGGACCTGACCCAGTTAGTTCAAGGCCCCACTCACATAGGGGGACACACTCTGGACCTGATTTTTGTCTCTGGTCAGTGGTTGAATGATCTTGGTAGAGGGGACCTAGATATTAAACCCTTGTCATGGACAGATCATTCGCTCCTCCAACTAGACTTTCCTACCGCCGCCCCCCGCCGCAGGGAGACGGAGCCAACTAGATGGTTCCGTCCCAGGCGCCTGATGGAACCCGAAAGGTTCCTGACGGAGCTTGGGCCGTGTCCTGAGACCCTAACACACGACTCGACTGAAGAGCTGGTGGCCGCCTGGGAAAGGGCGGCCGCTGGAGCTTTGGACCGCGTCGTGCCTTTGCGGCCTCTGACCCGATGCCGATCTCAACTGGCTCCTTGGTTTTCTGAGGAGCTGAGAGAGATGAAGCGTCGGAAAAGACGCCTAGAGAGCATTTGAAGGACTAGCCAATCCGATTCCGACCGGACACAGGTGAGGTCTTATATCAAGACCTACCTAGTGGCGATAAAAGCGGCAAAGTCTAACCACTTTTCCGCTCTTATCGCATCTGCAGAGAACCGCCCAGCCGCCTTGTTTAGGGTGACCCACTCCCTCCTCCGGGGGGGAGTGCGGGAAGATCCCTTGCAGGGTCGCGCTGAGGATTTTGTGCAATTCCTGCACGATAAAGTCGCTCGGATTCGGGATGGCTTGGACTCCGACTGGATGAGTCCACGGGAGGAGACGAGGGCAGGTCTTGAGAATGTTACCTGGGAGGAGTTTGATCCTGTGACTCCCGAGGATGTGGACAGGGTTCTGGGTAAGATTAGTGCCGCCACGTGTTTATTGGACCCGTGTCCCTCCTGGTTGGTGCTGGCCTCCCGGGAGGTTACACGAGGCTGGCTCCAGGGGATTATAAGTGCTTCTCTGAGTGAGGGTGCCTTTCCTGCCGCCTTGAAAGAGGCGGTAGTGAGGCCCCTCCTCAAGAAGCCTTCCCTGGACCCGGCTGAATTAGCCAACTATCGTCCAGTCTCCAACCTTCGTTTTGTGGCGAAGGTTGTTGAGAGCGTGGTGGCACGACAACTTCCCCGGCACCTGGATGAAGCTATCTATCTAGACCCGTACCAGTCGGGCTTCAGGCAGGGGTACAGCACTGAAACGGCATTGGTCGCGTTGGTGGATGATCTCTGGAGGGCTCGGGACAGGGGCTGCTCCTCTGTCCTAGTCCTATTAGACCTCTCGGCGGCTTTTGATACCATCGACCATGGTATCATGCTGCAGCGGTTGAGGGGGTTAGGAATAGGGGGCACCGTTTTGCGATGGTTCTCCTCCTTCCTCTCCGACCGCTCGCAGTTTGTGTTGGCAGGGGGACAGAGGTCGACCTCGAGGCATCTCGCATGGGGAGTGCCACAAGGGTCGGTCCTCTCGCCTCTCCTGTTCAACATTTATGTGAAGCCGCTGGGTGAGATCATCCGTGGTTTCGGGGTGAAGTGTCATCTGTACGCTGACGATACTCAGCTGTACATCTCCACCCCAGACCACCCCAACGATGCCCTTGATGTGATGTCCCGCTGCCTGGAGGCCGTGCGGGCCTGGATGGGGAGGAACAGGCTCAGACTCAACCCCTCCAAGACCGAGTGGCTGTGGCTTCCGGCGCCCCGATATGGTCAGCAGGTGCCATCGCTGACTATTGGGGGTGAATCTTTGCCCCCCACAGAGAGGGCTCGCAATCTGGGTGTCCTCCTGGACGCACGGCTGTCTTTAGAAGAGCATATGACGGCCGTGGCCAGGGGGGCCTTTTATCAGGTTCGCCTGATTCGCCAGTTGCAGCCCTTTCTGGATCGGGACGCCTTGCGCACGGTCACTCACGCCCTTGTCACCTCCCGGTTGGACTATTGTAATGCTCTCTACATGGGGCTCCCCTTGAAGAGCACTCGGAGGCTCCAACTGGTCCAGAATGCGGCCGCGCGGGTGGTTATGGGTGCAACCCGTTGTGCCCATGTGACACCCCTCCTGCGCGAGCTGCACTGGCTCCCAGTGGTCTTCCGGGTGCGATTCAAGGTGTTGGTTACCACCTTTAAAGCGCTCCATGGCATAGGACCCGGGTACCTTCGAGACCGACTTCTGCCACCAATAGCCTCCCACCGACCAGTTCGCTCCCACAGAGAGGGTCTCCTCCGGGTGCCATCAGCCAAGTTATGTCGGCTGGCGACACCCAGGGGGAGGGCCTTCTCTGTGGGAGCTCCAGCCCTGTGGAATGAATTGCCCCCCGAAATACGAAAGATTTCCGACCTCCGGGTGTTTCGCTGCGCTCTGAAGACCCTGTTGTTCCGCCAGGCAGGGCTATTAACATAATGTTTTAAATTGGGGTATTTTAAATTTCTGGGATTTTAATTGGAGCCTAATTATTTAATGATTTTAAATTTTAATTGTTGTCGTGTTTTTTGTGTTTTTAAATAGGCTGTACACCGCCCTGAGTCCTTCGGGAGAAGGGCGGTATAGAAATAAAATTATTATTATTATTATTATTATTATTATTATTATAATCCATCAAAGTAGGCATATGAAGCATCCTGCTTTCAGCCAAACACTGTTAGGCTGTATGGCAGCAACTTTGTGGATAGAGCTACTCATGCCATATAATTGCAGGTGCTACATTGGAATTCCATAGGTTCCCAAGTATAATTTAAACATCTGGTATTTGCAGGATCTCAGTGGAATTAGTTTGTCTGATTCATTCATCCTAAGAATGCTAGTGAGATCAAGGAAAATGGGGAAGAATCAAAGTTGAATGTTTTGGGGTATATGCCCCAGTTTTATGAAACAGTTCACCTCCAAAGAGCTGAATGACACACTTTCTAATAGCTTTTGCATTTTTGTACCACACTTCACAAGCAATTTACAAAAAAGCTGAACTTGAAATCCATATATACCTAGTTGTGATGGTCATAAACTGTGTCACCCACATGACCAATCCATTTTTACGACCTGTTTTGCAATTGCTGTTAAGTGAATGCTGGATTTATCAAGCGAACTCATTGTTTGCTATGGACCAGTTTTGTCAAAAACAAGAAGTAAATGCTGTTTTTTGACAAACATTGCAAAATATAGTCATGTGACTGTGAGATGCTACAAACAGCTGTAAATGTGGTCACATTTAATTATTGTGGTGGGGTGTCATCCATTGGAATAAAAATGGGGAAAGACACCTTCAGCACAATGTGATTGCAGGGCCCCTCGACAGACTATTCAGCACATAGTGAGGGAATGCCCTAACAGAAGGTATCCAGGAGATTCTAGGGACTTCCTCTGCATAACAACGGCAGCTACTGACTGGATCTCCAAACTCGACATTAAACTTTGAAATGTTATTTATGTTTTCCTTTTAGGTTTTCTTACTGCTTTTTTTATTGTTTTAATTGTTTTTTAACCTTAAAAATGAACTGTTTTAATACTGTGTGTGACCAGCCATATGCTAAATAAACAAACAAACAAACAAACAAACAAACAAACAAATAAATAAATAAATCCATTGGAACTTTGGAATCAGGTCATAAATACCCCTGGGGAGTCCATCGTAACTTTAAATAGTCACTAAGCAATGCGTCATAAGTCGAGGACTACCTGTACTGAAACATTGGAAAGATAAATGTATGGCTGCATTTATTCTATGGATTGAAAATCTGACTTTCCTTGCCACTTGTGAGTGAATTGCCTATGGACATAGACTTTGTATGGACAACAGTAATGAAATATGAGACACATTTATACAAAATATAGTATTTTAAGTAGCATGATAGTTAATTATATAAGTATATTAATAATACATTGCTATTGTCTTGAGCATATCAAACAGACTGTACTTCAGTCACTATTGCTTAGGATAGCTTTTTCAGCAATTTGTATTGCAAGTCAGTGGCCTTTTCGTGTTATGCTAATAAAAACAATAGCTTCTTCTAAAGTTCTGTTTATGGGAACAATTAATGGTTGATGCATTAATGAAAAATAATTTTAATTCAAGCTTTATTAAAAGGAGATTTTGTTATATGTGCTGTGTAACATCAGTGGGAATGTAAAACCTGAGATCCAGATGACTTGTGCAGATAGATAGAATCTAGAGTACAGATATTCACCTTCCCTAAGTTTATGTCAAAGTCTTCAGTGTGACAGGAGGAGGAAATTATTGATTATATCGTGAGTAATTGCATTAAATGTATTCAATTTAGTGACACAGGTTTTTTAAATTTTGATTCTAATCAATACTATTCAATTGTATTTCATTTTTGCTTGTTGGCATACAGTCCTTAGCAGATCCTCCAAAATCAAAGGTAATGCTTGACCTAAAAAGACTTTAATGTAATACTACTTTATAAGTAAAAAGCTGTAGGAAGGCGATAAATCAGAGCTCCAGGACAATGCTACAGATAGTTCTTGACTTCCAAATGTAATGGAGCATGCCTGTTACGATAATAAGTCATGATGGTTATAAAGTAGGTCACCACGTGACTATAACGCAGTGTTATAACCCATTTTTGTGGCGGTTGTTAGTTAATACAATACAATGATCATAAAGCTGCCGCTGCTATCATTCAGCAAATGCCATGGTGGTTAATTAAACATTTGTGGGTTTTCATTACTGAAAACTGGAATTAGATGCTTGTTTTTATAAAAAAACATTTTAAACTGCAGTCACATGACTGTAAGATACTGCAAATAGCTATAAATATGGGCTAGTTGCCAAGTACCTGAAGTGCAGTCATGTGATAATTGGGGGGTGGGGGGGAATGCCTGGCTATCAGAATTCTGGAACCTGGTTGTAAGTACCTTTTGGGTGGTCCACAAAGCGAATGGTTGCTAAGCGACTAATTGTAAATGTATTGTCTTGCTATTTTTAAAAGGCAGAATTTCATAACCAACATCTTGACTTTTTTTTTAACCACACTCTGGGGACACCTCTGGGAAAGTTTGTAGCTTCCCCTTCTCTATTTTGCTTTGAGAATCCTTCTGCCTGAGATCTTGAAGCGCCTATGCCGGACTGAATAGGCCATCGCGGGCAACATCTGATTTGATATAAAGCAGTTTCCCTTGTTCGCTATTATTAACTTCTTATGTTAGCAACATGAACAGATTTTTAAAAAGCAGCAGTGTTAGCTTGCTAGTTCTAATGGGTTGAAACGTTCAAGAAGCTCTCATTACATACAACTTTGATTAATGTTCCTGCTAGGGTTTTTTTTTTTTTTTCATAAGTATATTGTGACTGATTGGTAGATATCATTGTTCTGCAGATTTAGAAACAATGCATTGGAATTTGACTGAACTGCTAATTTGACAGATTTAAGTAGCCATGCAAAGGACGACAGTGTAACCCTAGGCAAAGCAGTTGCATGTAGCCTTAATCCAGGCTTCCTCAATTATTTGGTTCATAAAATTGAAAGATGTCCTTTTCACACCTTGAACTGAAGTGGGCCAGTTTGATTTAACTAGTTGTTTTAGTCCAGTAAAAAGGGAATTCTAAGGTCTATTTTTGCTTTTTGACTTACTTAACAAAGCAGACTAGAGCATTCCAAGAGCGTTACACAAAAATCACCCTGTGATTTATTCTCATCTGATTGGAACCAGAAATGACTTGTCTACCGAAGATGATTTTAAAATGAAGCAGCATTCAATCTAGGTGCTTGTTCTTAGAAAAAGATGCATTCAGTTCAGCATTCTTTCAGTCTTTAAACTTCTCTGTGCGTGTTTTTATTCCCCAAAAACAAGACCTATCCTGAAAATAAGCCCTAGCATGTTTTATGTGTGTGCCTTACATAAGCTCTACCCCTCCAAAATCAGCCCTACTTAAGAGCCTGTGCAGCCGCCCAGCTGCGCATTCCATCTGTTGCTCGAGGTGCTGTGGCCATGAGGCAAGGTGGGGTGGTGGTGGAGCTGCCCCATGCGCCCCGCACTGGCTTACCTCAGGGCCTCTGCAGCCAGACCATCTATGTACCGACAACTGCCTTGGGGCAGCAGCACTGGCAACAATTTACAGCAGAAGTCCACGTGGCTGCCAGCCCACTTCTTCTGCTTACTTGTGGCTGCAACGGAGCAGGAGGCTAAGTGGTGTGTTGGTGCCGTGGCCACGAGACGAGGCAGATGTCAGGGCATGGATGTCCTGGCTGAGGGGGTCCCTGAGATAAGCTGGTCCAGGGTGCGTGGGGCAGCTCCACCACCACCTCGCCTCGCCTCATGGACATGGCACCAGCGCATCACTCAGCTTCCTGATCCATTGTGATTGCGAGCAAGCAGAAGTGGGCCAGTGACCACGAGGGATCCTGCTGGACAGGGATGCCGGAGCCACCGCTGCCACGAAGTGAAGCAAGTGTCGGAGCATGCATGGCCTGGTTGTGGAGGCTCTGAGGTAAGCCAGTGCAGGGGCACGTGGGGCAGCTCCACCCCCTCTGCCTTGAGGCCACAGCACTGGCTTGTTGCACAGCCTCCTGCCCCATTGTGAGCAAGCAGAAGAAGTGGGCCTCCTGTACATGGGAAAAAAGACACCCCGAAAATAAGTCCTAGTGCTTATTTTGGGGGCCAAAAGAAAACAAGACTCGGTCTTATTTCTGGGGAAACACAATTATTAGTATACGAACTCAAACTTCTGTTGTCTAAACAACAACATTTTATCCCAATCATTCAGGTTTCATCTCGTTACCAACGTCAGTAAATTCTCACCCAACTGTTACTACATAACTATTTACAACATTTTAAAACCATCAGACAGCAAGTTATCTGTAAGTTCACCATAAATGCTATCCTAGAATCAAAAGGTGTGCTAACATTATTTTGTAAATTATCAGGCTTTGCTTTACAATAAACCTACAGTAGCAGTCCCAACTACAGTAATCAAGACATTGTCATAATACTATATATACAGACACACACACACAAACAAACGTAGCACTTTTTCCCATGCAGTATCTTTTTCATTGCAACATCTAATCCTTGTCAACTGGTCATTCAATTACTCCCCTTCTGTCAGACCTGCTTTTGCAACTCTTTCTAGTTGTATATAAATATCATGTCAAAATGTGGGTCTTGATTACTACTTGGGTTCACACCTGCTGTGAAGTTTTACGGGATGCATTACTGACAGAGAAAATGTTCCTTGAGCAGTTGGTTCTTAGGCAGAGCTCTGAAATCTTGAGATGCTCTTCTTTTAAAGACAGGAAAGGTTGGGTGTCTCCATCCTCAGTCTCACAAGGATACGGTTACCAAAGGCAGAAAAGCGTGGGGAAATATCTATTCTGAGGAATAGTATTGGATTACCCCCTTTCACTGAGGCTGCATCTTTAGCATTTTGAAGACAGTTTGACTCTGACAATGGCAAGAGAGGTTATTTTTATTTGGCGATCCATTCCTGCTTGTGCATATAACTTAGTATATGTGGGAAAAGAATCATCTGGAGATTCGCATCCCCTTGGGAAAAGAATTACATGTATTCCTCAACTTACAACTATTCATTTAACAATTCTTTGAAGTAACAGTGGCACTGAAAAAAGTGGCCTACAGCTGGTCCTTGCAACCATTGCAGCATTCCCACAGTCATTATCTGGGTGCTTGTCAGACAGTATAGCCTTAGCAATAGCATTTAGACTTATATACCCCTTCACAGTGCTTTACAGCCCTCCCTAAGCTGTTTACAGAGTCGGCATATTGTCCCCAACAATCTGGGTCCTCATTTTACCCACCTCAGAAGGATGGAAGGCTGAGTCAATCTTGAGCCCTGGTGACATTCGAACTGCTAAATTGCAGGCAGACAGCAGTCAGCAGAATAGCCTGCAGTACTGCATTCTAACCACTGCGCCACTGCAGCTCTAGTATATGTTTACAGTAGTTGCAGTGTTCCAGGATTATGTGATTGCCATTTGCAACCTTCCCAGCTAGTGGCTGATAAGCAGAGTCAATGAGAGAAGCTGGATTAACAACCATGATGAAAAAAATTGTAAAATCAGGCATGACTCAACAATTGCCTTGCTTAGCAATGGAAATTCTTGACCCAATTGTGATTGTAAGTTGAGGGCTATCTGTAAACTCTCTCAGTGATATCCACATGAGGAATAAAGAAGGTCTTTACAAAGGTCACAGTCCTTTTCTGGGTGTGACACAATATTGCATGATATGGCTCACACTTGGTCACTCTGACAAAAGCAGCAGCATCCTATGGACACTCCTGCTGTCCCCATTTCAATGGTACCAGTGCTCTTAACTGGTCTCACTGGTTATTATTTGACATCCTCTGACACATGTGCAGAGGTTGCATAATTGTGGGCATTTGGGGGGGGGGGGCGGGGGGCGGTTGAGTTGTGCTAATAGTTCTGCTTCTTAGAAACTTTCATATTATTTCTCCTTCTCCCAGAAACTTGGTGAATCTTCACACTGTACCTGAGAAAACCTGTTTCTGAATGCTCCCTTTCTTGAAAATAAAATAATGGTATTTTTTTTTAAAAAAAGGATAAAATGCTCTGACCAGGAATAAATTAAGGGGGGAGGGAAGAAGTAGGAGGCCAGGCTAGAATCTTCCATAGTCAGGGTTATTAAAAAAATAATAATTGCAAGGAGGTGAATTTGTGCATTTTTAAAAGGCTACGCTATAGGAAATGTTGATGCATATGATCTTCTAAGCAGCCTTTCCCATAAAATTAGCAGCTCAGAGACAAAAATGATGTAAATGCATGGTTGATTATTTTTGCTTTCCTCTCACAATTAAATGAAGCACTTTGCAATAATCTATTACTGCAAAGCATATAACATATTTTCTTCAACAAAAAAGCTCAAGATGACTAAAAATAGTAAGATGCAAATAGCAATATAAAGTAGGGCAATAGATGAGCTCCCCCCCCCAGTGCAACTCTCTCTCCTGCACTATGGCTGACCAGCTGCTGCTGTTTGGAGTCTCCCTAGAGTCTGGGAACAGATGGCCTTAAAAGGCCAATGAAAATGGCTTTCTGTTCTGTTATTCTGCTTTTGCTGAATGGTAGACTGGGTAGTGGCTTAGAGAGTCCAACAAGGGAGGACAATTGGTGGCATCTGAGAATGTATATGCAGTGATTAAAGTAAAACCACTGATATACTTTTGATAGTAACAACTAAAATTTATTGCTAACGGTTTAAAAAGAATCAGATTGAAAGACTTTCAAATATGGAAAATTTACCTTTTCAAACAAATTAAGAAAAGCTGCAGATTTTACTTAAAAGGGAATTCTAAAAGATGATGAATTGCAAGGTTATGGGCTGATGGAAACATCAGTAAATGAATGTCAATTTAGAGGATTTTTTTTTTTAAACTGCTGTAATAGCACAGCATGGCTGATGGATGAAGAGGCATACTTTAGGGATTTGGGCAACATGGTGCTTAAAGGATAATAATTCTGATGATGTCAAAATCTACCCTAATCAAATTAAAATAATTCATGAATGAAGGCAAATATACATGTCCCAGGATAGTGTTGCAGGATCCAATCTTGGTCGGTCATTGGGACCAGAGGTTTTGTCTTCTGTGCTTTTGGACTCATGTTGGAGTTTATCCTCAGGGAACTTCTCTGTCACAGGAATTATTTTGGAGAATTCTAAAATAATTCATTTTACAATTTATTTTTACTGATTGGAAGTGTATGGAATTCTGATGATTTCTTTCAGGAATAGCAATAGCATTTAGACATATATATCACTTCATAGTGCTTTACAGCCCTCTCTAAGCCGTTTAGAGTCAGCATATTTTCCCCAACAATCTGGGTCCTTATTTTACCAACCTTGGAAGGATGGAAGGCTGAGTCAACCTTGAGCTAGTGAGATTCAAACTGCCAAACCTCTGGCAGCCAGCAGAAGTAGCTTGCAGTACTGTATTCTAACCACTGCGCCACCACAGCTCATATTCTGGCAAAATTTTGCTTGAGAACACCAAGTTTTCCAATTATGGTGTGGTGTAGGGGAAGTTGAAATTTGAAGAGGAAAAAAACATGAAACTTTGACTTTGTGTTTTGCTTATTAGATAGATTTATTGTTATAGAAATGGATACTATTATATAAAAGTAAGAAGTTGAGATTGTAGGTTTTTATTTTATTCTACTGCACTAAAAAGAATTGGAAGTCTACATCTTTTTTTCTTTGTCCCCTTTTATCCTACACTTTTTCCTTTTTCCTTTTCCCTCCCCTACTTTCTGACTATTTTCATTTTTCTTCGTATTTTATATTTTGATAAATTAATAAAAATTTGGAATTGTACATCCAGACCATGCCGTGAAATCAGTGACATTCATCACTGAAAACGTACAGATTCATATGGTTTATGCCTCAGAAGGCAAAATTTTTTTTGGAAAAATGAATTCAATATTGCACGTCATCCCAAATTCACATTAGATCATCTGCTTCATTGTGCCTCAGTGAAACATTTGGACATAGTTCTATGACTATCTTGTGTAGACATACTATAAGAAGAATTTAATTTGATAGTTCCAATGACTTGATCACTATCATAGGTTAGCCGTTAGGTGGTTGTTGTTTTTTCCTGCCAGAAAATGTGCAGCAGAAAGGGTTTATAAAATGAAGCCTTGCATCCAGAAGTAAAATAATCTCAAGGGTTGTCCCCTGGCTGTAGAGACTTGATTGAGTACAAAAGGATAAACATTATCTATAGACAGTTGTCAGTTCATGGAAAGTTTTCTGGTCACCACCACTTCTAAGTGACATGCTATCAATTTCATACTGTTAACCTTTAGCATACTTCATTGCACATCACCCAAACAGTGCTTAAGAACCAAAGCAACTGCTTCTGGATCTGATGTTACTTGGGGGGGAAAGGCAAGAAAGCTAGTTGTTAGCAATATATCAATATCACCATACTCCTAAGTTATTATATACTTGGATAATGCTCTTTTCTAGAGAAAAATTAGGACACTCCCTATTTCATTAGATCAGAGGGCTAATAAACTGCCATAGGATCAGGCTTTTACTTGGAATGTTGGTTTCCCACCATAAGCAATCTCTGAATATTTAAAAGGACCACGTTGTTTTAAGTTCTTCATTCCCAAAGTTAGGAATCCCTTTTATTGCCTACATGTGGATTTTGAGCATGACATAATGATAACTAAAGTATATTGCAGTCACTGAGCAACAATTAGTTGCTCTTAAAATCAAGTGTTTTAAAAAAGAAACCTCTGTTTTTATTTCCTTATCTACATATCAGTAAATTAAGAATATTCAATATTAGGAGGGCAGAGTAATTGCCTTACTTGCTGTAAACTTGTCTAAATTGTATGTTCTTGTCTAGTATGCTCTTAAGTTCCCTTATATAATATAATATAATATAATATAATATAATATAATATAATATAATATAATATAATATAATATAATATAATATAATATAATACAATACAATACAATACAATACAATACAATACAATACAATACAATACAATACAATACAATACAATACAAAATACAATACAATACAATACAATACAATACAATACAATACAATACAATATAAATGTTTAAGGGGACGTTTTATATATATAAAGTCCCCTTAATCATATATTGACAATTGATGATGGAAACTATTTACATTCATGATACTGGTCCTCTAGAATATTATCCCTAAGAGGTTCAAATTGCTCTGATTTTGCTGTCCTTGAAGGTCTGGCTTTTTCCTAGGTTGCTTAATGTATTTTGTATGATAATCGTTTGGTTGCCACCTCTTTGTTTGCATTGCATTGGATTGCTTTTATCTTGGATACCATCCAGAGTCACAATGAATTGGATGAATTAATTAGATAAATGATAGATGATAGTCCAGGTGATGATTAGAGATTTAATGACATTTATTTTCAAATAAGATCAGCTAATTTGAAAAAATCCAAAGAAATAATGACTCTCAGGACCATTTTCTTGGAGTAGAGATGATCCATCGATTATGTGATGTCTTAATCAAGGATATTGCTAGTCAATCCCATGCGTGTTTTGAGGAAGAAGTGATATGAAACAATGCTTTTCAGTGCCCCTTGTGTACATAATCAGAAATTTGGAGGGCACCTTCCTTGACAGAATTCAGAAGGGTCTTTGGAACTTGCAAAATGATGTTGTAAGAAAATATGCAAGTGGTGGAGAATGTGTTCCAATATTACAAAGCACATTTGATCATTTGTCCCTCCTTATGGTTGCCTATGGCTGTTGAGAGAGAGATCACATCAACATAGCTTAATTAAAAATAAAAGTGAATGCTGAGTTGCAAGCCACTGTCGCCTCAAAAAAATTGCCTAAAATTTTTCAGGTCCCCTGCGAGTGGCTGCCAATGAAATAGGGTGGAGTAGAATGGAGTGAAGGTATGGAAGTGCTGAATGCAATGTCACATCACAATGTCACATGTTTCTTTTCTAGATATTTGACCACTCAAATGAAAGATGCCAGTCTGTGACAGGCTTGTATTGGCTGTACCACTTTAAAATAACCTTTTAAAAGCACTTTAAAAGGGCACATTCATAATGGATGCATTTTGTTTTTGTTCTCCTGACTGCTACATTAAAGCAGAACCATGGCTTCTTTTGTTTTGCTCAATTCTTAATGTTAGCAAACTTTTAGATCTTAGCGGGTTTATTTTTATTTCCTGTTTCATTTTTAAGTGTGCTTTCCTTATCTTAATATGCATGCCATACTCAGTTGTTCATGCAACTGAGTTCTGCTAGTATTATGGTTTGTGACTATAATACAAAGAGACCAACTTTTATAGCCAACAGATACAAGAAATATATTGGTAAGTGGCTTGATTACTGGTGATGTCCTTAATTGCAATAGTGATTACATGTAGTATGAATATTTATTAGTGCAAGTAGAAGAGACATGAACTTAGTAAATGTTTTTAGACTAAAAGTAGATTTTGTGTTCATTTCATGTTTTTAGTAGACTTTTGCTATGTGTGATTAACATGATATTCTCCAAGCACTAAGGACTACTTTTCTTTCTTATTAAAATATTATTTGAAAAAAATATAAACCTAAGCCACTTTTTGCACCTTTATTTTTTAAAATTGTTTTATTAAAAGTTTAAATTACAATAATAGACAGTAATACAAACTAAAAAAAAGAAAGGAGAAAAATAGAAATAGAGTAAAAGATATAAGAAAATGAATGAGAAAGAAAACCAGGAAGGAAAAAACCCTAAGAAAGACTTTCCACCTCATCACAACTATAAAGTTTCCCTGTCTTTTATCTCTTCTTAATTAACAAATACAAAAGTCTTCATCCCATAACTCAACTGTTTATCTATAAGCAAATTCAATAAGTAATGCCTTTTCCAATCCAGGTTTCAACAAAAAGTTCAAATAGATCCCTAAAATAATATTAATTAATAAATGTAAAATCATTCCCTATCTCAACATTCAATTGCAAGAAAACCATATTTAGAAGACACTATCCTACTACTGGTAGTCCTCAACTACCACAAGCCCAAAATTTATATTATTAAGTGAGACATTGGTTAAGTGAGTTTTTCCCCATTTTATGACCTTTGTTGCCACAGTTGTTAAGTGAATCACTGCAGATTGTAAATTAGTAACCTAGTTGTTAAGTGAATCTGGCTTCTTCATTGACTTCGCTTGTCAGAAGGTCTCAAGAAGTGATCACATGATCTTTGGACACTGCATATGAATTTTGATCACATGTTCATGGGGATGCTGCAAAGGTTGTACCTGAAAAATGGTCATGTCACATTGTTCAGTGCTGTAACTTTGAAAGTCACTAAATGAACTGTTATAAGTCGATAACTACCTGTATAAACAGAACACTTTTTGCTCCTTTCTATGAAAAAGCATGAATTAAACATCTTTTGCAGTATAAAATGTCACAACTCTTAGTTTTTTTGAAAGATTAATAAATTATTTGAAACATAAATATTTATGGACTTGAATAGGATTTATGCAGCAGGTCCTCTTGATTAACTGTATCCTTACTGAATTGTGCAGTAATTCTATTAATAGATTAAGATGCTTTAGAGACATGGTATAGTTGTGGTCACATAATCCACAAAAGGCTGTACTAAACTTTGCTTCTTTTTGAAGACTCTCGGTAGTTTATAGTGACTAAGATGTTGGAACAGGGATAGCTAGATAAAATTTCCCCTTCGTCATGGAAGTTATTTGGGTGACTTCATACCAAAGACTCAGTCCCATATATCTCACCGATTGTGTGGTGGAAAATTGGAGGGAATGGTATATGTATATATGGTACCTTGGGTTCCTGAGAAAAGGCAAGAGATAAATTGTAATAATTCATAAAATAATAAATTTAAATTTATAAATAATAAATTTAATAATATGTAGCTTATTTACCAGTCTGTATATCTCTCTCTCCCTCCCTCCCTCCCTCCCTCTGAGAGAGAGAGACAGAGTCAGAGACAGAAACAGAGAGAGAATGAGAGAGGACAATATATACACAACCATGTCATCCTTTCTCATAATCCAGTGTGCAAGTGAGAGAAACAAAAGAAAAATATTTTTGAAAATGTGATGCCATTCAACACACTTAGTGCCTTAACTATTTCCTTCTCACTGGAATTCTATTAGGGAAATATCTACCAACTATGCCAGGCCATTAACAGGCAATCTGGGCCGTAAAAAAATATTTTTCTATTACTATATGCCTATGTTTAGATCCTGAAAATCAACAAAGCATTCCCTAATTCTTTTCTGTGTATCCTCATGATTGGAATATTGTCTGCTTATCAAGTTGGGCAGTACTTGAGAAAATGTCCATCAAACCCTTGAGGAAATGACAGTGCTATGGAAAGTGAAATGCTTATCTTCTTTTTATAGATCAAAAGAACTGAAAGGAATAGAAAGTATCTTGTAACTTGCAATCAGTAGTATTGTGGCTGCTGATTATGATACTGTGGGATGTGATCTTTCAATGACTTTCTATTCCGCTCAGATCGTTCTAGTAGAAATGTATGTTGCTGTTCTCTGAGCTTCTGTCTTACTGTTCTATAAAACAATAACTATTGGCACAATATTAATCTGCATAGTTAAATTATTAGTGATTTATAAGAAAACGTATGAGAATTTTCTTTTTCATTCTCTGCAGAAACAGTAATATTTACCAATACTCTCCTTGTCGTAGAAGTGATAATTTCCCTGCATCATGCCCTGGTACATCTAAGCTGAGGTAATGATGATTATGAGGAAATGTAGAGGAAGAATAATTGCCTGGAACCATTCCTACTGTGTCAGCTTGCAACCAAAAACCTGAAAACCAAAATTAAAAGATATACCTTGACTTCAGAACAAAGAAAAAAAAAGTTGGAGAAATTTCTATTTCTGTTGGAAAAATCAAAATTATTCATCATAACTTTGTAATACAGAATATCACTTTAATAGAGAAAAACCTAAACTGAATCCTTGGGGACTCTGGTAGTTTTAGGAAGGAATATTTACTGAAATTGCTGCTAGTTGATGTTAACAATGCTAGCCTAGATAGTCTGAATCAGAATGTAAGTTCTTACATTTTCAAGAATATAACAAGGAATTATATTCTTTTAAGAGAGAGAAGAACACTTTTGAATTGGTATTTTGTAGATCAGTTTAATTTCACACATTAAATTCATCAAGTACTAGAAAATGTTTTGAAGGATGCTTTACTATGTAATTACATGCAATTGCAACAAACAAATCAATTAAGCCCCATGGGATTTACTGTGTATACCCAAGGTTATATACTAGATTGCTGACTGAATTGCCTCATTTATATCTTCTTCTAAAGTTTAGAACTTCAGATTATCCCCTTTTAAATAATGTTCTGGTAATTTTACACTATGCAGAGGTTAAGTCCTTCTAGTGGCAGCAGTAAGTGAATGTAATTTGTTTCCTTCCTTTAATGAAGTTTCGAAATGTAAATTTTCACTTCCATAGTTTTCGTGTCTACAATGACCTCTCCATGGTTCAGAAAGGAGATTGATGCAAATGGGGGAATAGGTTCCAGATAATGGAATTTACTTTGTTCCTGACCTCAGGGCAGATGGATAGGGAACAGAGCTGGGAACGGTCATCATAAGCCTGTTATCCGTCAATTAAAGTCAATGTCAATTACAAGACCATTAATTGAAAAAAATATGTGTTAGAGTGAAAATAACCCTTTATATTCCATGACTCCTTACACAAACTAATTGCTGCAGATTCCAAAACTGACTTTTCAAAGGCTAGTTCCAGTTTTGAAACTCGGTCACAATGCTTGTAGAGATAGCAACTCCCAGTATCTCAGTTTGCTGTTTTAGAACATTTTACATATTTGTTCACAACAAATCATTGGATTATCATTGTTTACTGATAGTGAGATTATTATTATTGCAAAGATAACAATTCTGTACTACTCTGAATTGCTTCAGCACTTTATAAACTTTATAAAATATTGATATTTATGTCCGACAATATTATTTCTGATTTTAGGTCATACTATCCCACAATATGGTTTTTATGTGGAAAAAAAATAGATTGGATTTTAGAATACTAAATTTAATAACTAAATATTACCAAACACATTCAACTGTCTTAGCAATAGTGTATCTTTACCACAATTTTAATTCATGCAGATAGCTAAAATGAGACTTCTGTAAATTTGCAAGCAGTGCATTTATCATAATTCTTGTGGCAGAGATGTAAAATTTCTAAAAGTTTACTACAAGTTAGGAAAAATAAGTTTAAGGACAAACGATAACAATATGTACAATACAATATGAATAGCTTGTCTTGTCATAATTGTTCTAAAATATTTTTTGAGGTTTTTTTAAATTCTTTCTAAAATGTTTTTTTTAAAATATTTTCAATTATTGTAAGAAACAAGACCTTGGGTAAACAAAGGAAAAAATCCAAAAAGAGAAAAAAGACTTTTTTCAAGTCTTCAAATGTCTATATAGATCGAAAATTGTAAAGCAGAAAATCTTGTCTATTTTTGCTTGTGTATCAATAAGTATCCTCCTTTCAGAAATTTGGAATTAGATATCGGTTTTCTTTTTTTATCCTGTTGTAATCTTCTAGTCATAAGAGAATTCTTTTGCTCCTTTGGATTGAATTGGAAATGAAATAATTTTCACAAAACACAGAAGAATCTATTCATTTCTTGAATAGATTTCTTGAAATCTAAAGTGCCATCTCACTTTAAAGTAACCTAGTAACCCTGTCATTTAATAGCAAAATGCATTTAATTATAATTACATAGTGTGCTTTTCTATTTACATTTTTTTTCACACAATCTCTATCCAGATTAACACCACCACATGCTCACTGTTCAGAATTAAAATCTTTTCTGATTCAGATTTTTTCTCAACTTTCCTTCAGCTTCCATAAACTTCCATCTGTCAAAATATGATAGAAATTGTGGAAGAAAGAAAAGATTTTCCCCGTATATAAAAACCAAAGATGATATGTAGTAGTACAATAGATAGGTCTGGATACAAAATTGTAATGAATTATGAGTTCTTGCTAGCACTAATGATTTTTTTGGGGGGGAGGTATTTTAGGAATCATTTTTTGAAATCATCCTTTTCCCTAATTTTGGGCATATTGATACAATTGCTTGAATTTATATTTTAAATCAGGGGTCCCCAACCCCGTCCATGGCATGCCAGCAACCAAGCCATGCAAACAAGCAAAGCTACATCTGTGGGATGCAGGCTGCACGCAAAGCCACGCCTTCTCCGGTCCACGGAAAAACCTTTCTCCATGGAACGGGTCTCTGGTGCTCAAAAGGTTGAGGGCTGCTGTTTTAAATCATAGAGCCTTACAACTGGAAGTGGCTATATAAAACCCTTGTTTTAGTAGATATTCAAGACCCCCCCAATTGGCAGCTTGGATGGCACTATCCCATATAGTGATATTTTACACTTCTTTCTTCCAAAGCAAGACATGGCAGATGTGACTCAGTGTGACTCAGTGATGTAGGTAATCTATAGTATGAAGCTTTGGTAGTCTGTTGACCATAAGGTAAGTGAATTCCACAATTTATTTCTGGAGTTAAAGAAAAAGGGTGCAGATACTATCAGAACAGAAGCTAAGACAAGACAACCCCCCCCCCTTTTTTAGTACAGTAGTCTCATGACTAGTTTTTTTTCCTTGTTTATTTATAATGGTGGTACCATAATCTCTTAGTAGTACAAGGTAGGATTAAAGTATAGAACTCTAGCTGAAAATATTTATCCTCTTTCTCATCTGCTATAGATATGGTGATACCATATGTAGTCCTATATAAAAGAATTGAAGGGTGGGTTTTTTTTAATATTTTGAAATAATTCACATAACACAAGTACAGTTTATATTATATTATAACATATTTATTGTATTGAATGTGATTTCTTTTTTGGAAAACACAGCAACTAGAAAGCTCCTACTTCTCTCTAAGCATGCTGCCATTCTTATTTTGTATTACAAAAGCTCCATTAAAACCCAAAACAAAGAAATAAATAATTTTGATTTAAAGCTCAGAGCTCATGAGTCTGTGATGATCCATACATGTGGAAAATTAAAATATTGTATTTCATGTAATAGCAAGTAGGAAAATTATTAAAATGAGAAAGTGGAACAATAGAAGATCAAAATATTATTTCAGTTCCCAATTTATAAGCTGCATTTTAATATAGAGGTAACCTTAATATCTGAGAATCATGAGTATTAATCTTGACCATTTGGGACTGGTCACTATGTTAGATAAAAAAAATTATACTGTAGTATGGATCCAAGCCACTGCTAAACAGTTAAGTGTAGTGCCAAGGGGAAATGAGGAGCTGTGTTTGCTACCTGATATGGGTAATGTAGTATACATAATTATAAAAACTGCATGACAGACATAGAATCAGAAATTTTTTTTGTGACAGAATGGGGAATGACTATATAAAACAATGTCGTAGACTCTGACAGACATGCATATCTAAATATATAAAAAATTAAATGTATTTTTTTTCAGAATAATTGCTTTATCTATAGGTGAGCAACTCGATATAAATAAGCTGATTGAGCACTTAGAGTTAACTAAATAACTTCCTATAGTTGAACAACTTCCTATAGTTGAAGAATATACTTTTTAGAAAAGATGTCCCAGGCATTTGCCAGATGTTGTTTTCTGATATGAATTTTATATTTACAACAGTGGGCAAAACAATAAACTCTATAAATTTCTGCACAAAATACTTTAAAGAAAAATGTAGATAAGAACCAACCAAGTCTAAGCTCCCATATTGGGTATGTTTTAGATTAGCAACTCTTTATGGTAGCACTCACCATTTTATGATTTCACTCAATGCAAAGCTACCAAATAAATAAATAGAACCAACTTTTTTTGTTTAAAAATGTAATCAAAATGAGAGCACATATGAGTAAATGGAAGTCATGCAAATTTTCCTTTATCTCATATGATTTGGTCCATTTCAAGACTTTTTTTTAATTTGATGCATTTAAGTATCATTGATATTACTATGAATACCACAATCCAGGGGTGAAATGCTCCCGGTTCGGACCGGATCGCCTGATCCGGTAGCGATGGAGGCGGGAGGTTTGGAGAACCGGTAGCAAAAATCCCTGCCCCCCCCCATGCCCAGCTGAGCTGCACAATCATCAGAGGCTTTCTTTTTTACTTTTAAAAGCATTTTTTCTACAACCTCTGGCCGAAAAAATGCTTTTAAAAGTAAAAAAAAACCTCTGATGATCACGCGGCTCAGCTGGGATCGTCAAAAGCTTTTAAAAGAAAAAAAGCCTCTGCCGATTAGGCAACTCAGCTTGGATTGTCAGAGGCATTTAAAAGAAAAAAATACCACAATCCAGGGGTGAAATGCTCCCGGTTCGGACCGGATCGCCTGATCCGGTAGCGATGGAGGCGGGAGGTTTGGAGAACTGGTAGCAAAAATCCCTGCCCCCCCCCCATGCCCAGCTGAGCTGCACAATCATCAGAGGCTTTCTTTTTTACTTTTAAAAGCATTTTTTCTACAACCTCTGGCCGAAAAAATGCTTTTAAAAGTAAAAAAAAACCTCTGATGATCGCGCGGCTCAGCTGGGATCGTCAAAAGCTTTTAAAAGAAAAAAAGCCTCTGCCGATTAGGCAACTCAGCTTGGATTGTCAGAGGCATTTAAAAGAAAAAAAGCCTCTGCTGATCAGGCAACTCAGCTTGGATCGTCAGAGGCATTTAAAAGAATTGTTATGATTGTCCACAAACATAACATCAAGACAGCATTCTGCACAAACCGAAAAATATCCACCATCCTAAGGAACCCCAAAGACAAAATTGAGTTAGAAAATCAAGGAGTATATGAAATCCCATGCACTGCCTGCCCCACCACATACATCGGACAAACCAACAGACGAATAAGTGCACGCATAGAAGAACACAAGAACTCAGTCAGAAAAGAGGAACCAACTTCTTCCCTGGTCCAACACCTTATAGCCACAGGACATGATATTGACTTTAAAAAGACCAGAACTATCGCCAAAACTGAACACTTTAACGACAGAATAATCAGAGAAGCCATCGAGATAGAAAAACGCCCACACAGCATGAACAAACGAGACGATACCTCCCGCCTACCAGCCATTTGGAAACCCGCCCTTATTGACAAACGAGTCCCTAACACGACGAATGACACCAGACCCACACTCACGAGAGCTACACAGGATGTCACCACCACACATCCACGCAGAAAGCAGACTCAAACCCACACTGATAATGAGCCACGACCAAGGACCAGAAGCCAGACCGCAGCTGCATCATTAGCCACTTTAAACCCCTCCAATCCATACATGAAGCAGACTGACACCCACCATGAAGAGCTCACACGGCCACATACACGAAGCCAAACAACAACAACGCAGCTCACCAGCTCAAATCCCCCTGCAACTCAGACTAAGATGAGCACAACCAAGCCCCCACCCAAACAGAACACACCCCCAGCCAATCAGAGCACAGCCAAGCCCCTAACCAATCAGAACAAACCTCCACCCAATCAGAACACAGCCAAGTTCCCACCCAATCAGCTCACACCCCCACTAGCAGTTAAAAGGAAGAGACAGCTGCGATCTCACATTGCTCCTGGAAGCACGAAGCCGAGAACACCAGCCTGAAGATGAGGAATGAGACTTCGTCGAAACGTCGCCAAGACACTTCCAATTTTACGTGGGAGAAGACCCGAATAACCAAAGACCTACATATATATATATATATATACACACACATATACACACATACATACGCACACATACACATAGTATGTCACATATATATACACATGTTCTGTCCCTGTCTCACACACGCACACAAACAGTCATCCAGGGGTTAAATAAAACTTGCAGACAATAAATTCCTTCGATAACAGGATTGGCAGCAACCCAGTAGCTGCTTGCCAAGAACTTTAATCACAGAGGGAGGTGTTCCTCCTCCGTCAGATAAACCAAAACAAATACACAAAGTCAAAGAATTGTCCAAGTCCAGTCCATATTAAATCCAAGGCAGGCAGATAACGTAGTTTCAGAGATACAATGCGACTCGATAGTTGTTTAGCTTTGTCCGTCACAGAGCCTGAATGGCCACCACACCCCCTTTTATCCCCTGTGGGGTGTGGTCCAGTGACTCAGCTTAATCTCTGGCACTCCTCCTTTTCTGCTGCGTGAGCTTGTCTCTCCGACGCTGGCGTGGATCTAGCCAAGACTTATCTCCGTCACTGTCTGACTGCGACTGTTCGGAGATACCTGGCTCCTGGCCAATCTCTTCTCCCTCGGGAGACACCTGAGGCATTGCCAGAGAGGAGGGTCCTGGATAGGGAGGCCTGGCCAACTCCTCTCCTTCACCTTCGGAGTCTTCTCCCTCCGATAAGACGGGCTCGGGGATAGGAGTCACAACACACGCACAGAGTATGTCACAGAAGTGAATACACCCCCTCATATTTTGTAAACATTTAAGTATACCTTTTCATATGACAACACTGAAGAAATGATACTTGGCTACAGTGTGAAGTGCGGCCCCACTGTGAACGGGTAGTAAAGGTAAGTAGAACCCACCCCTGATATATACATATACATATATACACACACACACACATACATACATACATACATACATACATACATACATACATATATATACATACACACACATATACTTATATACACACACACATACGCATACATACATACATACATACATACATACATACATACATATACATACATACACAGAGGGGGGGAAATGAGATCGGGAGAGATTTGGGGAGGAAGTTGAAGGAAAATTATTCTTCATGGTATTGTTTTCAGGACCAGCCCTTCTATCTTTGCCTTCTGAAAAACCACATAGATAGAAAGGCTGAAATGCAGTAACCAGCATATTCTATAAAGAAACTTGCCTGTAAATTTGAATTAACTTTCTAGGCTAGAAGAGTTGTTCAGCATCACACAAAAGTCAATATATAATTGAACTAACAAGATCAATAGGTATTTAAATAGTATGCATCACTACAACCCACTCCATCACAAAAAGCACTGGCCATTTGCCTAAGAAAGATAAAAGACTGCATCAACACTGTAGGGAATATAGCTAGGTTAGCTGTTGCATCTTTATTCTGACAATAGGAAATCTTACACATTGATTTTAATTTTACTTAGATGCTAAAGCCAATACTATGTATATGTTTTTTTTTTAAAAAAGCTAATTGTTCTTTAGATATATCTTGAAAGAATTTTTAGAATATTGCTACGTTCTTTATTTATTTCAAAAGAAAGCATTGTTTACCACTGGAGAAATTTTAAGGAGAAACAGGATAGGCAAATCAGCCCTATCAGGTAAACCAGACAGGAAACACAACTAGATGAGCTAAAACTACTTCATCTCTAAGGCTATATTAACGGAGGTTTGCAAGTTTGAAAATACAAACTTCCCATCACTACTTTTAACCATCAATTATGGCACATCCTTCCTAAATGTCTTTCTATGACTAATAAGTGGTCTTCTGGGTGCGATTCAAGGTGTTGGTTACCACCTTTAAAGCGCTCCATGGCATTGGACCTGCATACCTTCGAGACCGTCTTCTGCCACCAGTAGCCTCCCACTGGCCAGTCTGCTCCCACAGAGAGGATCTCCTCAGGGTGCCATCGGCCAAATCATGTCGGCTGGTGACACCCAGGAGAAGGGCCTTCTCTGTGGGAACCCCTGCCCTTTGGAATGAACTGCCCCCAGAAATTCGTAAGATCTCTGATCTCCGTGTATTTCGCTGTGCCCTCAAAACTTTGTTGTTCCACCAGGCCGGGCTATCAACGTAAAGATTTTAGTTGGTTTTAAATATGGGATTTTAAATTTGGGGGTTTTATAATTGAGCCAATTATTTAATAATTTTAATTATTTTTAAATTTTGTCTGTCTTGTGCTTTTAATCAGGCTGTACACCACCCTGAGTCCTTCGGGAGAAGGGCGGTATAGAAATAAAATTAATAATAAAAATAATAAATAATAAGCCAATGGGGCTCCTTCCTCTCTTGTCCAGGGGTGAAATCCAGCAGGTTCTGACAGGTTCTGGAGAACCGGTAGCGGAAATTTTGAGTAGTTTGGAGAACCGGTAGCGGAAATTTTGAGTAGTTCGGAGAACCGGCAAATATCACCTCTCACTGGTGGTAGTGGGGTAGGAATGGAGATTTTGCAGTATCCTTCCTCTGGAGTGGGGAGGGAATGGAGATTTTGCAGTATCCTTCCCCTGGAGTGGGATGGGAATGGAGATTTTATACTATCCTTCCCCTGCCATGCCCACCAAGCAACGCCCACAGAACCGGTAGTAAAAAACTTTGGATTTCACCACTGCTCTTGTCTGATAGTTTTCTAGGCATCATCTCTTCCCCTATTCCCCAAGATCATCCACACATTCCATTGCAAGACATCTGCTTTTCGAAACTGCTTTGAAAAACAAATTTGAAAACTTGGCTAATTTAAAAAAGCAGTCATAGATTGTAAATTTTTCATCTCACTTTAATGTGCCATTTGGTGTAGAGGTATTCCTAGGGTTGTGACCACTCACTCATTCAGTGACTGTTCAAAGTTACAACAATGCTCACTTATAAATTACACTTTGGAGTTCTGGCTGTTGCAGTGTTCCACAGTTAAATTATTTTCTGGGTGCTTGGTGCCTAGCTTGCAATTGTGATATCACAATGAGCCACAGTCATATGGTTGTAATTGTTGACATTCCTGCTGCCTATCACAAGCAGTCAAAGTGGAAGCTATCAGGAAGTTGGAAGTTCTCCTTCCTCTTGCTGCTTTTTTGCCCACTGTAGCCACTGCCAGTAACACCCCTCACAGTATTCATGTACTCGCCCATTCCCTGTTGCTTGCCGATGGCACTGTGTGAGACATCTGCACACCTGACAACATTGTAGCCTGCTGTGCACCTTCTCCCCCACAATACCCACATATCCTTTGCAACACCCCCTGCATACCCATTGGACTGCTTGCCTGGGAATCCCATTTCTTGCTGTTTAATTATCTATGTGGCCCTGGGATTACACTGGCAACTGGGATTACCAGGATTGCTATTGCTAACCAATGTGATCACATGATATTGTGCTTTGCAACTGCATCATTTAATGATGGGAATTCTGTTTCCAGTTGCTCTTGCAATCTGAGAATTACTTGTTCTTCCTCCCTGGTTTAGCTTAATTTATGTACAGCTAAAATGCCCAAGCCGTTTCAATAAAAGTAAACATATGGAGGTGAACAATTAAAAAAAGAGAATAATTAATGGATTATATGACAATGCCATTCAAATACAATCCCAAATGAACACCTCCAATATTAGACGTAAGTCTTCCTTATAAAAATTACTATCAAATAGAATTAGTAACATTGCTGGTTATTTCAACAAGAGAACCACTGCCCATCTTTTTCCAAGTTAGCAGAAATATGAAAACTATGTCAAAATGGATTTACAAATGAAACCAGTTGATGTTTTAATAATTAAAGGAGACATACAAATAATAAATCAGAAAGGTGACTTGAAAAGCCGCCTTACTTTGGATTTACAAAAGCAATGTGTGGAACCAAGGAAAAAATTTCTGAAAAGAGACAAAGAGGAACTGATCAAGCTGTTCCAGGAAAGAGATAAAGAAGAAATCAACTTGTGGGACACAACTTGAAGGGACTAAATATCATGTTTTTTAAAAAATGTAAAGAAGTGAATCTATTTGATAAGGGTTACAATATATACGTTGTGGTTTCTGATAGCTGCTAATGGGATTTCCTTTTGACCAAGATTGTATGATGAGGCTTTAAATATTTGTTTATAAGTAGGGAGATCTTTGTTCTGTTTTGTCTCTTAGAGAAAACGATGAGTTTGGATTATAAAATTGTATTTTTTTGATTAAGATTAAAATATGTAAGTTAATATTTCTGGTAATAGATCTTTGCTGATCAGGATTGAATGATGTGGGTTTTTTAAATAATTTGACTATTGATAAGGGATGAGATATGAGAAGAATTGTTTTTAATTGAAGTACTGTACAAGCAAATGTTTAGTTAAGTTGGTCAAATTGTCTATACTTGTCTGGAGGGCGGGGAGAGTGGACCTGCCCAAGAACATTGGAATATTCTAGGCACACACCAGCAGAGTATTAACATAACTGCCAACAAATTAAAAAGAACCATCTTCTCAGGCGATCCCAAGACCCCTTTGCAGGTAAATCACCTAACCACTCTACTGTCTCACAGAAGACAAGCTTATTATTTATGTCTCTTGTTATCTTGTAATGACCAGTCTGCTACAAAGGAAGCAGAAACATCCACATTAACTGTCTTGTCCGAAATATATGTTGGATCAAAAATATTTTGGGACAAACATGTAAATTGCCTGATGAAATGTGAAAAATGATGATTTGAATAAAGGTCCTTGTACATTTCTGTACAAAGGGTCACCCCATAATGGAAACCAATATTCCTGTAACAGGAAAATGAAAACCGGACAGAATAGAAAGGTCGTCTTTTAGAATTCAGTTTATCCTTTGCATAATTTACTGAATCTTTAGGAAGACTTCCAGAAGAAAGGGGGGGGGGAAGAGAAGATATCCTTTTTGAATATTTCGGTAAATTTCCTGGTACGAACATCTGCACAGAGATGTATTTTAAAGGAAAAGAAACACAAAATCTTAATTTAAATCCTGTATATGACCTTGATATATTCTTTCTATATACATAGTGTTGGCCTTTTGGTTTCCTATTACCCTTCAGGCTCTGGATAAATAGATCACTTTACATGTAAACTGAGCACATTCTGAGAAAAAAAGTGCAGTGAAAGCCTGATTAATAATAGTTATATGCAGTGCAATAACTTCCCATCCTAGGATCTGAGAGAAATATGGAGCTGTGAATTAATTCAGTATTACCATGTCCCATGAGAAGATGTCAAATCCTATCCACATTAATAACTTTCTGTAATTGTTATGGAACATGGGACTCTTTCTGAATTTTATACAAGAGGATAGATAAATCAAATGCATTCATTTATCTGTTGAAAACCATAGCTCATCAGAAAGTACATATACAGACCAGCTTTTTCCAATTTGGCAACTTTAAGATGTATGGAGTGAACATGCCACCTAGAGAATTCTGAGAGTTGAAATCCACACATCTTAATTGTCAAGCTTGAAAAACACTGGTATAGGCCATTCCAGGCTTTCAGTGTAAATATTATAATCTGATAATGTATATCAGCCCATCTTGTGTTATTATAATTTAAACATGAAGATAACTCATAATTCACTATCAAAAGATAGTGACTTAGCAGTTATCTGACAAATAAATGTATTTGTCTTACATCTTTCTCTTTTTTTCAAAGATGTCCTACAGTTGATGGTACAATGCATAGTATAACAGAAAACATACATACAATTGTATTCTGATCACAGACAATCATAGATTTTCCATCAAGATTGACCAGTTATTATTTGAAAGTGAAATTGCCTGAATTTATATTATCCTGAAGGGTTCCATATCAGTCTCAATAACAAGTTGGAAAAATCTGATAATGCTTTAAAAATTTATGCCATATAGTCACCCCATAATGTGTGTGTGTGTGTGTGTGTGTGTGTGTGTGTGTGTGTGTGTGTATTTCTGAGAAAGATGGCAGACTAAGACAGCTTTACAAAAAAGCAGAGCTGATGTTTCAGACTTTTATAAGGAGCAGATCAGTAGATCAGTTTATATAATCCTCTTTGGATTAAAGAGAGAGATGCAAAATCATCCAAGCTATTTCTCCTTATGGTTGCTTCTCAAGAAAAATTTGCCATGAAATGTAGAGAGAATTGTATAAGGCTTTAAAAATTAAGAAGACAATGAAAAGGACATTCCTAGAGAGCAATTGGAAGAATATATTTTTGAAAGACTTACGAAAGAGACTGTTTAAAATATGAAGGCATTTTTTTGTAGATTGCCATTCTTTCCAGGTTAACCAAAGAAGTTACCAAATTGCCATTTGTGTGATGGACAATGGAAGAATACTGACTTGTGCATGGAGGACAATCTTCAGTTGTTAAAAAAGTATTTCAAAACCTGGATAGTCTCTACTTTTATTTTTGGAAAGGACATACAGTTTTGCTTCTGAAAATATATTTTGTTCAAGATTCAAATTATTTTGAAAAAAAGAAAGCTAATCACTACTTTTTGTGTGGTCCAAAACATACTTTCCTTTCAGATCCAAAGTTTTGCACAGTCATAGCATCTAATTTGGCTTTAGAGGTGGTTCTAAATGTCAGTTTTATATCAAAGTGGCTGTGTTTGCTTGATACAATTTCATTAATAATTGAGACAATTTTGTCCTCTATTTGTGACCCTTCTATATTTTATTACTACATTGTCTACTATTTTCCTTTCCAGAAAAGTTTCATTAAGGAAAAAAAATAGCAATAGCACTTAGACTTATATACCACTTCACGGTGCTTTACAGCCCTCTCTAAGCAGTTTACAGAATCTGCATATTGCTCTCAATAATCTGGGTCCTCATTTTATCAACCTCAGAAGGATGGAAGGCTGAGTCAACCTTGAGACGATGAGACTCGAATTGCCAAACTACAGGCAGCAGTCAGTCAGCAGAAGTAGCCTGCAGTACTGCACTCTAACCACTGTGCCACCACGGCTTAATAGTCATGCATTGCCACAGAAGTGGTACAACTTGTGCTCTGTATGTATTGAGATAAACCATCATGAAAGGTAAAAATGAATCTTTTTTGGAGGGCAAAAGTTAAATGTGGAACACTACAGGAAGATTTCATTATCTCTCGTTCACTATTATTTAGTGTATCTGCAGTTTATAGAGAGTAGGCAAGTCCAAAAATGCGAGAAGCCTGGAACTCAGACAATTCAGCCGTCAACAAGCACATAGACAACAAATGTTTGTTACAGTCAAAGACTAGATTAAAAATACTCAAGGGGTATCTAGTTAAACATTCTAGAATTAAAAAATAATAAATAAAATCTATGTTAAAATTAAAATTTGCCATCCTATTTGTCAGTTGCATGTAAGCAAGAACAAGCCATAATATAATATTAGTTCTTAAATTGTGAAGGCATATAGTCATTAAATGCTAAAATGCAACCAGGTGATAATACCAAAAGATTTAAACAGGTACATAGAGATAAACAACATCTATATATTCAAAAGAGACAATTAAATAACCAAAAAGGAAACAAAAAGCCCAAAATACTTCCTCACTAGCAATCAACAGCCAGGTGATCAGAGAATAACACTAAGATTAACATTAGACAACAATCAAGAAGCAGATAATAACCCAATCAAAGAAGTACCGATTCAGACAAGATAACAGTAAAAAAAACAGCCAAACAAGGAATCACCAAGGCCAAGTATCACCACTGACAGGGCAAGCCACTAATATATAAAATGAGAGCAAACCCCACTCCCTACTAGTGCTGATGATGTTCCCTAGTTTGGTAATGAAATGTCTGCAAGAAAATAACCAGGCTCAGCGAGCACCAAGGACCCCACAGTAATACTGTAAGCATAGTTGTTTTTGTAATCACTCTGGTTTTGCCCATCTTTTCTGTTACTTTATGTATATGGGCTTTAGAAGATATATAAAGCTCTTTTAAAAAGTTAGGATGCTTGCATAATATACCTATATTGTAATCCTCCTCCTCCTTAATTGGTCACAGACTATCTCACTAGTGTCTATAAAGTTAGCAGAGGGCTTATTGATCATGTGACTAGATGCCAGCGCTACCCATAGACACATTTGTGTTTTACTATGATGACTGTGGTAATTTGAATGGAATAGAGATAGTCCTCTTGCAATTTATAGCTGCTTGCTTAGTGACTGAAGCTACATTAGACCTTGAAAAAGGGACTGATGACCCAGATTCGAAGTTCTGACGTTTGCTTATCGCTGTGGTCATATATTTTGGGCATTCGGCAACCAGCCCGCATTTACAGCTGTTTGCAGCATCCCATGGTCATCCCACTGTGATTTACATTTACGTTTTCAGAAAACAGAATTTACTTCCATTTTCTGGCAAAAAATGCCCTGTAGTGAACAATTGATTCATTTAGCATACCAACACAAACTGGTAACTTCAGCAGGAATTTTCAATTGGAAGAGAATAGTTTTTCTTGGTTTTCTTTTTGCTTTATACTTTTTGGGAAAAAAATATTTCTCTTCTGTGGGTGAGCTCATACATGCTCTGCTTTTCTGTATTTTTTTTCTCATTAATAGCTTAGTGACTAGGCTTGAGAGCATAAACATTATTTTGAAAGAATTTACTTCCTCTGAATTAATTCAGCCTGACATGGAGTATGAGAACATGTAACAACATCTAGTCAGATTTGACTTGATTTTGTGAGCAATGGAGGGAGTTACTGAAAAATATACATTTATAAATGTGTAAATTAGAAATTAGGGGTAAACTGACCAATATAAGTTTTTAAATGTACAAATTAGAAATTGAATGGATTCATATACATATGCTTAGTTCGAAAAGGTCAAAAGAAGAAAACCATTTTCTTTTTTAGGTGCTCTGAATATAATTGTCTGGATTTTTCTTCGTTTCGTTATTAGATTTCATAATATTTTCTTAATTTAAGAGAGCCAACATATTCTATAGACTCTTATTTCAAAATTAATACCACTTCTTTTTCTTTAAAAACATATATGTCTTCATTGTGGGGAAGCATTTTAATTATAAAAGAAAGACTATAAGTAGCCAGATATCTTTGGAGGGATTTGAAAATAATTGCCAAGGGAGAATTTTAGTTTCCTCCTACCTATGTTCCAGATGATTAGATCTGGAGGCCAAATGCTATCTCTTTCCTAGTTTCTCCAAGTCTGTTTGGAGATTCAAATTACAGGTTACGTGACACATTTTTTACAATATTAGCATATTCCAAAGATTAGTACTGTTTAGCAATTAAGCAAAAAGAAAAAGAAAAAAACTTGCTTAGCAATGATTATTTTTTAAAAAAAGATCTTACTGAAAATTCTGCTTGGAACTTGGGGTTGTTTGTTATGATGCCAGTGTATTTTTCTGACTCTAATTTTAAGGTAAAATGAAGCAATTACTCTTCCACTACTATCCATCAACTCCCTGTATTAGAATAAAGTCCACTAGAAGTCCATAAATAAGTAAGGAATAGGTTAGTGTAACTCACAATTAACCTTCATGTACAGGAAAAATGAGAAGATTCAGGGATTTTTTTTTTTTTGCAATCCAATACCCATCTGTGATTCCACTGCGTACATTTTGAATTTTGATAACACTAATACTAGTGTTTTTTATAACAGCAAAATAATTCACTGATGTAAACAATAAATTTTTAAATTGATATTTATAGTAAGTAAGTGAAAATAATTGATTTTAGCAATATTTAGCCATTTAGTTTACTTTTGTCAAAGCCTAGCATTAGGGAGAAAATACTACAATTTAATTTACTTACAAAGTAATTTTCAACATATTTTTAAAGAAAACAATCCATATGAAAAGTATTGGGAGAGTTAGTTCATTTTATTCAAATTGGGAGATTATTCATGTATACTCATTGCCAAGAAGCAAGATACAAAAGCCTGCATTAAATGCTAATCCTAATTTCCCATGAAAGTAAAATTTGGTATAAAATCTTACAAGAAACAATAGAAATACATACAGAGAAATGACAAATGAATAGGTAAATTTCAGTAAAGCCAGTTAAACTTATGATTAGACCAGTGGTGGAATTCAAATTTTTTTTTACTACTGGTTCTGTGGGTGTGGCTTGGTGGGCGTGGCAGGGGAAGGATACTGCAAAATCTCCATTCCCACCCCACTCCAGGGGAAAGATACTGCAAAATCCCAATTCCCTCCCACTCCTGGGGGAAGGATATTGCAAAATTTCCATTCCCACCTCACTCTGCGGTCAGCCAGAGGTGGTATTTGCCGGTTCTCCGAACTACTCAAAATTTCCGCTACTGGTTCTCCAGAACCTGCTGAATAGCACCCCCGGATTAGACATAAAATGGATAATGAATAGAGCAAAAAAAAAAAAAAAATACAAGGAAATGGTTCATATTTTCTTCATTGACTAAAGCAATACTTTTGATTCTGTAACTCATGCTTTATATGTTGAAGGGTCTAAATATAAAGGGTGTAATAGAACATTTGATTATTTTTCCAAGGAATTTTTACAAAGAACAAGAAGCTATTATAAGAACTAAATTTAGAAAAACAAATGGTTCAGAATAGAGGAAGGGGTCAGACAAGGATGCCTATTGTCCACATATCTCTTTAAATTATTCAGCAAATATATAAATGACAGGACTATAAGATATAAAAACAGGACTCAAAATTGGAGGTCAAAACACTAAACAGTTTGAAATATGCAGACAACACATTTTTTTTTTTTTTTTTGAAAACAGAAACAAAGCAAAGGCAAAATGAAAAACTTTACAGAGTCCGTTATGAAATGAAAATAGAAGGTGGATTAATGGTGAGAATTAATAAGGCGACAGTAATGTCAATCAGTAGGGATATTGAGGGCACATCTGATTGCAAAGAAGTAGAAGCAGTGCTCTACTGAAAACAGTAGAGAACTTAGGAATCTTAAGACAAATGTAGACGAATTCATGAAAAGATAAGAACATTTCCAAGACACAAAGATCAGATTAGTAAAAGCAATGATGTTTCTACAGATACAGTAACATGCAATTATGAAAGCTAGAAATGAAAAAGAAAAAGAAGGTAAGTCACTTTTGAATATTTATTTGGACATACTTACTAAAAGTATAATGAATTGTTAAAAAAAAGAAACACCTTGTCACTGTAATCTCAGACAGTGAGGCTGCATTTATATAAAAGGAGTTTAAGGACTTGATGACAGTAACGTTATCTAAGCCATCCTAATTGTCTCAATCTACCCTAAAGGAATGAGTAGACTGAATGAAGTATAGTAACTCCTTAGGGAGGCATCTAAGCAAGCAGGAAGCAATGGGGCAGTGACAAGGAAATCATCAGCATATTGGACTAACATAAAATTACAGGCAGTCCTCGATCTACAATAGTTCGTTTAGTGACCGAAGTTACAACAGCATCGGAGACAGTGATTTAGGATTTACACATATAAATTAGGGTTTAGATTTCACATATATAACCATTGCAGCATCCACATGGGCATGTGATTTATATTCGGATGCTTGACAACTGACTCACATTTATGACGGTTGCAGTGTCCTGGGCTCATGTGGTCACCTTTTGAGACCTTCTGACAAGCAAAGTCAGTGGGGAAGCCAGATTCACTTAACAGCCGTGTTACTAATTTAACAACTACAGTGATTCACTTAACAGTCATAAAATGGGGCAAAACTCTATTTAAAAAAATTCTCACTTAGCAATATAAATTCTGGTCTCAATTCTGGTCGTAAGTTGAGGACTACCTGTATATGCAGGCTTTGCAAGATCGATTGCAAAGCTTGGCCAAATTGGAAGTGGGAATCACAAAAGCCTTGGAGATGTGTATGTGTACTGGAGAAAATTTTGGAAGCATTTTAAAGTGTGATGATTTACATAGAGTTTTAAAATATTTCCTGCTTTAAAATATCTGGAAATTATGCCAATCTTTTTGAGGAGTAGGTTGAAAATAACTTTCAGACTGGGGCTACAGGTTAGCTACTGATTCTTGAAATACAACTGATCTTTTTTTAAAAAAATGTGCTTCCTTAATTTAATCGATCCAAATATTTATTCTAACAATAAGCATATCTGTGCATATGTGTAATTTTTAAAGACTAGGGACTGACTTCCAAAAGGTAGAATTTTCCTTCAAATGAAATGTTTTGATTCTTCAAGAGATTCATGGCTTTTTCAAAGTTTGTGTTTTTCATTTTAAAAGTACACATAGTCCTTGAGTTACAATTGTATGGAGCCTGCCCATTAGGGTTGAAAGTCAGGACAACATTAAATGAATTGCCTCAAGTAATGACCGTCATGGGGAGGAGACTCAAGCACTGTGGCGTCCAATTGGAACAGGATGGCAGAAGACAGGTGGGGGGTTCTGAACCATCCCTGCAGTCTATTGTAAGAGTGAATGACTTCAGGGTAATTACAGCTTTCATAACTTTGAAACAGAATTGGATGTAGTTCTGGGGTGTCCATCATAACATTGAATGATTGTTAACTGCCCTGTCATTTCTGGAAGACTATGTGTACAGAATGCAAACCACGCCTGAGCTGAGGAAGAGACAATCTCTGAATCTCAGTAGGATGGTCTTCTGTTCATAGGTTGTAGATAGTAAATATCTAGCAGTACTATGAGCAAACAGGCTGAGAAAGTAGAAATGTTTCTTTTGAGTTTATGATATCTATAAAATGCCTAGCTCATGGGAGCATTGCCCCAAAAGGCTTCTTAAGAGCTGTCTTAAAATTAAAAATGAATAATGATGTTTATGACCATTATAATTTGTTCCCATGGAGTGTTAATAGCTATGAGATTATCAAGAGCATCTGAAAAATGCAAATTACTTTTGGCAGGATGGGGAATTCCACAGGTCAACTGCAAGTTGTAAGAAGCCTTTTTATCAATCATAAAAAACTTTAAATTAAAACGTTAAGAAAAATGGCATTTGAGGTTAATGTGTGCATTCATGTATAAGTAGGGCTGACACATTCAATGTATAGGCTAGACTCTAGAGCCATAAATTAGAAGAAATGCTATTCTTTCTGTTTCTGCCACTTGACAGATCATTACTAGTAGAGTCAATTAAGGATTTTTGAACTAAGGTTGACCTGAAATAAGGCCATACATGTGGTCTAAGTGGTCAAATTTACTCACTTCTCACTTGGAAAGTTGCTGCGGTGTTGGTTGAATGAATTTAAGGAAGTAACTTTTTCTTAACTTGATCTGTAGGATAGAGATAATGCTACTTTACTGGATTACTGTGAAATTTGCAGAATGTATATTTAAGCAGTCAGAAAAATTACTATAAAATAGTAGTTTTATTGCTCTTCTGTAGTAATTATAAATTTTAGTAGCTATGTTACAAATATATAATGGTGAGTACTTTATGCCACTGCAGCATTCTAGCTATTCATATTGGGAAGTATAATCTTAATCCTTCTTTCTTTCTGGTACCCCATGACTTCTCTGTTTCCCTTTTTCTCAGCTCAAGTACTTTTTGGAAAAGCTTATTAAAAATATTCCAATATTTTAACAGAGTTGGAAAGAAATTTTATATCGGGAAACATTGAAACAGCGACACAAATACCTATAACTATTATAACTTGCTATTTTTGTATTAAATGCCTTCTAGTTTTGTCTTCCATGATCAGACTCTTCCATGAACTGAAGAGTGAGGGAGATTTTAGATTACAGGCAGTGCTTGACCTAAAACTGTAATGGAGCCTACCCATTATGGCCATAAGTCACGATGGTTGTAAAGCAGATCTTCATGTGACTGACCTGTTTTTACAAACTTCATTAAGCAAATCACCATGGTCATTCAGTGAATCCACAGTCCTTAAGCAAACATCATGGTCTTTAAACTAATCCATTATTTGCTACAAATAATAATTACAACTTTGGAACCTGGCTGCAAGTACATTTGCAGGGTCTCTCATCATTATGAATAACCATTAAGGGACTGGTCATAAGTTGAGGACTATCTGTATTTTTCCTATTTCCCCCTCCCCATTCACTTTTGAATGTGGATGTGGGAACTATACAAAAAAGAAAAAAGAATTTTGTTAACAATCTTTTGTCCCCTTTTTTATTCATGAATACTTTCATAAGAACAAAGATTGTTTCATAATTGTGTTCAGAAATCAGTTGCAGACTATGGTGTTTAATAGTAAAAGACATGACATAAATAAAGAAGTATAACTAACATTCACAGAGGTGGAAAGAAACACAAATTCCCAATAACTGAACAGTAGAATTGTGAAATTAATGGAACTGACAGAGATGGTAAAACTGACTACTTTGATGAAAGAAAATGCCTAACTAGCTTTGTTTCTACTTGGAAACAAATCACCTTTGAACATTTTTCCTTAAGAAAGATAACAAGGACATTTTTATTGTAGGTTTAATGATTAGATGTGTTTTGATTACAGAAATATTGTGCATTTTTATATATAAGTTTAAACAGAAATAGATTATTTTGTTATGTAATTCTAATGTTGTATGGATTGTTTAATCTTCATTTTTATATGAAGTTTTTGTGCTTTGGTTTTAATTTAGAATTAGAGGTTGTTCTATTATGCTGTATATTTATATCTACTAAAAAGCTGGAAATACGTTTTTAAAAAAATTCTTGTCACAATTTTTTCTCTTTTGTTATTTTGTATTTTATTTCTCTTTGAAACTTAATAAAGTTGATTAAATAAAAAATATGACAAAACATGATGAGGTGTTTATAGTGTATAGATACCTGGTAACCACATGACTTATGACTAGAATCTGTTGCTATACAGATAGTGCTCAACTTATGACCACAATTGAGCCCAAAATTTCAGTTGTTAAGTGAGATATTTGTAAGTGAATTTTATCCCATTGTATGACCTTTCTTCCCACAGTTGTTAAATGAATCTGGCTTCCCCATTGAGTTTGCTTGTCAAAAGGATGCAAAAAGTGATCACATGACTCCGGGTGACAGCAACCATCATATATATACTAATGATGGCTAACGTTTTCCTGACCAAGTGCCCAAAGCGCGCACGCCCCCAAACACCCTAAATGCAATGTGCACGCAACTCCTGTGCATGCACCCACCCCCGCGTGCAGGCACCCTGCCCCCGCAAGCACACACGCCCCCTGCATGTGCACCCGCACATGTACACGACCCTGCACATGCGCGTCAGAGATCTGAAGACCATCTGGCTGGCGGGAGGCGCACGGCATGCGCATGCGCAGCGGAGCTGAACTGGGGCAACGGCTCGTGTATCATCAGAGAGGGCGCTGCATGCCACCTCTGGCATGCTGCCAAAGGTTCGCCATCACGGATATATACTGTATGAGTTGCCAAGTTTGATCATGAAACCATGGGAATGCTGCAACGGTTATAAGTGTGAAAAACGTCCATAACTTACTTTTTTCAGGGCTGTTATAACTTTGAATACTCATTAAATGAACTGTTGTAAATTGAGGACTACCTGTACTAATAAGAATAAAATGCATCAATAAATGATGCAGGTGCTGTTATTAATGCTATTGTTTATTGCAGTTCTGTTTTGAACAGTACCATTTGCTTTCATTGAGATTTACAAGAATTTAATGAGTCTATTCAGAGAATCATATCTTCAAAGTTTTTTCATGAATATGATGTGATCTGAATATATGCATAATATTGTCAGATGTTCAAAAGCCTAATGTGAGTTAAGACAACCTAAACAACATCCAGGGTATTATATTTATACTTAACTGGATTGAATAATAAATTAACATTCAGAACCTTAAAATACTTTCAAATAAAAGAATTCATTTATCTTTAATTCATCCATATCTCCTTTTTTGTCTTCTTAATGTATTAACCCGTCTGTGTTGTTTCCGGCATTTCTCTGTCCCCAAATAACAAAATTGTATGCTTGGGCAATATCAGCTCAGGTTTCTCTTTTCCCTATTGAATCTGTCTTTTGAAATATTAACTAACTCTATGTAGAATACTTTAGCTGACCTCCCTCCTTCATTTTTAATAGAGTTCTTTGAAAGCATTCAATTTTTATTCCAGATATCTATTGTAAAGAGGAACACTGTACAACAGAACAAAAACACAGAAAATCATTACAATATATTTGTAAATGTCTAGGATAAGGTTTATTCTTAAGAAGGTGTGATACAAGAACAGTCAGGCTTTGTGAAGACATAACATTTTCCATTATCTGCTTTGTGTTTTTTGTCTTCACATTGCAGGTAGCTGTGACTTTAAATTCAAATATTTGGGATTTTCCATTTTGGGCTGTTTTAAACATTGTCCTTATTTTTTTTAAAAAAAGGTTAACTTTATCTAATTTATCTGATGGTAGGAATGGCATCTTTTTAATTTGAACCTATTTCATCAAAATAAGACTTGTCACAAGACTTGTTTCTGACTAATTCTTATTCAGAATTTAAAGTATTATGAAATGAAAAAAACCCTGATCCCTGTAACCCAACATAAAGATATACAGAGAAATTCTACTGATGTAATATAGATGTCTTCATTCTCCATCTGAATGTGTAAATTATTGTTCAAGAGTCAGGTTTAGATCATGCTTTATCATATAAATGAAACACTCCTCCCTACAGTTTTTTTTTAAAAAATAATAGAATACTCAAAGGACACTTCTACTTCAGATCTCACCCGGGAAAACAGGGTTAAATGACACCCTTCATTGAAAGTAGAAAGTAATTTTCTCAGTGGAGTTTGGGTTGTCAATCAAATTATCATTTCAGTGCCCCCCCCCCACCTCCCACAAAGATATAGCAGCCAACCACACATAATTTTGCAGTTCTACAAATTGTAGTAGGTGAAATAGTTACAGCAAAAACAACAGAGTCTTGTGGCAGTTTAAAGATAGATATGTGTATTATTAGATAAATCTTTCTAGGATCAGTAAAGATTCTCAGCCATTAATCAGGACTTGTATACCTTTCCCTAAATACTTAAAAGTATCATTGGGTTTAGTCATTTTCCTGGAGCCTTAATAGTCCCACTTGGGAAAAAACATTTGCATATTTTTGTACAAACAGGAGTTGGCGTGAAGCTATTATAAAGATAAATAAATAGATGCCCTGGGTTCATAATGTTAAATTGGTACAAAAATGAGTTATTGAGATCTGTATTTTTAACCTCTATTTATATGGATGTAAATGAACGATGCTCAAAAGAGTTGCTACTAAATAGGAGCCACTGACAGCCAAAATGACTTCCTTCTACATAATTTAATATTGAGTTGTTGTTTTTTTTTTTTTTTTTTTTTTTTTTTTGTTAACCAAGTACCAAGTCTGGCAAAGAGAGAAAATCTATATAATTTTAATTACATTATAATTAATTATATTCTGACAGAAAAGTTCATTGAAGGGGTCTGGAAGGCTCAGCAGGGCTGTGATTACTTTATTTTTTGTGGAATCAGGTTTCATTAATTTTAATGGGATTCTTCTTATTGGTATTTCCCCTCATTTGCTACAGGGTTGTAGCTGTTGTTGTGGAGAATGTTTGGTACAACTAAAGCCTGATGAGGTCATTCGTTGCCGTGTCCATATAGGGCCAGTCTGCTTACTGATGCTACTAAGATGGTTCTGGTTTTACATGCCCATTTGCCCTCCCTTTCCAGAGACATACAGACCTAGATTGTCCTAGGCAGAAATAAGCAAAAGAGGAAATGAATGAAATAATGATTTTTAATATATTCGAAGATCCCTCTGTTTTCTATGTTCTTTGTTTTTCTGCCTTCTGTGACTTTTTCATGTTGGCTTTTCTATTAGTATAGAGAAATGATGAACATTTTGACCTGCTATCTGTGGTGGGTCTTTGTTCAGGGAAATATATTTAATAGGGAGCCTTTGTTTACATGATGGAGCAAGAAGCTTACAGGAGAGACCTGTCACAGAGCATTTGGGATTTGGTTAATCTTCTTAGAAATACATTAATCTGGCGGATCAGATGCTGTCAACCATACTATCTGCCCTTACTATGCTTTCCTGTCATTCCTACCTTCTGTTCCTACCCTTTGCCCTTCGTGTTCTCTTTTCCCAACTATGAATATCAGTGGGTAATGGGAAACAAGAAGATTAAAGGCAAATTAACAAGTGAAATATTAAGCCTGGATCTAAAATGAAATTTAGCATGTATTTAGGATGTTTATATTTAAAGTTCTGAAGAATCTCAAACAAAGTGTATAGAAAACTAGATCCCCATTATCTCTTCTAAATCAACGGATGTACTGTAGTTATAAAATCAGAGTCTCTTTCATGTGCTTTGGATATTACTTTCCTGTGGCTTAGAATTCAAGCATAGTAACTTGGTAATTTTCAAGACTGGGTTACTAAACTGCAATTGCAATCACCGGTTACATACACTGAGAGATCCATTCAGGCCTGTTGGTCTCTTTAACAAAATAAAATTTATTTTGGCATAGGACTTGTCATTTGGCTTTGTGCCTAGCTATCCGCCTGGTATTTTCATATCCATGTTTTTGGCTCATCCCTGTGTCATTTCTTCCCTGCTCTATTTCATGCATGCATATTTATGTTCCATATTTTGACTGCTCACACAATTTTTGTTTTGTTGTCCTTTGTTGTGTTTGACCTGTGACTCATGCCAGCTGATAATGGCTGTTTTAAGATGCCTCCTTACAAATACTTTGAAGCCTATTATTTTACTATTGTAACAGTTTTAACGTTACCGTGGTGAAATATTTCTACATCTTCCAAGGTTCTGGGATAATCTCATGATATTATTCTACAGGATATAAAACTCAAATTCACACATTGGGCAGATTTTTATTTTTTCTAGTCTGGGGACTTGCACCAAATGGGCATATGGTCTTCTGACTTTAGTTAACCATAATAAGAAAAATATTTTTATTATCCTCTGTAGAGTATAAGAGCTTAGCATATGTTATACTGTTAAACAATAGAGGTTTAATAAAAATCTTTTGCATTATTTGTATGCTTTATCAGATAATCAGCATGCTTTATCATTGATAACCAACAAAAATATATACTACTCAAGCCTATATTCTGAAGCTGAAATCTCTGGTCAAAGACAATAATTTACAGCAGTTAATAGGAGATGTTGCTTAAATTAGTTTCCTATGCAGTCTTTCAGCCCTACTGAAAACTGTTCTCAGTATGCACATATAGGATTGCATTATCAATCTGGCAAATAAAACCTATCCTATTATTAGTCACTTTTATGTGGCAATGAAACAAGCATTTAAGAGAAGAGTATAAGCAAATAGTTATACATATAAATCATAGTATAATAAATCAGGTTGATATTCCTTATTTACCTTTCATGGATTGGAATAAGTAAAACCCAGGCTTATTTTCATGATAAGAATTATTTATTATTATTTATTTATTATATTTTTTATACACCTTTATTAATTTATAAGTAACTCAAGGCAGCAAACATACACAATACTCCTTCCTTCTCCTATTTTCCCCAATAACAACCCTGTGAGGTGGGTTGGGCTAAAAACAGGGTGGATTTTATATAAATCAAGTTGATTTAAATCACTAGTAAAAGCTTGATTTAAATCAACTCAATTTCAATCATAATTTTTAAAGAGCAACTGTCATCTCTGTCCCGCAGCAGCTCTTCCTCTGACCTGCTGTTGACTCACCAACAGTCCCAACATTGCAGAATATACCGCCTCATGCTACATAACTAAGCTCCATTTCATGTTGAATAAACTAAATTATTAATGTATCTTAAATAGAAAACTATCTTTAGATAGATTTTTATTCCAAAAGTATTTTATTAAAATAAATTTGATTAAAAAAATCCGATTTAAATATAAAAATCCAATTTTTATTTAATTTTTTTTAAAAAAAATCATAGATTTTTATCCACCCTGGCTAAGAGTGACTGACTCAAATAAGATTGGCCCAATAATAATGCCAGAACACTTCATGTTATAATAAGGCTGGATGAATGTTTTGTTTATATCTGTATTAGATTTAGCTAAAACACTGATAGGCAATTTTAGAGCTGGGCCAAGTCAAGCCTGCAGAAGTTGTATAGGTACACAAGTTATTGTGGCCCCACAGTACAAAAGGCTAGTTTTCTACTACAACATTCATGTTGGGAGCACTGAAGTGCATCCAGGTTGAAATAATTGAACAGTGACATCATTGTTGCCTGGTGGGTTCCTTTCATGTCCCTGATAAGTTGCCTACCAAAGTGGTACCCATCTATTTACTAAAGGTCACCCACTTTCAAACTGCTGGATTGGCAGATGCTGGAGCCTGTGACAGGAGCTCACCCCGTCCCACGGCAGCAACCAGGTCTCAAATAAGAGCTTGCCAATTGTCAGTCCAGTGTCCTAACCCCAGGAACCACTAAGCTCCTCAGCTAGCTTCCTGCTCCTCCCATATACTTGTATTCTTTGGTCAGTCTTGGCAAGTATTGGCAAAATCTTGATTTCTCTTTTTCTCCACATGAGAGGGGCAGATGTCACTATCTTTATGCTACTGTTGGCAAGAAGAATACAGTGTTGTCCCACTCTCCTAAAAAAAGCAAGGAAGGAAAGTAGTAATATAACATTTTTAAAGGTATCTGTTTTGTCATTCAATTGTTTTATACAGTTTTTAAAAATCTATAACCATTAATAGTGCTGGAAAAATGGAACGAAGAAAACTTGCTTAAAAAAACAACTGAAGTGCCTCCTCTTCCCCACCATACAGCAAAAACTCCTTATTTATTTTATTAGTATTAATCATTATGAATTTTTTGTATGTACTAGTATGCTGTAACTGGCTGGTTTCACAGCAGAAAGCTACAGGTATCAAGCACAGAGGGGCATCTGATTTGTAGATGTCATTCCAGCAGAAGAGAAATGCTGAGTTTAGTAATTTTGCAAACTCCTGCATCTTGACTTCAGCCCAGAGAGGAGTAATGAGCCACTAATGACCTTCACCAAAGCTTGTGCCTTCCTAGTAGCCCAGCATTCTAAAGCTCCTCTGCTAGAGACATAACAGGGTTCTTGGCATTCGATGTGTAGAAAGGCAAAGCTGGATCCGTAAATTGGGGGGAGGGGGGCAGAGATTTGGATTTTGGAACAAAATTACTCAGACGTTAAGCAGGAAGAAGTATATCTTTAGTTACTGTTTTTTCTTAAACATACACATGAAGTTGAAGTGCTTATTTAAAGGGGAAATATTCATACTTTTGCCATACTTGCTGTCTTACAAAATTTCTTCCCCCCCCCTTAAAAAAACCTATTAAAATACTTAGAATGAAAATTGGAGCAACTCATTACAAAATAGCAAAATACTAAAAAAAAAAAAAAAGATAATAAAAATAAGTATAGTCTGCAACAAACATTTTTGCTAGGTAAATAGTCTGTTTTATCCAGACTAGGGGTCTGCAACCTTAAACACTCAGAGCCATTTGGACCCGTTTCCCACAGAAAAGAAAACACCGGGAGCCACAAAACCCTTCCCGTGCCTGACTATTTCCTCAGCGGCCACAAAACTAGCATATCTAGTTGAATTACATTCTGTTTTCTTCTGAAACTTTTCTTTTCTTGGATTTATCCATGGTTGGCCTACCGGGGATTGAAAAGCTCAATAAATCATGTGCCAGTGGGTGTCGCACATTGGTGGTTGTGATGCATATTTTGAGTGACAGGGAGCCGCAGCAGAGGGGTGAAGGAGCCACATGCGGCTCCAGAGCCACAGGTTGCTGACCCCTGATCCAGACAGTGGCCACTTGCATGTCTAACATAGCATTGCAACAAGTACTTGATAGCTTGCTCACTGTCTCAGAAGAAAAGCCTCTTATTGAAGAAAAATGATCTTACCTATTAAAGTATTCCTAAACTGCTTTCAATATAATGTAAATGTCTGTAATGAAAACACCATAGCAGTGCTACAATCACTGACCAAATTATTTCCAGTTCTTTTTCTGATGTACAAACTATCATACATCACTAGCATTGCACCAGAGCAAAATGTTTTGATGGGCTTCTGACAAATACTAGGAAGGAAAGAGAAGGAGGAAAATTCCTCCTTTTCTCTCCTGGAAATTGATGTTTTGGAGTTGTCCTAAATGATAAAGTGAACTTTCAAGGATTAGAAAGATTGGCAGTGAAGCTGGGTTCAAAATGATATTTCAAAACTTCATTGAATTTGGCAGAGAAAAAGGTGGAAGATTTCTCAATGCTGAGAAAGAAGAAATTCTGCAATATTTTCAAGGACACAATTCTTAGTAATGCCACTAAAAGTCTAATGGAAGAAGTTTCTCTAGTATCCTATCTGAGATTTAACTGAAGTGTGGGGATCCAGGAGTGATTCAAATTTATGATGAGGTTGTAACTAAATAGAAATCACATTCACACATGGTAACTTCAGAACTAAGATAAGTTCAAGAACATTACTTTGTATTATTAAGAATTCATCTGCAATTCTTTTTTCTTTGAAATAATTGAAAAACATTTCCTTTATTAAGTTGAATGAGAACAATTATTACGAATCAAGGCACGTATATGTGTCTCAGGATAATGTTGCAAGATCGAATCTAGGTCGATCACCGGAACCAGAGGTTTACTCTTCTGAGCTTTTGGATTCGTGCTAGAACCCATCTTCAGGGAACTTCTCTCTACTGCATTTTATTCAGTCTGGTGACTAGTTCTAGTGTTCTAGTTTAAGGACAGGTAGATAATTGTCATATTAATCAACACCCATCAGCTCTAGACTTCTTGTATCCATCCATCTAACACATTGATAGAAAAAATAATATGTACCACCTTGCCTATTGACAGTTCTCTAATCTATTTAAACTGGTCCATTCTTTTTGTTAACTCACTATGCAGAAACTGAAACTTAAAGGGTCAAGGAAGATTTTCTGGATTTAATTAAGTCTTTAATTCCAATGAGCTTCTTTAATCTCATGATAACATTGGATCACAACTCTCAGAATTCTAAGTCAGTTGGGTCAGATTTGGGTATTACTTTTCAGAAAGCAGATTGAAATGGTTAAATTGTTCAGAATAGAGTTCTTATTGCCTTGCATGCATGAACATGCATATATTTGTTTGGGATCTTTAGGTCTTGCCTTTCAGTCAAACAATATTTAACTCCATCAATAAAATCAATCACTAATGCAAACAAAGGAACCTTGTCAGAATATAATGGCATTTCAGACCAAAATTATATAATTAAAGACTGACAGTTTCAAACCTAAATGCAATTTCTAGTAAATGCAATTTAATCTCCTGTAAAAATAGAAAATGCTGCAGTAAAAGTGACATTTGAGAAAGATTAAATCCAAATGGACAGTTGTGAAAGCTATATATGCTTTCTTTGCTTTTGATTTCTTTCAGCTCTTTGTTCTCAGTTTCAGTTTGCTGTGGTATTTTGCAAGGAAACCTCATCTACCTCTGTGCAGTTGCCACAATCATCCTCAAGGGAAAGTTACATTTCATTTCAGCTTTTAAAAGGTATAATTCTGCATACTATAATTTTTATGCCAGGCTATATAATCATTTTGGCATCCTGCAGGGTGGAAAAAATAAATATAAATACTAGCTTTCATTTTAGCATTGCTAGTTCTGATACCTAATTTCAGTCTTCTGTGTAATCTGAGTGGATTTTTGCCGCAATTTATGGCAACTATTTTTAATCCTTTTATATGCGTAAGTTAACTTGTTGGTGGTACATACTTTTATACCATTCTCTTGATGCATTATGCTTGTTTGTTTATTTCCAGCCACTTTTAAGCTGGAAATTGTCTGCCAAAGAGCTTGCATCAATCAAACATTAAATACGGTGTCTGGGCAGGGGCTGTGGATAAATGAAATTGAAGCAGAAGCTCCATGTTCACACTTGTAACACAAATACAAAGAATGTAGAAGATAGTTCAAGCATGAAGTGGTATAAACAAATATTTATATCCAGATGGGGGAAAGCGCTTTTTACTTGCTGATGTTGTTACGGTAGAAGTGCATTCATTATTTGCAGATCTTCATTTTTTTCCCCTTGGAAAAGAGATTTCAGATTCTTCTCTATAGATCTTTTTCCTGGCAAAGATTATTTGATCTTTGTGTAGAGTATCCTTATGTCAGGTCACCCATCTTCTACCAATCTGATATCTAGAATGATTCTCCCTCTGCTCCCTCTTCCCTATTGACAGAAATTGTTAATAAAGCTATAGTCATACTTCCTTATTTCATTCACAATAGTCACTCATCACAATCCAGATTTTTCTAAGGTATAGTACTTGAATGTATCTGTGAAATTTTCAGTCTATAAATTTCATTTCAGCAGGAATTAAACACATAGCACAATGCACACATCAGTTGAGTTTCTTCTTTTATTTACTTAGGCTTATATGCCACTTCCTATTGGGAATGGAAAGATCTTATGAATTCTGAAGTAACAGTTTACACCTGTAGTGTACAAGAGCATTTGTAATTTTTCAGTGTTGTTGATTTAATTTTCTAGTGATGAAAATAAACCAATCTACATGTATCACTATCAGTAACATCTACAAGGCAAGAAATAAAAGAGCAACACACGCAGGATTTTGACAAATTTGAATTCTTAACTAGAACTGACTAGGAGAAGACTGCTAGATCTTTTTCTTTACTATTACTTCAGTTCTGCTCAACTACTTTTCTGTTGTTTATTTATTTTATTTATTTATTTTTCACATATCTGAAATGCTCATCCTCTTCAATGGTGGCCTCTAGGCCGTGTATAACAAAATGTAGGTATATAAAAATCAAAATGTTAGAATTAAAATTTCAAAAAAAAAATTTTTTTTGAGGGAAGCAAGAACAACTAAGCCCTGTTAAAAATCAGTTGATGGTTTTAACCAGGAAGTAATGTGTTTTTTACCTTCTGCTCATGCACAGAAGCACATGCACTTCCAAACTGGTAAGGAAGGTAAGTAAATTTCAGCCCTCCACAGAGCCATATTTTAACTCCTTTTTGGAAAGCCAGTTGAGTGGGAGCCTGCCTCACTTCCAGGAGGAGAATATTCCACAGGGCAGTGGCAACAGAAGAAAAGCTGGTCCCCTAGGTAGCCTTGTCTTTTTCCATATAGGACAATAGTCCAAACAGGAGATGACCAGAGCATGAGTGTCCAACTTGGAGAGCCTCCCTATCCAGAAATGGTATAAGTGGTGCACAATATGAAGCTGAGCAAAGGTCCTCTTAGCCCTGGCTGTGAGTCCAAAAGGACCCCCAGATTATGCACTGGGTCTGTCTGGGTAGTACAACCCCATCCAAGATTAAAAATTATAAACTCATGGATATAGAAGGGCCCAGATTCACTCCATCTTATCATGGTTCAGCTGAAGTCTATTGTTCCCCACCCAGGCCCCCACAGCTTGCAGGCACCACAAAAAAGTGTCCACAACATGATATCCTTCACCTGTACTGTATATTGGAGATATACAGTATAGCTGGGTATCATCAGCTTACTGATGATACCTCATTTCATGTGACAGATGATCTCATCCAGCAGTGCATGTAGATGTTAAAAAGGACAGGAGAATGCACCAAACCCTGTGGCACCCCAGAAATCAGGTGTTCTGTGAGATGGACTTCTTACTTCCTATTAATATCAGTTGGGACTGGCCTTGGAGGAAGGAGGTAAACCAGAAGAAAACTGTGCTACTCACCCTCAACTCCCTAAATCAGCCCAAAAAAAGATACATGGGTGATAGTATCAACAGCTGCTGAGACATCAAGAACAGCAAGGATGATGTACCACCTCCATCCTGCTCCATCCAGAGATCATCCATGAGTGTGACCAATGCCGTTTTGATCCCATAGCCAGGCCTGAAACTGACTGAAAAGGATGCAGATAATCAAGTCCAGAATGGCAACGTCCAGTGATGGCTTCTTGAATGGAGAGCACAGCAGTGCCTCTCTAAAAGTTCATAAACATCCCCTCCAACAAGGTTGAATTCACTGTTCTTTGGACCCATCCACATAACACTTCCTGAGCATGAATTTAATCTGCAGGTGGTGGCATTTGCATTCTGTGGGACACTTGTCCACTTTCTCAAGTCCAACAGAATCAAACCACTTCCAGATAAGCTTGCTTTCTGGGCATTTTCACAAGACTTGTACCATGCTTGGTATATAACTGGGATCAAATCCAAGCAATTTTATCCTCCAGAAGCCTGGAGAATTCCTCTGCAGACCATGAAGATGGATCTCCAGGCCACTCTTTCCAAGGAAAGTCTGGGTGACCCTAAACAGGGCCACTGGGCAGTGTTCTATGGATACACTAAAAACAGAGAAGTATTGATGCCTCACTGCGCTTAATGCCATGAAGTATACCTTAAGAGTAACGTTCTGTCCTGTCAAGTTCGTTCTTTGTTTTCCTACAGCAGCACTCTAGACATCTTTAATGCTTTTCAGCCCCCTCAACTCCTCTGTGAACCACTGGGAATGATAGGCCAGGAGAGGCTGCCTGGGGACAATCCTGTTTAAGGCTTTGGCTGTCTCCCTACTCCAGGCAGCTGTTGCCAGGCACCCTCTTCAGGACTGTGTCACAGATTGACAGATATTTCCCTCAGTTCTCTTAGTAACCAAGTTGGCCCATCAGTCACTGAGGACGGAGCAATTAAAAGGGGTGGAGGAGCCTCTCTCCAGAGAGGGGAGTGCAAGAGAATCTCAAAGTCACCAGAGTATGAACTGACCATGATATGGGAACTGGAGAAATCTATCCTCTCAGATCATGTTGCCACTACTCTGACAAGAAAAACAAGCCGAGGTTAGTCAGGCCAAGAAAGATCTGGGAGTTAACCATGGCCATTGTGGAGGCCAAGAAGTCCCAGGCCACTTCAGAAATCCGCTCCAGCGACAGCAAATTGAAGTCTCCCAGAACCATAAATCTGGGAAACCCCACTGCCAATCCTGAGATGGCTTCCAGCACTCAGGCAGGGATGTTGCCACACAGCAGGGAGGCTGGTACAATAACAACAATCCCAATTGCTTCCTTGAGCCTAATTCAAGAATAGTCTCACAATTGGCAACTTGTAGAGCAGAATCCCGATGGCTACCAGATATTCCCAGATGACCATCATTTACCCAGGGAAGAACCGAGGGGCCAAGGTGTTGGCTGATGCCATACCCTAAACCTGGCAGGGCATATTCCAAAGAGGGCACCCTCCCCAAACCTAGCCATGGCTTGGTAATACATGCCAGGTTGGCCTGCTCCTCATTTATAATGTCTCAAATAAAGGAGCTTTGTTGTCAATCAACTGGCACTCAGCAGCAGGAGTCAAAAATCTTTGCTATTCCTACAATGATTATGAAAGAATGGCATGAAGGCATATTTATAGTTGCTTTGGCTGGTTTAGTAGTCTTATGACACCAATGAGCTACAAGTGAGTGTGGTTTCATCTCTTCGCCCTATTAAAGAAAACAGGCCTGTTCTCAGAAAGCACAGAGAGTGCCTTGTTTTCATGCCATTCTTCTGAGCATTTCTCTCGCCCAATTCATTGTCCGTAGTTTTGGCTCCAATTCACTGCTTATTCTTTTGACTATAGCAATGTTTTGTTAAATTCAGGTTACAAGTTCCCTGTTACCTTCTTTGGAGGCTTTTGGAAGAATCGGTGCTTAATTAATTTTACCACAATTCAGCCAGAATGTCCCCTTTTCTTTTCCTGAATGGGGATTTTAAAGTGCCTATCTCAAGCTGCTGCTTAAAAAGAGGATGATGCCTCTTCATCGTTTTGCATGCATTTTCAATCATAAAAACTTACTGCATTTCTTTTTTTCTTAATTACTTAGCAAGTTAACCTAAGTAGATTGTCAAAAGTACCATTGAGAAAACCATACGAAAATGTTTTTCAAAGGCAAAATGCCGAAGAAATAATCCACTCAAATCACAACTTTTCATTTAGCATTAGCCATACATTAGCTCATTATATATTTTATTCTTACAGTACAAGTTAGACTATACATACTACGGATACACAGGGATAAGAAATTTTTCTACTTATTGCTGCATTGAAGCTAAAAGGAAGAATCCCTTAAAGCATGTTCAGAATGTATGTTCACCTCCTACAGCTGGGATTGCCATGCGTGCCATACTACATTTTATGTAGTATAAAATAATGTTTAACCTTAATCACATTTTACTGTGTTCCTTGATTTTCATTACTAGAGCTTGCTAGTTATTTGCATTTTAATCATCAGAGTAATGTAAGTAACATAGTGGAAGTTATTGATGTTTCTTCTTTCAGATTTAAAATTACACTCATCTTCTAATTCAGCCTGTGTCAATATCTATTTGACAGGTGACAAAGAGAAAGCACTAATTTCGTCCCACTCCTTTGCATATTTGAAACCATTCTGTTTTACCATATTCTATCTAGGCTATGGCTTCCAATCGTGTATAATATAGTTTCATATGAGAGAAATTGCTGAAGTAATACAAAAAAGCTATCAAAAGGGCATCCTTATAAAACACTTAATCCAAGGTGTAAAATTATCTACCTATACCATAAATTATTGTAATTTAAGGCTGGAGCTCCGCCCTTCCACCGCTGGAGCAGCTGACCATCCATCCACCCAGATCAGCTGTTCTTTGGCTGGCCTGCAGGCCTCCACAATCAGCTGATCATCGGCCGGCCTGCAGGCAATCATCAGCTGATTGTCGGCTGGCCTCAGGCAGACAGAATCAGCTGGTTGTTGGCTCTGCCATGCTTGTGCCGCTCACCACCTCCAACATCCACCAATGGGCTTCGTGACGCAGTGTGTACCCCACCACCCACCTTCCAAGCTAGGGGTCACTTCCCCCCAAGTATGGCAACCCCGAGATGGCATGTGACACTCTCACCATTTCAGGGTGTTGACACACACATTCTGAAGCCCTAAGGAGACCCATCCTACACTCTATGAGCTACTGTTTTATAGATGCTGGCATGCAATTTAGGATTCATGCATTCACCCCGTTGAATGGATCCTATGTCTGAATAGATGTGCATGCATTGCAGTTAAAGTAAGAATAAACTTGTTACAAAATAAAATTCTGAAATACTTTTGAAAGATATAACATTGAACTGAAACTCTTCAGACTTAAATATTAATATTTAGTTCCAATAACTGGGAAGAAAGTAACTCATATTCATGAGTTCGCAGAAAATTTCCAGGATTCCCATATCAGAATAGTCTATGATGTCATAAATTGCACATAAAAGTGGAAAAATTATGCACTATAATATTTCCAAACACAGTGATCAGTTAATTTTTGAGAATGAAAACTGGGAGTATAAAATAAATTATACTATCGTACATTAAATTAAACTAAAATAGTAAAGTTAAAGGAAAAACAGAATATATATATGTGTGTGTGTGTATGTGTGTGTATATACACACACACACACACATATATAATTTATATTTCGCCCAATCGGGCTTTTGAGCACATGTGCTAAAATAAGCCTCCCCGCCTCCCCAAAAAAAATAAGGCCTCCCAAAAAATATTTAAACACATTTTTAACCAGGAGGATAACTGTATTCTTACTTGTCTTGGGTTCTGTTGCACCTCTCCCCGTCACTAGGAATGTCTATCAGAATGGATTCCTTCATTCTTTGGTCTTATGCTGATGAACGCAAGTTACCATTACACTTCAGACTTCTTTCATTAGTATAAATGATCTTTGAAATGGCAGAATATCAGGCTGATATATCAGCTGATACTTTTACAGCTGATAAAATTTGTGTTAAATGGGTTCAACATGTTATTTCAATTCTTTTTTCAATTATTCTCTTAAAAGTTTCTGAAACTGCCCCTCCTCTACTAAGGAAAGGCGAATACCAGAGCTGTTGAGTTTGTCCTGTTTTTTCTTAGGAATGAGTGTGAATTTTTATTTCCTTCTTTGATAGGAAATTCTTTGACTTTTCATTAAATCTATGAAGTAACTTTAGATTTAACTAAGTATTTCATGTAGGAAAAATGAAACAGACAGATTTGAGTGCTGTGTATTCACTGACATTGGCTGTGCTGTTTTAGAGTTATATTTTGACAGTTCTTTACCTTTAGCAAATGTTTTTCAGGTAGGTCAACAAGATCTTTTCCATGTTAGGAATAGCTATACCAGTTGAATTTCATCTCTAAGCATAGTGAGTTTTAATTTGCTTTTTGCTTTGATTTACTGGCAAGTTTCTTTCTAAATGCAGGAAAAAGCAAAACTGACAAGTCTTCCACTTCTGGTTTGCTGCATTCCAGTTTTTCTAAAGGCTTTCAAAAAGGATTTCCCCTAGTATTGATAAGAAAAGAATAGTACAATCTACTAAATTGCGATCCAGACTGCCTAAGTCTTTTTTCGATAAGATGGAGGATATGGAATTAAGAGATATTTGGCGTGAACGGAATTATAGAGAACAAGATTTCACATTTTTTTCAGATAGACATCAATCTTTTTCGAGAATTGATTTTATATTAACTACAAATGATTTTCTTTCCAGGGTAAAGAAGATAAAGATTTGTCCCAGAATTTTAACTGATCATAGTCCAGTCTGGATGGAACTGGAGTGTGGGGAAAGATCTAGGAGATCTTGGCGGTTAAATGAAAACCTTTTCAGATATGAGAAAAACGTAATAGAATGTAAAAAACTAATGAAGGATTTTTTGTTTTTAATATGAACAAGGGAACATCTATGGATATGGGATGGGATGCTAGTAAAGCATATATGAGAGGAGTTTTGATAAATATGAATAATGCATATAGGCGTAGACAGGTGGAAAAAAGGAGGGAATTAGAAGAAGAGATCAAGAAAAAAGAAAGGGTGTTAATTTATAACCCAGGGGATAAGAAAATCAAAGAAGAGATCATCCTATTACGTGGGCAATTTAATATGATGCTCTCAGATCAAGTGGCAACCAATCTACAATATGCTAAACATAATACTTTTTGTAATGCAAATAAACCAGGTAGATGGTTGCCATATATGCTGAGGAAAAAACAAAAATCTCGTACCATAGAGAAAATAGAGTATAAAGGTAGAGAGGTTTATCACCAAAATATGATTAAAAAGGCATTTTTAGAATTTTATGCAAGACTGTATACTGCAGATAAAATACAAGGTGTAGAGATAGAGACATATCTGGATAGACAGAATATTCTTATAGTCACAGAGGAACAAAGAGAACAGTTGAATCAATAACAGAGGAGGAGATCCTCTCAGCAATTAAACAGTTAAAAACTGGTAAGGCTTCTGGTACAGATGGATTAACAGCTGTGTATTATAAATATTTACAATTGGAGATGGTTGTACCTCTTAAAGAATTATTTAATAGAATTCAGTTGGGTGAAGGGGTACCACCTTCATGGAAAACAGCTTTTATTTCGTTAATTCCAAAAGAAGATCAAGATCTGACACATCCCAAGAACTATAGACCCATATCATTATTGAATACAGATTATAAAATATTTGCTAAGATATTGGCAAATAGGTTAATGTTAGTAATGCAAAAAATGATTCATGCTGACCAAACTGGTTTTATACAAGGTAGACAAATGAAAAATAATGTAAGACAAATTGTTGACATATTGGAATATTTGGAAAGGAATAACCAAATCCCTGCGGTGCTTATATTTTTGGATGCGGAAAAAGCTTTTGATCGATTAGATTGGCAATTTTTATTGAGAGTGGTTAATAGGATGCAATTTGGGAATTGCTTTATGCAGTCCATAAAAGCAATATATCAGGAACAGACAGCTCAGATAATTGTTAATGGCAGTTTGACAGAAACTTTTAAAATTAAAAAAGGTACGAGGCAGGGATGTCCTTTATCGCTATTATTATTTATATTAACTTTAGAATTGTCGTTAAACAAAATACGTAATATAGATGAGATAGAGGGAATCAAAGTGAAACAGTATGGTCAAGTATCTGGGCTTAAAATAAACATTGGAAAAACAAAGATGATAGTTAAAAATATGACAACAAATCAAAAAGAGGAGTTACAAAGGGTAACAGGATGTGAAATAGTCAAAAAAGTTAAATACCTAGGAGTTTATATTGCATCTTCTAATGGTAAATTGTATAAATATAATTATGAATTGATATGGCATAAAATACAAGCTGAAATGGATAAATGGAAAAAATTACAACTGTCCTTGTTAGGTAGAATAGCAGTTATAAAAATGAATGTTTTACCTAGGTTTCTATTCCTCTTTCAAATGATACCAATACTAAAAAAGGATGCCAACCTGGAAGAATGGAAGAAAGGTATTTATAAGTTCGTATGGCAAGGTAAGAAACCAAGGATAAAATTGAAAATAATGCAGGATACACGAGAAAGAGGAGGATTGAAAATGCCAAACTTAAAATTGTATTATGAAGCAGCTGTTTTATCAGCAATTAGTGATTGGATTAATTTAACAAATGGAAGGATATTGAATATTGAAGGGCATGATCTGGTTTATGGTTGGCATGCTTATTTAGTGTATGAAAAAAGGGTGGATAGAGCATTTAAGAGTCATATACTGAGAAATGCTTTATTGCGTATCTGGAAGAAATATCAATATAAGTTAAATGAAAAGATACTTATATGGACAGCACCCAGGCACGCAATAGAGAACACGAGTATAGAAAGTAGACAGGATGTAATTACATATATAGATATTCTCATTATGGAGGGAGGTATATTAAAATTAAAACCTGTGAATGTGTTGAAAGAGGAGAAAATAATTCAAACTTGGTTTCAATATGTACAATTACAAGCCAGATGGAGAAAAGACCAGAAAATTGGTGTTATACAAAGTGATGAAAATGTAATTAAACAAATTAGAGACCAAAGTCCAATGCACATAAAAAGATTGCATAATATATTGATAGAGATGGACTCGGAAACAGAGCTAGTTAAGGACTGTATGATAAAATGGGCGCAGAATTTTGAACAGCCAATAATGATGGAAACTTGGGAAAAAATATGGGTGACAAATGTGAAATTTACTAAAGCGCAAAATTTAAGGGAGAACTTTTATAAAATGTTTTATAGATGGCATCTAGATCCAAAAAAGTTATCTCGTATGTATCCAAATGTACAACCAAAATGTTGGAGATGTAATTGTGAGGATGCCACTTATTTTCATATTTGGTGGAAATGTAAAAAGGTTAAAGCGTTTTGGATAAAAATTTGGTGGATTTTACAAAATATTCTTAAAAAGAGGTTGAAATTTACACCACAGCTGTTTTTGCTGGGTATAGTTACGGATTGTACAGTTATAGAGACTAAATTGATTTTGAATTTAATAACTGCAGCAAGACTGTTGGTGGCACAATATTGGAAGAAGCAAGATTTACCTACAATCCAAGAATGGACAATGAAAGTTATAAACCTAGCGGAAATGGCAAAAATCTCGGCATACTTGAAGGATCATTCAAATGAAAGATATTTAAGAGACTGGAGAAGATGGATAGATTATATTCAAAATAAATACCGGAATAAGAAATTGTAGATAGGTTATGAATAACTATATAGATATTTGGTGTGTCTTTAAGTAATCAAGTTAGGGGGGTAATTAGGGAATTGAAGGAACAAGAGATGTGGAATGTTATAATTATTTAGACTAGGATTGATCATGCTGAAGGTTATACCCTGTAATTTGTTCTGGGAAGAGGAGGGGGGAGGGGGGAGGCTGGGGCAGGGAAGGGGGGTGGGAATATGTAAACTTTTTGTAAAACTTTTCAATAAAAAAAAAAGGATTGCCCTAATATATTTGTTCTGAGACAGAAAAGCCCCTCCCACATTTATAGAAAGGTAGGTAGATAGATATAATTTTTTTATTTAAATGTTGCTATTTATAGGGTTTGTGAGTAATCTAAACATTTTTAATAGTCTCAGAATCTGGCTTTCCTAAAGTTCTACAGTGTAATAGTCTCTTCTGCTGTCTATTAAACACATTATATAGTATGGATAACAGTTATTTTTTTCACCCATTTCTCCCACTGCCATCTTGTCATCATCTTTTTTGTTTTTAGCACATGCACAGAAACCTTCATTCTAATGTTCCCATACTGGCTCATCTATTCCCCATGGGCCATCTGTCCACTGTATCTCTTGGGAATTATTTTTTTCCTTCTCTATCATGATCTATTATTGATCATGTTTGGCCTTAAGTAGTTTTCTTTATTAGGCAGTTTATCACCCCATTTTTCAGCAAGGAGAAGGAAATTTACACATCTGACTATAAATCATTTACGAGGCTGCTGGGCTATTAATGTACTTTTTATGGATCGGCAAACAGAAAATAGGAACAAGCCTCTTGGCAGAGTCTCCCTGGCCTGTTTCAATTCCCCTGCTTCCAGCTCAGATCTTGGGTTCTGGAGCAAGCAGATTCCTCCTTCTGCAGAGATTACCAGCAGTTCACAGTTCCCCAGAGCATCTGCATTGCTGTGTTAGCAAAGGAATGCAGGCTGCTGTGGCTGGCTGCTGTGCTGCTGACTGTACTTGGCACCAATCCACAACACAGTGCATCTTTGCTGACTTGGCTCAGCTTGATGAATCTGAACAGAGAAAGTGGCAGCAGGGGTGGGTGAAGGAAAAAGTAAGTGATAACAGTGGTAGCGGTTTTGCATTACTACTGCCTTTAGCTCCCTGGGAGGAATGCTAATTAGACATCTACCCTTTGTGCTTTATGTCACTGGTTTAACTTGAGATTTTGCAGCCTCTCTAAATTATTTTCTGGGGCTTGGCTGGAAGGCAGTTTGGTTCTCATTAAGAGAAACAGTTTTAGTGTGCATGTGGCCCTACGTAGATGATTCCACTTATATTATAATATATCACAGCTGGTCTCGGCTCTTTCCTCTGTGAAATGGAGGAAAGATGACACTGATGCTGTGCTGAAGTGCACCTTGCAAATTCTTTAATCAAAATTAATGAGCACTGAGAGGAAAACAAATTGCTGGAAACAGTCGCTGGATGTAATTGTTCTTGCCATTGTTATCAGTTGCCCACGGTTATTTGGGGAACTTTGAGTAAAAGAGGGTGAGAGGTTTGTTCAAGTGATGTTGTTTTAAAATGAAAATAGGCATATTTTTTTTTTTAAAAAAATAGAATTTAAAAGCAGCGAAGGCAAACATAATATATCTATCTACCTGGATAGAAGGCTTTAAGTGATTTCATATTTCTATAAATTCTACTCTATTTGTGCTGCTGAATTGTCATCTTTTTGGTTCTCCTCATGCAGAAGAAAGTTTTAATCATTCAGCATGACAGGACTAGCAAATAAATTTCATAGCTGTATCTGAATCTACAGTTCCCTCCAATATTTAACTCAGTACATTATATCATCTGTATTCAGTGACCCAGTTCTGCTATTAAACTATTAAGGTAACTGGAATCAAAATGTGTCTAAGCAGCACAAATTAATATTAAAAAAGAACTTGATACAGTAACAAAAGAATCCCTTATTTGGCTTGTTTGAGATTTCTGATGATTCTAGATCTCTAATACCGTGTTTTCCCAAAAATAAGACCCTGTCTTATATTTTTTTGAACCCCGAAATAAGTGCTTGGCCTTATTTTTGGGGAGGTCTTATTATTTTGGGATACGTGGAGGAAACCAGAGGAAATGGTGGGAACCGGCTGCACATGCATTTAAATATTTTCGGGGAGGGCTTATTTTCAGGGGGGGATTATTTTAGTGCATGCGCTCAAAAGCCCAATTGGGCTTATTATCAGGGGATGTCTTATTTTAGGGGAAACAGGGTATTTGTTTGGTCTACTCTGGTTATTGTGGAGTTTGAAATGTCAATATTTGAAGTGTGCAAATATTGTCTGCCCTGGATCTGTCTTGCAAAGGACATTCTGACTAAAAATTGTACAAACTGCATCTAGAAGAAATAGATTGGAGAGGGTATTGTGTTCAAAAGCATTTTAAAATGTTACCCATTACATTTTTAAAACATATCCATAAGATTTAAACACAGATGCAACAATGTAAGCTCTGAAACATGTCAGATGTGCATCACTCAGGTACATTCATCCTGTAGTTATGGTAGTTGCAGCTGCCTATCAAGAGTGCATCCAATTACAAAGCATAATTGTATGACTGTAACTTTGTTGCTTGTATCCTTATTATTTATATTTATATTGTTTCCTGATTGCTTATTTGTACCCTATGACTATGATTAAGTGTTGTACCTTAGGATTCTTGATGAATCCTAATTCTTTTATGTGCACTGAGAGCATATGCACCAAGACAAACTCCTTGTGTGTCCAATCACACTTGGCCAATAAAAAATTCTATTCTAATGTGTAAATAGGGGTAAGGACTTTTTCCTTCCAGTGACTTATACAAAAATACATGATTTCTCTGTTGGTATTACAAAAAAATTCAGGGCATCTAGGAAATTCTTTGAAATAAGTAGAATCATTTGTTTCTGGACATGTATTTGTGTGAAAAAAATGCAGTTAATTATAAAAATTGGTCACATAGTTTAAGGAAGTACAGAGATCCAGATTTGAATGCCAAAACGTGATTCAGAGTACATGTGGGAACATGTATCAACTGTTGGGAACATCTTAAGAAATATTACATATTTTGTCAGATTTGTACCCAGGAACAAATACAGCTGTTTTAAAATGTTCCTGTTGGATGCAACACCATATCACGTTTTGCCCTTTAACTTTTTGCATAGCCTGCTAGGAGTGCAACTAGAAACACATTCTTTAATAAAGTTGTAAGCTTAGAAAGTTTGCATTCATTGCAAACTATGGGACAAATATGCAAGATGTATTAGAACTTGAAACTGTAGTAATAAAACATAGACTTTAGTGCAGCTGCTGTATTTGATCATGAGCGGCTGGGTAATTTATGAGCCAGACATGCTCTCTCAGCCCAGTCTCCTCATAGGGTTGTTGTTATGGGGAAAATAGGAGGAAGAAGGTATGTTGGATATGTTCATTGCCTTGAGTTATTTGTAAAAATAATAAAAGCAATATACAAACAAATAAAATGGTTTCTTTTGCTAATGAGTGCTTTTGCTTGTAAACTTCTTACAATATGAGTGAGGGAACAGGAAGAGCAAATAGCAGTTTGACTAAGTAGTTATTGAAGAACTTTTAGTTTTGTCTTTTTTCCCCTCTTTCTCTTAAATTATTCTATATAGTAGCCAGAATGTGTCAACTGGGCCAAGGTTGGTAAACTCCCAGTTAATGAGTGGTAATGAGGGATGCTGGGATCTGATATTCAATAATGAGTTTTATCCATACATAAGCCATTAATAAACATGCTTGGCCAAGTAGGTTATATGGCCAAGATGAAAAAGATTAGCTAATCCAAAACCAGCCAATGTTTTGATACATTTTGCTCAATCTGTCCCATGTTGTTTAGCATTACATGTAAGCCAGAAACTTTGGCTTGTTTTGCTAACAATTCAGAATTGGATGGTCTGCCATTGTCTGCAATCACAAATAGCAACATGAATTGTACATTTGAATTACAGCTAAATTCTTCATTAAGCAGAAGGAGCAGTGAGAGAATGTACTGTGATTTTGGAAAGTGTTCCTTATTTTACTTAGCAGCCTTTCTTTATTCATCAAAGCATGAAAAGAATCACTGAGCCTTATCGGTACAGTTGTTACAAAATTCCTCTGCAATCAAATGAAAGTGCAGAGACCTCAAGGTCTAACTCTTTAGAAAAAAATGCTCATTCTCTGGACTTGAATGTTAGATGCTTCAAAAGAACAACATTAACTCTCTCATAATATAACCAATTGGGCAGTAGCATATACAGTGGAGAGGAGAGATTCATGTATGTCACTGAAATTAATGAGGATTGATTAGCATTATGCAAGTTAACATCAATCTAGATGCTATTTTTATTCCTATCAGTGTACTTTGTTTTTATATTTATAGACTTGCTAATAGTATAAAACAACTTCAGAATTGCATTTTGAAGAACAAAGAATTAGGAAAAGATAGGGCTATATAAAAGAAAAAACTGGAATCTCGGGTCATGCAACAAAAAATCTTAAATGAATTGGGCAAGTAGTAATTTTATTTTTATCAAAATTGCATACTTGGTTTTCTTCTAGATATATGGGTTTGTTTTTAAAACATTCTTTTTCATCCTGGGCTACAGGAATCTAAAGCTTTCTAGATTTTATGGAAGTACTACTTCCAAGAGCCTAGCTATTGGTTTTCTGGACTAAAGTGAATGCAATAGCTTCTTAAATTTACAGTTTCCCTGCGTTGGATTGATATGGCAGCTAACGAGAATGAAAGTGGAAACAAAAAAGAAAGGATATAAAGACCAAGTGTATACACATGTATTCAAAAATAATTGTACATATAATTAAACCCTTGGTTTTTTTATAGGAAAGTTGACTCTCTCAAGATAATTCTATATGTGGCCAACTAGAGTCAAAAACTTAACTCGATGGCACATAGTAAAATATAACAATATATTGTTAGAATTTTCTGTTACATAGTTTTCTTTTTATCATTTTTAAGGGGAGGTCAGGTTTTCAGAGGTTGCCTGGGCATTATTGAGAAATGAATATATTGTTCTTCTATTGCTGCCATTCATTTACAACTCCAGATGGGAGCAATTCTGAGAGGCAAGCATTAAAGGAAACTTTCCTTCCCCCCCCCCCACTGCCTACTGTATTCCTGCTCTATATGTTTCATTTCCTGTTGTTTCTCCCCTGAATTGGAACTGCACTTGTTTCTGTCTTAGAGACCATATTCTATAACAGTGATGGCGAATGTTTTAGACACCGAGTGCCCAAACGGCACATGTGTGCATGCCCAAACTGAAAGGTGCGAACATGCGCATGCGTGGACATGGACATGCGCATGCATGGACATGTGCATGCATGCACATGCATGCACATGCGTGGACATGCACGTATGTGCAGCAGAGACCTGAAGACCAGCTGGCCGGCAGGAGGCGGGGCATCCCAACACCAGCAGCGCGGCAAGAGGTAAGATCTTTTTCTTTCATGAGCTTCCGTTTCGTCGTTTGCAGGGAAACAGAAGCTCACAAAAGAAACACCACAGAGATCTCACTTGGGGTGACAGCGCCCGTGCCAGCAGAGAGGGCTCTGTGTGCCACCTCTGGTACGCGGGCCATAGGTTTGCCATCACGGTTCTATAATGTGACAATAATCTCCTTTGATCTTCTAGAAACACAAAGCTGTAGAAAATTACAGATGCCCTACAGTTAAAGGTTCATGTATGCTAAACTTTCATACAGGTAGACAAATGTTAATGAGAAGAGGAAGAAAGATGTCAGGACTATTTCCACAGCCTCTTATTAATGCACATGCCATGTCATGAATGGCCTAACCAATATTCCATTCACTGTATTCCATTTAAGTGAACAATTGTTCCTTCAACAACAACCAAATAAAAAGAGCAAAGTAACCTTTCTAAAAGATCAGAGCGAGCTCCAAGAAACCTAATTTATTGCTCCAACTATTTTAAGCTATACTTATCACCTTATGCACCGAGTTTCTCCTCTTCTGTATCAGTGAACTTGGCACGGAGTGGAAGGTAGATATACTTTCAGTTATCTCTGGGAACAGTGGCCAACTCTCCTCCCAGCGACAGTAGAGAGACTCCATTCTGCTGTGGGAGAGAGGAGTTACACTGTCTTATCATTGCTCACAAAGGCAACAGGGAGTCCAGAGCTCAGCATGAATCAAAGGGGCTTTGATAATCTGGCAGTTCTCCTGTTTGATTTCTGCCAGGCCCAGACATACACTATCAGCTCTATCAGGGTCAGGTGGGAAATAGTACAGATGTACGGGCAATGAATGTGTCTGCCAATACAATTGTTAGTATAATGGTTGCTGATACCTAAGAACCTCTGGGCCACAATAGTTATGTCTGTCTGCTTATTTAGAGTGTTGCATGGCACGTAGGCATTTACTATGAGATGTAAAGAAAATAGCATACTTTATTTTCTGTTGTCTTGTTAGATTCCCTTTCCCAGTTCTAAAGATGCTTAGGTTAGATTTTTTTTTTTTACTTCTGTACTAAATCAATATCTGAACAAAGGTATTTTAAATGAAAAATATATAGTGAAAATAGGGTCACTGAGAAACTAAAGGGAAGTATTAGCTTTGCAAATGCAAAAAAATAATAATAATGTTTTAAATATACTTAATGGAGAAGTACCTGCCCAATGAGAAATAAGCATGTTGAGTAGCATAGCATAATAATGTCAATGCAATGAAAACTTGAAAGAATACATGGGAGATGGGAGAAGAATGTAATCTTGCCTGGGTTTAAGATGAATTGAAGCATCTATCTCTCCTGCCACATTCATAGACACATTTCAGGTGAAATAGAAACTCTTTTCGGTAACTGCACTTGTGCTTAAGGAGTTCCTGCCAAGAGAGATTAGGTGAGCCCACCTTTTATTATACTACTGCCACAAGCAAGACCCTTTATTTTTTTCTACAAGGCTTTAGGTCTGTAAGCTGCCCTCGCTGCTGAGGTGTTTCCATTCTCTTTTTCTTGTATTTTTTCATTTTATTTCTGTTTTTAATTCCTTACTTATCACTTCATTATTTTATTCTTATTTTTTTAAGATGCCTCAAGTCCCATTTTTAATAGAAATGTGGTCCATTTCTACTACAATCATCTTCCAGTTTATCCTGCCCTATTCACCTGCCCTGTTTTTCTCTAGCTGCAGAGGTTAATATCCAAAAGGAGGATTCAGAACTAATCTAATCTGTCCTAGACTCGCGACTCCTGCTCAAAGAGCAGATGTTCGATACAGCTAGGAGACTTTTTGCACAGCTTCAATTTATACACATCTTTCCTGCATCAGGATTCCCTGTGCTCAGTTGCTCAAGCCCCAGTTATTTCTCATCTGGACTATTACAATGCCCTCTACATGGGGCTACCCCTGAAGTACATTTGGAAACTTCAACTAGTACAGAGTGCAATAGCATGAGCAGCCTTTGGGGCCCCTACAATGGCCCATGTTACACTGCTGTTCCACAAACTGCACTGGTTGCCAGTTTGCTTCCAGGTGCAGATCAAGCAGGGGTGGGATTCTACCAGTTCGGACCGGTTCAGGCGAACCGATAGCTTTGACGATCAGCTGAGAGTGAACCAGTTCACTCCGACGATCAGTTGGGCCCCCCCACCCGTTCCTGCACTTTACTTACCTATATCTTCGCAGCTGATTAACACGGCAAAGCGGATTGCTGCGCCTCAGCTGTTTTAATTCCCTAGCATTAACGTGGAAGGTGATTTTTTCATTCAATTGCGCATGCGCGTGATCACTGAACCGGTTGTTAAGCTGGTAGGATCCCACCACTGAGATCAAGGGATTGGTTATCACCTTTAAAATCTTTCATAGTATGGATCCAAGTAACTTGAAGAGCCATCTCATTCCACTGTGACAAGCCTGCCCCACTCATGTTTGTAGGATAGATGTGCTGCAGATCCTGTCGGTCAAGGAACTCCAGCTGGCAGGATCCAGAAGAGGCTTCTCTGCTATAGTGCTGGCCCTCTGGAAGATCCTGTGCCCACCGTCCTGTCTTCGTGAGACCTGGCTCTGCCAGTTGGCCTGGGGACCCAATGTGGGAATACCACACTAGAGATGGCTATTAAACTAATAGTAAATTTAAAATTTTGCAAGCTAATGCAGAAATTGGAGGGAATGGATTTTGATAGACTATTGTCTTTTTGAAATTAAGAGACTCTAGAAACTGAGCGATTCACCCCACCTGAGTTAGTGCAAATTTATCCTGCCTGTGCCATAACTTTTCCCAAACTTTTAGTCTAAACAATTTGACTGAATTCAGTAATTTAATCTTCATTCATCTGAAATCATTCCATAGCATTTCAGCATGTATGTCAAACAATGTCAATAATTTTTGTTTGCTTTGCTTTTGTTCTTATTTTAGGCTTCGTTATAGGTACTTTAGAAAAAGCTATGGGAATATTTCCAAGTTCAAAGTATGATGAAAAACCCTAAAAATGCCAATAACTGAAAAAGATCCAAACAATCACTACATTTTCCAAAGCTAGTAGATTACAGTAAATTACTGATTTCTTGCACCAGATAAGTCAGGAACAAGGGGCCCATGTTTTCATGGGTCTTAAATAAAACATTGATCAAAGACAGTTTGACCATGAGTATACATTAATAGGAAATCCCATAAAGAGAACTATTTAAAATTTGATAAGGGAACAAGAGAAGGGAAACATGGGTATCCTTTATGCTCAGAAAACATGACAGACAGTATTCTTCGAAAAACAGCATAGCAACTTTGATATACTAGAATTGTCAAGGCTCTGATTGTTATTTTGAGAAGCTAACCCTGTGTTTTACTATGGAAGGAAGGAGATGATAAGGAAGCATTAGACATATTTGAGTTTCTAGTCTTTGTTCAAGGCACGAATCATATTGGCATTTAATTACTAGCAGGCAGCAAATTGGCATTGTAACAAGAATTCCATACTTAATAAAGCCATCGAGAAATCCAGCTAAAGCATGCATGCATATAATACTAAAGCTGTATATAGGAAATGGCTGTAAAATAGTGTAAGTTCTATGAATCTATGCAAAGAAGAAATTGAATCAAAGCATTTATTATTAACATTGCTTCCCAATACATCAAGGCTACAATGTTAAAAAAAAAAAAACTCCGGAGGGTTGCACAAAAAGTATTCCACTTTGGTTAGGCTGTTAGCAGCTAAGCCGTCTTGGCTCATTACAAGATTGCTCCCCTGTTGCTAATATAAGTGAGTAGAATTCTGAGTGTGCATACAGCAGGCTGGTCTGTTTCCAGGACTGAATTTCACAAAGAAGTGGTGCCCAGGATAATACAAGATTTGATGCTTTTGTAGAAAAAAAAAACATAAGGTCAATCCACTGAGAGCAAGCATAGTCTTATTCAGTTTTGATATTATTTTTATTACAAGTATTATTACTAATATTTTTAAACTACACATAACCATGTTCTTTGGCCCCTAGAAGTCAACTTTGGGACATACCATAAGTCATAAATGCCATTAATACTTACGTCATGGTCACACAAAGCTTGCTTGATCATGTTCTAAACATGCTCCCTTAAACTATTTTCACTGGACAGCACATGGAAATGCTGGTTTCTGTTTCATTTCAATACAAACCAAGGATGATGAGAAAATTGTGTCTGGGCATAAGTATATAAGGGAGTAAATGTGAATATGTGAGAAGCGGGACTGGAAGGGTGCTTCAATGTGTGTTCTGTATGTGATAGAAAGATTGGGGAAAATATATCAAATGAAGTTGATTTGAGACAATGTGTTTGCAATTGGATTTTCTTTATGGGGAATCTTACAGATAAGAAGTAACTTTTTTCTCCTCCTGTTGCCAGTGAGGTTTTATTATACAAAAATAATTCCTTTTCCAAAAAAACGGAAGGTAACAGCTTCTTTTGGAGATATCTCCTTCCCTCCCTCCCTCTCTCTCTTATTGCATGAGATTCTTACCATGCCTATAGCTTTTTATGATTTTCTATAAGCTTCTTGTCCTGCCCCCCATTTTCTTTTACAGTCAGGGTTGAATTGCCCAAACTGTGCTAACAATTAGCGCAGTTTGGGCAATTATCTCACTCCATCCTCAGTCACTCTTCCAACTGTGGAATGCTGGAGATAGTTTTCTTTTCTCCTCAGACTGAGTTATAGCCAACATTTAGCCACCCCAGATTAGATTCCCTTGGTTGCTGACTGGCATTTATGAGGCTTTGGGATCCAGGATACATTGCCTCTCAGATTTATTAAGGGTATAGCCAAGAAAGGTCAAGATGATAATGATAATGCAAATTAGTTCTACCTGCTTTTTATGTACCTTATTTTTCAGAGTATAAGACGCACCTTTTTCCTCCCAAAAGAGGCTGAAAATTTGGGTGTGTCTTATACTACAAGTGTAGCTTTTTTGAATCTTTTTTTCAGCCCTAACGAGGCGCTAGTGAGTGAAGCAATCTTCCCAGCTTTGCCTGCTTCCTCGATTCTCTGTTGTGCTTTAACGAGGCACTAGCCAGTGAAGCGATCTTTTTCAGCCCTAACTAGGCGCTAGCTGAGTGAAGCGATCTCCCCGTGCTTTGCCTGCTTTTCTCATTGCTGCTTCCTCTCAGCAGTGCCTTGGAAGCTTTTTATCCCCAAGCAGGGGATAAAAAACTGCAAACTAATGTGCTGAAGCTGACCAGACTAAGGACGCTAGCCAGATGAATACCTGGCTGGCAGATATTTTTTCCTATTTTCCTCCCCAAAAACTAAGCTGCGTCTTATACTCTGAAAAGTACAGTATATCACCTCATTTCAATTACACTGTAAGATGCTCTGACCTGAATTTCTGCTGGGATTTTGACATCTCTTAGTTCCTGGGTTGGGGTAGGTTTATTACCAGAACTAGCCGGCTGTCGGTGTCACCGTATAAGCAAGTGTGCCTGTTAGTGTTCACAGCTGTTTTTGTCTCTTTGATCTGTTCACAGTTCTCAGCCACTTGTCTTCTGAAACAGCTCCTGTCATATTTCACCTCCAGTCACCCTCTCTAAACTGGTTTTGGCATTCTCCAAGTTGGCTCTGTCCTTAGTGCCTTTGATCAGCCCAGTTCTCATCTCATTTTCCAATGAGTGTTTTCTCCTGATACAACCCCAATCATATCTGGGTGTGGGGTGCTTCTTTTGCAGCTGGAGCACAGGCTTGGTTCAGCTAATTTGGCTGCTTCAAAATCCAGGAGAGAAAGTTAAAAAAAGGAAGTGAGAGCCTTGCACAAGTCTTGTGGTAAGGTCACCCTTCCAAACTGCTTTTTGTTATCACGGGAAAACCAGGACTTGGCTTTGTACTTCCACCACGTCTGTAGGAGTGAGAGAGAAAGGGCAAACGTGATTATAAAAAAAGTTTTCCTCAGTCAAGGCTCTTTTGACATACGAGGGAGGCCTTTAGAATTAATTAAGGTCATCAGGATTGCAAAATCATGCAAAAATCAATCCTCTACAAATGAAATTGCATATATCCAGATCACAGCTAAGCTACAGACTAAGTGTAAATAAAGTATAGCAAGATTTAGATTCTTTTTCCAATAAACCAAGCTATACACTATGAGCAAGGCCAAAGGAGAAAGAAATTAACTGCACTGGAGATTTCATTTAAACCCACCCTCCTCCCAGACATTCCAGAGCAACTGAAACTTGCCCTTAGTATGCAGGAGTATATGGCTTTTCCTTTATTAAACAAGTGATTAGATCCATAAGCTTTACTTTGGAAGTCAATAAATATACTTTTTGTGTAACAGAATAATTCTCTAGCCTCTGAGCTGAAGATCTGCCGTGAAATGCTAGTTTTGTTTAGGCATGAATTTATTTTAAAGGAAAAAGCATTCAAACATGTGAAACTACACTTTTACACCCAAAGCTGCAACTTAAAAGCAGTATCATTGCAAACAAATTATTGGATGTTTGTTTAATTATTTATGGAATACGTATTCATATTGGTCTGTCTCAGAAATCATGTTTGTTCTGGGTGTCTTTAGGATTCTATAGCTGCAGTTTTGGTAAACTTAATTCTAAGTTATGAAATAGGGTGTTACCAACTTTATTTTTTTTATTTTTATCATGTTACAGAGTTGTTGTTTATTTATTTTTTGTATTTATGACTGTCAGGTTTTTAGATCATGCTGTAGATATTTCAAGATTTTGACATTGTGCAGGACAGTATACATTAAATATATAAATATGTAGGAAAGTTATATATATACATAAGAATTAATTAATGAGTGTAAATACATTCATTCATTACTAATCTCACAGGTGGGAACTTGTAAGGTGTGTATGATTAGCACGTGTAAGATAACATATGGCAGGGGTGTTAAACTCAAGGCCCATGGGCTGGATCCGGCCCGTGGGGTGCTTAGATCTGGCCCACGGGGTTGTTCTCCTTCCCAAATCTCATGTGTCAAAAGCTGTTTGGGTGCCTTTCCTATTTATCACCCTGTAGGGGTCTAAGACTTTCATTATAGAACATAGCACTTTGGAGCTCTTCTAGTCCAGTCCCCTGCTCAAGGCAGGAGAATTTATATAATCCTAATCAATTTATATCATCCTAGGATTATATTTATATAATCCTAGTCAAATTGTTATCCAGTTTATTCTTGCAAAAGCTCCAGCGATGGAGCACCCACAACTCCAGGAGGCAAGCTATTGATTAGTATGCCACTCAAGGAGCCTGAGTGGCGTAGGAGGCTAATGCCTCCTACTAAGGCAGCATTTAACATCCAGCTGCCTGCAATTACTGCGAGTTCAATTCTCACCAGGCTCAAGGTCGACTCAGCCTTCCATCCTTTCTAAGGTGGGTAAAATGAGGACCCGGTTTGTGGGGGAAATAAGCTGACTTTGTATAAAATATACGAAAGTATGAAGGCTATTGCTTAATGCATTGTAAGCCGCCCTGAGTCTCCGGAGAAGGGCGGCATATAAAAATAAATAATAAATAAATAAATTTTTAAAAAATTGTTCTCAGTGTTAGGAAATTTCTCCTTAGTTTAAGTTGGACCTCTCTTTAACAAGCTTCCACCCATTACTTCTTGTCCTGCCCTGTGTTACTTTGGCGAATATGTCGATCCCAGGGGTGGAATCTACTTACCTTCCTTACTGGTTTGGAAGTGTACTGAGCATGCGCAGAGGGTAAAAAACACATTACTTCCTGGTTAAAACCCGGGTGGGTGGGCGGAGCTTCACGTTGCCATCACTACCGGTTCTCTGAACCACCAGCCACAATTGCTACCGGATCGCCCGATCTGGTCCAAACTGGGAGGATTTCATCCCTGACCGATCCCCTCTTCTCTGTGACAGCCCCTCAGGTATTGGAAGAGAGCTATCGTATCACCCCTAATCCTTCTCTTTGAAAGGCTAGACATACCGAGCTCCCTCATTTTACTATTTAGCCTCCAGGCCCCTTGTCATCTTTGTTGTTCTTCTCTGCATACTTTCTAGGGTCTCAGCATCTTTTTTATATTCTGGTTACCAGAACTGGATGCAGTATTCCAAGTGTGGCCTCACTAGTACACTATAAAGCGGTACTATCACTTCTTGTGCTCCAGTTGCTATTCTTCTGTAGATGCAGCCTAGGACTGCATTGGCTCTTTTGGCAGCTGCAGGAGCACACTGTTGTATCACTGCTCATTGCTGTGGTGGTCCACTAGGACATTTAGATCTCTCTCACAGTTACTATTTTTTGAGCCAGGTACCACCTATTCTCTACCTGTGTATTTGGTTTTTCCTACCCAAGTGCAGGGCCTTACTTTTCTCACCGCTGAACTGCATCTTACTGGATGTTTAAGTCTGTCGAGATTCTTCTGAATCTTAAATCTATCTTCTAAAGTGTTAGTAATTCCTTCCAGTTAGGTATCATCTGCAAATTTGATGAGTTCCCCTATTTGCTCTTTAGATCATTTATGAAGATGTTGAAGAGTACTGGGCCCAAAACAGAACCTTCAGATGCCCAGCTGCATGCTTTCCTCCATATAGATGTAGTTCCATTGAGGATTACATACTGGGTGCAGTTGGTCAGCCAACTGCACATTCATTTTGTGATGGTACTGTCTGTTCCAGTGGTGAAATCCAATTTTTTTTACTACCAATTCTGTGGGCGTGGTGTGGTTTGGTAGGCATGGCAGGGGAAAGATACTGCAAAATCTCCATTCCCACCCCACTCCAGGGGAAGGATACTGCAAAATCTCCATTCTCACCCCACTCCTGGTGGAAGGATATTGCAGAATCTCCATTTCCACCCCACTCTGGGGCCAGTCAGAGATGGTATTTGCCGGTTCTCTGAACTGCTCAAAATTTCCGCTACCGGTTCTCCAGAACCTGCTGGATTTCACCCCTGGTCTGTTCCATATTGTTCTACCTTATCTAGAAGTAGACTGTGGTCTATTTTGTCAAATGCCTTACTGAAGTCCAAGAATACTATGTCCACAGCATTTTCCTGATCCACTAATTTGGTCACTTTAGCAAGAAGGCAATAAGATTTGTCTAGCATGATCTGTTTTTAACAAAATATACTGACTTCTACCAGTAGCAATCGCCTTGTTCATTTCTAGATGCTCATAAATTCACCACTTGATTATTTTTTTCAAGATTTTTCTAGAAATTGATATCAAGCTGACTGGCCTATAATTTCCTGGTTCCAGTTTGCTCCTTTTTGTAGATCGGAACAACATCAGCTCTTTTCCAGTCTTCTAGTAGTTCCCATGTGGTACAGGAGCTTTTGAAAGATTACATTCAATGACTCTGAGATTATGTTTGCCCGCTCCTTCAGAACCCTGGGATGTAAACCATCTGGCTCAGGTGATTTGTATTTCGTAAGGGATTCTCTTACTAATTCCTTGCCTATTTTGATTTGTATACCTGCTCAGTCTCCCTTGTTGCTGCTTTTGATAGATTTTTCTTCCTTTTGCATAGAAGCAGATGCAAAGAAGGATTTAAGCAGTTCTGCTTTATCCCTGTCCATCACCTTCTTGCCTACTGTTCCCATTAGTTACAGTAGATAGCTCACCTATCATTTCGTTGACTTTAGTCTTGTTCCTTACATATTGAAAGAAACTTTTATTAATATTATTTTTGGCCCTAGTTTTCCTGACTCCCTCCTTACAGATTCAGGCTATTTGTTGATATTAAGTTTTAGTTATTATTCCTCTTTCCATTTTTTTATATTTGACCATTTTTTCCCTCATATTGCTGGAGAGCAACCATGCTGATTTTATTTGGTGTCTTGTTTTTTCTTTCTTAAGTATTATTTTTGCTTGTGCCTTCATTATCTCATTTTTCAGGGTTTCCCAAGCATCTTGAACTGTTTTTCCTTTTACGATTTCTAGCCATGGAATCCTTCCTAGTCTCTCTCTTAGCTTGTTGAAGTCAACTCTCTTAAAGTCTAAAATACTAGTCAGTTCAGTTACTTATGGTTGTATTATGGTGAATTCAACTATGACATGATTGCTCTCCCCCAAAGTTCCTATAGTTTTACCCCCTCGGCCATTTCATCCCTGTTAGTAAGGATAGCTGTCCCTCTAGTTCCCTTCTCTACCTTTTGTATAACAAAGTTGTCTGGTAGGCATGTAAGAAACATGTTTGATCTCCCACTCACTGAAGAGTTTGCTTCCTAGTTGATGTCATGGTAGTAAAGTCCTCCATTACTATAGTGCTGTGTTTCCTCTGCATCTCACCTAACTGATTAGCAAAGAGTTCATTTATTTCCTCCAGTTGGTTGGGTAGCCTGTAAGTATACACATATAGCAAAATCATTTGTTTTTCTTTACACTTTCTATCTGCATACTATGCACTGAGGTAAAAATGTTACTATGGATTCCTTGTGGCAGTAGAAAGTCTTGGAAAGTAAGACAAGGAGGCAGCTTGGTGGTTGCAAGTGCAAGAGAAGAACATTTTTATGTGTGTGCCAGGAAGACAGAAAGTTGATTATCCCATTTGTTACTATATTAGTACATCATTGTAAAATGGAGATAGAATATATTATCTTGATCTCTCTCTTTTTAGGTCTAGTGAGTCCCTTGGAGGTCTTCATGAATACCAGGAGTGTTGAAGTTGCTCGGGGTCAGACGGCGATCCTGCCCTGTACTTTCACCACTAGTGCTGCACTCACTAACCTTAATGTCATCTGGATGGTCACGCCTCTTTCCAATGCCAACCAACCTGAACAGGTACCAAGTCCTATCAGAAAAACGGATGAGCTCCCTTTTGCCTTTCTTTCTTGTTTAGGCTTATTTCTGCCACATTTCTCCTAATCAAGCTGGGTTTTTTCAACTGTGGAAAAGGTTACACAACTTATCTCTACAGTATATCAGATGAATAAGAGGAATTCTCAATCTTGCATTTCCTTAAGCTTTTATCTGAATCTTGGGGTCATAGCTTTATTTTTTGCCAGACTACTTCAGGATATTTTGTAAATGAAAAAAATACAAGTGAGGGTTAAGCAGATCTACAAGCTCCATGATTTCTCCAGTTTGAGGGAATACAGAAAGTTGCTGAAATCCATATTTGGAGCTCAGCGCCTGATCATTGGTCTTATGATTTCAGCCATGTGGTACATAGTAGAACTCTTTGTGAGGAAAAAAAATATGGAGTGATTTATTACTGCTCTGACATGATAACTAGATCATCATATTACAAGTAGCAAAAAATATTACAAGCTAGGAAAAATAGGTAGTTATTTCATTACTTTTTTATTGTTGAAACTTTTAATCTGTTTACTGATTCATTCACCTTTCATTTTATTTCACAGTTGATGTGGAATTATGGAAATTATTAATTCTTATTTATTTCCATATTATTATTATTTTTTTACAGAAACCTAACCAGTTTTCTCCTGTCTGTAACTTCAGGCAGGTGCTATCATGCATGCTACTGGTGGGAAACTGAAGGAATTCCAAATAAAATCCTGTTTCTTGTTTGTTTCCATTGAAGCCATGCTGGAGCAGCCTTTACAGCAGGGGAGGGCAATTTTCCCAGGGTCAGGAGTCACAACTTGCTCCCTCAAGCAGCTGGAGGGCTGCAGGTGACATCACTAGGTAGGTGGTGAAGTCACGGAAAGAGTTACTGCAGGAATCCCAGTCCTGCTGTAACCTTTGCCTGTGCTATCATGGTTACAGACAGAGGATGACATTCATTTAAAAATTAGAACCATGCCTATAAAGTTTCAGTTAACTACAGCAAAGAGCTCTATAGCACTTCCAGTATTAATAGCAAATAAATTTGTTTTGTGAATTATTCCTTTTTTTCCAAAACACATAGTGCTATTATAGATAAACGTAAGATTTTTTTTTCAGAATCAATTTCCACAAAGATTATAGCTATTAGTTTTCTACTCATGCGTGTCATACTAGGTGGCTTGTTAACATAGTACCTTAAATTTTATTGAGGGCTCTTTTCTTCAGTTAGATAACAGTTTCTAGATTCGCGCAAAAGCGGTCATCAAATTGAACTTTTTAAAAAATTGACAAAACTTCTTATGCTGTTATACAACTTCCTCATATATAACCTTGGAGAATTTTAGCCTATATTTCCCACAACAGCAGACTTTTAAACTGCGGCCCTGTATTCTTCATGCATATACACTGTCACCTGCTGTCAAATTGGCTCATATAATCAATCAATATCTTCAGGAGAAAGAAATGCTTTTTTCGCCTTGTAAACACTGATTCCTTAGCACCGCAAATTTAGGTTTGGAATTTCAGGGGGAAAAATTGAAATCCATGAAATTCAATCAGAAGGAACATCTGATTTCAAGGGAATTCTATTTCTTTAGAAATAGGTAATAAGTCTAGGAAGGAATGGGCACAAGAACTTTGATACTTATTTTTTTGTGTTACGTTTTGTCTTAGTTCTTCATACAAACTCAGTAATTTGATGCATTTATGCTTATCTCTGTGAAATAGTAAATAATTTTTCTTTAAATTATTTTGTGATTTGGAATCCCATTTTAAACTTTTACAGAAACTCTTTTTTAAGTTGAAACCAACCACTGCCATCTAGTGGTCCCTTTGGATTTTTCAGCTTGACCAATTTGGCAGAAGTTTCATTTGACTTTTTAACTAATTTATATTTTCTTGAATTGGGCAATTCTCTAATTTTCAATATTGTACATTTCTATTTTAATATATAAATCTAAAGTTATTTTTACACATTATATGTACTTTTATTACAAAAAGTTTGATTTTGTTTATTTCTTGTGAGATTGGCTGCTACTATATCTTTTTGTGTTGTGTACACAAACACAACATTTATATTTCCCCAATTATATCTATATGATGGTGTGCACACTTTTTGATTATTTTATTCTACTTTTCTATATGCATTTTTGTAAAAAAAAAAAAAAAAGTGATCTTTGACCATAAATAAAGTAAAAGAAATCATCATGAAAACTTCTCCATACCAGAAATAGAAGAAATGGTGTGCAAAACAAGGATCCAAAAACTCAGGTTTATGCTAGACTCTGAAGTGCTTTTAAATCACATACAGGTGAGATATTGTAATAGCAATAGCACTTAGACTTATATACCACTTTATAGTGCTTTACAGCCCTCTCTCAGTGGTTTTACAGATTCAGCATATTGCCCTCAACAATCTGGGTACTCATTTTACCCACCTCGGAAGGATGGAAGGCTGAGTCAACCTTGAGCCTGGTGGGATTTGAACTGCCAAATTGCAGACAGCCAATAGTCAGCAGAAGTAGCCTGCAGTACTGCACTCTAACCACTCCGCCACCGGGTAATCAGAGCATAATGAATAAATACTTCCTTACTCTAATCTTTAGTTTGCATGATATGGTGCCTTGTCTTTTTCAGGTTATTATTTACCAGGGTGGTCAGATTTTTGATGGTGCAGCCCAGTTTCATGGGCGAGTGGGGTTTGCAAAAACAATGCCAACCACCAGTGCCTCCATCTTCATCAACAATACCAAGCTCTCAGATACGGGAACTTACCAGTGTTTGGTGAATAATCTACCAGACCGTGGAGGACGGAATATTGGAGTCATTGGGCTCAATGTCTTGGGTATGATCTTTCTAAAGTGAATGATAGATTTAAAATATGGAGGTGAACTGATGGACAACTTTCCTTTTAATTTTAATTGTAAGCAAGATTCTAGAACATGAACTGCGCAATGTCTCAGTGGTCCATCAGTTTTGCACAAGAGAGCTAGATAACTATAATTTACCTTAACTCTGTGATTCTTCCCAGTTTCATTCATATCTGAAATAACACAACAGTAAAACAATGGAAAGGGGTTAGAATTAAAATTGGTCTCGCTCTAAAACTGCTATTAGCAACTCAACTCTCTGCATATTTTTTTTTCATTACAGCCACTCCTCATTTAGTGACTACCTTGGTTAGGGACCATTCACAAATATGAGATTAATAAAATCTCATTAATAAAAATTATTATAGTATTATAGTATTAATAAAAATTCATTTTCTGCCCAATATGTGCAATTATCAGCAAATTTCAGTTGCCTAAAGCCTGCCAGAGGGTCCTAATAAACTAATTAAGATCACAGAACTGAGCTTGTTAACACAGTTAGCACTTTTTAAAGAAGTGCTGCCTGAGGAAAAAAGCAGGAAGAGAGAGCTTCTTTAACCAATCTTTCTGTCCCATGAGGGGGTAAAAATGGAGTGGGGGGAGGATCAGACATGGCGCATTCTAAGAGAGACCTTTGTCTGAATGAGAGGACGGAAACAGTGTCCTTTCAAACATCTCCCAACCCTCTCTACCTCCCTCCCTCCCTCCCTCTCTCTCTCTCTCTGCTTACTTAGTGACCATTTCACTTAGCTAAGTTGTTGGGCAGAGTGTAGTCAGTAAACAAAGATAGGATGTAAATACTTGATTACAATTATGATAGAGTAGAGTATAGGAAAGGAGGCACACAAAGCAATTTGGAGATAACAGAATATTGAACTTAGGCCAGTGGTGGGTTGCTCCCGGTTCTGTCCAGTTCTTGATAACTGATAGTAAAAGCGGTGGGAGGCTCCACCCATCTGCCCAGATGTCATAAGGTACGATCGGCGCATACGCAGAAGTGCACATGCGCTCCCATTGCGAACTGGTAGTAAAAGTAAGTAGAACCCATCCCTGACTTAGGCCTACTTTGTTCTGACCCAGCTCCCCAAACACGACAAACCCTTTGTAGTTAAATCAATAATTCCTTTATTAGGAGCAACAGCAACCCTGGCAAAAAGTTTCTCTCTCACCACAGGCTAACAAGTCTGTCCGGCAGGGAGATGAATAATATCCCCAGAGCTACGATGGGGCTTCACTAGCAGCAGTAGCTCTTCCGTCCCAAGGATCGGCCAAAAGATTTCCACTGCTCTCCTCTCCTCTGCCTTCTGTGCATCCGCATGTCAGACACTGGACCAGTTCTTCTTCTTCCTCATTGGCCATCTCCAGACCTGGGGGCTGTTGACTCTCCATCTGAGGTCTGATAGACGGCCCAGGCTCCGCCTCTGTCTCTCTCTCTGACAGCTCCATTCCCTCTTCCCCCTCGGAGCGCTCAGGTTTCCTTGATGCTGACCCTGACTCCCACGCCTCCTTCTCATCTGATTTGGCTGTTGGAGGAGCCGGTGGCCGACAGGCCACAACACATCTAGTTTCTGCTGTCATGATTGACAGATGTTTAACCTGCTGGTTGATGACATGTTGAAGAGGGTGTACAGTAAAGCCAGCTAGTTAAACCCATCACTGACTGTTACAAAAGGCCCACTCGCAAATCAGAGCAATACAAAGTAACAGAGATAGGAAACTGGGAGAATAAAGGCAGAAAAGAATGGCAGTAGAAATACAGGTAGTCCTTGACTTACAACAGTTCGTTTCGTGACTGTTACAATGTTACAAAGTTACAATGGCACTGAAAAAAAGTAAGTTATGACCATTTTTCACACTAATGACCGTGGCAGAATCCCCATGGTCACATGATTTACATTCGGATGCTTCACGTTTACGAGTGGTTGCAGCATCCTGTGGCAACATGTTTGCATTTTGTGAAAAAAAATTTTTTGCCATTTTCAGACAAAAAATGGCGAAAACACCCATTGTATAAAAAGGCTTCAAACTGACCATGTAGTTTGATAAACAATCGTGTAGCTCACTTTAATGACAGTTTTTTAAAAAGATCACAAAATTGAGTTAAGTCACTTGGTGCCTCGACTTACAACCGCAGTCGCTTGCAACTAAAATATCAGTCCCATTTGTGATCATAAGTTGAGGACTATCTGTAGTTACAAAAGTCTTAGCAGGTTACCTTGCCTGTTGCTTCGTTATTAGTCTTAAACATCTGTATCCTCTCATTTTTTTTAAAAAAAAAAGCTGTCTATATTTGTGAATATATTTGTAAAGATGACAAGAATGTTAAAAAAAAAAAAACTGTAAATAATCCATGCCATCTTCTATTGTAACAGTTCCTCCATCTGCCCCTGACTGCAGAATTCAGGGTTCTTTGAATATTGGTAGTGATATCACACTGAGTTGTAATTCAGAAGAAGGCATCCCTCGGCCAACTTACAACTGGGAAAGGCTGGATAATGCTCCCAAGCTGCCTCCAACATCCATCCAAGGTGACCATTCTACCTTTTTTTCTGTTTATTTTGGACTCATTTTTCTTAATTTATTTTGGTGGTAATATGGTTGTAAGTTTTGCATTTTGCCCCAGACTTCCGCTTCAGTTACTTTGGCAAAGCACCTGATCCAAGCATGTTATGGAAGAGGGGAAAGAAATTAATGTTGCCAATTAATGCTGATATTATCAATTAATGCTGATAATCTGAATGTAAAAACTCATTAAAAGTAACAAGCAAGAGAAGGGAAAAATCTGTTTTGGGTGATAAAAACAACCAAGCCTGTAAAGCATTGGGTGCCCTCTAGTGGAATTCCAATTAGTTTAAATATTTTTATCTATGAAATAAAATAGCTTTGAAGTAATGGTGGCTAGCTATTTTGGCAAATTTGCCAGAAATCCAATGGGTTAAATATTATTATAAAATATACTATAAAATATAATAGTCCCATCTTTAATTTTTTTTCTTGTAATATATTTTACAGGAATAGTAATACCAAGCAATCAGGTTCATATAGCTAGGGTGACTGTGAAACATCATGTACCCCATAACAACAGGTTATGTGATATCACAAAGGATTTCAGAATTTTGGCAGTACTCTCTGCCTTCGCATGAAATAAATGCCAAAAACATAAAAATAAAACTCTACACAGGAGGATTCAGGACAGAAATATCAAGGAATAGATGCATGTTATTCTGCTTGTTTCAGGTTTTTTTAAAATAAAAAACATGTTCACAGAAGTCATAAAAGATTACTGTAATAATTCAATTGTTATTTTAAATACGTTTATATTTGATTGTTTCAAGGATTCAGTACTTGGTTTTTGAATGTTCAAAACATCTAAGTATTTGTAACATAAAACTTTTTTTAAAAAAAAGTGTATCAGTAAAAATGCAGATAGCAGTCACTTTATTCCAAAAGTCTTATTAGAGACAGACAGACAGACAGACAGACAGACAGACAGACAGACAGACAGACAGACAGATATATATTTCATCAGCTGATAAAAAGTGAGTAATGATGGTAAACAGACTTTTCAAAGTGTTTTGCCAAGAATAAATCTATCAGATTTTGTACTTAGAATAGTAATGGTAGATTGTAAATAGGAAGCTTTTGAACAAATCAAGTGAAAACAAAGCCAGAAACATAGGAGAGCGATCGGAAAGTTCAGGTAGATTGCAGGAACATAATTTTGATTATTGATCCCAATACTCAGTTGAGATTTATTTCTACCCAGACCTTCTCCTGCTCTCTTCTATCTGTCCCAAAATAACTTTACAAAGTATTTCCCCTACCCCCCCCCTTTGGATGAATTTGGAGGCGCTGTATTTGACTGTTAACACTCGTGTGTCTGTTTTTTTGGAACACTATTGAGTGCATTCCAGACTGAACAAAATCCTCAATTTCTGTCAGATTAATCAGCAACATTTCCTGCGCCCCTTTTTCTGACTAAAAGAGAAAAAAAAAGTCAGTCTGAAACTAACATTGTTTCAGTGGGAAAGAAGTAATATTCTAATGTTGAACAAAACATACTTTGGGAAAAGATAAAGTTGTTTAAATTTGCTAATGTTCATATGAAGAGATAGATCAGAAGTCAGACTGAAAGTTTATGTTAAACATGCAGTCATATGCTTCTGTTATATGCTTCTTGCAGAACCTATGTCTATTGTATCACCAAGTTGGGTGATAAGCCAACCATTGGTAGCATTGATTGGAGGCTATTGGTTATTAGGTATAAAGGCAGCAATGGTTAACAACACACATGAAATTTAGTTTTTGGGGTTCTTTTAGCTTTAATTTTTAAAATCATGCTGCATTTTTTTCATTGTTTATGCAGTGTTTCATCACATCTTAGAAAGCATCCTTGGAAAAAACTCTAAAAATATACAAAACAAATATCGGAAATCAATACAAATAAAGCTAAATGGATTTTTTGCTAGAAGGTGTCTTCAGCAATTTGTAGCCACAACAACAACAACCACAAAAAGATTTTAGCAAAGTCTTAGCAAACAGTTACTTCCAATTATAATATCAGTGGCTCCAAATCACAAATAGTTATACTACTATAGTGGAACTGATTGGGAAGATAGACTTAGGGTCAATAAAGCATGGGAAATATCTGTCACAGTGGTGGCGATGGTGGTAGTCTATAAATTGAAAATTGCTCATCTGAATCGGGTCTAGGACTTTTCGGCTCGAATTCTTGGTGCTCCTGTTTCTCCACCAGGGTTTTGCCTCCATGTTATTATGCCTCGGCACTTTGGGCCATGGCCCCTCCGTCCCAGTCCCTTCGCCGCGGCCCATTCGTTGCAGTACAGTTCGTGTTGGGCTTTTGGGTGCAGAGGACAGTTCGAAGCTAGCCAATTGGTGCAGGGGCTCAGGGGCTTCGGGAGTAGAGCTGACTGTATAAAAAGGAGTTACACTTTCTCTGCAGTGTAGTCTCTGTTTAAGTTTCTTGTTTGGCATTTATGAGCTTAAACATATTATTATTGGACCTTACAGATGGAAATGAAGAGGAGTGAGGAGCAACACTAATTCCAATCACTTATCCTTTTCTCTTTCTCTGCTCACGTTCCTTTCAAGCTCCCCGTTGAATTCCAGGGAAAGACTGTCCACCCTGACCTGGGGCTCTAGCCCTCCCAGGGATGTTTGGGTAATGGAAATCTTGGCTGGGGTGGGGAGCAGAGCCCCAAGCATTACTAGTGAAATACCTTTGCTGCCTCTCAGCCCCCTCTTCCACAGGGAGAAGCCCTGGGAACCTCTACCCTCCCCTCATCTTTTGTGGCTGGATCTCACCCCTGTGCTGGTCTTGGCCGCCTTGGGAAGCTCTGAATTGACAGAGTCTCCCTCTGAACTGCAGCCCCCACTCTACTCCCAAAGCCCCTGAGCCCCTGCACCGATTGGCTGGCTTCGAACTGTCCTCTGTGCCCAAAAGCCCAACATGAACTGTACTGCGACGAATGGGCCGTGGCGAAGGGACTGGGATGGAGGGGCCATGGCCCAAAGTGCCGAGGCATAATAATGCAGAGGCGAAACCCTGGTGGAGAAATAGGCAGCACCAAGAGTTCAAGCCGAAAAGTTCCATTCCGTCTGAATCTTATGGATATGTCAGTACTACCTCCTAGATGGCAAAATGTTTTTTCCAGGAACCAGAGTTCCTTGAACTCTCATTATTCTCTCGTTCATTATTTTTTCTAAAGATTTCTTCATAGTACATTATATGCATAGTACTTATAAAATTGATTGGCGTGTTTAGCTAAGCACTTAAAACTCAGGATTAGATCAAGGGGGTTGCAACAAGGACTGGAAATAATCTTCCTGGAAACATTATCTAAAACTTCCTATGGTCCCAGATTGAGAGACAGATTGCCTGAAGCATTTTGAAAGCTATGTCACTTTCCTCCTACTAAATATTTCATACTGTATAACAAATATGTTTATTTTGCACCCCAAAAATTACTTATATTCATGTATTTGTTGATTTGCAAAACTCTCTTAATTTTTATTAGCAAAATTTAGAATAGCCTTTTAAAATTTGATATTTTTCTGGAAGTTGTAGTCAGAGTGTATTTGCTGGGAAGGCTTGATTAGATGGAGAAAAGGTATGGTTTAATGTGATCTGTGGTTGGTTTTCTTAAATTCATTGGTAAGTCTTGATTCACGGGCTGAAATGTTTTCTTTTCTGGAAGAGGAAAAACAAAAGAAAAGGAAAACAATGCAAAGGCAAGACAAAACAAGAAAGAAAAAAAAAGAAGAAAAGCTGACTTGTTCAAGCACTGTCCTCAGTTTCCTTCTTAAAGTGATAGATTGGTTATAGCTTTTTTTTTCTTTCTTTCTTACTGTGTTCCTTTGGTCTTAGGTTTTCAAATTATAATAACCATCTTTCCGAAGAAAATGACCACTATAAGCTTCTTAAATTTTAGTCTCATTTGTAAAAGATGTTTTCATCTGAAGGTTATTTTGTAATCTGTCTTTTAAGAGCCTTACATTACAATTTAGGTTTTGTTGGATTTGCATTTTCAAAATCTGGTAAAAAGGTTCTTCTCCCTTATATAAATTGCTCTTTAATTTATAAGATTTTATTTATTTTGTTTTTGGTCTTTCCTGTCTAGATCTAGTTCAGGGTACTCTTCTTCTGCGCAATATTAGCTCTTTGTCATCCGGACGTTACCAGTGTATGGCATCTAATGTCATTGGAAGCAGCACCTGTTCTCTTGAAGTTCAAGTGATTACACGTGAGTTAGATTTAGTATCCAGAACTTGTTGTCTTTTATTGGAATCTGTGCAGCTTTATAACTCCTGTCTATATTACTGTTGCAGAATTTCAGGTAATAATCCTTTCCATTGCTTTTTTATATTAGAAAAACCATCAAACCTTATATATGTTACCAGCAGTGTGTGAAAAGCTGGCATTGTATAGAATGCCTAGGAAATCTATAAAATGCATGATGATTTTAGGCAAAATAGGAAATCTCTGTTATTTTAATATGCTTTCACTGAGGGGAGCATCAGGGTTGTCTTTGACTGAGGGGAGCCGGGGTGGGCGTGGTCAGGGTGGGTGTGGCTAGCTCAACATCACTCATGTCAGGGGCGCCTGTGGCGGCCCGAGTGCTCTAACAGCGAAAACGGGCTTCTGAGCTTCGTTTTCAGCTGCAATGGCTTCCTGCAACCCTCTGCCAGCAAAAATTGAGCTCCGCAGGGCCATGGGTGGCCCTCCCAAGTTCCATTTTTGCTGACAGAGGCACCGTGGGCCGATCCTTTGCTGTTCCCAGGGCAGACCCGCCTGTCAGATCTAAGCTCTCAATGGGCCGGATTCAATCCACAGGCCTTGAGTTTGACACCTCTGACCTAGGCATTATACAGAAGGACAGGAACTATTCAGGCAAAGTATGAAAAGAAAGTCATGAAAAGGTTTAGGATTAAGGTTAACCCTAAATCTAACTCTTTATTGAGAAGACATATATGAAAATGAAAAATAAAGGATTTTCTTACTGTAAAAAAAAACAGGTGAAAAAGACCAGTATTGACCTACTTGTTGCAACAAGGAAGGCTAGAATGGCATTTTAGCAGCAGTATCTTATACTTTGCTGATTTGCCTTTTGGCTAGGAAATGTGTGAAATATTAAGTATTTCATACTTTCCCATTTTTGGCATTCTATAGATTTCCTAGGCATTGTATAAAATCACTAATATCTTACATTGATGGTAACAGATCTAAATAAACTTTCTCTAATACCCTGTTTCCCCTAAAATAAGACATCCCCTGATAATAAGCCCAATCGAGCTTTTGAGCCCATGCACTAAAATAAGCCCCCCCTGTAAATAAGCCCTCCCTGAAAATATTTAAACGCATGCGCAGCTGGTCCCCGCCATTTCCTCTGGTTTCCTCCATGCGCCCCAAAATAATAAGACCACCCTGAAAATAAGGCCAAGTACTTATTTCGGGGTTCAAAAAAATATAAGACAGGGTCTTATTTTCAGGGAAACACTTGTATCTTTAAGACAGACAGAAAGACAGACAGACAGATAATCTCCAATATCTTACATTTCTGCAATATGATTTTTAATATGAATGTCTCTTATGTTCATTTTAAAAAATATTTATCCACTCTTGCATAGCCTTCCCCAAATATAAGTTCTTGTTTGGGGTTATTGTTATAATTGTTATATTGTTTTTCCTTTTTTTCACCCTAAATGATGCATGCCACTGGATTCTGCTATCTGCTGCTACTGCCTATATTACTGCAAAGCCTACTTTGGTAGATTCTACCAATTCACAGAAATTCTGTGGGAAATTTCTTTAACATCCCTAATCTTGCTGGTTCTGATCATCTCTGACCTTTCTTACAGGAAGGTCAGCATTAGAAAAAGGCTTTCTCTCACTACACCAGACATTTATAACAAATGAACTATTATGTGCCTGAATGATAATTGAATTTTCTTGTACAATTTTATTTTTTTTCCTACAAATAGCTGTAAGTGATTTAGTTTTTCAAGGAAGGTCTATTTTCTGCACACATCTCAAGTCTAAATTGCATCTTAGAGCTGTTATTTTAGAAAGAGAAACATAATAACTGTACCACCAAGGCAATATTATTGGGATGTCGAATTGTAACTGCAGCACGGTAGAAAAGTGTAAATTCTCATTTCTGTATTTTGGCTCCAATCCACATCGGAAGGCCTTGGGGAAGATAAAAGGACTCAGAGAAATTTTAGTTTAGTAAAACTATATCTGTTTTACTTCCTTATATATTTCATTGTTTCAAAATCAAATGCTTTTTTCTGTCACGTTTTAAAGAAACTGACACATTTTGTTCTAGGAAACAAAATAAAATCCTTGCATTGTCATAATCAATAGATATGGCTATTTCCAGCAAAGGAAAGATCCTTTCATGCCTGTTGAATGCATCACTACTAAAGGAGAAATGTCTGTCAGTAATCACTGAATAACTATTAAAGTTATGGCAGCCTCATTCACACTGTGCATCATTGCATCTGACTTGTTAGAACAAGAAGGGTGATAGAAAGAGAGACTGAGGAGGGCCTTGGTGTGAAAATGTTCATATACCACTTTGTCTGTGTTCTATATTGGCAACAGACAGGATGCTGATTACCATGGCTGAACTCAAATATAGTCGAATAGATGGAGACACCCCAAAACTCAGTCATTCAGTCACTTAGTTGAACACAGGCTGTCTCAGTGGATATCACTTTAAGAAGAAAGTAGGGAAGTTGTTTGCTTTTCTAGAAAAAGAGCAATAAATAAAAATCACACAGACACACAGACACAGCAATCCTACATTAGATTAATTTATTAATTAGATTAATTAATATAATTATTAATTTGCCCTATCACCTTATCCCAGGACTTCAGACATTCATATTGGGTTTAAAGCTATTTTGGCTATGTGCAGATTGCATGGAATAATTTCACTTTGCTAAAAGCTCTCTTGTTTGGATGAATGCCAGAATCCATTCCAAAATGTGCATATGGAAACATTTTTAGTGTGACAAAAGGTTGGGAAGATGTTAATAACCTCTAGTGTTATATCGCAAGTTACAAGAATATGTAAGACAACATCCAGCACATACTCATTCTGTACCAGATTTCTTACACTGAACTTTTCACTCATGGATGCATTTTTGTAAGTGATTTTTAGTTACTTTTAGGAATACAGCTGGTCTTTCCTGATGCCTGCTGTGGTTCTTTGAACATGCTCATGTGTTCTTTCTACTCAGATTTTGCATATGTTCCATGTCCCACACAGCTAATCCTCGGAATATTGGACTGATTGCCGGAGCTGCAGCAGCAGGGGCAGTTGTGCTTATTGTCTGCATTGTCTTGGTGGCTGTTACACTCTTTTATTGGAAAAACAAACACAAGGAGGAAGAGGAGGAGGAGATTCCCAATGAGATAAGGTTTGGCCTTGGAAAATACTTTGTCTGCCCTTCCAAATTTCTTCCCTTTCTCCCAAGCAAGATGTCTCCAGGTTTCAAGCAAAAGACATTATAGTAACTTCTCATTTGAGTGTAATGAATCCAAATTAGATGTTAGCATACAAGATTCTCATTCCTAATTCTTATAATACTAGTAATGGCATGGCTGTGCAGTGCCAGTAATTAATGGAGTAGGCATAAGTGCAGTGCAAGTGTCATCCATCATCTTTTCTGACACGTTAGAAGAGGGTTACATGCAATATTCCTGGTAAGAGAAGTATAGTTTGTTAATTAGTCATGGCAGTCAAAACAAGCAATAAAGTCTTCAAAAGAAAATAATACCTTTTAATACGCAGTTAATGGCAGTAACATAAGAAATATCCATGGCTAATTTCTGCCTTTTTGTCCATTATCACTGCATATCAGCTTTGACAGAATGAAACCAGGATATTGGCACAAAAAATTAGAATGTAAAACTTAAGAGTTGTGGTGTCCGTGCTTGCATATTTGAGCAAGAATTAAAAAAGTCAAAAGGATTGGGTGTTGTTGTTTTTTTGCTGCTCAATGTTAATTATTTCATGTGGGCTTGTCAGTAAGCGAGGAAGTGTTTCTGTTTGTCTTGGAAATGAGTGGATATTGAGGAAATGGTGTGAAGGGAATTGTAGTTATGTCTTTCTTTTTTCTTAGGGAGGATGATTTGCCACCCAAATGTTCTTCATCCACAAAAGCCTTCCATGGTGATGCTTCCTCATCTGAAAATGACACTCTCACCTCCTCCAATACCTACAACAGCCGATACTGGAATGACCCCAAAGCAAACCATGCTACAGACTCCTTCACTCACCTCAACAATGACGCACGGCAGGCCTTCTCTCGTTCTGGAAGCACCAATGCCCGTTCTATATATGCTAATGGAGGTCACCCAGCACCCCCTCCACCGAAGACATTGGTAGTGACAACCAATACAGCTCCATCTCCACAGGAGATGGCCAGGAGTAATGGATCTGTGAGTCGGAAGCCACGGCCCCAACACACATGGTCCTATGCTGTAAGCCAAGCAACTCTGGAGAGGATAGGTGCTGTGCCTGTAATGGTACCAGCACAGAGCCGAGCAGGCTCTTTGGTGTAAAAAAAATGGTTGTGGTTCTACGAATTTGTTACAGTAAGCGGGAGTGAAGATGGGCCCAATAAGAGACTCTCCTCTTCCTCCCTGGGATGGAGGGGAAGATCTGTGTTCTTCCCTTACCCTAGTCAATTGAACCCAACTGATGTGATGATCCCTCCTTTATTACCCCACCCTCATGATCTCAGGGGCTCCTCAGCTATGGCTGTATGTGCCAAGGTCAAAAGGAGGCCAATTAAGGCATCAGGGGAAGGAGACCATACTTGCTTTCTAAGGTCTGCTATATGAAATTTCTATTATGGAATTTATAAAGTCCAGAGGTCAGTAGATCAGCTCAGCTGCCTTGGGGTTAGCCCATTGCTGCTTGGCTCGAAACAGATGATGTTGAGGGGGAACTGGTGACATTCTGTCTGTGACTACTGATCTCAGAGGAAAAAAGCAAAGGAAAAAAAAAATAAGCTGGGGCAAAAGAAGTGGGAGGGAGGGCAATTGACTTGAGAGTTATATTTTATTTAATTCTTTTTCAGGAGTTCTTTATTTCTATCTTCCTCCCTTCTCCTGCTTCCTGCCATTCTCCAAATTGGATTTTTCTCCCCCTTGCACTAGTTTTCTGGATGCTTCTCACATCCCTTGCCACTTCCATGGCAACTCTGGTCGTTTTGGCCTTGTTCCCTGAAGGGCTGCTTGGCATCCGATTGGCCTGCTGCTGCTGTTGTTGCTGTTGTTTGGCTGTTGTTGAAAGGAGGGATTTGGGGAGGGCATGGTGTGGGGTTGAAAGCTAAAGCCTCCGTTGCTTAACCGAACTGGCTGTGTATTTTCTAGGGTGTGTGGCTAGCATTTCTCAAAAGAGCTAGATTTCCAAAGCTTTTGGCATCTGCATGGCATGTCCCCATATATGGCTGTGTGGGGCTGGCCTGCATGGTCAGGTTGATAGTTTGACCATTCACACATTCAAAGCATTCATTTTAGCCCTTCCTTTACAGGATTTCTTGGACTTATTATATTAGGGAAGGAAGGAAGGAAGGAAGGAAGGGAGGGAGGGAGGGAGGAATAGAGGGAGGAATAAAGCAAGAAATCTAAGAGCAGCAGAAAGATGGATTGTGGCTACATTGCCCCTCCTTTCTCTTTTCTTGAAGCGTGGTCTGCTCTAAATAGTAGCCCATGGTGACATTTGTAATTTCATTAGCCTTAATTGAATAACAACAACAGAGAATTTGGAAAGAAAGACAAGTGAATGTCTTCCATGGTTCATACGGAGTTTGGGATCGGGTGGGAAAGGAACACATTTCTGAATACCTCGAGGAGAGGCACAGCCAGGGACGCATCACTGAATCCTGCTGTCCGCACCTGCCACTGGTCTTAAAACAAACTTCCTTTGGAAGTTCCTAACAGGATTTCCTTCTCTGCACTGACAAAATATATCCTTCTGATCAAAGCCTGGAATTAGGTAGGCCTTCTTCCACTGGCTCCCTTCCACGTTCCAAACTGCACTGGAAATGAGGTTCCTAGAGAATCTCAACTGCTCTTTCACCTCCTATTCTGCTTCACTCTAATTTCATTTTCCCCCCCCACCTTTCCAAAGGGGTGTTAAGACCATTAGGAGAGCTCTCTGCATAGGCCATATATATACCATCTATACGATGCCATCATCAAGAGAGCCCTCTAGGTTGAATTAGGTTTAAAGCTTAGCTGTGCCTTTTTTGCTTGGTTTTTTTTTTTAAACACCTCTCCTTCCCATTTACTTTCCTTCTCTCCCACCCCCTCCCCAAAATACTGCTAATGGACTTGCTCCATCAGTTTCAGAGCACACCAGGAAGACAGATGGCTGCTGTATTTATACATGTTTCCTAGGGAGCAGTATCTCTCCTCCCCTATTCACTGCCGGTTTCTCCTTTTAATTATTTGGAAGTTGTGTGATGGCATTGCTGGAGTGGGGATAACTTAGAAGAAAGAAGAATGGCTTTTTTTTAAAGGTAGTGCAAAAAAAACCCCAACATAAACATGGTTTCTCCCTCTCCGCTTTTCTAACAACGGGAAACACAAGAGGCGTTTTCAAGAAATGCTGCTTACAGCAGCCTACAAGTAGTGCTCAGAAAGCTCTTCCCTGGTTCTTCTGTTCACTCTCCTCTTTCTTTCTTCTTTCTAATTGTCTAAAAAACAATAAAACTTTTATTCATATAAAAGAGGAAATGGTTGTCTCTGAATTTGGTTATTTATTTGCTTTCTATGTTATATATATATAAGTGTATATATACATACACTTAAGGTACCAGGATCAGCCTTTGTTTGCAAGACCTTCTCTGACCACAGTTGCTGAAAATGGGCACTGCGGTTTCCCATTATTCTGAGAGGGAAACAAGAAAACTGTAATTAAGTACTAAAATAGTTAAGGATTTTTTTTTTAAAGAACCACAGTCCTGACGCCACAAACTAAATAAAAATCCTCAACCCGCCCACCTATGTTACATGATCCTTCTCACTTTGTATCTTTATCCCACTCCATGTGGCCCTGTATGGGCCACATATCATTATTTTAATAATTCTACATCGGTTTTCAAATGCATACTTTGTGCAACACAAAGCCCCAGCTTCCAGCTAGACCATCTTTGATTAAAACAATCAGATTGGAAATGATGGGGAAAAAACTCTGCCAGAAGCTGCCAAAGAATGGTTGCCATTCACAAGGAGAAATAGAAATAGAAAGCCACCAAAAAGATGAGCAGATATTTAGAGCACTAAAAAGCTATAATCATATTGCTGTTTTTTCAAATGCAGCACACCTACACACCATTGTCGGGAAGTTGAATTTTGTACCCAATGCTATAAGCTATTACAGTCAAGATGGCAATCAGGCAGTGGGGGGAGGGGGAGGGGTTGTTCCATAGTGTCTTCACATCTTTTGTATGGACATTTATGCATTTATCTTTACACAAAAAACTACCTGCAGTCAGTGTATTCCTTATGTAAATACCAGATTTGAACTTGTACGAGTAAAAACATTATCCTATACAGAACTTCTGGTAAAAAAGATGGGGGGGGCAGTGGTAGGTTGCTACTGGTTCACCCCGGATCGGGCGAAGCGGTAGCGGCGGCGGGAGGCTCCACCCACCTGCCCAGACGCTTCTGCTCATGCGCAGAAGTGTTGCGTATGCACTGGTAGCGATGGGATTTGAAACCCACTACTGGGGGGCGGGGGTTTGTTGGATTTTTTTTTTAAAAAAATGGAGTTAGAAAAAGGGAAATACAACTTACATTGAAAAGAGACTATTTAGCTGTTGTTTCCTCAAAGACTTAAATTTGGACTTAATTGTGATTAAAAATGGGCTGAAGCAATGTTTATATACAACTAAGAAATGGACCGAAGTAATGTTCATGTACAATTAGCCCCTTATTGCTAATTGCATTATGGAACAGCTGATGGACAACTGTCCAGGAAATGCAAACTGAATGCAAATTTGAATATGATAGGAAGTGTTCAATACATAGAACTTTTATAAAGCAGAATTGAACCTCTTAACAGGTAAAATAAATGTTCCCACTGTTAAATTTAAATAATACTTTCAGCACTGTGATTGGGTAAGCACAATTTGTTGGCAATCACAGTCTACCAACCTTGTGGAGCTTTTAATTACTTTATTTTCACTCCAGGGTGCCAACTCTGAAGAGCATACGAATTTCCCAGTATATAATTGGAATTAAAACAGTATGATCTGTTAAAAAAAAAATCAGGGAGTAGAAATATTTGTGTAGAATATTTGTTTTCCATAAGGAATCTGGGTAAATGCCATCCATTTTCCTAAGTTTTCACCCTATTTGCAGAACACAATTGTTTGGGGTTTTTTGCTGAATATCAGTGTGTGGACACTGATTTTGAACAGGGTTATTGGAAGAGGAAGGTTTTTCCCTTGATCTCCTTACAGTCCCTGCAGATGAGGTAATTGATTCTCCACTTCTAATTCTAAGGTAAAGGTAAAGGTTCCCCTCACACATATGTGCTAGTCATTCCCGACTCTAGGGGGCAGTGCTCATCTCCGTTTCAAAGCTGAAGAGCCAGCGCTGTCCAAAGACGACTCCGTGGTCATGTGGCCAGCATGACTAAATGCCACAGGCACACGGAATGCTGTTACCTTCCTATCAAAGGTGGTCCCTATTTTTCTACTTGCACTTTTTACGTGCTTTCGAACTGCTAGGTTGGCAGAAGCTGGGACAAGAACGGGAGCTCCCCCTGTTACGTGGCACAAGGGATTCGAACTGCTGAACTGCCAACCTTTCAATTGACAAGCTCAGCGTCTTAGCCACTGAGCCACTACATCCCTTAATTCTAACAGGATTCATTCTTAATTAATTAATTCTAACATTAATTAATTCTAACAGGGATACAAATGAATTCTAACATACATACAATTCTAACATACATACATACAATTGTGTTCTGCAAATAGGGTGAAAACCTAGGAAAATTCCCACACCGATCCAAGGACAGTCAAGGTAACTGTTTTCCTGTTGTTGCTGATGATAACATGCAGCAATCCCAACCATAGGAAGAGAAAGCTGTAAGGCAAAGTGAGAGCAGTGGTTCATTTAAGGCAGAGGTCTTCAAACATGGCAGCTTTAAGACTTGTGGACTTCAACTCCCAGAATTCTCCACCCAGCATAGCTGGCTGGAGAACTTCTGGGAGTTGAAGTCCATAAGTCTTAAAGCTGCCAAGTTTGAAGACCTCTGATTTAAGGTAATGCTATTGAACACTAGTGTAGGACATCACCACTTGGATGCCCCAAATTTAGCACCACTTAAATCTGGTTTTTGAAAAAAAACGTGAAGGCATTCCTGCCTGCCTTGCTGGCACAAGAGCATTCACTCCGTGCATTGCAGTCCCCTTGGAAAGGGAAGGGAAGCAAATCACAGGTGAAATAATGTAGATAAAAGACCTCTTGTTCCCAGCTGAATCTCTCCAAGGCAAAAGGAGCCTTGGTAGACCAGATGGTATATCTAATCTGTGACCTGGAACTATATTTTTAAAAAACCTTCAACCTCAGCCAGTCACTATCAAAGGTTTATTTGATAGTGCATTTAAAAGGTACATTTAGGAGTTTATGGATAGATGTGAAAAAATCTTTGTGCATATGTGCATCACACATCCTTTGGCATGCGTGCAGGTGGAATCAGTCCAGACAGGATAGGTTCTACTTATGTAGTTGCTTAATCCTGTTTTCTTTGAACTCACAAATTGGCATAGTCGTAAAATTCTGAGAGGGAAATGATTCCTTGTTCTGCATAGAACCTAAATGCAGAATGCAATAACACGGTGATTTAAATGTCTCAAGTGAAGCTGAGTTCATTTCCTGTCTATTCCACTGACAAGCATCACTTTCTGTTAGGAAATTTCTCTGCATATTTATCTGAGATGTATTTACCTGCAGTTTCCAGCAATTCTTTCTACATCCAGTCTCTGAAGAGACAGAGAATAAGCCAGAATCCTGAGAAGTACCAAATATTCTTTAAGAATAACTTGAACAATTGTTTACAGAAATCCAGATCCCAAATTCTCCAGGTCAGGTTGCCAATTATTCTCTCTATATGTGTGTGTGCATGTGTGTGTGTGAGAGAGACAGGCAGACAGAAAAAAAGAGCCTATATATATTTTACCTATGCTACTACTCCATAGCTTATACAGTCTGGTATAACAGTTGTAATTGGGATTGGAATGGCCATCGCCGAGTCATGTGGTAGCAAAGTGACATAATGTGACCACTTTGTTTAGAGACAGCAATCCTGACATTCCCTATTGCTATCCTTAAAGTGAAGATTTCAGGTTATTAAGAATGTCCCTGGGATTGGCAAGCAGACTGGCAAGCAGGTAAGTGGCTGCTGTTGGGTGGGGTGTATAGGTAGCAGTGTGAGCAGGGCCAGGGGTCGCTGTTGCTAGGGAAGAGAAAGTGTGAGCTCCCAGAGTGACCTGTGACCTTTGTCTGCTGGCTTCCCCATTGATTTTTTCTGAAGGTGATCACATGACTGTGGCAGCTGCAATCATTGTAAATGAAAGCCAGTTGCTAAGCATCCAGATTGTAATCACAAGACTCCAGAGATGCTGGGATGTCTGGAACTTTGAGAACTAGTTGTAAGTACCTCTTGTTCAACACTCATAACTTTGAATGTTAAATGAGGACTTCTTGTATGTCAAGGTAATTGCTCTTTTTGTGCAGTTATGGCAAATCTCATTGAATGAATTTCAGTTTAATATAAGCAACCCCAAACAAATGATTATCATTAAAAAAAACTTATCAAAGCTGAAATTTGATTGTTTTTTTCATCCCATAGTCCATTGTTTTTTCGATGGGTTTCCCATTGGGGATCACATTGGCCTAGGACATGGGTGTCAAACTCACCTTCTCATGCTGCCATCACGTGACCTATCACAACATTTTTTTTCCCTTCGCAGAGCTGTTGTGTGTGTGGCCGTGGGATGCATCCGGCCTGCGGGCCACCAGTTTGACAACCCTGGTCTAAGAATATGTATTGTCAAAGCAGAACATACATTTATTCATTGTCTCCATGCATGATAAGCTTCACTTGATGTGCTACACCCTAGAACAGCTTATCTGCTACTAAAAATTCTGCGATGTTGCATTGACACAAGGAAAAGAGTGGGATTTGTAAACTCTCAACAATACAGAACTTCTCAAGAATATATTCTAAAGATGCACAAGTAACAACAATGAACATTTTCATAATAGAAAAAGAATAGATTTGTTGAAAACAAAGCCAAGTTGACTGAACTAAGATACAGTATGATAAGAATTTTCAAATATTTTGGAAAGCATAAAAGAAAGTTATGACCAATTGTCTATTATCTAAATGTTGTTTCCTCCATGCCTTTAATTAGCATATAGGGCCATTGAACTAACATGTAGAAGCAATTCAGCAGATGAATTTATCATTCAATATTGGAACTGCACCTACACTTTTTCTTTGATTTCATTTGTTGTAAATTAATGCTGCATATTAAGATACTGCCATGTAATATATGAACTCCATAGTAGGAATCCCCAAGTCCGGACCGCAGATTGATCCCAGTCCGTGGCCCATTAGGAACCAGGCTGCACAAGTGGTGGGCAAGTACACAAAACTTCATTTGTGCATGCACAGGAGTTAGATTGTGCACATGGACCTCACCATCACCGCCACTGCTGCTGCTGCCAGTCCGTGGAGCTGGAAAAGTTGGGGATTTCTGTTCAGGACTTGCTACATTTTTGGATCTGATTATAGAACCAAAATCACATTCTACATTGTTGATTTGGTTTGAAAAGTAAGTTCACACACAGTTGGAAAGAAACAGCCTTACAACTAAAAAAACAACTGTTGGTTAAGAATTTGCTTGTGAACAAAAACCATTTATTTGTCTTAGTTACCTAACACAGTTCTGTAGTCATGATAAATGGACTGTTTCCTCCTACCAAATTCCCATATTCAGCATGTCTCTTTGTATGTAGTGGACATTCTATGATTCATTGGGATATGTTTCTGTGACCTTAAAAACACAAGGTGTCATTGAGATTTGCCCTCTGGATACAGGCAATAAGTTCTTCTTCAAACTCTGGTGGCCTGACATCTGTTGGAAACCCCTAGAATTGCAGAATTGTCTGTATCAATTGATTGGTTATGCCTTGCTAAGTCTTGCAAAGGAAGCAAGAAAGATAACTGATGCCTTTACATTTTTGGACTAAAAAGCCTGACGAATTCTGGGAGTTGAATTCTTAAAGTTGCTTAAAGTATCTTAAAGTTGCTAAAGTTGACAAACACCGGTCCAGAGACTGGCTTTAAGATGAGGCAGCTTAAAAAGAATGAATAATTTTATCCCAACTCCCATGCCATCAGGAAAGTAAGCCTGATTGAATGAGATAAACGGCTCCTTTAAGGGAGGCAGAGGAAAGAAGGATGCTGTAAGACAGTCTCCAGTCTGTCCTGGTGACATATTCCAAAATCTCAAGAAGAACTTCTATTTATGTTCCCCTTGCATAGAGGGAGCTTTTGATAGGAACAATGTTGGGAAAAGCCCATGCTGCAAGCTCCTATGGATTTTATCCATTAGAGCAGGGGTCTCCAGACTAAGTCCATAAGTGTTAAAGTTGCAAAGGTTGGAGACCTTTAGAGGTCCGTGGATACATTAGAGTGTATATCAAGAAGCCATCCTTTGAAGGGTGAATGTAGCATTTTCTTTAAAGGTAATTCACTTTTCATCCCATTTTGGGCTTTACTGGATTTAAGAGAATGACCTTATGAATGAATCCAGAACTGGGAAGAAATATTCTGGTAGGGCAGGACTCCTCAAGGGTGAAATGCTCCTGGTTTGGACTGGATCACCCGATCCGGTAGCGATGGCGGGTGGTGGTTCGGAGAACCGGTAGCAAAAATCCCTGTCCCCCCTCCACCATGCCCAGCTGAGCCACACGATCATCAGAGGCTTTTTTTTTTTTTTTACTTTTAAAAGCATTTTTTCTACAACTTCATCGGCCAAAAAAATGCTTTTAAAAGTAAAAACAAAGCCTCTGATGATTGTGCGGCTCCGCTGGGATCTCAGAGGCTTTTCAAAGCATTTTTTAACCACTTCTTCCCCAGAAGAGGTTGAAGAAAAAAATGCTTTAAAAGTCTCTCTGACGATCCCAGCTGAGTTGCCTGATCGTCAGAGAGACTTTTCAAAGCATTTTTTTCTGCAACCACTTCAGCGGAAGAGGTGGTTTAAAAAATGCTTTAAAAAGGCTCTGATGATCCCAGCTGTGTTCCTGATCGGCAGAGGCTTTTCAAAGCATTTTTTTGCATTTGCAGAAAAAATGCTTTGAAAAGTTAAAATTAAAAAAAAAAGTTGGCCACGCCCACCCAGTCACATAACTCCCCCCCTAGCCACGCCCACAGAACCGGTAGTAACAAATTTTACATTTCACCCCTGGGACTCCTAGTGTTCCTCCTTTTCCCAAAAGCTTTTGGGAGAACGCAGGATACCTGTAACGGTGTCAGAGAGGATTTTTTAAATTATTATTTTTATTCCTCCTTTTTCCCCTCTGAAAATGTAGGTAAACATTCTTCCCAAATCTATAATGGAAAATGCTGGTGGGTAGTGGAGTGGAACATTTTAAAAGATATCGTAAAGAAGAAGTTGAGAATTCTCCTATCTTACTAGCAAATTTCTTTGATTTCTCTCAGAAAAAAAATGGGACAGAAATAGAGGAGGGATGATATTTATTATCTTTGTTTCTTTCTTCCTGATAAATACATGGAAGACGGGGTTCTGTTTAGATTTATTGATGCCTGAGACTGCAGAACAGAAAACATGGTTTATTGACCAAGCCGTAGTAAGCTCTAAAACTCTTTTTAAACCACAATTAGTATAATTCATTAAACTGATAGTCCATATTAGGATTTAGTGTTATAGTTAAATCCAGCCTGAATGTAGAGATAAGGCCTGTCGGAACTTTGGAGGGCCATTTTGCTTCAATAGGTTTTATGCAAAGCATTGCAAGGTGACATTGAAAAACTATGGCTTTTAATCCCTCCATTTTAAAAGTGATGTGAAATTATTGGAAATGCTGGACCAAGCTCCTAGTGGAACTGCAGGTTGAAGTTTTAAGATAAAAGAAAGCATGGCTGCCCAGAACAGTCGTATATGTACCAGTGTCTGAGTGGATTAAAGCAATATGCAATTGTTGCTATCAGAACTAATAAAATAAAAGAGCCATTAAGTGATATCAGAACCAAATTATCTCTGCAGCCATGATCGGAGGTGATGAGTTGTGAATGTATCCCATATCACATCTCTACTAGGAAACCAGAACATCTGTCAGAACACAGGCTGGAAATGATTTTCTTATGCTGTGAAGGTTTCATTCTCCCAAGTGTGAATAACATTCAATAGCTTGTTCTCCCAGACATAAATTATGCCTTAAACTCTGCTGGTCACTGCTTTCTTTTTATGGTCATTGAGCACATGCCTTTGTCCTATTTCCATGCTCCTATAGCAAGCCTGCTGGTGCTAGCTAGCAGACTCAGGGTTATAGATGATAAATGTTCCATAGTTTGCAAGTCATTTTTCCTTGCTCTCTGATTTAAAATGAAGGACAGAAATATTAGATATTCCCGCTAGAGGTCACTCTCACCATGAGATGTTCAGTCATGCTCTTAAGCAACCAGATGTAAATTGCAACCAGAGTCTGAATAACAGCCTTTTGAATTTAATTTTGGGGACATGGCTACAGTTCAAATCCCAGTCCATCAAGCTGTGTGTCTGTGATCGCTTAACATACAGCATATGCATCTCATTTCCCTATTTATTTAGCTACTTGTAAACCTAATTTAAATTAAAACTTTCAAAACACTTATTACTGTGGAAAGCTCCAAAGGAAGGGAAGTGTTGACAGTAGTAAACAATTTCCCCCTCAACTGCAAAAGTGCTAAGCTTTTGATTCTCAGATTTCCTTGCACATAAAAATATGGAAGCTTTTCCTGCAACCAGAGTTTTCTAAGTCATGTCCTTGAGATATTGCTTGGTCAACATTATGACCCGCAAGTCTATAATGGCATGTGTACTCAAATAACCAAACACTAGGGGATGCTGTTGCTTCTGAAATGCCATGAAAACCAAAATCTCAGGAGGTATATCAAGGTGAATGTATTTCAGAGAGGATGCTGGGCGATACATAAGAAGGTTTGTTTAGCTCAAGCTTGGTGGAAGCCAAGAGATATTCATGATTCAGGAAGGGTGAGCCACAAAGCACAATGATGTCATGCTGTCTAGAACACACCAAATGTGTGTATCCAATTTCACTTCTACAATTTCAGGACAAAACTGAAGCCGCCTTGGCATGGTTTAGCTCCAGACAAGTTTAAAAATCATAAGAATGTCCAACAGTCCGTTTAGTGACATGTCCTGCTTCTCAGAATGACCAACAAGTCTTTGAGAGGTGGGAGCATAGGGACAATAATCTTTAATTGTTGTTTTCTAGTGGTTTTTTTGCAAAACTGCTATGAAGTTGTCTGCATCCCTTTTAAACCTGTCCTCCATTTTTTGCAGGCATTTACAGCATGTTTTTAGGTGGAAACGGGGATAATGCATGATTCATCTCATACACCTAATTCCTTTGTATATTAATACATTGGGAGTGCAAGCTCTTACAACTGAATTGGTTTGAGATATAGGTAAGGTGAGAGGCAGTTGATGTGGTTAAAGCATCAGACTAGAAAGCAGAAGACTGCGTTCTAGTACGGTTTTAGGCAGAAAGCCAGCTGGATGAGCTTGATTTAGTCCAGTGGGGCCCATGCCCCACGGGGGGCGGGCAATTTGATTTTTAATGGCAATTTGAACCTTGTTTAAACCAAATTAGTAGCTTGGTTTTAGGATTCCTCCGCATGAGTAGGGTTCATGTTTTGAGTAAAGTAAGAATTATATGTCACGGGGACGGTGGTGAAATCCAATTCTTTTTACTACTGGTTCTGGGGTTCTGTTCTTTGGGCATGGCTTGGTGGGCGTGGTGTGGCTTGGTGGGCATGGCTTGGTGGGCATGGCAGGGGAAGGATTTTGCAAAATCCCCATTCCCTCCCCACTCTTAGGGGAAGGATTTTGCAAAATCTTCATTCCCTCCCCACTCTTAGGGGAAGGATTTTGCAAAATCCCCATTCCCTCCCCACTCTTAGGGGAAGGATTTTGCAAAATCCCCATTCCCTCCCCACTCTTAGGGGAAGGATTTTGCAAAATCCCCATTCCCTCCCCACTCTTAGGGGAAGGATTTTGCAAAATCCCCATTCCCTCCCCACTCTTTGGAGAAGGATATGCAAAATCTCCATTCCCACCCCACTCTGGGGCCAGCCAGAGGTGGTATTTGCCGGTTCTCTGAACTGCTCAAAATTTCTGCTACCGGTTCTCCAGAACCTGTCGGAACCTGCTGGATTTCACCCCTGGATTTTAGAGATGCTTAGGTGGGGCATGGCCAAAAAAAAGGTTGGGAACCACTGGTCTAGTCACTTTCTCTCAGCCCTAGGAAAGAGGTAACGGCAAACCATTTCTGAAAGAAAAAACAACCTTGCTAAGAAAATTGCAGGGATTTGTCCAGGCATACTATAAGAATCAGACATGATTGAACAAACACCTACCCTTTGGAACAGGTTACCCCCAGGGATACGAATGATCCCAGATCTTCATACTTTCCGTCGTGCACTTAAGACCTTTCTGTTTCACCAAGCCGGGCTGGGATAAATCTCTTCTAATTGTTCTAAATCTTTATGCTGAAGATTCTTAACTGATGAACCAAATTGGCTTAATCATCTTATATTCCCATTTTATATGTGTGTTATTTTAACTGTTCACTGCCCTGAGTCCTTCAGGAGAAGGGCGGTATAAAAATTAATTAATTAATTAATTAATTAATTAATTAATTAATTAAATAAAAAATGGTAAGGCTGGTTCCTTGATTGAGGAAGGCTTGTAATGACATTTACCTGAAGGAATTTATAAGCTCCTGATAGTTTTTAGGGTCAAATAGGGGCACAAGATATGCTTTCTATATAGATAGTTGTGTTGGGGAAAGATTTGAATGCTGCCTCTTGCTTCCACCCCCAGTTTTTAAGTGAGGCATTCAGAGACTAAATGTTTATTTAATTTCTCTTTTTTCTTTTCTCCATTGCAACATTTATATCTCTTAATAAAAAATCAAAGGGAGAGATGTAAGGGTGGAAGGGGCTTCAGTGAAAGGACAAGTGCCTTCTATCTTTCTCCCATAAGTACCTCTGTTGGATTTTCATGACCTTTAATTTGCAGATACAGTAGATGTCATACCGTGTTTCTCCAAAAAGACGACCCACCTTGAAAAGAAGCCCTATCACGTTTTTGAGCGCATGCAATCAAATTAAGTCCCACCTACAAAATTAGCCCTAATTAAGACTCCACCAACCCCAGGGTGCACGGGGTGGGGCAAGGCACATAAGTAAAAAATAAGCTAGGGTGGGGGTGTGGGGTGGAGCTGCCCTACTTACCAGGCCTCGCACACCCAGACACCTGCCTCGCCCTTCTTCTGCAGCCGCTTGCCTCCACTCACACGCATCGCCCTGGCCTCCATTTTGTCTTCAGATGCCTGCTGGCATCTGTTATCTGCAGCCAATAACAGAGCTCCGGATCGATCCGGAGCTCTGTTATCAGCTGCAGATGCCTTCCGGCAGGCATCTGAAGGCAAAACAGAGGCCGGGGCAATGTGTGCGAGTGGAGGCAAGCGGCCGCAGAAGAAGTGAACCAGCAGCAGGCTCCTGCTGGGAGGAGCTGTCGGTGCTACCGCCACAAGGTGAGTCAATAATTACAACCCTCCAAAAAGAAGGCCTAGCCATTTTTGGGGGGTCAAAAGAAAATAAGACCTGGCCTTTTCTATAGAACAGAACAGAACAGAACAGAACAGAACAGAACAGAACAGAACAGAACAGAATAGAATAGAATAGAATAGAATAGAATTCTTTATTGGCCAAGTGTGATTGGACACACAAGGAATTTGTCTTGGTGCATATGCTTTCAGTGACATAAAAGAAAATATACATTTGTCAAGAATCATAAGGTGCAACACTTAATGATAGTCATAGCGAAACAGTCAATATAAATCTTAAGGATACCAGCAACAAGGTTACAGTCATACAGTCATAAGTGGGAGGAGATGGGTGATAGGAACGATGAGAAGGTTTTTGGAGAAACACAGTAGATACAAGACTATAGATGTATGAAGACATGCAGGGAATGACGTGGTATAAATTAGGAATTAGATTTCCTTTTCTATTACATTGCTTAATTAAATTCCATCAAGTTGCCATTGACTCTTAATAATGACATAGACTCTTTCCATGATAATCTACCCTAAACTTGGCCTTTTAACTCTAATAGTGTATTCATTACTGTTGCAATCAGATCTATCCACCTTGCTACTATTCTTTTCTCTTAATTTTTCCCAGCACTATGGACTTCTCTTCCTATAATGTAGCTGAAATATGATTAAGCCTTGACTGAGAACTCTTAAGTTAATTTATTTGGTATCCATTTGCTTGTGTCACATGCTAACAGTGGTATGTTCAAGGATCTTCACCAATGCTAAAATTCAAAACCGTCAATCGTTCTTTTATCCTGCTTCTTGAAAGTCCAAATAGTGTCACAAGGAACACTATTGTCTGGATGATTCTAATTTTTGTAGGTATAGACATGTTATGGAATCTGAATATCCTTTTCAAAGCCTTCAGACCTACCGTTCCAGACTATGTTTGTGTGTGTGTTGTTTGTGTATATACATCTATTCACACACACACACACACATACATACACACATATAGTTTTGTAACAACATACCTATTAATCCTATCCTATCTTATAGCTGATTTTTCTTTTAATGGTGAAAGAGGCACAATCTATCAAACATTTTTAAATTGACTACTTGGTGACCCATGCTTCAGTCTTTGGGAACTAGCTCCATTAATTCAGAAAGTAGATCTCATTTTTTAATATACCAAGTTGCCTTTTTTCCTAACTTTCTCTGCCCACAAAGCCCTCCGCCCACGGCACAGACTAGATACTGACATTTGTCATTGCCATAAACAGTTGTTTTCTCCCAATTGAGGCTGGGTCTGAAACAAATTTAAATGCCAGGATTAGACTGGGATAATTACTTGAAACTGACTTTGCCCTTGAGCAAAGTTCATTCAATTGCTTTCATTTGCTAATGCAGATATCAAAGCAAGGCACTTTATGATCTCAATACCTTTCTAAGCACTTTGCTTAAGTATTCATTGTGTGATACAAAATACCTGTTGCTGAAATAATTAAGAGAAGGAGTATTGTCACCATATCCCAACCTTATATTTTAGCTTTGCAAAAATTAAATGGCATCTCAACCAGAGGTGGGTTTCAGCTGATTCTGACCAGTTCTGGAAAACCGGTAGCGGATATTTTGAGTAGTTCGGAGAACCGCCTCTGACTGGCCCTGCCCCCATATATTCTCTGCCTCCCAAGTCCCACCTGATCAGGAGGAAATGGGGATTTTGCAGTATCCTTCCCCTGCTATGCCCACCAAGCCATGCCCACCAAGCCATGCCACGCCCACCAAGCCATACCCACAGAACCAGTAGTAAAAAAATTTGATATACCACCTCTGACTGGCTCTGCCCCCATATATTCTCTGCCTCCCAAGTCCCACCTGATCAGGAGGAAATGGGGATTTTGCAGTATCCTTCCCCTGCCACGCCCACCAAGCCATACCCACAGAACCAGTAGTAAAAAAATTTGAAACCCACCACTGATCTCAACCATTTATCCTTGCCAATACCTTCTGAAGCAAAATTCCTGTTGTAGAGCAATATTTCTAGTATTTGCAGTGGATCAAAAACATGATATGCTACTAAAATAGGACATAGCAAATTAAAATAGGAATGAAGGAAGATGCCTTATATTGAGGTGGAATATTGCAATAATTCTTAGGAATATATGGGAGCCTGCAGGATTTTTCCTGGGAAGGGTGTACTCTACCAATGAATAGCAGTGGTTTTTCTGATTATATATTTACAAGAGGACCATATGGGTGTGTGACAATGTTACTGATTAATAAAGCACGGTGGAAGGAAAGACATTGCTGGATCAGCCATACAGACAATTTGATATTATATAGTCAATGGGAGGGGGGTGGAGTCAAAGAACAATAGAAATATAAATGTAGAAAGGTCATTTTAGTCATCCATATGAAAGTGTTCCTGATAGACAGCTATTTAATTTCTGCTTAGAAACATACAAGAAAGAGGAGATTACCATGAAGGTAACTGTTTCCACTATTAAACATCCTGTATCATTTAGATACTTTATTTAATTACTTTTCACATTTCAATCCTACCACAATCAAAGTATTTAATTTACCAGTAACTAGAATTTGTTTTCTTATATGGTGAATTTGCTTTCTCTATATGGTATAATAAATCCAACTCAACAAACCCCAATCTTACCTGAGTCAGGATGGGCAATCTATAACTCACAACATGCAATTTCCCAACACTCATTTTCAGCCTCCAGATTATTTCCAGAATGTACCACTTGCAAAAATCCTGATTTTTGGTTTTCCAATTACCTCCTCCCTTTTTCTTTTGTTTAACCAATAGTTAAAATGGGTGTTTTGACCCTCTATAAAACGAAAGGAACATACCCCAAACCCTGTAACCTCTTTCCCTTTCTCTTCGAGACCGACTTCTGCCACCAACAGCCTCCCACCGGCCAGTTCGCTCCCACAGAGAGGGTCTCCTCAGGGTGTCATCAGCCAAGTTATGTCAGCTGGCGACACCCAGGGGGAGGGCCTTCTCTGTGGGAGCCCCTGCCCTGTGGAATGAACTGTCCCCGGAAATGCGTAAGATCTCCGACCTCCGTGTATTTCGCTGTGCTCTCAAGACCCTGCTGTTCCGCCAAGCCGGGCTATCAATGTAATGATTTTTAAATTGGGTGTTTTAAATTTTTGGGGTTTTAAATTTGAGCCGAAATTATGTAATAATTTTAATTATTTTAACTGATGTCTGTCTTTGTGCTTTTAATAGGCTGTACACCGCCCTGAGTCCTTCGGGAGGAGGGCAGTATAGAAATAAAATTATTTATTTATTTATTTATTTATTATTTATTTATTTATTTATTTCCCAAAATTGTTGTGCTATGAGCATGTAGCTTTCCTAGGATGAATTTCAAACTGAAAAGGTGGCTTTCACCATCAATCAGGCTGATTTAAATCAAACAGTCCAGACGCAGCCTTTTTATGGCATTTTAAAATAGGAAAGTTATCATGCAATTAGAAAAAAATACTGTGCTCATGAAATTCTTAAACATATGTGCATATACAGCATGAGCATTGGTAGTGAGAAAACTTTCATACGTATACATATTTCAGTTACATTTACTGTCTTCACGTTCAATTGTGGACCCAGACTGAAGAATTTTCTGAATAGTAAAGAGCTCTAGTCCTATTTCAAGCTAATTATGAACAAATGGGGGGTAAATCAAGAAGTGTACCTCTCACATTTCCACCTCTTTCATTGTGCTGGAGAAGGAAAACAAACCATGGGTGAAATCTACTTACCTTCCCAACCAGTTTGGAAGTGCCCACGCCCCATGTGTGTCACTCGCTTCACTCGTGCGTGCACATCATGTGCGCACATGGACCCTCTGTGCATGCACAAACCCTTCTATGCAGAGAGTAAAAAACAGGTTACTTCCTGATAAAACTAGGAAGTAATGACTACTGGGCAGGTGGTGGAGCCTTGCACCACCATCGCTACCAGTTCTCCGAACCACCGGCCACCATCACTACCGGTTTGCCGGAACCGGTCCAAACTGGGAGCATTTCACCCAGTGGTGGGTTGCCTCTGGTTCTCACTGGTTCTATAGAACTGGTAGTAAAACTGGCGGGAGGCTCCACCCACTGACCCCGATGTCATCAAAATGCTTCTGCACATGAGCAAAAGCTTCTGCGCATGCGCAGAAAAGCACGTGCGCAAGCAAAGCAAGCACATGCGCACAGCCCCGTTGCGAACCGGTAGTAAAGGTAGGTAGAACCCACCCCTGATTTCACCCCTGAAAAAAATCTGTACTGTAGGTACAGAGAGGAGGAGCAGGAAAAACCACACCCTTTTCTTAGCAAATTATAAGACAATTCATGCAATGTGCTTGCAGTGAAGAGGCATTTTCCATTCCCACATGCCTAGAGAAAAACAAGTGCAGACAAACTGATCTTCATATGGGTGAAATACTGCAAACTAATATTCAGGGCTTTCCGACTTATATAACAAAGATGCTTTCTGGTAAGCAAGTCAGGAGGTAACATCACTTGGCAAAGAAACCCCTGTTAAGAGCATTTGCTGGAAATATTTATTCTTTTTTCCTGACAAAAAGTGCTGAGTGCATGGATCACATTACACATAGGTTAGCTGATGTAATTTTGGAGTTATGGGAACTATGAAGAGCCTCTATTTCCCTTCAGTACATCTCTTAGGGGAGGGGACTGACTCAACCTCAAAGAATATTTCTTCTAAATGACACAGGGGGAAAAAAAGTTGTATAGTGACTTCCACAGCTATAACCCAGTGAAAATAGCAACCCTCTTCCTCTGTAAGGAAGCATTCTTCCCCATCCTTCAGATAGGAAAAACAATCCGTATCATACAAATGGAAAGACGCTGAATTAGTTATGGTGCACATAATACTATATTTTAAGTTGATCTTTCAGTTTGCAAATGTCTTTGCTGAACTCCTGTGTTAATGACAGGTTCCCATATACAGGAAGTCCTCAACTTACAACAGTTTGTTATTCAAAGTTACAACAGCACTGAAAAAAATGACATGACCATTTCTCACAGTTATGTCCGTTGCAGCATCTCCACGGCCACGTGATCAAAATACAGAAGCTTGGCATCTGGCAACCATTTATAATGGTTGCAGTGTCCCAGGGTCACCTTTTGTGACCTTCTGACAAGCAAAGTCAATACTTAGCACCCGTCTTACTAAACAACTGCTATGATGTACTTAACAAATGTGTCATGAAAGAAAGATCCTAAAATGGGTCAAAACTCACTTAACATCTCTCTCACTTAGCAACATAAATTTTGGGTTAGATTGTATGGTAGTCATAAGTTGAGGACTATTTGTATAGCTGTGGAATTAAGGCAAAGACAGAAAGAAAAACTGGTGATGGTGGTAGGGATTACTCAAGATCAGTTGCATAATTTAAGAAAAGATAGATCTACATAATGAGTGACTCTCCATTCTTATGACCAAGAGTCATAAGAAAATACAATAGGTGATGAGTACATTAAGGTGCTGGCCAGTGGTGGGTTGCCCCCGGTTCGGACTGGTTCTATAGAACCGATAGTAAAACCGGTGGGAGGCTCCACCCACTGACCCTGACATCACCAGAAGCGATCTGCGCATGTGCAATCCCGTTGTGAACCAGTAGTAAAGGTAAGTAGAACCCACCTCCGGTGCTGACCTAAAATGAGGAGCCTATGAGTTCTTGACCTCCCTTAGACCTGAAAGCTGACTGGGTAACTTTGGACCAGTCACTCTCTCCATTCTAATTTACCTCACAGAATTGCTGTTGGGAAAATAGGCAGGAGAATTAGGTATGTTCTCTGTCTTGAGTTACTTATATATATAAGAAATAATAAAGCTATTTAGCTGCTGCAAGAAAAATGCACAGGTTATAAATAAGGGCACAACAAAATAGCAACAATGCTACATTGGAATATCTGCAAGAAATACAGGAAGAATGGGTGAGATCACAAAATAGACAAATAAGAAATAAAGAAGCTGAAATGCTTTGGGATTTGAAAATTCGAACAGACAAGCATCTGCCACACAATATGCCAGACTTAACATTTGTTGATAAGAAAGACAAAAAAATAAAAGTCTGTATTGTGGACATTGCACTACCTGGAGACAGCAGAAGAGAAGGAAAAGAACAGGAGAAAATTGCAAAATACAAAGACCTACAAATAGAACTAAAAGAACAATTGCAAAAGAAAACAAAGATAGTACACCAGTAGTAATAGGCATCTTGGGTACAATCCCAAAACATCTGGAACACCACTTAATTACTATTGGCATTGACAAAATCATCAGCTAAATTGTCAAAGGTAGCTTTACTTGGATGCGGCTTACATCTTGAGATGATACTTTTAATACCATCAAACAACAACTGACTATCCCACTCCCAAATCCAGTCTAAATATCTGGTTGACTGTGCAACCAAGCATAATAATAATGTGTTCAGTGTATATTTTGATACCATCGACCATGGTATCATGCTGCACCGGTTGGAAGAGTTGGGGAGGGGGGGCACCGTGTTACGGTGGTTTTCCTCCTTTCTCTCAGACCAGTCACAGTTCGTGTTGGCAGGGGGGCAGAGGTCGACCTCGAGGCCTTTTATATGTGGACTGCCTCAGGGGTCGGTCCTCTTGCCCCTTCTGTTCAACATTTATGGGAAGCCGCTGGGCGAGATCATCCGTGGCTTTGGGGTGAAGTACCATCAGTACGCTGATGACACCCAGCTGTACATTTCCACCCCAGGCCACCCCAACGATGCCCTTGAAGTGATGTCCCGGTGCCTGGAGGCTGTACGGATCTGGATGGGGAGGAACAGGCTCAAGCTTAACCCTTCCAAGACTGAGTGGCTGTGGTTCCCGGCATCCCGATATAGTCAGTTGACTCCATCACTATTGGGGGCGAGTCTTTGGCCCCCACGGAGAGGACGCGCAATCTGGGAGTCCTCCTGGATACGCAGCTGTCCTTGGAGGAACATCTGACGGCTGTAGCCAGGGGGATCTTCTGTCAGGTTCGCCTGATTCACCAGTTGCGGCCCTTTCTTGATCGGGATTCCCTGTGCACAGTCACTCATGCCCTCATCATCTCTCGCCTGGACTACTGCAACGCTCTCTACATGGGGCTCCCCTTGAAGAGCACCCGGAGGCTCCAACTGGTCCAGAATGCGGCCGCGCGGGTAGTCACGGGAGCCGCATGGCGCTCCCATACAACACCTCTCCTGCGTGAGCTGCACTGGCTCCCAGTGGTCTTCCGGGTGCGCTTCAAGGTGTTGGTTATCACCTTTAAAGTGCTCCATGGCATAGGACCTAGTTATCTTCGAGACCGCCTGCTGCTACCGACGGCCTCCCATCGACCTGTGCGCTCCCACAGAGAGGGCCTCCTCGGGGTGCCATCAGCCAAACAATGTAGGCTGGTGACCCCCAGGGGGAGGGCCTTCTCTGTGGGGCACCTACCCTCTGGAATCAGCTGCTCCCAGAGATAAGGAGAATCCAAGACCTCGGTGCCTTCCACCGTGCCCTTAAAACCTGCTTTTTCCAGCAAGCCGGGCTAGCCTAACACTTTTTAAAATGTTTTTAATTGTTTGTTATTGTTTTTAATCATGGGGCCAAATTTATATATATCTTTTTAATTGTATTTTAATGTTTGTAGTTTATGCTTTTACTTGGCTGTTCACCGCCCTGAGTCACACTATGATCACACTACTTCGGGAGAAACGGTTGTTAACTTTCTGAGCAGTTTGATGAACTGGTTGTTGGATGAAATCATTAGGGCAGAGAACCGGTTGTTAAATTCTTTGAATCCCACCACTGGGTAAAAGCCATGTGATACCTTTTTGAAGGAGGATAGGGAGCAAGTGATACACATCTCTGGAAGTGTCACTTGATGGTATTATTGATTGATATGACCTGGAGCGTGTGAGCTCAGTCTGATCAAATAAGATGGGCAAAAAGTACTGGAGAGAGATGGTTCCTCAGAGAACTGGTGCTATCCCACATGAAAGACCAATACCTTAAATACCTTTAAGGTTGTTGTTGTTAGTTGCAAAGTCTTGTCCGACCCATTGTGACCCCATGGTCAGACCTTCCTGTCCTCTACCATCCTCTGGAGTCCATTTAAGCTCACGCCTATGTTTCATGCAAAGATGGGCATGATAAAGGACCAAAATGGCAGGGACCTAACAGAGGCAGAAGAAATGAAGAAGAGGTGGCAAAATTTCACAGAAGAACTATACAAGAAGGAGCTTAACATCCCTGATAACCACGATGGGGTGGCCACTGACCTCAAGCCAGACATCCTGGAATGCGAAGTTAAATGGGCCTTAGGAAGTCTGAGCAACAACAAAGCTAGTGGAGGTGACAGTATTCCAGCTGAGCTGTCCAAAATCTTAAAAGATGATGCAGTAAAAGTGCTTCACTCAATATGCCAGCAAATTTGGAAAACTCAACAGTGGCCACAGGATTGGAAAAGGTCAGTTTACATTCCAATTCCAAAGAAGGCCAATGCTAAAGAATGCTCAAACTACCGCACCATTGCACTCATTTCACATGCTAACTAAGTTATACTCAAAATCCTACAAACTAGGCTTCAGCAGTATGTGGACCGAGAACTACCTTTAAAGCATTTACGTCATATCCAATATGTTAAATTGCACAATAAGCTAACTAGCAACAAGCATAGTTTATGAGTCAGAAGTATTATTATTAATATCTGTGCCAGTGTATTGAGGATCAGCTGAAATTTCCAGGTGGTGCCCAAGGTCAGCTCATATATATATAACATATTGTAATAATCTATATACAGGGTCATTAGTGTAGGGGTGATTGTCTGGAGGGTTTTCCATTTTAAGAGAAGGTACAATTTTTCTTACCCAGAATGCCTGTAGGCCTCAGAATCTTTTCCTAAACTTTCTTAGAAAACAATGGTAGGCTGTTGCCCGGTCTTTGGATTGGAGGTATACAGTAGATAGTAGTCAGCTTATGACCATTTTTACCAACCATTCAAAGTTACAACAGGGCTGAAAAAAGTGACTTATGACAGGTCCTGACACTTACAAACATTGCAACATCCCCATAGTCACATGACCAAAATTCTGGTTGTAGCATCCTGTGGGCTATGTGATTGCAACTTACGACATTAATATTGCTACACCAGTTTTTTTATATTGTACAAAGGTATATAACTTTCCTTCTCAAAGTAGAAAACATATTAGAAAGGAAGTCTATGGAGATTCTTAGTCATCCAGGTCATGGTTGTCCCAAAGGTGCTTTTTCAAGAGGCAACTGGGCTTTCTTGCTTTTTCTTTGAAGACATTTCGCTTCTCATCCAAGAAGCTTCTTCAGCTCTGGCTGGATGGTGGGGAATGGGAGGATTTGTACTCTTTGCAGATAGCTGGTCATTTGCATTCTTTTAGAGAGTCGTTGAGGCAACAGTTTCAACAGTTCCAAGAAGGCTCCATGCCCATTTGCACGACTCAGGTTACCTTGATGACACAGATAAACCTCCAGTGTGGCCTCAATGACTCTCTAAAAGAATGCAAATGACCAGCTGTCTGCAAGGAGTATAAATCCTCCCATTCCCCACCATCCAGTCAGAGCTGAAAAAGCTTCTTGAATGAGAAGAGAAATGTCTTCAGAGAAAAATCAGAAAGTCCAGTTGCCTCTTGAAAAAGCACCTTTGGGATTAGAAAGGAAGTGATTCATTAAACAGATCCCTTTTTACTTCCAATGTCTGATCCAGGAGTGTCTGTTGCAAAGCTGTTCCTTAGATATGTCTTTCTGCAAGTACTCCCTCAGGTATTTTACACTACTCCACGAACTGCTGTCAGCAGCTTGAATTATTGCAGGAAATGTTTTATTATAGACTTCACCCCAAAATGTCTAAATTTGGGATATCTTGGGAAGCACATGCCAGTGTGCACTAAGGCAGTGAATAGTAGTAACGGGGCAGCAGTGAGAACCAAATGCTACAGTGCTGTGGGATATATTAAGTGTTTACCGAAACACCTGGTCTACCCCAACATGTGGGAGGGGGAATTCTGCTCCCTTTTGCCCTTCAACTCCAATCCAGGAGCCCTCAAGCAGTCACATTTACGACAAACCATTTTATACCAAATTTATATTTTGCTGATGAAGAAATAAAGGGAAACTAGTATAGATCTATTTCAAGCTTTTTAGCTTTCATCAGCTAGTCATACCCTTACTTGGATTTGAACTTGGGCTTCCCGCATGTTAGGCAGTTGAATTAACCTTCTGAGCCACAAGGTCTCCTCCCTTCATCCCAACATGTGGGAGGAGGCATTCTGCTCCCTTTTGCCTTTCAGCTCCAATCCAGGAGCCCTCAAGCAGTCACCCACACGCACATATATATATGTGTGCAAATATTGTATTTGTACTTTACTACTGTATTTTAAAATAACCACCAAGCAGCAATAGTAATTGAGGAGGGGGGAAGAGAGACTCATAGTGGAAGTTGGCCAAAACCCTGCTTGGATGTTGGACACATTTCACAGAATTAGCTTAAGTTTTAAAGCTTTAAATGCTTTCTACCTGCTGTCAGTTGAATCTGCCACACTTTCAACATCTCCTTTTAAGACCGAGATTCTCAAGAATAGGTCACGAGCCTTTGGGGATTGTTAGCAAATTTGAAGGGAGTTGCAATTGGGAGAGGGCTGTGCACCCACAAAGCAGAAACCTTATCAGAACTTGCTCCTGTTCATTCTTGACAAGCCATCTGTCAGTTTGTCCAATCAAAGCAGAGATCAAAGCCCAGAGCATTGTCTTGCAGGGCTCCAGATCTGTGTGCACTTGCCAAATAACTTGAGAAGCCATTTCTGTCAGAATTCCCTCCACTTTGCTTGGACAAGCCAGAAACCGGCTCATCCAAGCTCGCTCTGGATCAAATTCTGAACAAGCCTCTAACTCTGCATATGCAAGCCTTATGTCTTGCGTGTACAAAGCCGGAGTGCTGTCAGATCTTCCTCCTGCTCTAACCAGACAAGCTGGCAATTGGTTTGCTCAAGCAAAATGGAAGGGAAAGCCTGGAGCACAGACTGACAGAACCCTGGCTTGCTATGAGCAATCTCTGTAGCCCACATATCCTAATTTAGATTGCTGTCAGAATTTGTTCCTGCTCTACCTGGACAAGCTAGGAGCAAAGTTAGAATTTTCTGTACTTGTTGTGAGAAAGAGCAAATAAAAATTTAATATAAATGTGGCTAGAGAAATTGGAATGGCTGTCTGAAAAAATGAAAGCTGGTTTTTAATAATTATGTAAAACTTTCTTTCCCGTTTTAAAATATGGGTTAAATTTAATTGATACATTATTTCTCATGAAAATGTTTTATATTCAATGAAATGTTCTGCAATTGTTTTATTGGATATATAGATTAAAATGGATTGATTACGGGTAAATGGCATATTTAGCTCTTGCCCAACGCTAACCCAAATGAAATAATTCAATAAGTGGGAAGAATATTATCCAAATTGATGAATTGGCCGAAGAGGTTGTAGAAAAAATGTTTTCAAAAGTAAAAAAAGAAAAGCCTCTAATGATCGCGCGGCTCAGCTGGGCATGGATGGGGGGCAGGAATTTTTGCTACCAGTTCTCCGAACCACCTGCCACCATCGCTACCAGATCGATTGATCCAGTCCGAACCAAGAGCATTTCACCACTGGTTTCTACCCATTCCACCAAATCTGGCAGCGTAGGCATGCTCCAGGTCCCTCAATGAAACAATGTCCCCTAATAGGATGCTGGCTTTTTTGTGTCATGATATTTGTCCTATGGAGTAGCCTTCCCCAATAGGTATGGATAACCCCAATCTTACAGATCTTTTGAAGGCTGTGAAGACCAGATTCTTCCTCTAGGCATTGAGAGCAGGCTCTTGGTTTGGAAATACCGGTGTGGGTGCATGGTGGAAGTGTTTTTAATGAGAGGGCCTTATCCAGGGTTTTTGTTCATTTGCCTGGTTTTATTATTGCTGATGTTTGCCACCCAGAGCTTTCTTGGATAGATGGGCAGCCTTACAAATTTGATAAATAAAACCAAATAACCCCTTTTAAGGTTTGGCATATGGAATGTCCCAGTGGTGGAATTCAATTCTTTTTTTTACTACTGCTTCTTTGGGTGTCGCTTGGTGGGTGTGGTGTGGTTTGGTGGATGTGACTCGGTGGGCATGGCCAGGGAAGGATACTTCAAAATCTCCATTCTCACCCCACTCCAGGGGAACGATAATGCAAAATCTCCATTCCTACCCCATTCCAGAGGAAGGATACTGCAAAATTCCCATTCCCTCTCCACTCCTGGGGGAAGGATATTGCAAAATCTCCGTTCCCTCCCCACTCCTGGGAAAAACATATTGCAAAATCTTCATTCCCACCCCTCTCTGGGGCCAGCCAGAGGTGGTATTTGCCGGTTCTCCAAACTACTCAAAATTTCCACTACTGGTTCTCCAGAACCTGTCAGAACCTGCTGAATAGCACCTTTGGAATGTCCATATTCTAAAATGGGCAAATGCTGGATGAGGTATCCTAAAACATCATACTTGATAATACTAGACTCTTTGTAGATTGTTTCTTCATTCCCAAACAATAGATGAAAATGGTCTTTTCATTACTTTTCAATGCTCTCATTATTACATTGCAATTGGTTTGTTGTGTATCTTGATACGTTTTGTAGTTTTATGGAGATCTCTTTTCCTTTACTTGCTAACTTGACAGACTTTGTTAATAATAGACAACAATACAGCTTGTTTTCTTTTAGCCCAATCTGTAAATTTTAACTTTCTCCTCATTCAGAGACACGTATATGGGTGCACCCATGTGCATATTATATTAAATAAGGGTACCAGTGGTAGCTGAAGATATTTACACACAGACGATGATCTTTGTGGCAGTGTATGTAAACAAGGCTCATATTTACTCCCACACACAATAATCTTCTTCAGGTTCTTTAGTAAACAGGATTATATTAATGCATAAATAGGTTAATCATTTACACAGAGTTCATTTCTTCTTGCCACTTCCTTCTTCTTCAACATTATTCTTCAGGCTCTTATAGTAACACTTAGTAATCTGCAAAGTGCTTTTAACTCCAAGGACATTTTCTTCTGCACAGCACAGTGGCCGTCTCCTTTTGTCTTATTGAAACAATAAAGCCATTTTCCATTGCTTGCTTTGTTACAGAAAAAAACAACAACAACATAGGGCTCAGGGAAGATCAAATCCTTTGCTGGAATTGGTTTTTGTTTTTGTTTCCATTTAGAAGCTGTTGTGTTACTTGATTCCAGCAACTTGCAGCTTCCAACCAGTCTGATCCTTTCCTATAGATCTGTGATGGTGAACCTATGGCACGTGGGCCAGAAGTGGCATACAGAGCCTTCTCTGTGGGCACATGCACTGTCACCAGCTGCTCTTTGGGTTTCCGGCACACGCATGTGCCCCTGCCAGCTAGTCTTTGCACACGTCAGAGCACTGGAAACCCAAAGACCAGCTGGCTGGAGCACATGCACGTGCCGGAAACCCAAAGAGCAGGTGGCCTGCGCGTGCATGCACGCCGGCCACCTGCTCTTCGAGTTTTCAATGCTCCAGTGCACACATGCGTTCCAGTTTGGGCACTTGGTGCTGAAAAGATTCGCCATCCCTGCTATAGATGTTTTTCTAAATCTTCTTTCACAAACTCTTGGAATATCTTCCTTATATAGGAGCTGCGGTGGTGCAGTGGTTAGAGTACAGTACTGCAGGCAACTTCTGCCTGCAATTTGGCAGTTGAAATCTCACCAGGCTCAAGGTTGACTCAGCCTTCCATCCTTCCAATGTGGGTAAAATGAGGACCCAAATTGTTGGGGAAAATATGCTGACTCTGTAAGCCGCTTAGAGAGGGCTGTAAAGCACTGTAAAGCGGTATATAAGTCTTAGTGATAAGTTCTAGTGCTCTATGTCTACAATAAGTTTAAATTACTTATAGAAACTCCTTGTTCAATGGATCAAAGAAACACTTCCATGTCAACCTAATATATCAAATATGCATGCTAGGATTTGGCATTGAAAATGGACTAAATTTTTAGGTAATTATGACAGGCAGATTTGCCCAAAAATTTAGTACTTTTCAATATTGTCCATTCAAACTGTTGTGGTAACTTCTGGAGAACTTGGTGCCTCAACTGATCAGATATTATCATCTGTGGGCTAATTTGTCATATTGGAAATGCCCATACATTCCTGAGGATCGTTGTCATCCTCCACCAAATGAAATCTTGGTCAACCCTTCACCATACAAAACCCTAAATCACTCTACAAAAATCCTGGTACCCTTCGAGTGCCGCCAACTGGAACTGCAAGGGAGGGAAGCAACAAGTTGTTATTGTTACAAATTCACACACCATTGGTGAGTTGGCAACAGCATACCCCTTCATTCTGAAAGAATCCAAGAATCAAAAAAAAAAAAAAAGGTATGGTATTATTTTAAAGTCTCATTAATCAATTGTGCTGATGTCCAGAATTTAATGCATGTTTTGTGGTTCCCAGATAAGAGATTAAAATTAGCTGGAAAAATGTATAGAAATAGTTAATCAACCAGTCATAATTGGGATAATTAGCCCCTAAACCAAAAGTTGGTTGACCTCCACTAGATCCCCAGTCGGATTATAGCACACATGATTATTGGGCAACATACAATTGGACACTTACTAAATTATTTCAACCCCTATAGGAAATGACTAAAACACCTCTAAACTGCCCAGAAATTCGGAGTACTCAGCAAAGGGCTGATAAAAACTCTGGTGCTTAGCAGGTCAGGTTAGTGGAGGCTTCTCAGCCATATGCTCACCTCAACTTTACTGAGCCTGATGGTGCAGTGGACTAAACTACTGTTAAAGTAGTATTTAGCTGCCAGCTGCCTGCAATTACTGCGAGTTCAATTCTCACCAGGCTCAAGGTTGACTCAGCCTTCCATCCTTCTGAGGTAGGTAAAATGAGGACCCGGTTTGTGGGGGCAATAAGCTGATTTTGTATAAAATAGAACACCACTTGGGGGTGGTATATACAAAAGTATAAAGGTTATTGCTTAAAAGCATTGTAAGCCACCCTGAGTCTCTGGAGAAGGGCGGCATATAAATCAAACTAATAAATAAATAAATAAATAAATAAACTTACCAAATGAAAGTATCAAAGGATTATAAATGCTGATTTTGTAAATCAGGTAGCCACTGATATCAGGCAACATTTTTTTTAAACAAGTGTACCCAAATGACCAAGCTTGGATACCGTGAAATTGCCCACAATTGATAATTTCATTTTGATCAGAGAAGAGAAACTGGGAGGGGTGAGTGGGTGGGGGAGAGAGAGATGGGGTGGGGAGAGGAAGAGAGACAGAGAGTAGCAAACACAGGAAAAAGAAAAGAAGAAATGGAGATAGGAGAGAAAAGAGGACCTTAAACTTCCTTTTAATTTGCAGAACTGGCCTAGCAGCAATGCCCATCTGGATTTGAAATAAGATTTTGAAATTGATTGCCAGAACCCTTCCAATGGGAAAATGTGAAATTTTTTGACTTCTTGAGAAAAAACATGATAGGATGTGAATTTGAACGTTGGACACTCCTGCCCCATCTGGGCCATCCTAAACAATAATACTCAGTTGTGGTGCCAAAGCTGGGCCTGAATGAAACCAACTTCTGCCAATGGACAAGGAGGCCTTTTAGTCTCCCTTCTTTGCCTCTCTTTTCTCTCTCTCTCTTTCTTCACTTTAGTTGTAACCAGGATCCAGTTCTCCGCTTACAGAAAGATGTTCTTTTCTCATTAATAGAGAATAAGGTTTTCTAGGCTTCAGGCTTTTCCAAACACTTTTTATAATTTCTCTCACACGTACACTCCCTTTCTTCTCCTTATTTCTCTTCTTTCCTGAGTGTAAATTTTAAAATTTCTGAAAGAAATGTGAAGCATTTTGGAGTATTTTCCATAATTCTTTTTCAATACAAAAGCAGGCAATCATTCTTTGCAGCAGAAGCAGAAAAATATACTCTGTCTCTGTGGAGAAACCAATAGAAACATGTTCCATAACCTCAATGTAAACATCTTTCTCCGAAAACTTCAAAGACACGTGCTCAGTATTGCGATGTTCTCTGTCTCCCTCTCTCTTTCCATTCTTTGTTCCTTTCTTTTCGATCCTCTGCTCTTCATATCCTGCTTTCATTGTGAGCACGTCTTAAAAGGGACATGCAGAAGAAAAATAGATGTTGCCCTCAAAGGGTCACCCCTAATTAATATCCTTTGAGGCAGCTCCCTAATTAGCATGCAGATCTGATTTCAACTTAGCTTATTAATGGGTTCATTCTTCTGAGAATAGCAATTAGGCAAGGCACTGATATACTGTGCCATGGTGAGAATTTGCACTATATAGGACCCTTGTCCAGTTATAATCTAATATGTTTGCAGTAGAGCATAATGCAAGACATCACAAATTCATGATAAAGAACCCCCCTGGCCAATTTCAAATATTAGCCGTGAATGCTGAATAATTTATCTTTCTCTAGTTTCCTATATAGTAAACAAGTTTGGGAATACCAAGCGATGAAATCAGATGTAACGATCAAGGAATGCCCTTCTGAAATAATCATATACATATGGAAAAGGTGATTCAGTAAAGAAAGTTTTACTAATCATATACATGATGAATTTCTGGGGGGGAAATCCATAGGGAAATTCTTAAGTTAGCTTTCCCAAATGTATATGGTTGGATATGTATATGTTAAATAAATTATGTTGTGAGTACCAAATGTTATACATAACAAATTTAGTTTTATTTATTATTTAATTTTTAATTGGAATTATATTAAAAGGCATAGGAACATAGAGTATGCTAATACAGTGTGTTACTGCTTCTTCTTTGCTTTCTGTCATTTATCTTTGATCATCCATGCTAACATTGCGATAGCAGCCATCCCTCAGCTGATAATTTGCAAGCCAAATTTCCATTGTATAATATACAGATAAAGAGATAGAAGATTACAAAGACCTTGGCCTCTTGTCTTACTGTATGCTCTGTGAAATGATCAGACTCTTCACCACCCACATCCTGCTAATCATTTCCTTCTCCTCCTTGTCCAGAAATGCATACCATTAAAGAACAAAGACTATTTCAGTACCACTTTAACCAAAGGGGGGGACATAATATTTCCTCTAAATAAGGCCAGGTAAGTCTTAAGATTAGATCCTCATTTGTTATTTTAACTGAAGGACACAGAATTGTGAAAAATCATGATAACTTATTGTAATTGTCATACTGATAGTATGGTAGACCAGCGCACAATTATGTTTTATAACTGTGAGAGCTGTGGCGGCGCAGTGGTTATACTGTAATGCAGTATTGTAGACTACTTCTGCTGACTGCTAGCTGCCTGCAGTTTGGCTGTTTGAATCTCACCAGACTCAAGGTTGACTCAGCCTTCCATCCTTCGGTAAAAATGAGGACCCCGATTGTTGGGGGTAATATGCTGACTCCGTAAAACCGCTTAGAGAGGGCTGTAAAACACTGTGAAGAAATCTAAGTGCTATTGCTAAGTGTTATTTATTTATTAAATTTATAAGCCACCCATCTTGCCTTACAAAATGACATTGCTTCCAAATATTCTTATCTATTTTTTCGGCTTGATTTGGCATTTGTATCCAAGTTTGACTCGCCCTCAGATAGGAAGATGCCATTGTTTGGTGCTGTTAAAAGTATTTGTTGTTGTTGTTAGTTGCGAAGTCGTGTCTGACCGATCGCGACCCCATGGACAATGTTCCTCCAGTCCTTCCTGTCCTTTACCATCCTCTCCATTTAAACTCATGCCTATTGCTTCAGTGATTCCATCCAGCCATCTCATTCTCTGTCTTCCCCTTCTTCTTTTGCCCTCAATCTTTCCCAGCATTAGGCTCTTCTCCAGTGAGTCCTTCCTTCTCATTAGGTGGCCAAAGTATTTGAGTTTCATCTTCAGGATCTGGCCTTCTAAAGAGTAGTCAGGGTTGATCTCCTCTAGGACTGACCAGTTTGATAGCCTTGCAGTCCAAGGGACTCACAGGAGTCTTCTCCAGCACCATCATTCAAAGGCCTCAATTCTTTGGCGCTCAACCTTTCTTATGGTCCAACTTTCACAGCCATACATTGTGACTGGGAAAACCATAGCCTTGACTATAGACACTATAGTGGCAGGATATTTGCTTTTCCAAACAAAGTTGTTTTTCGCAATTGACTGAGGGTGATTTTGTCAATACTGATGATGTTCAAGTGGTCCTCCAGATGTTTTGGGATTGCGCCAGGGGTGAAATGCTCCTGGTTTGGACCGGATCGCCAGATTCAGTAGCGATAGAGGCAGGTAGTTCAGAGAACTGGTAGCAAAAATCCCTGCCCCCCCCCCCCCCTTGCCCAGCTGAGCCATGCAATCATCAGTGGTTTTTTTTTTAATTTTTAAAAGCATTTTTCTACAACCTCTTTGGCTAAAGAGGTTATAGAAGAAATGTTTTTAAAAGGAAAAAAAGCCTCTGCTGATCAGGCAAGTCAGCTGGGATCATCAGAGGCTTTTAAAATCATTTTTTTACAACCTCTTCAGCCAAAGAGGTTGTAGAAAAAATGGTTTAAAAAGTTTTTTTTAAAAAAAGTTGGCCACGCCCACTCAGTCATATTACCCCCACCACCACCAAGCCACGCCCACAGAACCGGTAGTAACAAATTTTACATTTCACCACTGGATTGTGCCCATGGTGCCTATTGCTATTGGTTCTATCCTTGCTTTCTTTTGTTACAGTTGTACTATTTTTGGGTCTTTGTATTTAGTCATTTCCTTCAGTTCTTTTTTTTTCCTTCCTACTCTGCTGTCTTCAGCTACTGCAATGGCTACTATCCAGACTTTTTTTTGTCTTTCTTATCAATATTGTTAAGTCTGGGGTGTTACGTGGCACATGCTTGTCTGTTTGAATTTTCAAAGCCCAGAGCATTTAGCTTGCTCATTTTCTATTATTTTGGCTATTTTGTGGTCCCACCAGTTCTTGCTTGAAGGAAAGTGGTGCTTCTTGCAGACATTCCAATGTACCATTGTTGCTATTTGTCATGCCATTGTTTGTAAATCAGTCTGTGCGATCTTTGTGTAGCAGCTAACAAGGTGGTCCACTGTTTCTTCAGTTTCTTTGCAGAGGCAGCATTTGCTCAATGCTGTCTTCTCAATGCTGGCTTTGTATGCATTTGTTCTTAAGACTCGGTCTTGCACAACCATAATTAGCCCCTCTGACTCTTTCTTCAACTTTCCTGCTCTTAGCCACTGCCAGATCTTGTTATTATCTGCTTTCCCTACTATTTTTTGTTGTTATTCTTGTTATGTACCACATAATAATTTGGCTTCCCATATCTCTTTTGTAGGCCAGTTTGGTCTCTCCAGTACTCAGTAAACCTTCATGACATATTAGCTTCAGTGTATCTTCCTCATTCTCCTTTTTTTCTTCCTCAAATATCTGGTGTAGTTGCAACATTCCACACCCACCTATTTTGTCGGTAAATAGAGTCTGTCAACTTCACTGTATGGTTGAAGGCATGATTCGTTGTCACTATTTTTCATTATTTTTACTACCAACTCCCCCTGGTTTCCTTCTACAATCTAAGCTATTTCTGGCAAGGCTTCAAATTCTTTGCCTTAGGTATACCTTTGCAGTTCTTCAAATTCAACTTCTGTGAATTTCTTTTTTTATGTATTATAAATCAACGTTGATCTGCTAGCCTCTGTTCTGTTATTTTTTATTCTGGATGGTGTCCGCCCGCCCCCCCCCCAGAACTGGTGCATTCATTTCAGATATCCTCTTCTTGTGGATTTGATTTGTAATAACAGATCATTATTTTTTTTGTTTCCAGTCTTTGTTTATTTGCAATTGGTAAACCATTTTTCTTCCAGTAGTCCTGTATTGCTGACCCTCAGTCCTGATTCCTGAGCCCATTTGTCAGGAGATATCCAGATACTCCAACACCTAGTATGGTCCTTGCTGACCCAGATGAGAACTGGTTTAGTATGGGTTTCTGTAAATGATGTCTTACCATGTTGTTTATTGGAGAAGCACTTTTTATTTGGCTCCTCTGATGAGATCTGTCCAGTATGATTGAAGCTCTGGCAGATGTCTCATCCTCCTCAGAGCACACAAACTTCACAACCACATCAAAGTAATGCCTCATTGGGGCTTTGCACCATTATACATTTATTATTTCAAATGATCAATTTTTTGCTGAAATCATGAAAGAAAAACTTAAAACTTGCTTTGTGAATGCTCTGGTTCTTCTAAAATCAGATTCTCTTCACTTTATTTGCCATGTTAGCGTCAGTGGTGGGTTGCTCCCGGTTTGGTCCGGTTCTTGCAAACCCGTAGTAACAGTGGCGGGAGCATCCGCCCACCCGGCTGGACGTCATCACGGACGATCTGCACAGGTGCAGAAACACACACAGGCTCACGTTGCGAATCAGTAGCAGAGATAAGTATAGCCCACCCCTGATTAGCGTAATTTGTAATTTGAGTGTGGGAACATTTATGCATTAATGTGAGCACTGAGAAGATAAATGGCACCATGTTAACATGGGAAAAAGGGACATAGCTTGTATATTACATTACAGTGCAGAGCCAGTGAAGCATAGTAGCTAAATTGTTGGACTGACATTGGAAGAATGTGGGTTCAAATACAATTTACCCATGGAAATAATAAAATGAACGGTGGCCGCAATGTAAACCATCTTGATTCATCTAATTAAAAAACACAACATATATTGTACATAGCACATAGTGTGTGCATTTTTCCATCTGATAATCTCCCCATCCCATATGAACAAAATGGATAAATAAATAAAACACAACAGTATGGAGAACAAATATATCCACACATTGCTGAACTCAAAGTTGGAAAGGAACTAACAGTGTGCAGATTCTGCAGAGACTTTAAAGCCTTGTACTCATTGTACCACTTCCTAATTCTAAGTCTAGGCCTTAACTTAGATATATATCCTCTCCAAGCTCTGGATGTGGGCTCTGAAAAGTGATTTTTTCGCAAGAGAGAACTTGAATATGGTACTGTGCAGGGGTGGGGGTTCACAGGGGTTCGGGAGAACCTCTAGCTAAGATTCTGTGCAGTTCGGAGAACCCCAAGTCCCACTCCTGGCTGGCCACGCCCACGCCCACGCCCACCCCACCCTACCCCTCCCAGGAGTCCCCAAGCAGCCTGTTTAGGATGCAGATAAGTGCAGGGCATTCATGGAGCCTCAGGGAGGACAAAACATGAGCCTACTGGAAGTTCGAGAAGGCCAGAAATGGGCTCGTTTCCGGTCTCCAAGGGGCCTCCGGAGCATGGGGAGGCCATTTTCACCCTCCTGGATGCTCAAGGAAAGCCTCCAGAACCCGGTGAGGGCAAAAATGCCCTCCCCCCTGCTGTGATGCAGGACACTGACTAGGCCATGCCCACCATGGCCACGCCAACCCAGCAATCGGGCAGAGAACCCCTTGCTAAAATTTTTGAAGCCCACCCTTAGTGCTGTGGTACTCCTTTGAGAATCATTCCCTCTTTCAGTGTACCTCAGAGGTGTCTTCTGCTTCCCATGAATTGGGCCTTCCTAGATGCAGGCTGATCTAGCCACCTTAAAGATATTGAGCCTTCAATTGGAATGGAAATATGTCCTTTTATTATTATTATTTTTAAAATAATGAATAAGATTCTTAAGTAGGACTAGCAAAATTTGGAACTTTATGTATTATTTTCCTATTAGATTTAATATGCCTTGTGCCACTGATGATACTTTGATTAGTTTCTGATTTATCATTTATCCTAATTTAAACATTTTAGTTAATTGTATTGCAATTGCTTCATTTCATCAATCATTTTATTAATCATTTTATATGATTCATTTACTATGCTTTAAATATTTTATGCTCCTTTTATATGTTTTAATATCATATTTTATGAATATTTTACATAAAGGTTTATTACTATTTTATAGTATATTTAATTATTCTATCACCTGCCTCCACTTGGTCTATTCTTCTGATAAATGGACAAATGCTATTTGTTTCAGTCTTGACTTGATCATCCTCAGTAATATTGCTGAAGCAACTTGAGATGGAGATAAAACAGGCCAGCTTTCAGTTATTAGTCCTGATGCTTTTCTCATGGAATTCCACCAATGAACAAGCAATGTTTGTACATCAGTAAAACTCAGCAGAAAAAGCAATCAGTCATACATATTATTACATCAAGACTGTTTTCTCCAATGTATTTTATCAATGTCTATGTGAGCATTCAGAAAAAAGAAAGTTCTGTTTGTATTTTGGGAAGAATGCAAAAATAAAAATAAAAATTAAGAACTCAAAAAAGTAACAGAGTGTGCACATTTAATTCTCCCTTGTGGGACAGAGGAAAAGAATGCCTTTCCTATTCCACCAAATGCAAGAACGTGATTCCTCCTCAGCGTGTAAGAACTTAACTGGAGTAAAGTCAGTCATGCTTAACATTTCTGAAATCAATAGTGATTAACTTGAGTTAAGCTCAATAAGGGAAAGAAGTCTGAATGTTAAAATATGAATATGAATAATCCATCCTCCAGATGTATTACCCTTCAGGGTATGAATTCATGCTCAAGAGCAAATAGAATCTCTTCACCTTGGTTAGTTGGCATTTACCCAGCTTTTATTCATTTTCGAGTCAAACACTTGGAGAACTAGAGCATTACAAGCATTACAAGTATGGGGGAGCAGCTACTTTTATATACAGTAGTGGCCATTACTGTGGCCAAAATTGTGGAAACTATTTGGGAAAAGTGTATTTTATAAAACTAGCTAATAATACCACTTTGTTTTGGAATAGTACCATAAAATTATATATCAATGGAAAGATAATTTAATCAAGAATGTAATGCAATAACTTTTATGAAGGATTTGCTATTCTATAGCAGTTACAGTATAAAGAAGAAAAGTGAAACACATAGAAAGAATGAGATATACAAAAATGATCACCATGGAAAAAACGAGATATACAAAAATTATCAGATCAGTTAATACTTAGTTGGGTAACCTTTAGCATGAATTACAGCCTTACAATATCTTCCCATGGAGTGAATCAAGTCTTTTAGTTCTGCAGCTGTTATATTGTGAAACCAAGATTAAATGATTGCTTCTATTAACTGGGTTTAATTGCTGGGTCGATTCTGACCAATGGTGACATCCAAATATTTTTACTACCGGTTCTGTGGGCATGGATTGGTGGGCATGGTGTGGTTTGGTGGGCGTAACTTGGTGGGCGTGGCAGGGGAAGGATACTGCAAAATCCCCATTCCCTCCCCACTCCTGGGGAAGAATATTGCAAAATCTCCATTCCTACCCCACTCTGTGGCCAGCCAGAGGTGGCATTTGCTGGTTCTCCGAACTACTTAAAATTTCCACTACCAGTTCTCCAGAACCTGTCAGAATCTGCTGGATTTCACCCCTGCTTCTGCCTAACAAGTTTCTTTAGTCGGCTCCATAGATTTTCAATTGGGTTAAGGTCTGGGCTATTCCCAGGCCATTCCAGCAGTGGAATATGATTATCTTGAAACTTCAAAAAAAAAAAAAAGTGGTGTTATTAGCCATTAAACCTCAAAAATACACTTTTCCTAAAAGGTTTCCATAATGTTGGCCACTACTGTAGTTCCATCTGATACCTTCAACTCACTTATGCAGAAGGCTTAGTAAAACAAATATGTCTGTGTAGGTCAGAGGAAATGGGAACAGTTGTGGTCAAAAACGTGATGCCTTTCAGATTTTTTTTTAATTACAACTCCCCTCAACCCAGGATGTATTTTTTCTTTGAAAAAGAAATATTCATGTGTCACCTGACTTCAAATTGACTAACATAAAAAAATACAATTCACAACAAAACAAGATGTGATCTTGGACACACTTTGCTAAAACATCGACAATAACATGTTTGTTGCATACATCCAAACCATGGCTAAAGAATTTTCATAATTATATTTTGGAGTTTATTGATTAGTGAAGAGGAGAAGGAACCCCACTCCTCTGAAAGTCTTTTTCTATGAGTCTAGATGGGATTGATGGGGAGGAAGGTTGGACATGGAGGAATTGCATAGGATGGGGGATGCGAGGAAGGGAGGGACAAAGATGATTTTCTGAGAGGGAGGAAGGTATTAAGACGGGAAAGATATTAATTTTATACGTGCTTTCCATAATATCAGGGAACTTTTTGATAGATTTTGCAAGTAATAAGCTTTTAATAACTTTTCAGTTGTAAGATTATCTTAACTGAATAGAGAAATTAGATAGAGACATTCTAAAAATGTGGGTGATAGGAGAACAATGTAAATTTTTTTCTTTAAATGTTAGAGGTCTGGAAGATTCTATTAAGAAGAAAAAGATTTAATTATGTTAAATCATTTAAATCTCATGTGATTTAAGAAAGCATTCACTTATAATTGGTAATTGGTATAATTGGTAATAGTATAAAATTTAGTAGCAAAGCAAAAACTAATTCAAACTTTGAAAAAACTTTTTTCAAGAGAATCATACAAATGAAACATCAATAAGATTACACTGGGATGCTATGAAGGTATTAAGAGGAGAGTGTATAAATCATTATGGTTAAAATATCAGCACAAAGACAAGTAAGCTTTATTTAAAATTAATGTTTTATTTGCAAATTATAGTAGAACTGGATTAAAGAGTATTTATAAACAGCTGCTAAATAAAAGGAAAGTTGGATGATGTGGAAAGATCTACTCTCTGAGTATTTTTTGTCAAGCAAAGATATTATGAACACGATAATAAGAATTCTAGAATCCTGGCAAAGAAGCCAGGAAGAAGCTAAAGTATAGCTACCCTAATACATATGTTATTAAATTAAAAATAATGAGGATCAAATTGTGGTTAAAACTAAAGGTATATTTTAAAAACTGATTTTTTTTCAAAAATAAAAATAAATCAATATTTAAATAGATAAACATTCCCAAAATTGGCTTCAGATTATATAAAATTCAAGAATATGCATTTTCTGTTTCAGAAATGATTGAAGTCTTTAATGCTATTCAAAACTGAAAATCTCCTAGCCTTGATGGATTATTAGGGGAATGTTATAAAGATTTTAAAGAGATCTTAATTCCTGAATTTTTGCTTTTATGCAATATATTCCACAGGGGGAAACTTTACCAAAATCCTGGAAACAATCTAAGATAATTTTGCTCTTTAAATCAGGTAAAAACTCTCAGAATTTGGCAGTTTATAGGCAGTTTATCTCATTTCTCAGTATGGATTATAAACTCCATACTAAATAGTATAATGTTACTGATTAGATGTGATTATAGGCATATTAGCTTGCCGAATGCTTGCCAACCACATTTAACATGCTATTCAATTTCCTTTATTGTATCACCTTCCATTGAGATCCATTGACCAAGGTACATGTAATGGTCTACTACATCTAGTTCTTCTTCAGATATAATATTTTTTCTTTCCTTCATGAATTTATTAAACATATCCTGGCTCTTTTTCAGGTTTACTTTTAAGCCAAATATTTCTCCTGCTTCTAATCTCACAATCGATACAAAAGCTACAAGTGGTGCAAAGAGCCATGGAGAGATACATGCTTGGCATCACAAGACAAGATAAAAAGACCTGCACATGTATTAGAGAACAAATGAAAGTATATGATATCCTCAAGAATTGAGATGAAAATGGGCTGGTCAAGAAGAACTGATGGCAGGTGGACCAAGGAAGTCATAGAGTGGATCCCATTTGATAAAAAGTGTCCATGAAAGAGACTTAAAACAAGATGGATCAATGAGATCAGCAAGTATTGTGGATCCAATGGACAAAAGACAGCTCAGGACCGTATAGGTTGGAAACAAGCAGAAGAGGCCTTCATTTATTTATTTATTTATTTTATTTTATTTCTATACCGCCCTTCTCCTGCGGGACTCAGGGCGGTGTACAGCCAAGATAAAATATTGCATATAAAATTTAAAAACAATTTAAAAAACAATTAAATAATTTCGGCCCAAGATTTAAAAACAACCCAATTAAAACCGAATTCAATTAAAACTGAGAGGAAGGGATCAAGCCAGCCCGGCTAGATGGAATAGATGTGTTTTCAGGGCCCGACGAAAAGTCTGGAGGTCTGATATCGTGCGTATCTCAGGGGGGTAGGTCATTCCAGAGGGCAGGTGCTGCCACAGAGAAGGCTCTCCCCCTGGAGGTTGCCAGCCGGCACTATCTGGCCGACGGCACCCTGAGGAGGCCCTTTCTGTGCGAGCGAACTGGTCGGTGGGAGGCTATTGGTGGCAGAAGGCGGTCTTGCAGATACCCTGGCCCTAAGCCATGGAGCGCTTTAAAGGTGGTCACCAACACCTTGAAGTGCACCCGGAAGACCACAGGAAGCCAGTGCAGCTCACGCAGGAGAGGTGTCATATGTGAGCGCCCCGTCGCTCCCATAATCCCCCGCGCGGCTGCATTCTGGACTAACTGTAGCCTCCGGGTGCACCCCAAGGGGAGCCCCATGTAGAGAGCATTGCAGTAGTCCAGGCGGGAAGTGACGAGTGCTTGAGTGACCGTGCGTAGGGAGTCCCGATCCAGAAAGGGGCGCAACTGGTGTATCAGGTGAACCTGATAAAAAGCCCCCCTGGCCACGGCCGTGCGGGGGATTCTGCAGTGGGTAGAGAATGACTAAAATGATGTCTCTCTCTATATATAGATTTATGAAAATGTATTGATTTTGTTTGGTTAAAACTAATCAAAAATAAATGTAAAATATATATAATCAAGAAAAGGCTCCATGCAATTTAATACAGGGTCTGGAAGAATAACCAAGGCCTTATGGAATGCTAAAAGCTGGAAGTCACAAATCGTGGACTCCAGGAGGCATCATATTCAAAAAAGAAGATGAGACAGTCCCTTAAATAATCTGTCCCTATGCCATGTGGGGCTTCATAGGTGAAGACCAACATCATAAATTGTATTCAGAAGCATACTGGCAACCAGTACAGTTTATGAAGCAATCATATGGGCATACTAAGGGGTGCCCTTCCAGCATCCTGAACCATTTCAATCTTCGAGTGATTTTCAAGGGCAATTCCATATAGACCACATTGCAAAAGTCAAAGCTTCAGGTGACTAGGGAATGAGTCTAAGGGGTTGTCTGATCCAGGAAATGGCAAATCAGGTACACCAGATGGTGCTCTGCAAAGACCCACCTGATCACAACTGCCACCTGCTCTTCAATTAGGAGCACTGGGTTCAAGAGGACCCTGGATTATACATTATCCTTGAATGAGAAAATGTTATTCCATCCTATAATATAGATAGAAAATTCCTAGGTTCACAGACCCATAATATCTGCAGTCACCCCATTTTGGTAAGATTGAGCTGCAGTCAGTTCCTTCCCATTCAGATTTGCACAACCTCTGGGCACTGGGGAGGGACCTGAGCAGCCCGTCTGAGGTTGAAAGTTGGAATTTATGCAGTTGGTAGGTTAGTTTAGGCTGCGATATAAGATTAAACGGATAGAAATAGCACCCACAAAACACCAATAATGTTCAAATTAATGACTTCATTGATAGACATTGCTTAGGATTCTGATGAATTCTATGATAATCTTATTTCTATCTATGTCTAAATGTTTTAATGGGATTTGCAGAATATTTTAATTGTTGATTTTACTGTACACTGCTCAGAGTCACGTTTGTATAAAAGACGGCATATACATTTGATAAATAAATAGATAAAGCATCTCTGCTACAGATGCCACTAAATTATGACCTTGCAGATGTTGCTGCTCCATAGATGTAATCATTATCATGTTGTTGGGACATAGAATCACAGTTTAACATCTGTAAAAACACAAGTCCCATCTCTATTATAGAATCCCGGAAGGAGGATAAAGAATGCAATACTTTTTCCCTCACACTTGTCCCAATATCTAATATTCAGATACAAACATGAACTCTTTGAATGCTGGCAATTGGGAGCATGAGATTTTCCCTGCATATTCTTCAACATAAAACATTTTAATCATGTGTATATAGTTCTGCTCTTTTACAGTTTTAAGTGTAAGATTCTGTCTGGGCTCCTTACATAATACTTTTCAGTTCTGAAGTTCAATTCAATTTCTAGCAATAAGAAAAGTAGTGGCTCTCACATACTGTGCTATTAAATCGATCTGAATAACATGTTCACAGCATATACTTCAAGTGGAACTAATGTCATGGATTGCACAGGCTTCTCCTTTTGAAGTTCGCAGGGCATAGTTCACCTCTCCAGTACCTTTAAGATTAACAGTATGCATATTTATAAAATTCAGAGTTTATTCACATCTAATCAAAACCCTTTTCTGGGGATATTCAACTTTATAAAATTGAAAAAAGAGACAAAGAGGAAGATTAACTATACTACATTAGAAAAGCATAACAATAAAGCTTCCAAAATGGCAAAAAATGAATATATGAATGTAATGTCTCATGAGCCATTCTTCCAAAGTGCCTAAGAATATATTCCAAACATTTCAGGTCAGTCAACCCCAAATGATTGGTGACTCTTTCTTCCATCCATTTGATAAAGGGGATCTAAACCACAAAATTTTAAGCATTAATGGCCTAGATATTTTCCAGATGTCTCAAGCTCTTTTATTTATTTTTCTGCAAAACATTAGGATGATTATGGACAAATGTAATTAATTAAAACCAAATCAATATTGGTGGCAGTATTTGGGAATTTAAAGAAAAAAAATCCCATCTCAGAAGCAATCATAAATCATTTCTATATTGCTGCTAAGAAGACAACATAGATATGTCCATTTGTTTATCAGGAACCAGTCTTTGTTCAAAGTATCCTTTACTTTGAATAAACTAGATAGGGAAAGCATGAAGGACATGGCATCTGGAATTCCTCCAATATCTTTATTAGCAATGGAATGGAACATCAGGAATGAATTATATCTGATGTCAGGCCTGGAAGCCATCTTTACTACTGTGGGAAATTGGGAGGGGGGATTGTATGGAGCATAGGTGATATATAGTCATAATAACATTCCTTTCTCAGAAAGTCAAGGACAACTTGCCCTGCACCTAGAAGGCTGGAACTGGGAGGGATCTCCAGTTGGGATGGTGCTTTGATTGGACCATGTGATGGACTTGTGGGTGTTGGGCAGAGACTTCAACTTTTCTTTGGGTAGGGAAAAAACCTGGAAGCTTTCAGGTTTGGGTTTTTCCAGATGTGCCAATATGACATCTCTAATAAAATGCAATTTGGAGGAAACTCAAGCCTTGGAGATTTATTTTGTTGATGGTGTTACATGGAACCCTGACATTTGAATTGTCTCTGTCCCTCTCTGCCTATCCTTCAGCAGGATAAGCAAAGGCAAAAGTAAAAGAAAACATCTCATAGAAAACAAATCTAAATGGCATGATGGCTCATGAGATTGAAGTAGTAACTTTGCAGTGGCAAACATTAGTAAAATACATTTCCTTTCTAACTTAGATGACAGAATGATCAGCTCAAGTATTTTAATAGTCATGATTTATGGCTTCCAAAAGTGGAATGGGACAGTGGTGATTCTTTTGGATTTTCTGGGAAATTTGATACCATTAATCAAGATACTACCACAATTCCTGAGACATTTCTTAAATTGGTGCTTGGTGATATTCTCTCTCCTATGGGAGTTATCCTTGTTTCTTTTTTCTACCTTATTCTAAAGGTATTTTTTTTCTTTAGAATTTCTTTTGATGCTAGTTCTTGAGCTTACTTGACTTTTTTAAAGTGACAGAGGGTGCTGCTTTATTGCCTTTTCTTTTTAGGTATCTCTCCATTATTTTTCAACCTTCCTGACTGTCATTGCTTTTCCCCTGCCATTGTCTATTGAAGAATTCATTTCTTTTCTGATTCTCTTAAGATTTAATTGAAACATGGGACTACCGGAGAGATGACTGTACAGTTATAGATTGCCTCTTTACCACCACCCCTTAACAGACTAAATACCAGAAGTCTGCACTCAACCTGTTTAAAACCTCACTGAATTTTTATTCCCAATTTAAAAATTAACAAGTATTTCCTGCACCAAATTGAATTGGAATTGCCAAAAATGCAATTTTTTAAAAAGTGGATTGAGGATCTTACATTTTAGTGGCTCACACACCTGAGAGTTAGTATTAGAAAGTTAGTTTTAAATTTGCACAATTCCAAATGTTTTTTTTTTATTTTCCAATCCAGTGCTGCAAAGAACTAATATAGTAACAGAAATCTAAATGACTCTGCATCAGCTTACAGTTAATAACAGCTGGATAAAAGAAGCTGATTAACTAAGAAGGGATTAACGCAACCCTCTCTCATTATTGTCCTTCAAGTCATATTTCTTTGTCTCTTATCAATCTAATTTGACATTCCAGACATATTCTTACAATGTTTCAAGGAAACGAGTTGAAAAAGAAGCTTTTGAAGGACGAATGGTCCAGGGAATAAAATCCTTTCTGACATACTATATCCCTCTGTTGCCTGATATATGGTTCATTGTCTTCCATTCTGCCATTTCCATTCTGCCAGTCTGTCATGAATTCCGCATTTGATGGTGTGATTTGGCTCTCATACATCTTCTGGTCACTTTTTGGAAATTAGGTATTATTTTTTTTGTAGCATTGTAAAGAACAACTGCTCTTCTTGTATTCCCATAGCTTCATCTCATTCCTGACATAAAAATAAATCATTCTGCATTTTCTTCAATAATGAAAGAAAACAGCATTCACATAGAAAAGAGTAACACATGTTCCTACAGGTATAGTAAGTAATCATGGCTTAAATCTGGCATATAGACAGCAGGGAATAACAACAACTGTACTATTCTTATACTCTGAATTGGTCATTATATAGAATATATAGACTTCTATGGAGTCTTTGGTGTTGCAACCTTCCTTCCCATCTTTGTCAATTTTAAGTCTAATTTAATGTTATTATTTATTAGTTTAAAATTTTTATTAGTTTTATTGGTGTTCTCGGAACTTGGTGCTTAGAACTCTGAGGCTTGAACTTGGTGCTCTCTTCTATTGGAATATTACTTCTACATAGTTTTGGGTAAAAGCTTTCCTGCTGAAGGCAGAGAAATCAGATTCATGCAATAAAATGGAAGGTATCACACAAACTCTGCAATTATTGAAAAAGTGTTACGATCCCTAAGTTTTCTGACTATTTTGGTATGCATACCAGTCCTTTCTCACCATGCACCGAACAGTCCTTTAAAAGCTGCAATCATGCCATATGTTCATTATTCTATGTGCTAATTCTATTAGAGAAAAAGCATAATTTACACTGATGCTGATCTTTAAAATATAGCCTTGTGAACAGATTTATAATCCCCGAGATCATAAAAACAAAATTAATGGAAAATGCTTCTTTTAAAAAAGAATATTATATTGACAACTGTATGATAAGATATCATTGGCTGTGTGCCACTGAATCCTGAACTGGATTCAGTTGCAAAGATTTAGAAGTTGTAAAAATCAAAGCAGGGTTCATCAGAATTGACCTGAATCTAAAACTGAATGCTTCTGAAGCTTTTATAGGGTGTAGTTAGACCTTTATAAAAACTGATAAACTCATCATAGTATCTATAATGTGGTTTAAGAACAAGTGTTCATGTGTACAAGATGTCACTACTGAGGGTACAGGCCCCAAACTCTGCACAGCTAGTGTTTGAGTTACAGAGAAATCAATGCATGCATAAATAATTTATGAAGGTTTCTTTAGCACAGAGATCACTATTGTATACATGGATGCTTGTCCTTAAATGCTATCATAAGTCACAAAATTATTGATCTTGGGTGTTCTAGAATTTGGGGAATTTACAAATACATAGAAACACAGACAGTGAGTCTGTAAAAACTGACATGTTTCTCCTCAAGCTAAACACATGTAGGAGAGGAAGGATATAATTCTATGACTATGAATATTTTAATGTTATTTTATAATTTTATGGTTTAGTTTAGAAATATTTTTGTGAGACCCTGTTCCTATCATCCATCTCCTCCCTCTTATGACTGTATGATTGTAACTTTGTTGCTGGTATCCTTCTGATTTATATTGACTGTTTCCCTATGACTCAGTGGTGGGTTGCTCCCGGTTCACACCGATTCTCAAGAACCGGTAGTAAAAAAATTTAATAGTTCGGAGAACCGGTAATAAGATTGGCTGGCCACGCCCCCAAACCGGTTCCCGCCCGGTCGCCGTTCGCTTACCCCACCCATTCCCAATCTATGCTGTCTCCTGAGTCCCAGCTGATGGCTAGAGGGAAAAAAAACTGTTTAAACTCTTGCTGCGGGGCTTCAAAGGGCTGCCCTACAGCTGATCAGTGTTAAAAGAAAACAAATGAGTAGACCGGTGCCTGCAAAAATAGAAAAAACAGTCCCTTTCAGCTTCAGCATAGATTAATTAGCACAAGTTGATTAAATTGGCCTCCCGACTCTCAGCTGATTTGCTGTCAGCTGTTTTGCGCAAGGCTCTGTTCTGTTGCTAGCTGCAAAGAGTGCTGGAGCAGATTTTTTTTCCCCTAGCTATGCTGAAAAAAACGAAACTGAAAGTAAAGCAGGGTCTTTGCTGCAACATGACAAAATGAGGCAGAGAGATATTACTTTTTCCTCACCAAAAAAGGTAGGCGCAAAACTGCAAACAATGGGAAAATTAGGGCAAAAGAGGAGAGTTCAAGATTTTAAAACACAAAAGAAAAAAAGCTCTATTTAACTAGGGAATTGTAATAATTGAGATACTATTAATTGTATATTGTGTTGAAAGCAGAAATGGTTAAGTTGTGGTTTGGAGGAATATATGGGGGAAATTATTTGGTTTATTATTATCGGTAAATATAATTAATTGATTTGTAAGAAATTGGATTGCATGGAAATAATTGGAATATTCATGTTCATATTGATTAATATACAAAAAAGATAGTTATATAACTAATTGATTTATATTAAAATGTTGAATTTGTATTAAACAACTGTAATATTACATAATAAACCAATGTGAAGATGGATATAAAAATAGATGACAATGGGAAGGGGTATAATATAGAATAGAAGGGAAAAATTGAATTTGATTAAGATTAGAGATGAGGATGAAGGGTAATATTGGTTTTTTTAAAAAAATAGATGAGGAATAAATATAGCAAAAAGGAAATATAGAAATTATAAATTTAATTGAAATGACTAAACACTGTTTAAATTTGTGAACCGGCCAAATACTCTGTTCAAAGAAAATACATTGTATGTTTGTATGTGTGTTTCTAATTATTGCTATTTATTCATATTTGTTCTCTTTTATTCTTTAAAGTTTAACAATTCATTCTTTATCTTAATATCTTTATATTTGTTTGGGGTTGGCTTTCTTCCCTTTCATCTTTTTTATTGTACAGCAATCTTTCTCCTCAAACCTACCACCTCTCTCTTTTCTTTCCTTCTTATTTTCTCTTCCCCCCCTCTTCTTCTCCTCCCTACTTCCTCTTCCTTTCTCCTTCTCCTCCCCTCTTCCTCCCTCTCTTACCCTCACTCCTACTCTAATTTCCCTTCCCTTCCTTCATCCCTCTCTATTGCTGTATCCTGGACTACTCAGAGGGTTGAAAAAGTTTTTTTTTGACTGGTCCTCACACTTTTGACCAGTCCTCGAACTTATGACTGTCCTCACATTTTACGTTTTTGCCCTATCTTGTCACCATGGTGAAGAGAAGCAGTTGTGAAATGAGTGACACGGTTGTTAAGAATGCTACAATGGGCATAAATGATGACCAGTCATAAGTGCGAAGACCAGTCAAAAGTGTGAGGACCTGTCAGAAATCACTTTTTTCAGCCCTCTGGTTAGTCCTTTTGTGCATATGAACTACTCAGAGGGCTGAAAAAGTTATTTTTGACTGGTCCTCGCACTTTTGACCAGTCCTCGAACTTACGACTGTCCTCACATTTTACGTTTTTTTCCCTATCTTATCACCATGTTGAAGAGAAGCAGTTGTGAAATGAGTGACATGGTTGTTAAGAATGCTGCACAGGCATAAATGTGAGGATGGTCATAAGTGTGAGGACCAGTGAAAAGTGCGAGGACCTGTCAGAAATGACTTTTTTCAGCCCTCTGAGTAGTCGCTATACACATAGCCATGACCACCCGGTCACATGACCAGCTAGCCACGCCCACCCAATCACATGGCCTCCAAGCCACACCCACAAAATAAGCCACTCCCACAGAACCGGTAGTAAAAAAATTTAGAACCCACCCCTGCTATGACTATCATTAAGTGTTGTACCTTATGATTCTTGATGAATGTATCTTTTCTTTTATGTACACCAAGAGCATATGCACCAAGACAAATTCATTGTGTGTCCAATCACACTTGGCCAATAAAGAATTCTATTCTATTCTATTCTATTCTATTCTATTCTATTCTATTCTATTCTATTCTATTCTATTCTATTCTATTCTATTCTATTCTATTCTATTCTATTCCTGAAGCTGGGCTCATGGCATCAATTGGGATTGTTGCTCCTGTAGAAGCCTCCCTACTGTGTAGCAATCTACCTGTCTAAGCTGCTGGTGGCCATCTCAGAGTTGACAGTGAAGTTCCCCAGGCTTATGGTCCTTGGGAGCTTCAATGTGCCATCCCTGGGTTTACCCTCAGAAGTGTGCCAGGAGTTCATGGCCACCATGGCAGCCATGGGCCTCTCCCAGATCATCTCTGGTCTGACTCAGGACAGATATAACTGACTATATAAGACATCGCCTCACCCACATATGCATCTTGCACCCTTCCTTCCCATCTTTGTCAATTTTAAGCCAAATTTAATGTTATTACTTATTAGTTTAAAGTTTTTATTGATTTTAATGATTGTAAGCTGCCGCCACCAGCTGAAATGGACAGTATATGAGTTGAATGAATGAATGAATAAATATATAATATTTTAACACAGTCTTCCAATAGCAAGGTGAGAAGCAGGCAAAAATCTAATTCAGAGTGATTTAAGAACTGAAGACAGGTCAATGAAGTCAAAGAGGGTGAAAAATAACTTCATATTTATTAGTCTCTTTGTATTACCAAAGCATATTGCTCTCAAACAAGTTATATAAGGCTATAAGGTGACATTGAACAACAGTTTGAGATTCTGCCATTTCTCTTTCTTGTTCTCCTCCCATTCACAGCATTAGTACCTAAACTCTTCCTGAAGAGTTTGATTCAAACTAAGTCCCAAAGGTGCTTTTTCAAAAGGCTACTAGACTTCTTTGTTTTTCCTTGAAGATATTTCACTTAACATCCAAGAAGCTTCTTCAGCTCTGACTGAAGTTCTGACATCCAGCTTCTTGGATGATAAGCTGGTCTTCAAGGAAAACCAAAGAAAGTTCAGTTGCCTTTTGAAAAAGCATCTTTGGGATAACCATGACCCAGATGACTGAGAATCTCCATACATGATTGAAACTAAACAGCAAGCAGCTGTAGTATTAGCAATAGCACTTAGATTTATATACCGCCTCACAGTGATTTACAGCCCTCTCTAAGCAGTTAACAGAGTCAGCATATTGCACCCAACAATCTGGGTCCTCAGTTTACTGACTTCGGAAGGATGGAAGGCTGAATCAAGCACTTGAGCCTGGTGAGATTTGATCTGCCAAACTGCTGGTAGCCGGTGATCAGCAGAAGTAGCCTGCAGTACTGCACTCTAACCACTGCACCACCATGGCTCATTGTATTGAGACAAACAAGACAGAGAAGGAGAGAGAAAAAAGTTACAGGAGTTCATATTTATCAGTAGGTGAAGGTCAGTTACCCACTTAACATTACTGTACATCTTTATTAAAGATAATAATCTATTTTATTGATCTTTTAAATTCTTTAATTCTTTTTGTTTTTGTTTCCTTTATAACTTTTGTTAGCTTTTTGGAGTGTTTGCCAGAACAGAAAAAAAAATCAATTAAATAAGAATAAACTTAAACGACTGATATCCATGCTGCAGTATTAATAAAATAGAGGGAAAAAATCTTTTCTTTTCTTTCTTTCTTTTGCAAAGTCTACTAACTTTCCCAATTTCCAGTATCTCAGAACCAAACTGTAGGCAATCTGAGAGAGCACGATACCGGACAGCTGCCTGTAAAGAGATAATGAATGTAAAACTCTTTTGTTCAAGAAGAAAAAGAAAATGTGAAAAGTATAAATTGAAGGGTTTGGGGGATTAAGCAGTTAACTACATCACACTGGTTCAAAGAGAATTTTTATTTTGTGTCTTTTTAATCTGGTTCTGTTCTCTCCCCCCTCCCCCCCTTTTTTGCAATCAAATGAAATTCTGTAGTTGCCATAGGGAAGCAACAGAATAGAAAGAGAGTCATAAAACAGCCTTTAATTTTCCAAATGCATATGAGATCCAACGGCTAAAGCAGAAGTTGGGAGGAAATAAAAATTGGCAATGAGGCAAATTTGTACAAATGATGAACAATCGCTGTAGAAGGTTATCCAAAAGTGTGTCTAATGAATTATCATTTAGAGACTACAGAGACTGTGAAGCCATTCATATGCTATCCAGTTTTCCATAAGGTGGTCTTGTTCTCATGTGAAAATCTTGGTTAGAGCGAAAAGGACATCATATCAAACAGAATGGCTACATTTGTAGTTATCTTGACTTAAATACCTTTCAAATGTTAGTTCTTCGCCAAGAGGTCATTTTCTATATTGAGAGCTTTAAAAACTTAATTTGGTACTAACATATTTTAGCGGTATTAAAACTCCTAGAATTTTATTGCTCACAGTTTTGCTTTTGCTCTGAATTATTTTACTGATAGCCAAAAATAGGAATCTACATGGAAGCAATTATAAAGTTTATTTATTTATTTTATCAAATTTAGAAACCACTCATCTTCCTCAGAGAGGGTCTCTGGGCAGTGTAGAAATAAAGTATTAGAAACAAAAATAATATAGAAATTGAACATAGCGATAAGGCTAGTTAAAATTCAACATTAAATGTTAATTATAAGGTGGGGGAGGGTCTTCAAGGCATTAACCATCCCTAGGGCATATCTTTGATTGTGAGTCTTAAGTGAGATGTAGAGCCAGGTCTTTAGATATTTTCAAAAAGCCAGGAGTATGGAGACCCATCTCACCAGCCAGGAGTATGGAGACCCATCTCGCCTCTGGAGGGAGAATGTTCCAAAGGATAGGGGAGGAGGGTGTCTTCCTGGACCCCACCAGTCAGAATTCTTTAACTGACCGGGTATGCAACATAGTTTTCCTCTTGGATTGAGAGGGATGGGCTGTTGTGACCTAGGATTCCTGAGTTATTAAAACACACAAGTAGTCCCAAAAACCTCTTTTATTGCAACAGCTGTGAATTACGTTCATTCACAGCTGAGTCCCAATTAGTTGCAAAAAGTCCTTTGGGAGAAGTCCTTCGGGATAATCACCAACCTTTATCTCCCTTGACACTCTGCCAAAGACCTACTTGGCAAAGCCACATGGATTCCAGAATCAAACAGAGATGCCGGCTGGGAACAGGATTAACAACGTCGCTTTCCTGCAAAGTGCTCACGTGCCTTTGCTCCTCTTTTAAGCCTTATGGGAATGGCCAATCATCTCCAAGCCTTACTCCTGAGTCGTCCCTTTTGTTTTAACTGTTTGTGCCTTCTGGCAACTCTGTGCATGCATGCATTAGGAACAGGTTCCTTCTATTCCTCTGCCTCTCTGCTGTCCAACTCTGAAGGCTCCGGAGTTGGTGCATCACTCCCAGATGGCCCTGACCTTAACTCTGCCTCCGACACAGAGCCCTCATTTGGGCCTTCCCCAGATTCCAGGACTGGCCCATGTTCCTCCCCAGCCTCCTCACTGTCCGACTCCACTCTCAGCTCCGCAGGCTGCTGGCGGACCACAACATGGGCTGATGTGATGAAACAAATATAATTCTGTAGGTAACTTGGGTTGTAGATAAAAATAGTAGTTGAAGTTGGGTTATAGGCGAAGGAATGAACTCATAGAACTTTGGAGAGAAAAGGTATGTGCTTTTGATTATCTTGAAATACTTTATTTCAATGCTGTAATAACCAAAGTAAACATTTTTTAACCAGTAAAACCCCACATGGTCTAGGCCAGCAGTAGTAAACTTATGGCTTTCCAAATATCAGTAGATGATGGTTATCAGTCTTTCCAGCCTGGTAGGAAATCTCAGAGTGCCTGACACTAAGGCCCTGTTGGCCGAAGACTTAAAGAGATAGTTCACTTGATTAAAATCTATATTGTGAGCAAAAGACTGTTGTTATAAAAGATGAATTTTATGCCTTCTGAGGTTTAAATTGATGGATTCTTCTGAATTAATCACTACATAGCAGAGCATGTAATGGTGCTATAGATGGAAAGTTGGCCATTTATGATCCAAGAAATATTGGGACCTGCCTTGACCCTTACAAGAGGTCTTAAGATCCAGTCTACATGACCAACAAATAGTTGTGATGAAACTGCTTGCCTGTCAGACCTGCCATTACACTGCTTCATCCCTGCTTTGCTTTGATGGCAGCCTGCCATAAAGTCTGGGGAGAGGGGATAGAGGGATTCAGAGAGAAGGAATGACAGGAACCAGAAGTGCCCATTGATAGTTCACACAATTAAATGCTGAGAAAAGATACAGTGAAGGAATCCTCATGTTGGAACAAATTTCATTTGACCAATGGAAAGACAGAAATGGCGAGTTTCCTTTCATGGAAGGAAATGGATTCAGCTGCTTCAACAGATACACCTTGAATCTAAACAGCCATCTATGTGAGATGTTAATTTTTGGGTTCCTGTGTACTATTGCTACCAACCTGCCTTCCATTGAGGACCTCTATACTGCACAAGTCAAAAAGAGGGCTGTGAAAATATTTACAGACCCCTCACATCCTGGACATAAACTGTTTCAACTCCTACCCTCAAAACAACCCTATAGAGCACTGCACCCCAGACCAACTAGACACAAGAAAATTTTTCCCCCGAATGCCATCACTCTGCTAAACAAATAATTCCCTCAATACTGTCAAAGTATTTACTAAGTCTGCACTACTATTAATTTTCTCATCGTTACCACCACCCATTTCCTTCCACTTATGAATGTATGACTGTAATTTTGTTGCTTGTATCCTTACGATTTATATTGATATTGTTTCCGGATTGCTTATTTGTACCCTATGACTATAATTAAGTGTTGTACCTTATGATTCTTGATGAATGTATCTTTTCTTTTATGTACACTGAGAGCATATGCACCAAGACAAATTCCTTGTGTGTCCAATCACACTTGGCCAATAAAAAAATCTATTCTATTCTATTCTATTCTATTCTATTCTATTCTATTCTATTCTATTCTATTCTATTCTATTCTATTCTATTCTATTCTATTCTATTCTCTTCTCTTCTCTTCTCTTCTCTTCTCTTCTCTTCTCTTCTCTTCTCTTCTATTCTATTCTATTCTATGCATCAGGTTGGATTTGATAGACTAAGTGGTACTTTCCAATTATAAGATTTTATGTTTTTTATGATATGATTTATGATCCTTTAATAAGTTTGTTTTTGATCAAGGAATAGGAGCAACCAGAAAGGCTAGAAAATGATAGAGATGGCTACAGCATTCTCTGATGTTCACAATAAAATACTCTACACACCGTAAAAATCTACTCATGAACTTTTAAAGCACTCTGAGGATAAGGTAATTAAACAGGGTTTTTTTTTCACAAGGGTGAGAAATTAGGAGAGAGATTTCATTACAGTATTAATTACCCAAAATCCAATACCATGCCAAAGGGCAATAAATTAGGTTAGAGGTACAAAGCATTTGTTTTATTGGCACACAAGAAAGTACTCGAAAGTTATATTATCTTCTTTGATCCCTGTCTGATTTTTTCAGAGAGAGCTACTTCATCGTGACTAATTGTATACCTAGTCAATTATGTTACCCAAGTTGTTCTGAGGAGATATATGAATGGATTACTCACAGATAGTTGGATTATATTAGAGGCTCATTTTATAGAGGTAATAAGAGTTTTGCAACGATTTCTTTAAATTTATATTCCCATGAACCTTTCAAAGAATACCAGGTGACAGAGCAATCTTACTCAGATTTATAAAGAGGCAGGCCGCACTGAATTATTTTCCCCACATATATAAAGCCACAGATTATACTTGGTAACAGAGCATATCTGTGCATGATTTATTTTGCACCAAAGTTTCATCATCAAAAGGGATGTCCAGAATTGAGTGTCCCTAATTTTTAAAAAATGAATTTCATATGCTGAATTCTTAGGGTTAGGGTTAGGGTTAGGGTTAGGGTTAGGGTTAGGGTTAGGGTTAGGGTTAGGGTTAGGGTTAGGGTTAGGGTTAGGGTTAGGGTTAAGGTTAGGGCAGATCTTAGAGCAGAGGATTAGTGGTGGATTGACCATAAACAAGCCTTCCAAGGATTCCAGCTGCATATCACAGCTGAGTCAAGTCACTTGGCATCATTTCACTGCCTTTCTGGAAGTTTAGCAATCCTGTGTGGGCTACTTTTTTGGACTGCAGTCCTGGAATTTCTGATAGTTTGCACAATAGTAATTCTCCCTCCTTTCCCTCAGTCTAATCTTTAAAATAGTTTTCAACTTGAAATGGCTTCATGTTGCTATATCTTCCCAACGTTTCAAAATAATGAGATAAAAATTAACAAAGTCTCCAACAAATTGGAAACTTTTCCCAGAGCAGTGAGGATGAATGGTTTTAATAAACCAAGTTTGCCTAAATAAGCCTACAAAGACTTTAGAAATAATAAGATATAAATACTTACAGTACTAAATACTGTGTTTTTGATGGATCAAGAAGTCACAATAATACAGAGAAAAGCAGAATAGAGTTCCTGTTACATAATTACTGCTGTCATTATAGCTTGCTGTTATATATTCTCTTCCTTCATTACATCTGATTCTCAGTAGACTAATTATCTGCCTCTATTTCCAGGGGGAACACCACAAAGAAATGTAATATCTTTCTGTCCTGCATTAGTTTCAAATTTCACGGAGTACTTTATTATGCCTTAAAATATACTGAAGAATGTTGTGCTATTTACAAGTCATGGTAGAGTATATTGTTCTTCTTCTCCCAAAATTAAGTTTGTCACAGAATTGTGATTGCATTTTGAAAAGTGATAAAAAGCATTTTCCAAATGACTAATAATTATGAGATATATTGCCATTAGCATTGATAGTTTCTTTCAATGTCAAAGTGACTGTCAGATGTAAATGCCTTATTCTCTAATGTGTAAATAGTATATGAACGGGGTATCAGGGGTTAACTTATTCTTCACTTCTTAATGTATTCATAATTCACCACTCCCATATCTAGCTCCACCCATTGTATATATAAGGAGCTGTATGCACCCATTTGCTTGCTTCTATCTGTGAATATTCAGTGAATATAGAATGCCTAATGTAAATAAAAGAAGATATATTTAAACCTTTAACTCTTGCTAAATTTATTGAGTCTGATCCTGAAAATATTGCAACAAGCTGGTAGCAGAGGATGGTTAATTGACTCAATAAATACTTAAAAATGTCTAAGAAAGATAGGCCCAACACCAGGGCATACAACAAAGAAATGGAAACAGAACAAGAAATAATCAACGAATCCACAAACGCGATTTCGAGAGAATCCGAAGAATACACCACTGAAGACGAAGAAATAATAGATGAAAATGATGATCAGGAGGAAATCGAAATAGAGAATAACGAACTCAGGTCAGAGATATTAAAACTATTGAAGAGCCAGAAGAATGATGAAAGCCTCATCGCGAACCTCCAAGATATGCTGAAGAACAGCGGAGCAGCGGGAGAGAAGTACATCACTAATGAAAAATCAAAAGACCCAAAAATAGTGAGTGATATGACTGCAGAAAAAATTGTTGTGAAGAAGAAAAACGGTGATCCCGCGCGAAATTTTGAATGGCAGCCATCTTGGTTTCAACAGACCTCCAGGGTGAGCGAAGCAGAGCCAATCAGAAAACTCAATTCAAAATTTCTGGCGCGAAAAACATTATCAGACAACGAAAACGAAAAAGAAGATTCAAACACCTCAGAAGAATCAGAATCAGAAAGTGAAGGTGATTCAACAAACAATCAAATAAAATCAGCAATGAAAACGCTTTTTGCTGCATTTGGGCCAAAACTAAGAATTACTAAAAAGCGAACGAAGAAGCGAACGAGCAAGCCAATGCCTCAAGACCTGCCCGCTCCCATCCTGACTACGAGAGCGCCGACGCCCGAACCCAGAGAGCCCTGCCGATACCGCCCCACGCCACAGACCGAAGCAAACACCAACGCACTCAAAAGAAGAGGAAGAGCAGCCGCCATCGTCAGGACTCCCAAGATCGAGCCAGAGACCGATTCGTCTGAGGAGGAGCAGAACGAGCGAGCCGCAACGAGGAGAACCTCTCACGACGACTCCAGGGAAGAAATGAACAACGCGCATGCGCAAGACTACGCAGACGGTCTGGGAAGACATGAATTGACGAGAAGACCATGCAGGCTCGTTGCGAGCATCCCCACGCCGTTTTGTGACTTTCTGCATTTACGAGACCACGGACTACCTCAGGTTGTAAGTAATGGACCTAATAATGTCGGAAATTTACCCAGTGACTTCCCAAAGCTAAGGATAGATGGCATTAATTTACAAGAATGGTATCAGCAGCTCCAGGTTGTCTTTATGAAGGAAAACTTACTGTTTTTTATCACTAGTCCCCCAAAAAGACCTTGGACTCTAAAAATAGACTGTTTACACCATAGAGCATTTTTCTTATTAATATCTAGTGTATCTCCTGCAATGTATCACAGCATTAAGCAAAATCTGACTGTTTCAGAAATTATTCAATGCATGTTCAATTTGTTTCACAGTGACAGTGTAGCTACCACCACAAGGATGTCTAAAGATTTCTTTTCATCTAGGATAAAACCAGGGGTTTCCATAAGTGAGCACTTAATATCTTTAAACAAAATAAGAGCTGAACTGCATTTAAGGGGGGAGGTGATTTCAGACCAAACAATGAAAAGTGTTATTATCAACTCACTTGATCCATCATGGGACAATTATATGTCACATTTAGACACAATCAATCTAGGATACTTATCCATAGAAAGTCTATCCAATAAATTAATAGCAGAAGACAATTCAAGAAGGGATCGTTCTAACAAACACATAGAACACAAACCATATAGGAAAGTAGCTTTCCAAGAAAAATATAATGAAACATTTAAATGTCATAACTGTGGATCCAGGGAACACAATAGAAGAGATTGCCCCAAAACTTCAAAAGAAAGACATAGGTCTGAATATAGAAACAAATACAATTATAGACAGTCTTCCATGGATAGACATAGATATAGAAGCCCACCAAATTACAAAGAGAATAGAGGGGGCAGAGATAATTCAAAGGATAGAAAATCTGGTTCACTGAATGGATTAAATAAACAAGACAACACTAACATACAGCAGAATGAGAACAATAATTGGCTTATTGATTCTGGAGCAACTAATCACACCACTAATAACAAAAATATATTGTCTTCATTTGTAGAAGATAAATTTGTAATAAAGGTAGCTAACCAAGAAAAGGTTCAAGTATTAGGTAGAGGGAATGTAACCTTGCCTGGTCTAGGAAAAATAGAGGGGGTATTGCTAATACCTGAAATACCTCATAACATACTAAGTGCCATAAAACTAAGTAGAGATTCTGATATTAACATTGTTTTTTCTAAAGGAAAGGCGACTTTGGAGAAAAATAAAATAGATATAGGCACTGTGATGATTAAAGGAGGCCTACCTTATCTGATAACAAAGGAAAAATGGTTGCATAACATTGATTCAAATATGGAAGATTGTATTGAAGTAGATGATGGAAACATTAGCAACAGTGACAATGATGAATGTAAAATATCTCATGATCACAAAGATGCACACAATGAAAAAAAAACAAAAATAGGTAAGCCAATTCATGATGAGTGTGCTCACATCTTACATAGGAAGTTAGGACATGCCAGTTTTCCTGTAGTACAAAAAATGACTGAACACGCAGAAGGTGTTAAAATAAAAAATTGTGAAAACTATTTGGAATGCTCAGTATGTAAATCCACAAAACTAAAAACCAGCCCCAGGCCAAGAAAATCTACTAGATCAACCAACAAAATTTTTGATTTAGTACACATGGACTTAGTTGGTCCACTAACTCCATCAATCACTTATAGAAAACGTTACTTCTTGACCATAGTAGACGATTATAGCCGCTATGGATTTGTTTATACATTAAAACACAAAGATGAAACCTTTCAAAAATTTAAAGAATTTTATAAACGCATAGAAACACAACACAATATCAAAATAAAACAAATCATGACAGATAGGGGATGTGAATTCATGTCTAAAGAATTCTCCCAATGGTTAAAGGACAGAGGAATGTTACATTACACATCTAGTCCATTTTCTGCGTTCCAGAACGGGATTGTAGAGAGAAAGAACTCAACATTACAAACCATGATTAGATGCACATTGGAAGATGCTGGCTTAAGCAAACAATTCTGGTCAGAAGCCCTACATTATTCCAATTACACACAGAATAGAACCTGGTCCAGCATTGTAAATAAGACACCATATGAAGTAATGTATAATAGGAAACCAAAATTGGCACACATGCACATATTCGGAGTCACTGCAGACGTACACATACCTAAGCAATTAAGCAGAAAGGGACTATAGAAAAGCAAAATATCAACAAATATAAAAACAAAACCAAAACATGGATAAATAGCCAACACAAAATAAAGACAGACACACTAACAAAAAAGGAAGCAAGATATTTGCATGATAACAATAGTAAACCTGAAAAAACAATTAGAAACACCAGAAATCAGATGCCTAATAAATACAAGGATTATATAATGCATATGGATGGTGAGTCAACGACACCTAATACATATGAGGAAGTGTTAAAGCTCCCTCGTAAAGAAAAGGAAAAATGGGAATTAGCAATGAAAAAAGAGATGGAAAGCTTACAAGGATTAAATGTATTTACACCCGCAGTTGCACCAAAAGATAAAACAATTATTGGTACCAGGTGGATATATAAAATTAAGAACTTAGAGGGAGGCAATACCCTATACAAAGCTAGACTAGTTGCACAAGGTTATGCACAGAAATATCCGGAGGACTATACTGACACGTATTCCCCCACAGTAAGAACTGAGAGTGTCAAAACAGCTCTAGTGGTAGCATCAGCACTCAATCTCGATGTATTCCAATATGACATACAGACTGCGTATCTACACGCAAAACTAGATAAGGAAATATATGTAAGAGCACCTCACAGTCAATACACAAACAAGAATGAGACTTGGTTGTTAAACAAGAGTTTATACGGGTTAAAACAATCTGGTAAACGATGGTATGATTGTTTAGTAAAAGTACTTAAAACCATGGACTTTAATGCCACCACTGCTGATAACTGTTTCTTTGTCAAAAAGGGTGATGATTACATAGAATTTGTATTGATCTATGTGGATGACATTTTATACATAGGAAAACATAAAGAGAGAAGAGAAACTTTTGTGACTAAGCTAAGTGAACATTTCTCATTGAAATCTTTAGGCAAAGTAAACAAATATCTTGGTGTTCAAATTAATAAGACTAAAAGAGGATTCAAACTTACTCAGAGAGATAAGATCATAGAGCTCTTAAACAAATGCAATCTAAGTGATGCCAAACCTTGTGATACTCCTATGCAGACTGATTTTCTAAGAAATGCTGATGAATCATCCCCTGAATTTAAAGATAACACATTTTATAGATCAGTCATAGGTTCACTTCTTTATATATCTAATTGGACAAGACCAGATATCGCTTTACCCCTCAATTTATTATCCAGACATGTCAGCAAGCCAACAATGTACCACTGGGAAGCTGTTAAAAGAATATTAAGATATCTGAAAAATACACTAGACTTTTGTTTAATGTTGGAACCTAACGATAATAAAGAACCAAAGCTTACATGTTACGCAGATGCGGACTGGGCTGGAGACACCTCATGTAGAAAAAGCACATCTGGTTATATATTCCTCTTAAATGACTGTCCAGTTTACTGGTACACTGGTAAACAAGAATTAGTGGCCACTTCAACGACAGAAGCAGAATATGTTTGTTTATCTAAAGCTGCAAATAACCTTGTATGGTTTAATGATTTGATTTCAGATGTTTGGAAAAAAACTGCTTTGCCTTTTGTTATGCATGAAGACAATAAGGCAGCTATTGAAATATCTAGATCTGACGCCATAGGACAAAGGTCCAGACACATAGATATAAAATTTAAACATGTGAGACAATTATCTCAGGATGGATTTATTAAAGCAGTGCATTGTGAAACTTCAGAACAATTAGCTGACATATTGACAAAACCTTTATCTTCTAAGCAGCATAAATACTTAACTTCTAAGTTGTATGTTTTGTACTGTCCTGAATCTGAATGTAATTGGTGTTGCATAACGAATTGGCATTTAGAGGGGGATTTGTCAGATGTAAATGCCTTATTCTCTAATGTGTAAATAGTATATGAACGGGGTATCAGGGGTTAACTTATTCTTCACTTCTTAATGTATTCATAATTCACCACTCCCATATCTAGCTCCACCCATTGTATATATAAGGAGCTGTATGCACCCATTTGCTTGCTTCTATCTGTGAATATTCAGTGAATATAGAATGCCTAATGTAAATAAAAGAAGATATATTTAAACCTTTAACTCTTGCTAAATTTATTGAGTCTGATCCTGAAAATATTGCAACAGTGACTGTATCAGATTACACACCTAAACTGTCCAAGGGGGAAGGGCAAAGGATAAAATGTGTGTAATTCTGCAATATCATATTGCAAAAAACAAAATTTATGTACTTGCACTACATATCGGGACAAATGTATCTAAGGGCAAAGTAAGATGGCTATGGAGGATCTGGGAAATTACTTTTTTTTTATTGATATTGGGCAGGATTCTTAAACAGATTATCGAACAGTTGAGTTTGTCCCAGATGTCAGACTAACCTTATCATTATTTTTAAAACAGATTTAGTAGCTTAATAAAACAGCAAAACACAATGGACATGCAATATGTGCCTGCACTCAGCAAGTGTTTGGCAAAATCTTTCTTATTATATTATCCATAATGAAAGGTGAAATGTGATCTAGATTGTTAGGTGGAATCACATTGGGCTAAATGCCTGTGCCCCCAATGATTAATGGTTCTATTTGATGATCAAGCATCAAATATTATATGGAGTTCCTTAAATCTCTATCCTGGGTTTTCTGCCATTCAATATTTTTATGAATGGCTTGGAAGAGGTGACTAAGGGGATGCAGATGACACAGAGTGGTGGTGGTAGTGGTGATGGTGGCATTTTAAAGGAGAAGTTTCTAGACAAGCTTGAGAACTGGGCTGAAGTGAATAAGGGTGAATTGAAGAGGGGAAATACAAAGTTCAGCATCTGGATGGAAAAAAATAAAAGACATAAGTATAGATGGAAAGACTTAATTTGGCAGTAGAAAGAAATCTGGTTTTGCTCACTAATCACAAGTTAAACATGAGCTGGGGTGCATTGAATTCTAACTAATTTTACTGTAGTTACCACACTGATAATACTGTGACTTGTTATTGCAAAAAAGGACATTGAAAAACTAAGGTGAGTAGGAAGGGCTACCAAATGATTTGAAAATGAAGCATTATGAGGAACAGTTAAAGGATATGGGTATGTTTAATCTACAGTTAGCTATGGAGAGATATAATAACAGTCTTCAAATATCTGAGCAGTATTTATTTATTTATTTATTTCATACATTTTACAGAAAGAAGTACAAAGCAGAAAAACAAAACAAAAAGAGAAAACCAACAAAAACCAACATCCAACTTAACAAAACACACACAAAAAAACAAAAGGAAAACTAGATAGATCGATAGACAGACAGACAGATAGATGATAGAATATCAAACTTCAAACCATTTTATCAACATTGAAAAAGACCAATCTCTAACATTATAGAATATCATTACATCTGTGCCAAAGAAGAACATATTCAGTATTTTTTTGATTTGTAGGTAAAATTGCCTTTTCAAAAATAAAAATATTATACATCTTTTGAATCCAATACTTAATATCAGGAACACTTCTATTTTTTTAATTTCTCAGAATAATTCTGTAAACAACATCTTACCTAGTTTTGGTAATGAAAGTCTTTAATTTTTTGATACAGAAATGATGTTGGCTTAATTTTCAGATGTTGACTTCATGAAGAATAATAGCATTTCAGTTTTCTTAAATATTGCAAATATCTGAGGGTTTCACATGGTATGGGTTTTGTTGCTTCAGAGGGCAGGTGGCTAGGATAGATGCCAGCCGAGGATGCCCCATGTCATCTTGAGTTCTCCAGAGACTGATAATCATTTGTCAGAAATGTTCTAATTGTCAATCCTTGAAGGTAGCCAGGTCAAGAAGCATCATAACAAGGATTTCAGAAATGGTCTTTATTGTAGTAAAATAGAGTAATAGAATCTTGAAAACCTGTCTAATTTTTTTTCTATTCCACATTATAATAAACAAAATCAAGGCCAGGTTATTTTCCTTTCTTAGAACTATGTAATCTTTTCTGAAAGTCTGTCCTTCCTTCTTTCCTTCCTTCCTTCCTTCCTTCCTTCCTTCCTTCCTTCCTTCCTTCCTTCCTTCCTTCCTTCCTTCTTTCCTTCCTTCCTCCCTCCCTCCCTCCCTATCTATCTATCTATCTATCTATCTATCTATCTATCTATCTAACTATCATCTACAGTAGAACCTCTGGTCACAACCATAATTCGTTCTATAATTTTGGTCACAACCCGATTTGGTCATGACCCAAACTTAACCAAAATTAATGCAGTGGCCACAAGAGGTTGCTGTTGTTTGGCGCTTACAAAAAAATTGTGCGGAAGGGAAAACAGCCAGGGCTATGTTTAATCGCCACCCAAGTATGTGTTCGTGACCAGATTCAAAAATTTTGTAAATTTTTTGGTGGCAACCCAATTTGGTCGTGGTCAGAAGCATTCGTGACCAAAGGTTCTACTGTATCTATCTATCTATCTATCTATCTATCTATCTATCTATCTATCTATCTATCTATCTATCTATCTAATCTATCTATCTATCTAATGTATATGTGTGTGTATGTATATATATATATATTTTCTTTTGTAAGCAGGCATCAGAATTTCATTTTTAATGTGGCCTAGTGTGTTCACAGAAAAAAGTGACAATAAAGATTATCTTATTTTACCTTACCTTATCCTAATTTTTCTGTCCAACTCCCCTAGTATTGATTCTCTAGGAAAAGGCATGACCCCCTATTTGTAGAGGATGCAAGGAAGTTATTACAGTCATAGACTGTAGAAATGGCTTTGAAAGACAGAACAGAGAACTGCTACCAATGGCTGGTCACATAAATGAGCCTTCAGCCCAGACCAAGGAACTAATTTGAGAAAATATCTCACATAACTACTTCCCTAGTTTACATGAAGACAAAGTGAGGAAGATGGGAAATACATTTAGGTGGGCAAGATTATAATACTGTAGCTCAGGGTGGTCAAACTCCCAGCCCGTGGGCCAGATACATCACGTGCTGGCCACGTCCAGTTTAGTGAAGGGGAAAAAAAAGTCCTGATATGTCATGTGATGCTGCCGTGACGATGTGAGTTTGACATCCCTGTTGTAGCTGTTACAATAAAAGTAAATCTGACCTACAGGGCATTGATTTCTTAGTTTAGTCTATCTAGCAGGGCTAATACCACTTCATCTGATTTTATTTTTGTTTATTTTTTAAATGAGAAGCTGGTATGTCAAAGCATCTGCCTCTAGCATTGTATTCATTTTCTTGAAAGCTGATATAGGTCCCAGAAACATTCTTAGAAAGTAAAGCCCAACACAGTAAAGAAATGTGTTTGCAGTGGGGAAAGAACATCCTGGGGCCAGAGATGGCTAGGACCACAAGTATCCATAAGTTTAAGGCAAGAGGAGACAATGAAATAAGCATTGCTCTGTCTCAGTGTAATCTCTGTCCCTTTAATATTCATTATGATCTTGCAATGACACACTTAATGGTCAAAACTTCTCTTGTGAAGCTCTTTAGTCATCCTGATGAAACTACTGGATTCTGTGGACACCTTTGGTTATGGACAATCAGTTTAATAAATGGGTATATTGTCACTCACTGGTCCTGCACACCATGGCAGTTAGTTTATGAATGCAGAAAGTAATGCATGGTCCTCATTTTGTCAATGCATACAGAGTAAAGAGTTGGTCTCTGACAGAAAACCACTTGAAGAAACTAGAAGTATTTAAAATGTGGATTTACAGATGGCTGTTACGTATAAGCTGGGTTAACAAAATCATACATGAGGAGGTGATAAGCCACCTGAGAAAGCAAAGGGAAATCATCAAAGCCATTAAAAAGTGAAAGTTAGAATATTTTGGACATGTGACACGACACCCAGAAAAATATGGCATCCTTCACTTAATCCTCCAGGGAAAGATTGAAGGCAAATGAGGTCCAGGCAGAAGAAGAACATCATGGCTTCAAAACCTAAGGGACTCAGCAGCACTTTTTCATGTGCCTGTCAACAAAAATAGGATTGTCAACATGATCGCCAACGTCCAATGACGGATATAGCAACAACAACAAGAAGAAGTAGTCATATTATATTCTTGAAATCCCAAATGCTAGTCATAGGTTTTATTCTGGTCTTCCTTAGTCTAATGCTAGGCTTGCCTGTGGTTCATGGGAGTTGTAATTTAACACAATTGAAGAGCAGCAGGCTAGGTTAAAGCTAGGCTAAAACAAGTAACAGTTAGGCAATATATATTATCCTAGTATCATTAATTACAATATTGTCATATTCCCAATATTGCAGATGTTTAAATGAAATATGTGGACTTCCCTAAGATCTTCCAGAGAGTTCATCGCAGAAACAGAATTTTGACTAAGAACTTTCCAATTTGCAGACAGTGTTCTTATTTTGCACTATTATTATTATGCATGCAGGAATTGTGATTCAGTAACATCTAAAGAACCATTGATTCCCCAAACCAACTTTAAAGGTTTGTGAGATTATTTTTCTAGTCTGGAGCCTGCCAGTGACAGTCATTGGTGCTCAGTTTTCTGAAAAGGATGAACTTGTTCTTAATTAGCAGACCAGAAAAAGTGTTTGATGGTTTTGATCAATAAAAAACAGTAGTCAGGTGTCTTCACTTTGTAGTGAGCGGCTGTTTCTGCTTTCTATAGACAGCGCTTTGACAAAATCCTTTGGTTGATCTACTGCCAGTGTGGTCTTCAACAGGCTTCTGGTAAGTAAATTATTCAAGTTTTTCTTTTTCCTGAGCCTTGAAACTGCTGATCTCTTTATTAATCTCCTGTCTGCTACTGACTCAGTTCTGATATTACTTAGGAAGCTATGGTTTCCCACTATGAAAATGAGACATAGTTAGTCTCAAGGGGAAGATCAAAGAAGATTCAAGGAGTTATCCTTTGTTTCTACAGGAGAGGCCACATTGGGAACTATGTTTTGAATATAATATTTTCTTCCTAATGATAGCTTGGGAAAAAAAAAATCCCAAAGCCCCATTCTCCTCCAGTTTCATAAATCGAAAGAGCTATGACTTGTTTAGAAACAGAAGATGATACTGTTCGTTGCCTCTTTTGACATACTGGAAAAAATTGGGCAAATATGTGAGCCTGAAATTCTTGAAGATTCTCTCAAGTCATTATAAAATCATAATTCCTCATTCAGGACATTGTCTCCCTGCTCAGTCCAAAACCAGCCCTGTATAAAGGACTGTAATAAGTAAGTACCAGTTTTAATCTTTATTCCGTAATTTACCAAAGAACTAAGTAGAGGTGCTTTATTTTTATGGTCTTTTATTTGTTGATGTTAATAATCAGAAAGGAAATCCTTATTGCCCCATGAAAGGAGTGAAACTACATATTTATATAGTGATACACTGAAAGAGAAAGAAGCATGCATTTAGCTGCCATTATTCAATTGCCAAAGTAGCAGGCCAGCTGTCTTACTCTGCACTTGAATTTCACAGCTTCTCTGGTTTGTGCCACATTTTAAATGTGAGAACATTTTAGTGTAGGATATTGAACAACAGGCATGGCATTTGTTGTATGCTATTATATATAGTATAAACTAAATATTTTGAAGATAAATCATTCAAATGTTCTGTGATGAACTTGTTATCTATTGCACCTTGGTGAGTATTGATACTACATGATAATGGGAAAAAATATCAGATTTTGTATCAAGGAGTATCAAAATTAGTAGCAGGGATTTTTGTTTATCTCAGATCTTCAAAATATATATTTTACTTTATTTGATTTGTTTGGATTGGTAGATGGAACTATAACCAAGAACAAGAAAGAGAGCTGTTAGATAATAAGATCAGTGTGATTTGAGCACTTTCAGATGTACAAATCTCAAGAAACCCAGCTATCGAGCATGGGCAAGGATGGGGCATGCTGAGAGATGAAATCCAATATTTTTTTTAAAAATCTCCCATGGCAGAGAAGGGAGGGAGAGAGAGAGGGAGAGGGAGAAAGAGAGAGGAAGGGAGAGAGAGAGAGGGATGGAGGGAGAGGGAGGGAAGGACAGAGAGAGAGAGAGACAAGGAGAGAGAGGGAGGGAGGGAAGGAGAGAGAAACAGAGATAGAGATAGAGATAGATAGATAGATAGATAGAGAGAGAGAGAGAGAGAGAAGACATACAGTTTCCATTCTTTAATGAAAATTAAATATTCCTCATTTCTCAAGAAGTCCTATTAGTGTATATTAAGAACACAAGATTATACTATTTTTATAAGAAAAAAGCTATAAATAGCAACTGGCAAGAAAGCAGCAGAAGGGACTGTGTAAATACCATCAGATTTAGCAGGCTTTTTTCTTTTCAGTCAGCCTTTTATGAGGCCTTCCAAGGAAAAGTGCAGCCGTGTTAATGAGGTGAGATGAGCCCCCTGTTGATAACACAAAGTTATAACCAAGGTCTTGAAAATGTGAGCCCTTCTGACGTAGACCTATACACTACAGTAGTGGCCAAAATTGTGGAAACCTTTTGGGAAAAGTGTATTTTCTAAAACTAGCTAATAACACCACTTTTCTTTGGGAGGAGTACCATAAAATTATATATCAATGGAAAGATAATTTACCGTATTTTTCGGAGTATAAAACACACCGGCGTATAAGACGCACCTTAGTTTTTAGGGAGAAAAATAAGAAAAAAGCTGATTGGTGGGTGGATCAGCCTCCCAGAATACCTGCAATCAGCTGTTATCCGTGGTGAATTTTAGCAACAGGTTCGTTGATTGTGAGCTCTGTGCCTTGCTTTTTTTTTTCCTGCCTCCGAAACTTCTGAAACTCTGTTTCACAAAAAAAACTTTTTTTTCTGCCTCTGAAAGCCTCTGAAACAGAGCTTCAGAAAAAAAGACTTTATTTCTGAAGCTCTGTTTGGAGGCTTTTATTCTGAAGGACTATCTGTACTCTGTTCAATCTCCTTTCTTTGGTATTGGTATGTAGATTAACCTTTTCCAATCTGTTGGTTATTATCTCATTCTCCAGATTTGTTAGTATAGTTTGGTTAGAACCTTTACTGATTCTTCTTTTGTTGCTTGCCATACTATTTTAGATAAAAGCCTTTCTGAGGCTTTTTTTCTGAAGCTTCTTTCAGAGGCTTTTTTTCTGAAGCCTTCTTTCAGCCTCTGAAATCTCCGTTTGGGAGGCTGGGTGGGGCTACATTCGGAGTATAAAATAACACCCAGATTTTCACCCTCTTTTTGGGGGGAAAAAGGTGAGTCTTATACTCCGAAAAATATGGTAATCAAGAATGTAATGCAATATTTTATGAAGGATTTGATATTAGAATAGCAGTTACAGTATAAAGAAGAAAAGTGAAACGTAGAAAAAATGAGCTATACAAAAATTATCACGTCAGTTAATACTTAGTTGTGTAGCTTTTAGCATGAATTATGGCCTTACAACATCTTCCCATGGAGTGAACCAAGTCTTTTAGTTCTGCAGCTGTTATAATGTGAAACCAAAATTGAATGATTGCTTCTATTAACTGGGTTTTATTGCTGGGTCGCTTCTGACTAACAAGTTTCTTTAGTTGGCTCCATAGATTTTCAATTGGGTTAAGGTCTGGGCTATTCCCAGGCCATTCCAGCAGTGGAATATGATTATCTTGAAACTCAAAAAAAAAGTGGTGTTATTAGCCATCAAACCTCAAAAATATACTTTTCCCAAAAGGTTTCCACAATTTTGGCCACTACTGTATATAAAATGTAGCTAGAATAAGATAATGTTATTTCAAGCCAATGTATTGCTATTTTGTGCTTCTGAGGCTTCTCTATGCCATCATAGAGTTCATATTTGCTTTCCAACTACCTGCATGATTAGGAAAGAGTTTAAAGCAGTGGTAGGATTCAAATTTTTTTACTACCAGTTCTGTGGGCGTGGCTTGGTGGGCATGGCATGACATGGCTTGATGGGCATGGCAGGGGAAGGTTTCTGCAAAATCCCCATTTCCTCCCGATCAGCTGGGACTCTGGAGGCAGAGAATTGATGGGGGTGGGGCCAGTCAGAGGTGATATTTACCGGTTCTCTGAACTACTCAAAATTTCTGCTACTGGTTCTCCAGAACTGGTCAGAACCTGCTGAAACCCACCTCTGGTTTAAAGTCAATATTCTCAACATGAGACTATGGTGTGCTTGGAAAACAATGGAAGATGCCCCAGTGGGTATACAGAAACTCAGGGGAATGCTAGCATTTCAGTCCTCTTTTTTTATATAAAGAAAGGGTTATTTATTTAGACATGGACCTGAGGAAGGGATAAGTTTTTATTAAATGGCTAGTAAGTAAACTAGCATTAATTGTTTGACCACTTACTGTGCCCAACTATTGTGGGAAAAGCAAATGATGATTGGCCAGTGATTTTATATGTTCTCTAGACCAGTGGTGGGTTTCAAAATTTTTTACTATCGGTTCTGTGGATGTGGCTTAGTGGGCATGGCATGGCTTCGTGGGTGTGGCAGGGGAAGGATACTGTAAAATCTCCATTCCCTCCCAATCAACTGGGATTTGGGAGGCAGAGAATAGACAGGGTGGGGCCAGTCAGAATTTTTACTACTGGTTCTCTGAATTACTCAAAATTTCTGCTACCAGTTCTCCAGAACTGGTCAGAACCTGCTGAAACCCACACCTGCTCTAGACTCACAAACATATGATTATGCAGGTGTGCCTTAACTACATAATCTCCAGACCGAAGTGAAACAGTTAAAGGAGTCTTTGGATACACTTCAATTCAGAAAGGTTGAGAGAAAAGAAAGGATGGATATCTGAGAGATGTATTCATGTTCTTTGTGGTTAAGTATTTTCCAGATCAGGAGTGAAATAGATTCATACGTTAATATGTCCTTTATACAAAGAGCAGTTCTGAGTTTCTTGTGAAACTGAGAGGAATAAAACACAGGAAGAATAGACCAGTAAAACACCTTTATAAGTGACCCATCAATTACCGACAAATTAATTTATACTTCTATCCTCACAATTCTTCTACCTTTGAATTCCCCACAAATTTCCGCAAAGGTGTTTTGAATTGATTCAGCAGTCTTTAGGCTGCTATTATTTATGAGAGAAAATAGCTATTCATTGTTATCATAGCAGAACTTGTTATGCAATAAAGCTACTGATATTCTTGTTAAGAATAGGAAATACCAGCAGGAAAGACCTCAAAGAATAAAGTGAATTTATGTGGCACATCAACATTAGAAAGCACTAATGTGACTAAATAATGTGTGTCCACATGAAATATATCTTGGTGAAGTATGGTTCTGTAGATATTTGTGAGTAGATATTTGTGAGTGAAGAGCCACAGAGTAATGGTCATTCTGGATTAATTAAGATAGCATGCATGGGATTTTCTTCTAGGATAGACACCAAAATTCTTTTAACCCAGAGAGGGAGACAAGGAGAGGCAAAACAAATCAAATATTATTATAAATATTGATAAAGCCAGAGGACAGAACCTACAATCCATTGAGCAATCAAGGATGAAATTTCTTGTGGCAAGAAACTGAGTAGGGGTGGTATTTGGGGATTGAAGGTTTTTCTGATGTATTTCGCCAGGAAATATAGATAAGGCAGGCTAAAACGTCAGGTGCTCACCCAGGTGCTCCAAATCCATTTTGTTCTCCAAATTCATGGTGACCTAAAGTTAACCCTAACTGGATTTTCTCCCTATGGATTTTCCCATGTATTTTACCAGGAAATATAGATAAGCCAGGGATGAAAAGACAGCACCCTCCTAAGCATTCCCATGTGTTCCGAATCATCTGACAATACTCATTTTGCTCTCTGAATTCATGGTGCCCTCAACCTAACCCTTAGTGGATTTCCCCCCCCCCCCAATGGGATTTTACCAGGAAACATAGATAAGGCAGGCTTGAAAAGTTACCGCTCTCCTAAGCATACCCATTCACTGCGAATTCGTTAGCGATATCCGTTTTTGTAATCAAATTCATGGTGACCTAACCCTAACTGAATTTTCCCCCAATGGGATTTTCCCATATTTTTTACCAGGAAACCTAGATAAGCCAGGCTCGAAAGGCCAACACACTCTTAAGCTCTCTGAATGCATGGTGATCTAACCTTAACCGTAATTGTGTTTTTCTCACAATGGGATTTTCCCATGTGTTTTAATAGGAAATGTAGATAAGACAGGATGGAAATGTCATCACCCTTCTAAGCATACCCATGCACTGCAAATAGTTGACGATGTCCATTTTGCTATCCGAATTCATGTTTACCTACCCTAACCCTAACTGAATTCCCCCCCAATGGGATTTCCCCATGTATTTTAAAAGGAAATGTAGATTAGGCAGGTTTATAAACTCAGGGTCCCATTAAGCATCCATGTGCTCTGAAAAATGGGCTATGACAATGGATTCTTTTTGAACCTGCATTATCTATATTTCCTGGTAAAATACATGGGAAATTCTCATTGGGGGAAAATCCACTTTGGGCTAGGGTTATGTCACTATGAATTTGGAGAACAAAATGGACCTTACCAATGGATTTGGAGTACATGGATTTTCTTTGGTGGGCCCTGATTTTTCAAGCCTGCCTTATCTACATTTCCTTGAAGAACAATGGCTGGTTGGGGAGAAAATGTTGACTTTATTAATACTCCACTCAGTGTTATGACAGGGTACAGAAGATAATGCGGTACACTATAATTGTGCCTCTGTGAATCATACTGTCATTGGAACTAATTATGTTCTGCTATGATACTGTTGAGATTCCAGTAGCCATAGCAGAAAGAAATGCTTTTAAATGCTTTTAAATGTAGAACTTCACTTCTTGTCCTCTCAGGAGCTTTGGAGAATAAGTTGATCTTATCCTGTCTGTGGCAGCCCTTCATGTACTGAAAGACAGCTATCATATCATCCCTAATTCTTTTCTTTGTTGGGCTAAACATACCTAGTTCCCTTACATGATTTATCCTGCAGAGTCCCGTGTTTCCCTGAAAATAAGACCCACTCTTATACTTTTTTTGGGCCCAAAATACACATTAAGGTTATTTTCAGGGAAACATGGGCAACACAGGCAAGCCGAGAGGTGATGGGGTGGATTGACCCCCGATTTAAGGGAGGAAGGTGATTCTGATGCGTGGTGGTACCAGCAGCAGGCAGAGGCACTGGGGTGATGGCAGACAATCCCTATGCATGGCAGAGGTATGGGGTAGTAGTGCAGGTAGTGCAGGTGATCCTTGTGTGCAGCAGCACTGACAGCAGGAAGAGGCATTGGGGGGGGGAAGGTGATCCTGATGCACCATGTGGGCTTCTGTGTTGTGACCTAGGCTTACTGAGTCATTACAAGACACAATTAGTCCCAAACAAACCTATTTTATTGTAACAGCTGAGACTCATGTTCCTTCCCAGCTGAGTCCCAATTAGCTGCAAAACAAGCCCTTCAGAAGAAGTCCTTCGGGATAATCACCAACCTTTATCATCTTTGACACCCTGCCAAAAGCCTTACTTGGCAAAACCCCACAAAGTTCAGAAACAAACAAGAAATGCCGACTGGAAACAGAGTTAGCAACATTGCTTTCCTGCAAAAGGCCCCAAGTGCCTTTGTTTCTCTTTTAAGCCTTATGGGAGGGGCCAATAATCTCCTGGCCTTACTCCCGACTTGTCCCTTTTGCTTTAGCTGCTCTTGCCTTCTGGCAGCTCTGCACATGCGTGCACTAGGAACAGGCGCCTCCTGTTCCTCTGCCTCTCTGCTGTCTGACTCTGGGGGCTCCGGAGTCTGCGCATGACTCCCAGATGGCCCTGGCCCCATCTCTGCCTCTGATGCAGAGGCCTCATCTGGGCCTTCTCCAGACTCCAGGACTGGCCCATGTTCCTCCCCAGCCTCCTCACTGTCCAATTACGCTGCCAGCTCCACAGGCTGCTGGCGGACTACAACATTCTGTCCCATTGTGGCCATGGGCAAACTGATGCCTGCCTCCATTAAATCGGGTGTCAATCCGTCCCACCAATCTCTTAATTTGTCTGTGGCTGTGACAACGCAGAAGGCCACATATCATATCGGGATTGCCTGCCTTCCCCCTGTGCCTTTGCTTGCTGCTGGTGCTGCCATACATCAGAATCACCTGCTTCCCTCCTACCCCAGCACCTCTGCTTGAAGGTCTCAACCAGTGGTCATAGAGCTGGGACTCACCTGTGCTGCATGGACTTTGGCTGCTGCTGTACACTGTCTACGCTTGTGTTCTCGTCACCTTGTATGCTGGCCACACCCACCCTTTCCCACCAGCTGATGAAAATCTTCACTGGGGCTTATTTTGGGGTTAGGACTTAAACTAGGAGCATACTAAAAATCAGGCTAGGGCTTATTTTCTGGTTAGGTCTTATTTTCAGGGAAGCACAATATATCTGGTCCCGGCAATTTAAACTCTTCTATAGTCGGGTTTTTTAAACTATTTGTTTGCCTCTATTGGCCTACATTCATATTCTGATTTGTCTGAGATAGTTTCTCAAGTTTTTTTCTTGACCCAGACTGAAGAACTTGCTTATCTGACTGTTACCTTGGTAGCAGTTCTTCCTGCTGTTCTTCAAGGCCACTCCCTATATCCGGTACAAAATCTCTTCCTACTAAAACTCTGAAATGGCAGAAACTGAAGTTGCTGAATTTTTATCATTGACCATATAGAGGTAGACATTTCATTTCTAATAAAATTAGGCACTTCTGTTTCCTTATATGATCCAAAAACACATCATTCAATGTTAGTCATTTGTGACTTACCATACTGTGACTATAGCTGAGAATGATGTTTGGCAAATTTACCAACCAGCTTTGTACATTCTCTCATGAGCTTTTTCATTTTGTAATATGATTAGAAGCCTATACCAAACAGAGATCAGTAAAATACATTTAAAAATGGGGCCATCACAGACATCAACTTGTAATCCCTGCATCATTAATTAGTTGTTGAATGTGGACACCTAAGGTTTCACATATGAATATTCATTAATCCTTGGCATTTTAAAGTCTCTGGTATCATATTTTACATACTTAAAGCAAAATATTTAAAAGCAACATTTAAAATATTTAAAGCAAAAATTGTGGTATAAAGTACAAAGCATCTCATAGATAAATATTTGATTCTTTTTTCAACATTCATAATAAACTGTAGAGAGAAGACACATCAAAGATTGGCTATTGGCATATTACACTATTTCCTAGGAGCAAATGTTAATCTAATAATCAAGGGAAATATGTTTATGTAAAATGGCATATATGAGATAAAGATACAGTTAGCATAAATATGCATCAAATTGACACAGCCAGAAATAAATCACAACAGAGTTAGAAAATGTATCAAAAGGTAATAGAACAATAAGTAAAAAGCCACTGACAAAAATGAAATAACTGAACATGTCCTTTATTTCTTGTCAGAACAGACTTCAGGGGATTTAAAATGCAAAGTAACATTCAAAATTGTAATATTTAGAGACAAAATATACATTTCATACACATTATATTTTCTGTTTCCTTAGTGATTTGTTTAGACTAGTGTTTCTCAACCTTGACCCCTTTAAGAGGTGTGGACTTTAACTTGCAGAATTCTGCAACCAGCATGGGGTTCACACCTCTTAAAGGGGCCAAGATTGAGAAACACTGGTTTAGAGAAAGGCCCTTTACACATGTCAAATTTTATTTCCTACTTTTTCTATAAAACAGATTTATATTTTACATAAAAGACTTTTCCCCCCAAAAGCCATTTCCTATAAAGGAAGGAGATTGGCAGTTCAAGAATGTGAAAAATGAGTAAAAAACAAATAAATGAATTAAATGGGGCTGATGGTAGAATTGTAGCCCAATGGGGAGGAGCCAAGATGCTTAATCTTGTGACAGACAATTAAGCTGGTTGCTGAATTTTAACCTATTTTCAACCAATACTTTGAATCATAAACATACATCAAACAAGCTGGCTTTGCCCAAAACACTAAGCTATCCCTTCCTCCCCTCAAGCCCTCCAAAGTTAAAGAACCAAGCTTATTAGTTATGTACATAATAGATGACACAAGAGTGATCGGTCTCATTTGAGACAATGATGAATCCACATATAGACGGGAGGTTGAACAACTAGCCTTGTGGTGCGACCAGAACAATCTGGAACTGAACACACTCAAAATCATAGAAATGGTGGTGGAGTTTAGGAGAAACGCCCCCTTACTACCACCTCTTACAATACTAGACAACACAGTATCAACAGTAGAGACCTTCAAATTTCTAGGTTCTACCATATCTCAAGACCTAAAATAGACACCTAAAATCAAAATGTCATAAAAAAGCACAACAAAGAATGTTCTTTTTGCGCCAACTCAGAAAGCTCAAGCTGCCCAAGGAGCTGCTGATATAGTTCTACAGAGGAATTATTGAGTCTATCATCTGCACCTCTATAACTGTCTGCTTTGGTTCTGCAACCCAACAAGACACAGACAGACTTTGGAGGATAATTAGAACTGCAGAAAAAACAATTACTACCAACCTGCCTTCCATTGAGGACCTGTATACTGCACGAGTCAAAAAGAGAGCTGTAAAAATATTTACAGACCTCTCGCATCCTGGACATAAATTGTTTCAACTCCTACCCTCAAAACAATGCTATAGAGCACTGCACACCAGAATAACTAGACACAAGAACAGTTTTTTTCCTGAACACCATCACTCTGCTAAACAAATAATTCCCTCAACACTGTCAAACTAGTTATTAAGTCTGCACTACTATTAATCTTCTCATCGTTCCTATCACCCATCTTTTCCCACTTATGACTGTATGTCTGTAACCTTATGATTCTTGACACATGTATCTTTTCTTTTATGTACACTGAGAGCGTATGCACCAAGACAAATTCCTTGTGTGTCCAATCACACTTGGCCAATAAAGAATTCTATTCTATTCTATTCTATTCTATTCTATTCTATTCTATTCTATTCTATTCTATTCTATTCTATTCTATTCTATTCTATTCTATTCTATTCTACAGGCAGGCCAATTAAACAAGTTATGGGAATTCAAGCACCCCATTTCCAGAGACAGTCAGTTTGTTGTAGTGGTTAAGGCAACGAGCTAGGAACTGGGAGAACATGACTTCTAGTCCTGCTTAGTCATTCTTTACAGCCTTAAGAAGCACTACCATTAAGAAGTGGCAGTGGCAAAATATTGCCAATGAAGCTGTAGAGACTATTCAAACATTCCTAAAGAGTCAGCACTGACTTAAAGATGCATGCTCACACACATTCAAACATACACACTCAGACATACACAAAAGATCCAATTTCCAAAAGTGACTAGTAAGATGTTCCTAAGAAGCCCTCAAAGAAGCATCTTAAAATCCTTCTCTTGTTGCCTATTACAAGCCCTCTGAAAATAGAATTTGTATAACATACTTCCAAATTGCCTTTCATGATGCTTGAATGCTTTTAAAAATACAGCTAGAGCTAGTTGGAACTACTACATATTCATAGATTAAGGCAACCATCAGTGAAACTAGATTCTTCACTTAGGTTCCACTGAAATTGTATCCCAGATTCTAAATGGTCATTAGAACTACAAAGATTATGTTTTCAAAAAGCTCTTATTCTGCACACACAGAGTCCTTCAATGAATCTAGAAGCTAAAGTTGTTGTTGTCCTATGATATCATTGTCTCCATGAGGACCCAAAACATCTAGACATACAGTATACTGCAGATCTGGCACATTGAACACCCTTCACTATACATTATCCAAATATTTGTCTTATTGGTCTACAGCAGTGTTTCTCGACCTTGGTAGCTTGAAGATGGGTGGACTTCAACTCCCAGAATCCACCCATCTTCAAGCTACCAAGGTTGAGAAACAGTGGTCTACAGGGATTGGATTTCTCATTTTACCAAAGGAGAATTTGAGGGCTGAATTTAAGTTTGCCTTCTTTTCTCCATCAGTCATGTAGTTCAATCTGTTTGTTTTTTTTTAAATTATACAGCAGAGAATGTATAATTCACTTACATTCTTTGCTGTACTATCCAAAACTATTCTTTATTTTTACATGTTCTGGTTAGTTGGATAACATTTCTTCAATCTAACGTTCAATTCTATTATTTTGAAAAAGGTAAATTTTGATAGATTCTTATTTTAAAGGAAAATACTTTCCTATCATCACTGAAATATATTCAATAGTCCACTAAGTACTACATGTCTGCTATCTAACTATTGAAAATGAGAAGCCTGACTATAATAATAAGAGGCAAATATAATGTAGCACAACATACCTGATTGTATACATACAGTAGGAATTGCTGCTCCACTATATACAATAGCTAACAGGATCCAAATGTCTTTTTAAGATAGACCGAACCAGCTATCCAAGACAAAGTTTAGCATTCCCACAGAAGGATCCACTATTACTGCAAATGATGGACGATGTGATCTAAAACAAAGCACTATACCTCTTTTGCTAATTTAAGGCTAGTTTGTGAGGTTGCATGAAACATTGAATTTAAAAAAATGTGTATATAATCCCAAATCAAATAAAGAGATTACTGAAAGTCCCACCTAAATCATTTGCTTTCAGATTGCAGAGTTGGGATCTATCTAAATAAAAATTTGTAATCACTACCATACATCTTGCTCTTAGAAAAATGACATACTTAAGGGAATTAAGGAATGTACTGTAAATCTAGCTTTTTTTTGTCTCCAGTGGATCTGGAAATGATGTGTTCAAAACAACATGCCAATAAGTGGATATATCATGCCTTGACTCCTCTGGAGAAAGCCACATGTTTCTGAGGTCAAGAGCCTTGCCAATCTCTTCTATTATGAGCTTGGAAGATTTTCCTGATGATGTCTCACACCCATCCATGTGGTAGCCTCGAAGATAAATTCACACTGCCTTGATCATGATATGATTTCCATATCATATTTATTCAGAATATGTTGGTTTTGATTTTCTCAGCTCTACGGGGTTAACCTGCTTATGAAATTATAATGTATACCATACATATTCTTTTCCTGAAGCTATTGCATCCATCGCCCCTAGCATCAGTTTCTTTCATGTGCTTTGCACATCTTAAAGAAGGCAGAAATAGTTAGACACACATGCATATGCACAATCTTTCCTGCTTGGCTCATAAAACAAGTTTCTCTTTTTATACCAGAAGTTTTGATGTATCCAAGAAATCTTCAAAATACTCTGGGTTCTTATAGCTGGCCCTTACAGAATTGAGCTGTAGCAGAGGACCAGAAATTCTAATGGTAGAATGTATCAAGATATGAATTTGTTTCAATTGCAACGGTGCTTTATTAAGGAAGCATGCTGCCGAAAGGGATATCTTTATCTTCTAGTGATTGACTGCATTCCTGTTTAGAATTTGCTATTATCCAATAAGATTGGAAGCAATGGATTTTCCCCCTTTACTTATATCAGTGGGGTTTCTGTTGTACCATTTCTATTTTGAAAAGATCTATGGATTATTGAGGGATTTTTGTATCATATATTCCATTAGCTTAAAAATATCGCACTTTTTTTTTTTTAAAAAAATGTAAATTCTGTGAACAGGTACAGCAAAGTAATTATCAGACTATCTTCTCTTGACTGATCTAGTTTTACTCTGCAAACAAAAGCATCTTAAAACTCCTGTCATATTTCTTCCAGTCCTCATTTCTTTCATCTTGATTAAAAACTATAACTGTAGGGTTGAAGCAGCTATAATGGAGTGTTAGAAAGTCATAACACCTTACATATATTGCAAGGGCTTGTATACTGTATGTTTAAAATAATAGTAATCCTTTCTACAAATAAGTCTTCAGATGCCAGAAAATTGCCAACCCCGATCTAACTAGCTATTATCTCCACAGAGAACAATGCTTCCTATGATTTCAGAAAAAACTCTTTACTAGCCCTACATGGAGACAATGAAAATTGAAGTTGGGATCTGCTACATGCAAAACAGGTACTCAAATATTGAACAATGACTGCTTCCCAGTCCTAAATACTTGAGGAACTGACTTTTATACCCATTTCTAAACACATTAATATATGTGCAGTGATAGTTAGTTGCTTGCTTTTTCCTTCCTTCTTTCCTTCTTTCCTTCCTCCCTCCCTCCCTCCCTCCCTCCCTCGTTTATAGGTTGCTCCAATCTTCTGTCTCTGAGTGACATATAACTCTCTAATAAGTAATTGGGATTAACACGATGCAACCAATTAAAAAAACAGCTACTGTAGAAACTATTCCTGTGGAATGAAGAGTCATGACTAAAAACATTTACAGTCATTATAATATGAAAGAGAAACAGGCAAATGAAAACTACCTCTGAACTGCTACAGATGGCCTGCTTCCTCCCTGAATAGATATCAATCAATGGTTGTTTCCATTTTTAAATGCATAGTTGTAATTTTATTTAAGAATGTTAATATGGTTCTTAAACTATTCTGACAATTGGGAATCAAGAAATTGTAATAAGGGACACATCAACAAATACAGTAAAGTTACGGCATCCAGCATGACCTTATAACTAAAATAGAAGGGAATATCTACAAGGAGAAGACATATTTTTCAATTTGGTGAGGTATTTAATTTAAGATGAATGACTGAGATCCCGAAACAGGAATTAGCTGTTTTCATCCAGACATATATTTTAAACTCACCTGAGCTGCAAGACAAAAGACAAATTCCTGCTGTAAGAAACTTTCAGTCTAAAGTTTTCTAGTCAGAACTGAGGAATATAAAGGGGAGAAACGTAAGAATAATTGTTACTTTGAATGGCATGTAATTGCTTAGACTGAATTAAAATGTGTGAAAACATTCGCAAAAGGTTTCACAGGAAGGATATGAAATATGACTAAGAGACAATGTTAATCCTCCACTCTCTAATTGCAGAGGTGCTACAGTCTTCCTCATATAGACTAGCAGCATTATTCACAGCAATTAGTATAGTTGCCAAATAGTGTACAGAGATTCTAAATCAGTGTTTTTCAACCTTGACAACTTTAAGATGTGTACACTTCGACTCCCGTAATCCCCCCAATCAGCAACCTGGGGAATACGTCTTAAAGTTGCTAAGGGTGTGAAACACTGCTATAAATCAATGCATCCAATGCTTAAATCATCCATCAGGAATCAGTCTGGTAACACTGTATAACTTTTAAACCTAGAAAGCTTTTATAACAAGTTATATTAATCTTGATGCTATTTTAACAAGTATAAGAAGATATGATTAGGATTTGGATGGGATACCACCATGAAAGTTCAGAACTGTCAACTGGACCAAAAAATCTGAGATGCCCCTAGAATATGATTTAAAAAAAATTCAGGATAGCAGTCATGATGAGATAATTGAAACTTTGGCTGTTTTTTTTAATGTGTGACAAGTAAAAAGACAGGAGGAACTTGACTTTTTGACTTTTTTTAACCGACAACCTGTTGATACCTGTGCCACAGAGACTTGCCTACAAAATAGATGAAGGCAATGACAAACAGTCCTTGATTTTTCACATAAACTATATGGATGACCCTTTTAAGAAGTATTAGCCATATGAGGTAGTCCAGATAAGAAACATAAACAGGAATACTAGTTCAGAGGTGTCAAACTCAATTTCATTGAGTGCCGCATCAGTGTTGTGTTTGATCTCAGGGAGTGGGGGCTGGAGTGAGTGTGGCCATTTTGATGTCACTTGTGTCAGGGGCGCCTGTGGTGGCCCAAGTGCTCTGCCAGTGAAAATGGGCTCCCAAGCTCCATTTTCCCTTACAACAGCCTCCTGCAGCCCTCTGCCAGCAAAAATGGAGCTCAGGGGGCCCATGTGCGGGCCTCTTAGGCCCCATTATCAGCTGCAACAGCTTCCTGCAGCCCTCTGCCAGTGCCCCCCCTCCGAGCCCCGTTTTTGCTGGCGGGGGTACCACGAGTCGGTCCTTCACTGTTTTCAGAGCAACCCCACGGGTCAGAACTAAGCAACCCACGGGGCTGATACCCCTATACTAGTTCTATCTTTATTACAAGGATACATTAAGAGGATCTTGCAGGACTAGAACTATTTCTCCCTTCCTTTCCTTTTACTGTCTGCAAAATAGGGAGGGTCCCTTTTGAAATGTTTCAGATGCCTTGCCTCCTTCTGTGGGTAGAGAGATCTTTTACATGCCAGTTGTCCTGTCTGTGGCTCTCCCTCCTGTCTCTCAAGGTCATTCCACATGCCACTACAATTAGGCTGTTATGACCCCTCAAATTAGACCCTTTGTCTGAGTAATTGGATTAGATAATTGCATTATGACTTTAACTTTGTTAGCCACTCACAATTCCATTGGTTAGATGGGTAGTTGTATGAATGTGTTAACTAAATAAAAATGGAAATATACTTAAATATACTATTCAGTTGAGGAAGAATCTGTATCCATGGATATTTTTTAAAAGATATTCTTTGCACTGAAGTCTTAGTTCTTACTGCAGCTCTTGAAGTAATCAATAATTATGTCAGTTTTGTCCTGTTAGATAAGGTAATTTAGCAAATGGAAACTGCGTATGCGTTGACAGCAACATAAATAATTTTAAAAAGCCCTCCTGGATCAAGCTGAGGGTTCATTTAGCCCTGCATTCTGTTTTTAATAGGGTCTAGCCAGATATTATTTAGAAGGCTATAAACTGAGGATACAGCAGTATCTCTTACTTTATACCAGATGGTATTTAGGAGTCAATTGCCTCTGATTCTGGAACATCCATTTCCCTATCAGGGCTAATAGCTGCTGAGCATTATCCTCTATTTGTCTATTACTGTTTAGGAGACATATAACCAATAAAATCAGCATCACATTAGTAACAGATGGATGGATGGATGGATGGATGGATAGATAGATAGATAGATAGATAGATAGATAGATAGATAGATAAGCAGGTAGGCAGATATTGGTAACCATTAGTGATATACAGATAGCTTTGTGACATCCTGACAGTTCTGCCAGGTATAAATAATATATAACCATTCCTCTACTTATCACACTATGCTTTTCTTTCAGGTGGTACAGGGGAAATGAATAATGAGTGTGATTAAAAAAATATATGCATTAGGACATATATGCAGGAATATATTCTGTGGGTAGTTGGAAGAAACAGTGTGCTATAACTAGCAATCCCCCATGATTTGGGGAACATTTTAAATATATTTCCAATGGTGTAGTGGTGTGCCACTTGATGTATAATTAAAATATCCCTTGAAGTCATACTGGCCAATTTTCTAATAGTGCCAAAGCCATTTGAGAAGGGTTGAAAACAGGTGTCTAGTTATGTACTGGTACCCTGCTGGACCCTACATCTAATCATGGGATAAGCAGTTCTACCAGGGGAACAGGAGGGCTCTTCAATACAGAAGATTGATCATTGAGGAAAGTTTTGGTGCTTGGAGAACTGACAGCAAGAAGACTTGCTTCTTTCCTCTTTTCCATTGTTCCTGCTACCTACGGAAGGAGGAAGAAGAGGAGTGGAGAGACAGAGCAGTGAATGGTTCCTTTGTTGCAAGCTTTCCAATCCCTTCAGAGAATTTATAGCAAAAGACTTGTTTCCTAACCCTGGGATGCAGTGGGTTATTTTTTTTTTGTACCTACTCACTTCGGTTTTCCTGCCCCCATCGATATCTAAATATCAAAAGTTATTTCTTCCTTCTCTCCCTTCTTGCAAGTTAATTCCCCATTTCTTAAATGGGGAAATGAGAACTACCTTGTCACAAGAACTAGATGACCAGGAGGTTGCAATATATATATATTCTCTTTTTACTTTGTAACCATCAGAAAGGGAGCAAAAATTGTGAGCAGAGATCTCATAAAACAGGAAGAGAACACAAGGTGAGGTGCTTCTTGGAAGATTAAGATTAAGATGCTAACACAAGGCGCAGGTGTTGGGCCCAGGTAGAGGGAGAGAAGAGGTTGGAGACCTATCTTATGGACTAAATCAGGGGTCAGCAACCTGCGGCTCTGGAGCCGCATGTGGCTCTTTCACCCCTCTGCTATGGCTCCCTGTCACTCAAAATATGCGTCACAACTGCCAATGTGCGACACCCACCGGATTATTTATTGAGCTTTTCAACCCCTGGTAGGCCAAACACGGATAAATCCAAGAAAAGAAAAGTTTCAGAAGAAAACAGAATGTTTAATTCAACTACATATGCTAGTTTTGTGGCCACTCAAGAAATAGTCAGGCACGGGAAAGGTTTTGTGGCTCCAGTGTTTTCTTTTCGGTGGGAAACGGGTCCAAATGGCTCTTTGAGTGTTTAAGGTTGCAGATCCCTGGACTAAATCATTCAGCTACAAGTTAGTACAAATTAGTTACAGTACAGATGAAAATATTTGATTCCTATTTACCTTTTAACTGTTAATTTTATGCTGGTCTTATCAAATATTTTCAGCATAAATGTTTCTTTTAAGTTCATCTGTTGATAGATGTGCATTGGGAAACTTCGATGACATGCAGTTTGGAATCTAGTCAAAACAATGAATTTGGAAAAAAGGGCAATAGATATTAATTTGATAGTATTATAGATTATTTATATGGATGATAGAATTTAATGTGAGTCCACTAATAGCTAGTATGCAAGCAAAGCACTGAAAGAACAAAAGTATTTTTCTAGCATTAAAAGAATTTGTGACATATGATATAGAGCATGAAACAGTAAAAAAAAAAAGATTTTGTTCAGTATTGCCTGTCTTAGGATCATTGAAAAGCTGTAAATAATTTAAACGACAAGCTTGTGAAGAATTTGAAGTACAAGACAATAAAATGATCAGATCAAAACGATAAGTTTCAAATAATATAGTTTAGCTGAAAAAGCAGCCTGAAGATTATTGGCACAGTTGCAGTGGCACAAATTAGATTCCAAGTTTTCATGGACAATTTGTACTTCTCAAATCTTTTTGTCTCAAATTAGTACATAAATGTTCATGTTCTTTCTTCAATAGTGAACCTCAGTTCCATTTATCTGAAGAATGAGCTTGCTTTTCATCTGTTTCTGTTATACCACAACTGCTTTCCAAAACCAGAGGTACAGTAATATATAAGATACTGCATTCTGAGGTTCCACATCACTTGTCCTTCAACCAGTACTTTCTCCATTCTGTCCATTTATACTTGTTATTATGCGGTTGGATATCTCTTTAGGAAACTTAAAACTGGCTGAGTTCATTTACTATAAAGGCCCAACTGTCTCATTCTCATTCATCATGTAAGAGAATTATCTTTCTGATACATATCAATTCCTTAGTGTATCTTTTCTTCTTTTGACGCTGTGCAGTAGATTGCTCCACCATTTCTGCCCATTCCTTCTTTTTCTATAATGCTAAACATTAAAGATTTTCTCTCTCCCTTCATTGTTAAATCAGAACCAGCTAGCCATTTCCTATCACACTTCGTCTTTTAATTGCCCATTTCAATTCTTTTTTCTTTTCTTCTGTTTTTCTCTTGATAAGATGAGTTGAATACTTCTTGTCTAAGTTTTCTGTAAGATTCCTACTCCCCTCTTAACGTAATACCAATAGCACTTAGACTTATATACTGCTTCATAGTGCTTTACAGCCTTCTCTAAGCAGTTTTACAGAGTCAGCATATTGCCCCCAACAATTTGGGTCCTCATTTTACCCACCTTGGAAGGATGGAAGGCTGAGTCAACCTTGAGGCTGGTGAGATTCGTTCTGCCAAATTGCAGGCAGCCAGCAGTCAGCAGAAGTAGCCTGCAGTACTGCATTTTAATCACTGCACCACCAGTCCTTTGTCTCTTTCCATCTTGGTACTGATTATCCAAAGCCATTATTTGACTACCTTTCTTCTTGAATTGTAAGTAAAACTGTCAAGTATGTGAATAGCAGGGCTATGTAAAATGATGCCACTTTACTTCTAGCTCTTGGAGCAATCTATTTGAAGTGATGACTTGATGCAGAAAAGCCAAGAATTTTGCATGAGTCTTTTCCACTGAAATAATTATGGCAGGCTGTGTCATGTGGGAATGTCTTCTGCACATGTGCATGGAGAAGCAGAAGACCATGAAATAATCATGAAACAGTTGATCCATTTGCTTGAGGCACCTCAGAAACAGGGTCTAAATGTGGGATGCTTGTTTGGTTTGTGGAATCCATCAAAGGGACACTTCACCAAAGCTTTGATTGAAACAAATAAGGCTTCACACAGGCCTAATAAACATGATTTATAAGCTAACGTACCTGGCAGCCATGATGTAAGAAGCACAAGGTTCTTACATCATGCAGCTGCAGCTAGACTTTTGGTGGCGCAATACTGGAAGAAGGAAGAATTGCCTACTATTGAAGAATGGACATTAAAAGTGGCAAATTTGGCAGAAATGGCAAAAATTTCAGCATATTTGAAAGATGATTCACAAGAAAGATATATATTGGAATGGAGAAGATGGATTGATTATATTCAAAACAAATATCTAACTAAAAAGTATCAAATAGTGTATGAATGAATAGAAAAGTTAAGAGTATGTATATTTAGTTAAGTAAAAGGCGAGTTAAAGTGTCGAGGGGGGGGATAGGAATCTGTAGTTAGTTAGCTTAGCTTAGCATATGATTGTTAATTGTTTTACCCTGTATTTTGTTCTGGGAAGTCCGGGGTAGGGGGGGAAGGAAGGGAGGGGGGAAGGAAGGGAGGGGGGAAGGAAGGGAGGGGGGGAGGGGAAATATTTGAATTTTTTTTCTTTTTTGTAAAACTTTTCAATAAAAAAAAATATAAATATAAAAAAAAGAAGCACAAGGTTTTTATTTTTATTTTTTAAATAGTAACTGGTTTATGTATAGCAGGGGTCTCCAACCCCTGGTCTGCAGAATGGTACTGGTCTGTGGTCCATTGGGAACTGGGTCATGCAAGTGACAGGCAAGCCTGTGATGCCCCATTTCTGCCAGCGGCGCGCACAAAACTATCCCCTCCCCCGCTACTGCCACAGCCAATCTGCAGAGCTGGAAAGGTTGGGGACTGCTGAGGTACAGAAAAGAGGATGTAGTGGTAAACAGTTCATGTGAAGGACTAGTGCAGACTGCTTATTACAATTATTAGGTTGGAGCAGTAAGTAACTTTTTATCTTCTATTTGGAAATATTCTATTTGGAAATTTCTTGCCTTCCATTGAGGACCTGTATACTGCACGAGTCAAAAAGAGGGCTGTGGAAAAAATCTACAGACCCCTCACATCCTGGACACAAATTGTTTCAACTTCTACCCTCGCTATAGAGCACTGCACACCGGAACAATGAGACAAGAGGACAGTTTTTCCCCAAATGCCATCACTCTGCTTAACAACTAATTCAATATAATATAATAAAATATATATGTATAAAATACAATGTATAATAAAAATTAACCCCATCCTCTACTGATTACAGGATTTTGCAGCTAAATCATAATGCTTCATGAAGCTGAAATGCAGTGGCACCCTAACAATGTTGATCCCTGAACAAAAGCAAATCAAGCAAGAGTGATTCCTGGCTCTTTTTAAATTTATTTTTTTATGTTAAAGGTTGCACTGGTCATCTTCAAATCATCCTTCCTTGATAAATAATTTCTATGTACAGTTCTTTCATGTTGATGATGCTATTTTTTCTATAACTCAAATTGGTTTCCATTGTAGGCTTTTGATATTAGCCAAGTGTTACCAAACTGAGGGCTTGGGGATAAATTATTCTAGAACAAAGCTGCTTCATCAAGATACATTGCCATGTGGAAATTAATGGTTTTTCTAGAGAACAAGTAAAAACTTTTAAATATTTAGTTAAGTACTTCTTGTACTTCCAGGTCATATCAAATTCAAGAGATCTGAAAGACCCCAGCACATATCACTTTCTGTGGCTATTAAAGTATTTAGTACTAAGACGCTAATCTTATTATTGTTGAGTATCCAGTTTTGTGCTTATTAATATTTTGAAATTCAGTCTAAATTCATCAGAACCTTATTCTGAGTCTTTCATTTCATGCTGAGTGCCCTTCTATAGTCAGAACTTAAATGCCTTTCTTTAGCAATCCAAATGAAAATCTGCCACTTGAAATATTGGGTGAGACATATTCTGAGATGAACCGCTGACCATTCACTTTAGTCCATTTCCTCTTGGAAAAAAAATCATACCCACCAATTTGTCTTCCTGCTGCTTCAAAAGTCCCCTGGAATTGATAAATCTATGCTGCAGTTAATCAGAGAATCCTTTGTTTGAATATACAGAATGACAGAGCTAAAATTTCACCATGTTGTCTCATGGACTTTTTTAATAGCTCTTCTGTGTTCCTAGCTGTCTTTATAGGATTACTTCTGCTACATATAGAGAAGCACTTATGTTATCCAGGTTTAATTCTTTATCTTCTACCTTAATGGAAGGGAGGATACATAACATTCTTTGTGTGGAAAACCTCTTATCTTTGCCAATATGACAAAAGATTCAGTAACACATGCCTTGCTTCATTACTTCCTTTGTTGTATGTGATGTGCAGGAGTCATATCTTTTTTGTTATTTATTGTGAGAGTTGGGCTAAAACCCAAATTATCACTTTTTACTTGCTGATATTTTGTTTGACATTTCTAGGAATGTAGTGAATTTTCACCGTCAGAAGGCTTTGGTGGGAATGTTGATTCCCCCACCGCTCCCCAACTTTGGTACAGAGGTTTTGGTGATAAATTAATAAAAGGCCAACGAGATGATGTAAATTATATATTTTTATACATTTTTCCAATTAGGATGATTGTTTTTTTTCAAGTTAGTTAGTCATGATTTAGAGTGGGCAATGATATGACTCATATAAATTTCCTACAGTGTTCTCTCAGATCCTCTGTTGTCTCACTTGGTCTTTTCATAACCACTCCAAACTCAATTGCAGAAAATATGACTTCAGCAACAGAGTGGTCAATGCCTGGAATGCACTACCTGACTCTGGTTTCATCCCAAAACCCCCAAAATTTTAACCTTAGACTGGCTACTGTTGACCTCATCCCATTCCAAAGAGGTCTGTAAGGGCCGTGCATAAGAGCACCAGCGTGCCTACCATCCCTGTCCTAATGTTCCTTTTAATTGTATTCATTTTATGTATTCAATTCATGCTTATATTATCTAATACGTACTCAACAAATGACTAAATAAAATATAAATAAATAAATAAATAACTACCTGGTCTGACAAGTAACAACAATTTCTTTCGCTGTCTTGCATGCATCGCTCCTATTTAAATCACTGTGCTGGTTTCCAGACTACTGGTCCTAACCATTTCATTGCTCCCACCTTCAAAGCTTTACCTGATATCTCTGTGTTCTTTTTTTTTTTTTTTTAGTAATTTTTATTAATATATTCTATACACCAATACACAAATAAAATATACAATCCTGCCACCATGGTATAATGTGATTACATTGTCCATGAATATAAAGTCATTCCTTTATACATACATATTTGCCATCATATATATACATCATCATATATCTATTCTATCCCACCTTTTCTGGACCCAATCGTACCATAATTTCCAACTGTTATAAAATTCTGAATCTTTTTTACCATTGATCAATCTAGTTAAACTATCTGATTATCTCTGTGTTCTTATTGACATAATCCTCCTAGTACATGTTTATCCTTCCAACTCCATCACTCTCTATTTTGAATGTCTTTCCATGAAAAAAAAAAAATTCTGCTTTTTATTCTTTTTTTGTACTCTATATTTGGAACTGCCTGGTTTCAGAGCAACTATATAAAACCAACAAATTTGCTTTCTGCAGATCCTCCATTTTGCTGTCTTTTTCCATTAAATCTTTGACATAGATGTCCTAATTTCCACACACAACAATAGCGCAGGCAATTACGAAGCTTGTATTTTATAAGCTGCTTCTGTTCCTGTCTCTGCATGCCTGAACATGCAAAAATACTTCACTTTTCTTCCAGGTGGAGCAACATACTTCTGCATAACACGTATATGGGGAGACATGAAACCTATTCTGAAACAGCTTATGAAAACATGGACAAAATACATTTGCTGCAATAATCAAAGAATGATGCTTCATGTGTGCACTCATGCATGTTGCAAAGCTCCTGTTTTGGAGGACTTGAATAGTCAATTCAACTCAAAGCTCTCAGCTACTATGTAGCTGTCATATTTAAATTAAAACTTAAACATTATGAATGCAGGCTTATTGCTCTTCAAATAACACTCCTCACTGCAGTTGGAAGGGTTTTTTTTTAATGAATCCAATACAAACATATCCGATATTGAAATATTCAAAAACACAGAAGTGAATTCTGCATTTCTGGATTGTATAAGATACTTAAGGACTACGACTTCTAATGCTCAATATCATGTGACTATCTTCTCAACATGGTATTCTAAATTTTATTTATTTAACTAATGAATCAATTTTCTATGGGATGGAAGTATGTGCGATCAATAGCTCCAATAGTGAAATTGATGGGACAGCCCACATGTCTTCACAGCACTATATTAGGCTGCCACTAAATTAGAGAATGGACTTCTTGGTCTTCTTTTTGCAATGAGGTTACAATTTTCAACATTATTTCAATAAATGTAAGAGCTATAAATACAGGGTTTTTAAAATTTATTCATCATATTTATATGATGTACAAAACATGAATATTTTCCTCATTAATGAAAAAGAAACACAATCCAACTGAAAAATATATTTGAGAAATTTGATGCAAAATATAATAAATTGTTGTGGATTCTAGTTATTTCAGTAACATTTACCTGCCAATCAGAACTGCATGCCAATCTCCTCATAAGGTGATTGAGTGAATCAAATAATATTTATAATGGGAAATTGCAAAATGAAATTGCATAACAAGGAGAAATTACATTAAAACATAAGAGAAGTTAAATTAGAAATATTGCCTAAATATTTCAGCAAAATAACATATTCAGGAACATTATGTGTTCTTTTTGTGACTTAGATTTTGCAAAGACCTGGTGGGAGAAGACATGACAAGAATACACTTTCAGAAAAACATGATGAACAGTGCAGGGGAAAAAAACCCACCTTAGGGCAAAAGATATTAAGAAGCTAATGCAAAAAAGATTTTGAGATATTTTGCATTTGTAGTCTAATATCTTAAATAAGAATATAAGAATCATTTCATTGTTAATCTAATTGGTGATATATATGAGAACCAAAGAGAGTTTACTGAAAGTACCACTGAAAGCCATAAACACATTGATGAGAGAAAAATTGAAGGGCTGATCACTGAACATTAGTTAAAAGAACTAATTAGTTCTTAGCTAAATGGCTAAGACCTTCAGTAACATAGAATGAGTTGAGCTTAATATTTTAATGCTTTTTAACATTTTGGGCAGGTTACATGAAAGATCCATTTTGCTCCATAAATCTCCCATAAAATAGCTCTCTTTAGGGGATTTTTCAAGATTTAAATACCTGTTTTGCCTCTTAAATATCCCAACATACATAAAATGACTTCAAGAATATTGCCTACTCTGGAGAGGTTTTAGGTGCAAATAAGATGCAGGGAGTTACATTTAGCCTGGTGTGTGTGTGTGTGTGTGTGTGTGTGTGTGTGTGTGTGTGTGTATGTGCGCGTGTTAGATTTGCATGGTTTCCATTGGTAAATAGAAAGAAAGGCATAGAGGAAGTTCAAAAGAGTACATACTCCTGATATATACTTAAGAAGATTCCCTTCATCTCTATTAATCATTTCTCATATTTTGTTGCTTGCAAGACTTTGTGTATTTCTTGTAAGATGTTATTAATTAATTCCAGTGCTAAGCAGAAGGGCAAAAGCGAAGGCAATAATTCTGGGATTTTCACCTGCAATAAAAATTCAGCATCTATTGCTGGTATTCAAGTGAAGTACGTAAAGGACATGAAAAATATATTAGAAATGCAAACATAGAGCCTGAGGCCTAAGAGATAGCAAGTTAATATAAAAAGGTAAGGTGGATTAGAAGGAGACAAAATAGATATTTGGCTGAAGGGAGGGGATATAAAGAGAGCTGTGAACAGGCAGGAAGACTGAACTGAGAAGAAGAAAGGAATTCCTGAACATTTGTATCAGACCAAGGAATGTGAAAGGAAAATAGTTGACGGGGAGGAAAGGATCAGATCATGTTTCTGTGGAATGAAAAGAAACATTAAAAAAGCAGGAGCAAAACAGTAAAGGAAAACATAGACCCTATCTCTACATTATAAGGATATAAAATTGGGGAGCATATATTGGGAGCCCCCAAAGTTGGATATAAGATGGTGGCTATATAAATGTGTATAATATTTAGATTAAATAAACATTTTAAACAACCAAACCAAACAAACAAACAAGCAAGCAAACAAGCGTCAAATTGTAGGAGATGTTCAGTTCCTATTTTTGCTTATGTTTTTTGAGGTACTGTATGTGTGTATGTGTGGGTATGTGGGTGGGTCCTAAACAATGGAAACAGTTTTAGAGTTATTCCATCCTCTACCCTCAATCCTACATTATTACGAGTTTTAGGTTTTTTGTTTAATTTCTCATCCATGAAGTATAGGTAGTCCATTTGAAGTTACAACGGCACTGAAAAAAGTGACTTATGACCATTTTTCACACTTATGAACATTGCAACATCCCCATGGTCATGTGATCAAAATTCAGCTTGGCAACTGGCTCATATTTATGTCCCAGGGTGATGGGATTGTCTTTTATGACTTTCTGACAAGCAAAGTCAATGGGGAAGCCAGATTCACTTAACAAACTTGTTATTAACAACTACAGTGATTCATTTAACAAATGTGGCAAGAAAGGTCATAAAATGGGGCAAAATTCACTTTAAAATACCTCACTTAGCAACAGAGATTTTGGGCTTAATTGTGGTCATAAATTGAGGATTACCTGGAATAGGGTGAGCTAATAGATGGATCTTAAGGTGGAGATTCAGGGATTGTCAAAGAGTGGCTTATGCTTCCAGCATATATTTGATAAAGGTTTACTACAAAGGTTTGTGAAACAGAATGTCACCTAAAATAAGCAAAGGCTCTGCTGAGTTTCACTCAATTCCTGGTGATTCATACCAGGTCTATAGGTTTTTTTTGGGGGGAGTGGGGGTAACAGTGCACAAGCAGCTTGCACTTATCTTCTAAATTCTGTCTTCAACTTTCCCATTTAGCCTGCACCCTTAGTCTAGTACTGTGTTTCCCTGAAAATAAGACTGGGTCTTATATTAATTTTTGGTCCAAATGACTCATTAGGGCTTATTTTCCAGTCAGGTCTTATTTTGGGGAAAATACTGTACTAAATGTGCCCATCTGGCTGACAATCTTAACCAGGACTTATTTTGGGGGGAGGGCTGAAAAATCATGTTAGAGCTTATTTTCCAATTGGGTCTTATTTTCAGGGAAACACAGTATTTCTTCATGGTTCCCCATCCAAGTACTAACCAAGTCCATGCTTGCTTAGCCTTTTTTCAGGCAAAATTGGCTAGACGCTGCTAAGGGCTAGAATATCCATTATCACTTTTCTTCCTGATGATTATAGCAAAAGAAAGTCCAACCCAATACATGCATAATAGACCAGATTTCATTTTCAATATGTGGAACAATCCCCCCCACCCCAGCAGGTTTTCTTAACTGGAAACAATAAATATCTAAAAATGATTACTTTTTAAAAAAAAATTGTGACTTTTTATGTTTAACCCATAATAAGATTAACTTTTTAAGGTACTTCTATGTTGTTTCAGTGAATCAAATGCAGTGATGGGTTGCAACTGGTTTAACAACTGGTTCTGTGAGTGCGGTTTGCACGTGCACACCTAACACACTTATATGCAGCATTCAAAACACAGCAATTTGAAGCTCAGCTGCATACCTTCTAAGACAGCCCCGGTAAGTAGAAGAGTGGAGGCACAGAAATCAGCTGTGCCGTACAAATCAGCTAAGCCAGAAAGAAGTAAATACAGGACAGGATAGGGCGGGTGCGGGTGCGGGTGGGTGGAGCCAGTTGATCATCGGAACTACCGGTTTGCCCAAACTGGTCCAAACCAGCAGCAGCCCACCAGGGATCAAATGTAAGCAGCATACAAAACATTCTTTGTTTTGTCTCTCTCTCTCTCTCTAATACACACACAAAATAAGCTCAAACATAATCTTCTTTTCCCAGTTGCAACGTGTCAATAGTAAACCAGCTTCAGAAATCCTTGGTTGGGTTGGGCTGAATTGAACTATGCATTTGATGGATTTACCCAGTCTGATTAAGGCAGAAAGTGATATAATTTGCTGTTAACATATTTGAAAGAGAAGGACTTGTACTTGAAATCTGGAGACTTACTAGCGGAAGCTGAAGGTATTAATCAACAGACTTTCTTAGGAAAGTTGGTGAAGTTTGTGGAATAGAGCCATCAAATGTATCTAGAAGATAGCGGTCAACAGATACGGTGTTCCAATTTGCAGGAAAATTTACTGAACAAGTGCAATGGAGATATCTTCAATGGAGATCTATATTCTTTGGGAGTGAGAAACAGATGTGTGGAAAGATTCAATTTATAATTTTAAAGAAAAGTAAAGATGATAAATTATCAAGAATCAGTTGATGGTATTTAATCCTGGATGAATTAAAGACAATGGTTGCAGTGAGTTTTTGAGAGACTAGAGGCTGCTTGTGGACTTATTATGAGTTAAATATAATAACATATTGTTTACAGAGGGCTTTGAAGTTTAGCTTTGATGTTGGGATTACTTTTTAACTGGGTTTTTTTAATAGTAGATAGATGGTAGGTCAAACTGGTTGATTTATATAGATCTCTATATCTATTAGCTTTTTCAGTGTTATGTAACAATTTTGTAAATATAGATATAGAAATACATAAATTGTGGACTGTTGCAAGGGAGTTGCTCAAATATATTTTGTATTTTAACTTTGGAAATAAATAAAAAATTAATGAAAAAAACCAAAATGATACAATTTGACTTAGGGAGATCAGCTACTAATCAGCACATGGTGGCCAGTATGGCTTATTCAATAAACAAGGGTTAAACCAGGATTAAATAATCACAGTTTAACACAATATATAAATCCAGGCAGCCCCTATAAGGAAAAACCTATTCCCAAATCACCCAAAGTTGTTGAGTTTATTTTATTCCAGCACTCTATTCAATGCTCATTTGAATGAGAGCAATGGAAGGGGCTAGCCTTAAATTCACTTGTCTTCTCAAACAATAATATCTTTCCCTTTTCAAATTCCATGAAAATGGCAGGCTGAAGCAATCACATTAAATGACAAAACAGCAATGAAATAAAATATAACAATAATGGGCTATTGATTCATAGATCTTAGTGACACTAATATACATCTTAACATTTTTAACTAGTGAGTAAACCAAGTATGTGTGGTACAAGACCACTGAATGTAGGAGGAGTGTGCACCTGTTGTAAGGTGAAAAATAGCACATGAATGAGTATACATATGGCTAGAATATTTTTTAAAAAATGTCTTTATACACAAGCGTACTTTATATGCCAACAATACTCCTTATCCAAGTTGTGTTAGAAATGGTTTTCATTTACTTACTTATTTAGGTTGCATAATCAAGATTATTTTGTTGATATTATTTTGTACAGAATTCTGAAAAACCTATCTAATATTATTCAACTATTGTCATTCTGTACTCAGGAACTTGCCTTGTGGGGAAAAGCTGCTCACTAATGAGAAATCTTACTAATGGAATATGTATGAATCAGCAGTTTTGAAAAAACCCGAGAGAGACCATTGGTAATGTTTCAGATTCTAGCAAACTTCAATTTTGATCACCTTTAACCAGGGCCATTAATGCATAACAAATAATAAGAGTTACTGTTAAATAATATATAAAGGACTAAGATGTATTACCATTTTTATAAACATGCAGACTTTTCCCTCCAAAAGATTTCTTAGAGCTAGGCTACACTTAACACTCTAAAGAAGTAGTTCTGAAAATGGCACCATTGTATTGAATTCTCCTCACATTCTCTGCAATAATAATTATAATATGCAAACTTCCAATATTCTCAACTATATTTCTCATTATCTTACATTATTAGCTATATTAGTTGAAGCTGCTGGCAGCTGTTGTTCAGCAACATTTGAAGGGTCATGAGTTTTCTATCTCTGGCTCAGGACTTCCAACAAAAAATATCATCATCTTTTACTTTGCTTTAGAATTTCAGGGAAATTCAGATAATGAAGACACAACACTACATGTGTGCATTTACTAGATATTTGCAAACGGAGAGAAGGTCAATTTATTGTAAAGCTCAGTTTATAGTAATTGATATAATAGAGAGATGTAAATGACTTTTACTATCCAAATTCCTCAGATGAAGGTTGAAGAGAAGGAGATAGTATCCATTAAGTGAATTCATAATAGGTATGACATAGATTGAAACTTTAGCCATTGTCTTGGATATGAAATGGGGCATACTAGATTAATCAGAAACAAAAGACAATAAACCAAATAAATTTATTGATGTTAATGAGGCAAGGGGATCAAGTATGTCCATGGACATTGGATACCTAAATAAAGGAGGATACCAAAGCAAGTTGGCTAGTAATGAGCCAGATTTTAATTTCTAAATAACTTTGGTTTAGGTTGGTTGTTCAAGAAACTGATTTCTACATCTTTTCTGAATGTACTACAATTAAGTCAAACACAAAGAAGCATACAGGCTGTAATGGAAGTATAGCAGTGGTGGGTTTCAACTGGTTCGCATCATGCACGCGCTTCGCTCGCATGCACGCCAAACTTGCATTCCGCCCAAGCACAGTGTATTACAGAACAGCTGAGACACAGCAATCCGCTCTGCTGTGCCTTTCAGCTGGGCTAGAAACAATCAAATATAATGTATGTATAACGCAGGGGTGGGCAATAGGGCGGTAGGGCCAACATAACTGTCAGAGAGATCCGGTTCGCTTTCAGCTCACCATCGTCGCTACCGGCTCAACCAAACCGTCCTGAACTGGTAGAAACCCACCACTGAAGCATAGACATTCAAATGTATAGTTTTGTCTCAAAGCATAAAGTCAGTGCAGTGTCAAAGTCTAAGTCCTTCACACATACACCCCACCCCCCGGACTCTATCTCCATAGCATTCTTCAACATGAATTCTCTGTAATGAATCAGCATATCTTTTTTGGAAGATTTCCCTACTTGTAGACATACAGCAGTTCTCCAGAGATTTCAGAAGGAAAAATGTGGCATTACCAGACATTCGTTTTCTAGTTTGCAAGAAACACATATGACATTCAAGTACTGATGTTAAAAACATTAGGGGAAGAAATATATATTGTTACTAAAAGTAGCTCAGTCCTCAGTCCTCTTGCCTGCTCTGATCAGACAGGAATGCATTTCAGCTGAAATTTGTTCATAAATAATGCACATTTAAACACACAAGTTATGTCCATTAATTTAATTTGCCTCTCTATTGTTGACTTCCTTTGATCTTCTCTTCTCTTCTCTTCTCTTCTCTTCTCTTCTCTTCTCTTCTCTTCTCTTCTCTTCTCTTCTCTTCTCTTCTCTTCTCTTCTCTTCTCTTCTCTTCTCTTCTCTCCTCTCCTCTCCTCTCCTCTCCTCTCCTCTCCTCTCCTCTCCTCTCCTCTTCCTCTTCCTCTTCCTCTTTCTCCCGCTTCCCTCCCCTCCCCTTCATTTCCCCTCCTGTACAGTTTGAACATAATTCAAAGTGTACATAAAGTAGTCACTCACTTTGAGATAATTAAGTTTAATTATTTGAAGGTGGTGATCGGATGGTTTACAGGTATTCTATGATTTTAAAATAAAATATCTCTAACCTATAAAAATATGTCATAGTTTATATGGATTGCCATCCAAAGATGTAATCCAAAATTCTAATGGATATCATCAAACCCCTAGAGAGCCAATTATAGCACACGGTTGCCACCCAATGGTGTAGTATTTAGTGACAGTTTCATGAAGATATCCAACCCTAATGTTTCTTGGAATATCCAAGTGAATAGCTTTTCTTAATAATTATATCTATTTTACGGGCCATGATTGAAATTTTTTAAAGAATTATATACATAATTTAAAAAGCAATAGAACTCAAACTCATATGGATAAACTCAAAAGCAGTCTTCTCTTCAATTACTGGCCAAGCCTAGTTCAGCAAAGCCACTGAATCTCTCAGACAAGTTGATAGAAAATTGGAACATGTATGTATGTGCATGTGCACCCACGCACACACATAAACACAGAGATACACCAACATACAAGCAGAAACAGACCAAAGTGACAAAAAGCAAGTAAATGATATGTCTACTGATACATGAAGAGTTCAAGACTGGACTTTACTGCTGTGGACCTGCATATGGGAAATGACAGCTGCATTTCCCAGCTGTCAGTGGGGATGGTTTAACCTAGAGTTCCATGAAAAAGTAGAGATCAGTAAATATAATTATTTTTTTAAAAAAATCACTGATTTTTTTTTTATTTGATTTATATGCCGCCCTTCTCCGGAGACTCAGGGCAGCTTACAATGAGTTAAGCAATAGCCTTCATACTTTTGTATATTTTATACAAAATCAGTTTATTGCCCCCACAATCTGGGTCCTCAATTTACCTACCTTAGAAAGGATGGAAGGCTGAGTCAACCTTGAGCCTGGTAAGATTTGAACTTGCAGTAACCTGGCCGCCAGGTTGACACCTCTGGTCTATACTGTGTATTTTTCCTGAATATGCATCATCATTTTTATGTTACAAACAATTCTCACCAGAATCAATTACTGATGTGTGTAAATTTATTCAGCAGAAAACATCATTTTTAAGGATGTTGATGTCAGCCTTCCCAGATAAACCAGACAGAAAGCAGGACTAGATGAACTAATTCTACTTTATTGTAAGGTTACATTAATAGAATCTTGCAAGTCTGAAAGTACAAACTTTCTGCTGCCACTTTTAATTGCTTGTTCCATTATGGTGGCCCTTCCTATGATTCTTTGTCTGACCATTAAGCCACTGGGGGCTCCTGCTTCTCTTGTGTGATTATTTCCTAGGCAGTATTTTTTCCTTCATTCCCCAAGGCCATCCACACATTCCATTTCAGTTAAACAAGTTCTCATATGTGCTGAATATGTAGTGATAAGGATAGGCAATGGTTGCTTTGTTTCAATTTGTTTCATCTCTGCTTCATTTCTCCTTCTACCACTATTTGACTTTACCTTTTCCTAAACACATTCATGTCATACTAGAAAGAGTCACTATCTGAGAAGAAATCTTGTTTTCTCAAAACCTTTTCTGGCTGAAGTAGCATGAACTTTCTTGGTTCACCTAGTGAGGTGCAATTGGTTTTTAAAGCCACCAAATCAGGAATTATTATACACTTTGAATCTTTATTTTAACTAAACCAGTGGATAGAATTGAATATTTGGTTTAATTAAGATTGAAAGTAAAGTTGCAAGAGTGGAGGATTGGAGCCGCGCAGTAGGGGAGTCAATGAAAACATACTGAAATTTGATTGTTAGACTGTAGTAGATCTGCCAGCAGTGAGAAAATAATGTCTGCAAAGCCATGAAAAAGAGAATAGGGAGCTAGATTGCACATGATTCTGGACAAGTCTAAAATAAATGGAACTGGGAAAGGGGACACCTAATGGGGAGAGCAGTATTCCCCTAGTCAATAGATTTTCTTTTTATTAGAATTCTAATGCAAAATGTGTTACATGTGGTCTGTAATTGAAAGATTTCAACATATCTGTGATAAAGCCAAGCAAAAGTTGCTAGGCAACCACATCCTGCCCTTAGGGTACCATCAGCCAATGAGAGCTTTTTCTTGGATACAGTTCTTGCATCACTTATTCCACAAACTGTACATATCTTGCAGAGAATGAAGCACATGGGGAACTCAATGCTTTGAATTTCCATCTCAATTTGGTGGTCAGCTTGCAAAATAGTTTAGCACCAACAATCAGTTCCCATATCCTCTTTTCATTGTCTGCCCAGATAACAACACAATGAAAGAAAGATGAGCAGTGCACACCTAAGAATTAACAAGCTATGGTGACACTATAAGGTGCATTAGGAATTAGGACATTTACTGTTGTATGGATATTTCAACCCTTGCATTACATTAAGGTAGTCTGAATGCAGATTCAGCTGGATGACTGCAGTTTATGCATTACAGACACAATCCCCCCCCCCAATGCAGATGTTTATCACAATTTATTGAGGAGGGAGCTGGATATTTTCTTCAGGGTTGATTAGAATGATGAAAGCATTGTATACATTTTAATTTAGCTATGCATGAGTTGCTGTGATATAAATGTGATGCAAGCCAGTGGTGGGATTCAAATAATTTAACAACCGGTTCTCTGCCCTAATGATTTCTTCCAACAACCAGTTCACCAAACTGCTCAGAAAGTTAACAACCGGTTCTCCCAAAGTAGTGCGAACTGGCTGATTCCCTCAAGCCTCTAAATGATGCAAGCCCACAAGAAGGGCACCTGAAAAAGTGAAATCCACATTTGCTTGTGTTAAGAGTGAAAGCATGCCCCAAATGTACAAACAATGTTGGTTTCTCTGCTTACATTTTGAAGCCCAATAATAAACCTGAGTGTAAGTTAGGGATTCTTTTGAAATATAGAACTCCTCAAAAAAAAAAAAAAAAAAGGAAAGGAAAGGAAAGGAAAGGAAAGGAAAGGAAAGGAAAGGAAAGGAAAGGAAAGGAAAGGAAAGGAAAGGAAAAAGGCCTTTATTTTTACTAGGGACAATACTGGGGTTATTACTTCAAAAATTTCTAATGGAAAACTGTTGGAGAAGCTTGAAAAAAAGGACATGTGTATATAGGGTGGGGTCAAGCTGAGTTTTATGAATTTTTGATTTGACTTTATAAAGGATTGATTTTTCTTCTGAGTAAAGGAGTGCTTCTCCTTTTCAATTAGTGCCACTTTTATAGCCCTTTCCTGCAAGCTTTGCTATATGAGCTGCACCTCATTAGTAAAATGTCAATTTTGCAAGGCCTTAGAATCAGTCCCCAGAATTTTCTGATGAAAATCATATCAGGGAAAATAACTGGGTCTGCAGAAAATAACTGGCCGCAGTAACTAAGTATCTGAGGAAATTGCAAAAATCAGATGTGAAGACACCTGTACCTCAGATTTATGAACAAAGCAGATCATTACTAAGACATCGTTGGCAAAATAATATTTTAGTTCAGGGCAAATCAGTCCAGGCCAGAACTAGATTAAGATTTCAGCTCCTAATTCTTTCTTCAGATATCTGGCCATCTATCTACAAATTATCATTCGTTTTGTATATTCGCTTTAATCATTAAATTCATTTCATATTATAGCCAAATATTAATATATATATATTTTAAAAATCCAAACCTTTCAGTATCCAGGAAGATTCCATGCATCCTTCTCTAATTAGTTAAATCAACAGCAATGTTGACTTCTAAATTAGGTTTAATGGGCTCTGCCCTGATAAATATAATTGTTCTGTATGTGATGAAATACCAGGAATGAAAGAGGTTAATTATGGAGCAATTCCTCCCTTTTACCAACTGCCTACTATCAGCTGATACGGATCTTTAAGAGATGACACTGAAAACCACTTCAGGATGTACAGCAGCATCCAGGCATTTGTTTTAAGCAGATAATAGAAATTGCCTGTTGGTTTGTTTCAGGGAAGATGATTCTGCTGTGAGAAAGATTTCTTTCCCATGGAGCTATCTAAACATCACTGCTAGGGCCTCTGCATCTCTACAGGAAGAAGGTCTCCTTTCCCTCCTTAGCTCCTTCTCATACTGTTAAATTGTCTCAGGAGATTCATCAGATAGACACACTGGATTTGCTTACAACAACTTGAAATAATTTCAAGGGTTTTAAGCCACAGGGGGAGTCCAATTCCAAGCACAGAAAACTCAATGGTAAGGTTGGTTCCCTATGGACAGAGTATCAGATGAAAAGGTCGTCCTCATCGGGGGTTCCATAAGCTCCCCAGGATAGGGTTGCTGGCATTCATAAATATATTATTATCATAATTTGGCCTCATCACTTTTGACTATTTGAATCTTAGCCAGTGCAACAATGTTTTAGTTAAAACTATGACATCCAAAGGTCACCCAACACTTGAATATATGACCGAGTATAGATGCAAATTAAGATACTTTAAGAATGATGCCAACAAATGGGAGCAATTATTTGATGTAGCTAATTCTGAAATAACTTGCATGCCTCCCAAACAAGCATTGATGTGGGAAGCAAAGTATGAGTTGTGCTTTCCTAATATCAATTTAGAATCCATCACTATAACCTCCAAGGGAGCTGAAATATATTGACTTACCCAAAGGACCACTGCAGACTCATATTTGATTGCTCATAAAATAATCTTCACAGAGTGTCTGAGTGGATTAGAAAGATAAATTCAGGAATAGGGAATTTTTTGACTTCTTTGATGAGAGGAATGATACAGCAATTATGTATATTTCATTGGCTTCTGCTTCTAAATATGCCTTCAGTACTGAAATTGCAAGCAATCTGGCATTCCATTTGCAGACCAGATGGATATCCCATCAGGAACATTTTTTTTGGAAGCATATATGCCCATGAACTTATTTTCACTGTAATTGGTTTTGGCCAATATTTCTTCCTATCAATAATGCTTCCCCAACCACTAGTATTGTTTTATATTATAAGGGCAGGTCAAAATTTCAGCAATATGATCTTGTTATATTTATATAACATTTAGATAGATATATAGATAGATAGATAGATAGATAGATAGATAGATAGATAGATAGATAGAAAGAAAGAATAGACATAGACATAGACATAGACATAGACATAGACATAGACATAGACATAGACATAGACATAGACATAGACATAGACATAGACATAGACAGACAGACAGATAGATAGATATAGAGAGATATATTATTCTAACTTCCTTTCTACTGGCCTATGAAATTCTTGATCCCATGCAGGAATTTGTCACTGTATAAGGGTTATAGTTTTTGAAACAGCTTTGAAATTTTCCTTTAGGCTGAATGTAGATCATATTTGAGATTTTGCTTTGGACAGAATCAAAATGCAACTCTCTACTTACCAATACCTGCTAACATTCCTTAAAGGCCAGAATCTAGGACAGATCTTTAGCTCATTAAGTCATTTAATAACACTATCCTGTGTAGAATCAAAATCAATTCACATCATATATTCTATGAAAGGATCAGATTATTCCTCTTCTGCTGAGGGACAATCTCAGGTAGCAATAGTAATAACAGTAACATGGAGGCCTGAGTTCACACCATGTAATCAATAATCTAGATAATTTTGCCATGATTGGAAGAACCAATACAACATATTACATGGGTGTTAATTTGTTTATTTGATATATGAAGACCAAACATGTTTTATCATATCTGAAGTTGATCCTAAAGACAAAAGTTGAAAGATCCAAGACACACAGAAATACAAGCCTGAAATCTGTTTTCAGATCTTATTTAGCACTAAAGCACTCTTCATTTCCTCACAATAGTTTGAATATTAAGAAATCAGCCAGTACATTGTTGCATGAAAGACATTCAGATTAGTAAGGGATTTCAATGAAGGTACAAAATGCTACCCTTTTACTGAGATTATTTTTCGAACAACTCTTTTCTACAAAGCAAGATTCTCTTTCAGTCTATTTAGGCCACCAGAGGCACAGATTTGTAGCAATTGTATGCTATTGTCTGATCTGAAAAATCAGATGCCACTCAGGCTGTGCCAGAAATCCCTGCCCTATTTTCACAGGAACATTCACTCCTAATGAAATTGTAAATATATGATTGTATATTTAGAGACTCATATAGGCAAATTATAACACTTTTTGGAGTATCAGTAATGGAATAACTTTAAAACTATCCCATCTTCTTAGCAGCTTGGCTACAAAATGTTAATTATGTCTGAAAAAAAGATGGTCATAATGTCAAATGGGCTCTTAATATGAATATGGACAAGAAAAATGATTACACAATCTGTTCCAAGCTGAGAGGTTATAGACTTTGACTTCTTCTGATCTGTTCAGCCACATTGGTCTATGGAATAGCACATTTTCTATGGTTCATGAAGACTAAACAATCAAAGAAGAGTTTGTGGTGCTTCACAGTTCAAATGCTGTTGAATTAGTTTTCATCTATCTAAATGATTTCAATATTTTCCACTTAGATTCGCTATTTTCTTCCACCCAGTAATCCGACCCCCTTCTATGTTTGGTTCCCTGATCTCTTACCTACATTCATGCATTTGCATTTTCATATCCTTCATAATGCCAAAATTCCTTCTCTAATTACTCTGTTATGTTTTCTACATTTGTAATGACCACAAACAGCTCTCTAGACACACAATTTTGTCTTAATTCCTTTAAAAATTATCAGGTTACAAGGATCACAGTTTTTTATCTGTTTTTTTTTTATCACCATCACTGTGTGGTTACCACTTTTAGTATCTAAATAATTAAACTACTCTCTTGATAATTTTTTAGATAACAGAATGCTTCAAAATTATATTTATTATTATTCCTTCCTTCAGGGAGTTGACAACTTTCTGTCTGAGACTAACACAATGAAAACAGATTTACCACATGGTGGTGTTGCAGGACACAATACTCCAGTATTCATTGCAATTACTAATGTAACACAGGCCAGTTTTGAAGAGGACATGGATTTCATTAGTATTAAGTGTTGCTAGGTTCTCTTACATGGTTTTGAGCTTGTTGTCTCAAAATCAATCAATTTATGCCAATAAGAGGCTGATTTTCCAATTATTTTAACACAGAATGCTCAACTATCATTATCATTGAGATCAACTTACGTTATTTTTTTTTAAAAAAAACACCCTACTTAAAAATATATCATATATTTCTTTTCCCTTGCTTTTCAACTTTTTAGCTTTTACTATTTTTCCTCTCATTATTTTCTTTAGACCCATCCATAATTATCCACTTCTATTTATGTCAATTCCTCTTAAACTGTTTTCTTCTGGTAGTTATTTTTGTGCAATAAGATTCTTTACCTTCCATGATCTTATCTTACTTCCTCTGATTATTTCTTTATTATACTGATTTCATTTTTTTTCTTGATTCACTTTCCCCACTTCATTTTTTACTGTAATAGTATCTTTAGAGATATTTATGGATTGCACATGATCCTTTTTTTGCACTTTTAGATGACTACAATTTATTTTGCACATGTCTTCTTATTTTATTCTTGAAAAGAAATCAAGGCTTGAATGATAGCATAGACAGTATAGGAACAGGAACCATTTCTTCTATAGTTCTAAGTTCTATAGTGCTCATAGAGAACCAATAGACAATCATAATTTGCCACTCCCAAGAAGTTAGAACTGGTAGCCAATGGGTGCTCATCTATTGGCTATTGGCTATTAAAATTAACATAGCTTCACATCAAAAGACCAAATCAAAAAATTCTCTTTCTCTTTATAAAGTATAAAAGCATTACATTACTGGCATTATCATATCATGAAGTTAGCACACTCTTTCTGCTGTGAAAGATATATTTTTTCTTCTTTACCACTTCTGACATGGAGATATGCCATTTGTAAGAAAGATGCAATGGTGCCAGAAGAGCCAGGATTTGATGCTGTATCCATATACAACAATGGCATCAGCTGATAAGCAGAGAGCTCCGTCTGTTTCCAAGTGGATTAGAAGCAACATCTGGTAATGTAACAGAACATACAACGACTGAAATCTTTAAATATCAGTTGATTCAAAAATAATATTGCCTCATGATTGGTAAAGCAGATGGCATTTAAAAGCCTGAAAGACGTGTAGTTTAACTTTCTGATTTGAAAAAAAGTGAGGGTGGTTTTTTTTTTCTTTGCAGGCATGCCACAATGAATTTAATAAAATTCCAGATGGCTCAAGAAAATGAGTCTGTCACTGCTATACAATAAGGGCCTTGCTCACTATCACCTGCCAAATGATTTGAGATAATGTTTCTTCTTGAACCTCATTCCAGATCTGGGATTAATTGCATTTGAAATCAATCCCAAATCCCATCATTAGTTCCTTTTTTTTTTCTAGCTATTGAAAAAAATGTATTTAGAAACTCCAGCATATAAATAAATTAAGTAAAATAGACATGAGTTTGAATATAAAGGTAAAGGTTCCCCTTGCACATATGTGCTAGTCGTTCCCGACTCTAGGGGACAGTGCTCATCTCTGAAACAAAGCTGAAGAACCAGTGCTGTCTGAAGACGTCTCCATGGTCATGTGGCCGGCATGACTAAATGCCACAGGCGCACGGAACGCTGTTACCTTCCCACCAAAGGTGGTCCCCATTTTTCTACTTGCATTTTTTATGTGCTTTTGAACTGCTAGATTGGCAGAAGCTGGGACAAGTAACGGGACCTCACCCATTATGTGGCACTAGGAATTCGAACTGCTGAACTGCTGACCTTTCGATCGACAAGCTCAGCGTCTTAGCCACTGAGCCACCCCATTCCTTATTTTGAATATATGGTTATGCTATAAAGAAATGGTTCAAAAATTAGAATCTAGCAGCAGAATTTGATGCAAATCTATAATGCTCTATGTTATGGATACATGAGTGCGGTCTTTATATGCCAGGTAGGGATGGAGGGGACGCAGTCAGCTTTTCACAGTGGAAAATGAATTGTTTTGTTTTTGTTTTAATTGAGAAACATTTTTCATTGCCCAAAACAATGAAAGGGATTTTAGAAACAAAATCTTCCCACCAACTTGCAGGCCCCCAGCCTTGTCAACTGTTCCCTTTTAAGAGAGCATAAGGAATGAATACTTTCCTATCCTTTTCATTTTTTTTTATCCAGATAAGCTTCATAGCTCACCAAGAGAGAGAGAAAGAGAGAGAGCAATGATCCTTGAGAATTAAAATGGTTTCAAGGACCACTATTATGTGTAATAGCCTTTCTGAAGGCTTCAGATTCCCAGACATCATAAGCTTGATGTACTGTGGGGAACATCACAATGAAGAAGATGGAAGGAGAGGAGGGATGTTTTTCTATCATTCCTCTTTTACTATCACTGTAACCTTCCCAGTTCTCTATTTGCAGATAAATAAAAAGGGGAGATGGTGTGAGGAATAGGAAAGATGGGGAAGGGGAGACGGGGTTTTCCAGGTATTGATCTACTTTAGAGAAGAATGTAGGAGGGCTGCATGCCTTTGTAAGAACCCCAGATGTTTCTTTTTAACAGGTAAACTATTGGACTGAAATTCCAGAAATATTGATTCTGTATATTTTATTATAGTGATTATAATAGTGACTCTTAAAGGCATTATAAGTTGAAATAGCAAGCAAGGAACTCCTGCATTGTCCCTGCTCCATTTTCCCAGTAAGTAGATTGGTAACCCTAGGCCCGTGATGGTGAACTATGGCACACCTGCCCGAAGTGGCACAAGGCACCATGTCACCTAGCATGTACAGCGTTGCCCGTTCCTCTTCCAGGTTTCTGGTGCACATGCATGCATGATGATCAGCTGGCCTTTTTGCATGTGGCAGTGCTGGAAACTAGAAGAGCTGGTCTTCCATTTTCTGGCGGGAGCATGTGTACTGGCCAGCTGATCGTTGTGTGCGCAAGCGTGCCAGAAACCCAGAAGAGTAGTTGGCTGAAACTGGAAGTTCAGTACTTGAAACCAGAAGTTCATTTTTGTCTGCACTCATGCACCCTGTGCAGCTCCTCTTCTGGGTTGCAGCCCAGACACGTGCGCACATTTTCTATTTGGCACTCAGCGTTGAAAAGGTTCACCACCATTGTTATAGACCTGTGATGGCGAACCTATGGCATGCGTGTCACAGATGGCATGCAGAGCCATATCTATGGGTACACGAGTGTTGCCTGAGCTCAGCTCCAGGGCGCATGCACACGCCAGTCAGCTGATTTTTGGGCCTTCTGGGCCCACTGAAAGTCAGGAAATGGGCCATTTCTGGCCTCTAGAGGGTTTCTGGGGGAGGGGGGAAGGCTGTTTTTGCCCTCCCCCGACTCCAAGAAAGCCCCTGGAGCCTGGGGAGGGTGAAAAATGGGCCTACCCAGCCCACCGTGCCATCGCGTGCCAAAAGTGGGTGGGGGCGTGGGGAGGGGGGTTCGCGCATGCATGTGAGGGGGCGGGACACATTGAATTATGGGTGAGGGCACACACGCGCATGACACCACCCCCTCCCATGCTCCCCCCACTTTTGGCACATGACGGCAAAAAGGTTCGCCATCACTGCCCTAGGCTGTTTCAGCTACATTTATTTGTTTACTTAGTTACTTACACTATTTGCCTAGTTAAAAACACTGCCTTCTTTCCAACCATGAGGACAAAAACCTCAAAAATGCAAGTTTTCTACCAGGGCATATAACTTTCTGCTTTCTGCTTTATTTGCTTTTTTGGGGGGCGCTAAGCATCTTTCCCTAGATATTCTCAATATGCTTGGTTCTATTTACACAAATCCTGTATGCTCTGCAAAAATATAAATCCCTGTAAATCAACTGGTGAGTTCCAACTAACGTTAAGCCCTTTCCTTCAAAATTTCACAGCCTCTTTATCACCAGTTTTTTCCCCCTCAGTCATCTTTCTCTTTGGTTATTGCCCCCCCTCCCCCCGCTACACTAGAATTCTCACTATAAGTGTATATACTTGCAAACTGATAAAATTTAAGACAAAAATGATTTTATTTAAGGATGGGAAAGGCAAACTGTTTTGGGAACAAGTTATTTTGATGAAATAACTTGTTCATTTTGGTGAACACTTCAGTATTCCATTTTAACTCAGACCATGCCAATCTGGCTATTTCAAGTGCAGTTCATTGTAAATAAATCTTCTGCAACTGGAAGTAATTCATGGTGTTTCAGTTGTAATCAGGGTCAATATGTTTTGGACTATCCAGAGGCAAATCACAAGTGTTAAAATATTATCTTTTTGTCATATTTCAAAAGTTTGTTATATAAGTCATTCCAAAACAATTTCTTTGCACCTCATGAACACGTAGTTTTGTCAAGAAGTAAAAGAGAGTAGGCTTTGCCAGCCTTTTCCTATATGAACTCCCTTAATGTTCCTTATTGGATCTCCATTGGAGCTGTGGGCAGGTCAATTGTCTTGAAATCAGAATATAATAAAATTTAGGCTATCCTGGATTATAATGAATCATTAGTAATGAAAGTTTTGCAATCATTTAGTAGGAAATGTTCAGAACAATTATTCTAATTTTAAAGAAGATGAAATTATAGAAAAGGGAAATTTTATAGAGGAAAACTCTGTATCACTACTATAAAATCATAGAATATGTCATTATTAACTATTAACTGTTAAACTACTGAAGTTCGCAGATGACACAACATTGATCGGTTTCATTCGAGACAATGATGAATCCGCATAAAGACGGAGGTTGAACAACTAGTCTCGTGGTGCAACCAGAACAATCTGGAACTGAACACACTCAAAACCATAGAAATGTTGGTAGACTTTAGAATAAACCCTTTCATTCTTCCACCTCTCACAATACTAGACAACACGGTATCAACAGTAGAGATCTTCAAATTTCTAGGTTCTACCATATCGCAAGATCTAAAATGGACAGCTAACATCAAAAACATAATCAAAAAAGCGCAACTAAGAATGTTCTTTCTGCGCCAATTCAGAAAGCTCAAACTGCCCAAGGAGCTGCTGATACAGTTCTATAGTCTGAGTCTGCAGATGACAGACTCAATTATTAAGTCTGTCATCTGCACATCTATAACTGTCTAGTTTGGTTCTGCAACCCAATAAGACAGACACAGACTTCGTAGGATAATTAAAACTGCAGAAAAAACAATTGCTACCAACCTGCCTTCCACTGAGGACCTGTATACTGCACAAGTCAAAAAGAGGGCTGTGAAAATATTTACAGACCCTTCATATTTTGCACATAAACTGTTTCAACTCTTATTTATTATTATTATTATTTTATTATTCATATTTCTATGCCGCCCACTCTCCGAGGACTCTGGGTGGCTTACACCAAAGACAGTATACTAAATAGCATATTGTCCCCAACAATCTGGGTCCTCATTTTACCCACCTCGGAAGGATGGAAGGCTGAGTCAATCTTGAGCCGGTGAGATTTGATCCGCTGATCTGCTGAACTAGGAGTCAGCTGAAGTAGCTGCAGTACTGCACTCTAACCACTGTGCCACTTCGGCTCTTCCAACTCTTACCCTCAAAACGACACTATAGAGCACTGCACACCAGAACTAGACACAAGAACAGTTTTTTCCCGAACGCCATCACTCTGCTAAACAAATAATTCCCGCAACACTGTCAAACTAGTTATTAAGTCTGCACTACTATTAATCTTCTCATTGTTCCCACCACCCATCTCCTTCCACTTATGACTGTAACATTGTTGCTTGATCCTTATAATTTATATTGATATTGTTTCCTGATTGCTTATTTGTACCCTATGATATCATTAGGTGTTGTACCTTATGATTCTTGATGAATGTCTCTTTTCTTTTATGTACACTGAGAGCATGTACACCAAGACAAATTCCTTGTGTGTCCAATCACACTTGGCCAATAAAAAATTCTATTCTATTCTATTCATTATTAACTAAGAGGAGAAGATTTACCTCATATGTCTTTGCTCTGAATGTTTAGTACTACTGCCTTGTATTACTACTGGTTATACTATCACATATATTCAGTGAATGACATGTATCTAGCAGGCAGGTCATGCTCGGAAAGCCAGAGCTCAAGTTCATTTTTCATCTCTGCCTGTCATTCAATGTACAGCTACAGGCAATTCCCCCCACAGAACTTCATCGCTAAATCTTCCATATATAAACTAGGTGAGGATTACCTCGTTTTAAAGCGCATGTAAATTCATATCCTGCTAGATGTCAGAAAACAAGTATTGCTTAGTCTACTGCCAAGTCTCCAAACTCAGGAGGCAAGTTCAGTTGATGTCACAAAGAGCATGAAGATTCTTTGATGATGTCACAAGATAAAACTTGTGACTTCACAGAGTGTTGAAAGAGATCAGCTGTGAATGCCTAGAAAATATGGCTGAAAAAGATTAAAGACGTAGCTGTGATCACCCCTGTTTTTAGAAGATACAGAAAATATCTTTCCTTTCAGTGTTTAGTAAAATTGTTCTAGCCTTTTTTTCAGTTCCTTATGCTAATGTGTCTAACGACTTAGTAACAACATGGCCAGGGCACGTAACTATTCTGTGAATTGCTGAATTGTGTAATTGTGAAAGCTGAACGGTCAAGTAATATATGCAATAGTTATCACAGGCAGGCAGATAGCATCATTTACTCCGGGGCACTTGCATACTGAGAAGCTGCTCTCAAGTGTTCAGAAATTCATGATTAGCTAATGGCTTGGAAATTTATTTTTCTGCAAATTATCCTCATTTCTGAATCCTGGCAAACTAGGTAGAACAATCCCCCAGCAATTTTATCTGAAGAATGGTGCTGAGGGTGAATTCATATGAACACTTGTCCATGATGAGCAGTTACCATGGCCATTTGTAACTTTGCACACACACAGTACTTTTTATTTTAACTTGTCACACCAGAATGGATTGGAAATAGGTTTATAGAGCTTTCATACAATGGTATGGTACCTACCCATAACATGAAAATAGTGGATTGTGAATTTTGCGAAAGAGTAAGAGTAGTCCATATAGGATACTATTACTTCTCTGGAGCCTGTTTCACTGTGGAGAGCATAAAAACAGAAGGTGCTCAATCAAATCTCTATGCTTTATCCTACTAAAGAAATTTAAACGGTACTAAATAAGCATTACACCTTCTGTTCTGATTGTAAAATGTCATGTGTTGGTTTGACACTAATCTTGATTGTTTCCTTTGAGAAAAAGTTAAAATACCTAGTGTCTTTTCAGAGAAGTCCAGTTGTGACTTTTGGGATAAATAAGATAGATTCACCACAGTAGTCAGAATCTAAAAAAACAAAACAAAAAACAAAACAAAACTCCTTTAGATGAGTGCTTCAGCTTGCAAGCTCCATGATTAAATCATTATTGATCTCACAAGATGTTGTGAGTATTTAAGAATATCTTCAATATCCTTTGTTTATACAAGAGATGAAAGCAAATTATTCCATTGTACTCCTTTCTTGCCTGTCCTTCATGACATAGACATACAGCTAAGGTGAAGTCCTGATCTTTTCTGTTCGGGCACATTTAGCAATGCATGGACACATGCACAGAAATCCCCTAAGAATTACAAAAGTAGCCACACAAGAAGGCGATTTTTTCCTCTAGAAATCTTGCTTGCCATGTAGCATTTTAACTCTGTGTTGGAATGATGCAGAGCCAGCATCGCCATTACACAGAGTGAAATTGCATCAGATAGCGGATACTGGGTGATGGGAAATACCAAGTAATTTACCAGACAACAAAATATATAACAAACAACCTTCCCCTTCAGCTATAATGAAAGAAGTAATGTTCAACTGCCAGTTTGGTTGCCTTATATCTTTAGAATGAGTGAAGGCACCAACTTGTATTTCATCTTAAGTAGCAAAATGTGATGAGCCAGCCTGGATTTCTTAATAACATAGACAAGTAAAACACCTTTCCATTTATGTCTTCCCAAATATAATATGAATAATGAGAGGAAGGTTGACATTTCAGTGTTGTAATGCTGCATTTTCAATTCAGAGCTATAATATCTCTATCTTTGAAGCACTTTATAAACCTAAGCAGATAAGTAAATATTAGGGTTTATATATTAATTATTGGATTCTCAACAGCTCAGATAAAAAAAAGGAAAGATGGCAGTGTAACAAAACTAAACTGAAAACTAATAGCTAATTGTATATTATAATTTGCATTACATTCACAATTAATTGGCAACTATATGTATATAGTAGGTCTGTAGTTCTTAGTTTCTTCCAGGATTTTATTTAGCATTTAGCAAGATTAAGTTGTTCGACTTCCAGTAGCTGTTTAGTAACAGTGTTCCACAATGTGTGCTGTTATTCTGCATAATTGGCACATGTAGCTTAAGTTTCATTTAGAAGTCCTCAGATATTAAAGATTATATACCTTATCTCTAGATGCAACCAATTTCTTCGTCAAACATTGCCATCGTATTATGCCAAAAGGAAGATGTTCTTTGATTCTCTCAAAGGAAGTGTGTGTGTGTGTGTGTGTGTGTGTGTGTGTAGCGGGGGGAGGGAGAGAGAGAGAGAAACTCCTATGTATTATTTGGTTGGTATATACCAATCATCCATTCTCTCATGAACTATTTTCTCACACAAAAACATATAAGCTCACAAATACCTTGCCTTCCTTCTTATGGATATAGGTGGGGCAATCAGATGGACTAGAAAAGAAAGAATAAACAGAAAAAGGAAAGAAAAGAAAAGAAAAGAAAAGAAAAGAAAAGAAAAGAAAAGAAAAGAAAAGAAAAGAAAAGAAAAGAAAAGAGCTGCACTTCAAATGTGTATAATATTTGCCCAATTCTTATGCAATTATTTGGATGGCAAACACTTCCCTTCCTATTGGTGAATACTTTTGATAATTACTTTTTTTGGGAGGGGATGGGAAAGTTCCTTTTTCTGGTAGATAAATAAATCATAAGGGTGAGCTTATGAAACATATCAGCTTTAAAGGATTGTAGACTTATGATACATATTCTGAAACATATTTTACACATCATATCTGAACTCCTAGTGCTAAGTATTAGCAAATCCCATTAGCATTATATAAATGACAATGGAAAAGAAAGACTATTTTCTACCTCAGTCTAAAAGAGAGCTATATTTTATTTTATTTATTTATTTATTTATGTTACGATATTTTCAGGATCAGACTCAATAAATAAGTTGAGAATTAGAAGCTCAAATAAAGCACTGTTTATTTACATAAGGCATTCTATATTCACTGAATAATTGCAGATAGAAGCACAGAAGGAATACATACAGCTCCTTATATATACAGTGGGTGGAGCTAGATATGGGAGTGGTGAAATATGAATACATTAAGTAGTGAAGAATAAGTTAACCCCTGATACCCTGGTCATGTACTATTTACATAATGAAGAATAAGGCATTTACTTGTGACAAATCCCCCTCTAAATGCCGATTCGATATATTACAACAATTACATTCAGATTCAGAACAATATAAAACTTGTAACTTAGAAGTTAAGTATTTATGCTGCTTAGAAGGCAAAGGCTTTGTTAATATGTCAGCTATTTGCTCTGATGTTTCACAATGAACTGCTTTAATAAATCCATCCTGAGATAACTGTCTCACATGTTTGAATTTTATATCTATATGTCTGGACCTTTGTCCAATAGCATCAGATCTAGATATTTCAATAGCGGCCTTGTTATCTTCATGCATGATAAATGGTAAATTGGGTTTCATCCAAGTGTCTGATAGTAAGTCATTAAACCATATGAGGTTATTTGAGGCCTTAGATAGACAAACATATTCTGCCTCAGTCGTTGAGGTGGCTACTAAATCTTGTTTACCAGTATACCAGTAAACTGGACAATCGTTAAGGAAAAATATATAACCAGATGTGCTTTTTCTACATGTGGTATCGCCAGCCCAATCCGCATCGGCGTAACATGTGAGGATGGGCTCCTTGACATTATTAGGTTCCAATAACAAACAGAAGTCTAAACTATTCTTTAAATATCTTAATATTCTTTTGACAGCTTCCCAATGATATAGTAACGGTTTGCTTACGTGTCTGGACAGTAAGTTGAGAGGCAAAGCAATATCAGGCCTAGTCCAATTGGAAATATATAGAAGGGAACCTATGACTGATCTGTAAAGTGTATTATCTTTAAATTCAGGGGATGATTCGTCTGTGTTCTTCAAAAAATCAGTTTGCATGGGAGTGTCACAGGGCTTAGCATTATTTAAATTACATTTATTCAGAAGTTCTATGATTTTGTCTCTTTGAGAAAGTTTGAATCCCCTTTTTGTTTTACTAATTTGAACTCCAAGATACTTATTTACCTTACCTAATGATTTCAAAGAGAAATGTTCATTTAGTTTTGTTACAAATGTCTCTCTCCTCCCTTTATGTTTACCTATATACAAAATATCATCCACATAAATCAATACAAATTCTAGAGAATCACCCTCTTTTTTGACAAAGAAACAGTTATCAGCAGTAGTAGCATTGAAATTCATAGTTTTGAGTACTTTTACTAAACATTCATACCATCGTTTACCAGATTGTTTCAACCCGTATAAACTTTTGTTTAGCAACCAAGTTTCATTTTTGTTTGTGTATTGACTATGAGGTGCTCTTACATATATTTCTTTATCTAATTTTGCGTGTAGATATGCAGTCTGTATGTCGTATTGGAATACATCAAGGTTGAGTGCTGATGCTATAACCAGAGCTGTCTTAACACTCTCTGTTCTTACTGTGGGAGAGTATGTGTCTGTATAATCCTCGGGATATTTCTGTGCATAACCTTGTGCAACTAGTCTAGCTTTGTATAAGGTGTTGCCTCCTTCTAAGTTTTTAATTTTATATATCCACCTAGTGCCAATAATAGTCTTGTCCTTTGGTGCAGGTGTAGGTGTGAATACATTTAGCTCTCGTAAACTATTCATCTCTTTAGTCATGGCTGATTCCCACTTTTTCTTCTCTTCAGGGGGAAGCTTTAACACTTCCTCATATGTGTTAGGTGTTGATGTTTCTCCATCCATATACATTACATAATCTTTGTATTTGTTTGGCACTTGATTTCTGTTACTTCTGATTGTTCTTTCTGGTTTACTATCATTGTCATGTAAATACCTTGCTTCCTTTTTAGTTAATGAATCTGTCTTTATTTTGTGTTGACTGTTTGTCCATGTTTTGATTTTATTTTTATGTGTGTTGTGATTGTTTTCTTCTCTAGTCTTTTTTTCTTGAGGTTTAGTGTCTGGATTGTTGTTTGGAAATATTTCATTAAGATGTATTTTAGACCAGTTGGCTTGTTCATGGAACACAGCTGTTCTGGAAACTATAAATTTGTTATTATTATCAATAAATCTGTATCCTTTTGTACCTGTTTCGTATCCCATGAACCTAAGTCTTCTGGATACGTTCTCACCTTTGCGTCTCAATTGTTTAGGTATGTGTACGTCTGCAGTGACTCCAAATATGTGCATGTGTGCTATTTTTGGTTTCCTATTATACATTACTTCATATGGTGTCTTATTTACAATGCTGGACCAAGTTCTATTTTGTGTGTATTTGGAATATTGTAAGGCTTCTGACCAGAATTGTTTGCCTAAGCCAGCATCTTCTAATGTGCATCTAATCATGGTTTGTAATGTTGAGTTCTTTCTCTCTACCACTCCATTCTGGAATGCAGAGAAAGGGCTAGATGTGTAATGTAACATTTCTTTGTCTTTTAACCATTGGGAGAATTCCTTTGACATGAATTCACATCCCCTATCTGTCATGATTTGTTTTATTTTAATATTGTGTTGTGTTTCTACACGTTTGTAGAACTCCTTAAATTTCTGAAAAGTTTCATCTTTGTGTTTTAATGTATAAACAAACCCATAACGACTATAGTCATCCACAATGGTTAGAAAATAGTGTTTTTTATAAGTGATTGATGGCGTTAATGGACCAACTAGATCCATGTGTACCAAATCAAAAATTTTGTTGGTTGATCTTGTTGATTTTCTGGGTTTGGGACTAGTTTTGAGTTTTGTAGATTTACATACTGAGCATTCCAAATAGTTTTCACAATTTTTTATTTTAACACCTTCAGCATGTTCAGTCATCTTTTGTACTACAGGAAAACTGGCATGTCCTAATTTCCTATGTAAGACATGAGCGCACTCATCATGAATTGGTTTACCTATTTTAGGTTTTTTTTCATTGGGTGTGTCTTTGTGATTATGAATTACCTCATGTTCCTCATTGTCACTATTACTATTGTCTCCATTATCTACGTTATTGTTATCTTCCATATTAGAATCAATGTTGTGTAACCATTTCTCCTTTGTCATTAAATAAGGTAGACCTCCTTTGATAATTACAGTACCTATATTTATTCTATTTTTCTCTAATGTTGCTCTTCCCTTTGAGAACACAATATTAATGTCAGAATCTCTGCTTAGTTTTATTGCACTAAGTATGTTATGAGGTATTTCAGGTATTAATAATACCCCCTCTATTTTTCCTAGACCAGGTAAGGTTACATTCCCTCTACCTATGACTTGAACCTTTTCTTGATTAGCTACTTTAATTACAAATTTATCTTCTACAAATGAAGATAATATATTTTTATTATTTGTAGTGTGATTAGTTGCTCCAGAATCAATAAGCCAATTGTTGTTCTCTGGTTGTTGTATGTTAGTGTTGTCATGTTTGTTTAACCCATTCAGTGAACCAGACCTTCTATCCTTTGAATTATCTCTGCCCCCTCTATGTTCTCTATAGTTGGGTGGACTTCTATATCTATGTCTATCAATGGATGACTGTCTGTTGTGGTATCTATTTCTATATTCTAATCTTTGTCTTTCTCTTAGGAGTTTAGGACAATCCCTCCTATTATGTTCCTTGGATCCACAATTGTGGCATCCAATTGGTTCATGATATCTTTCTTGAAATGCTACCTTCTTATATTGTTTATGTTCCATGTGATTGTTATAACGACTCCTTCTTGAATTGTCTTCAGCTATTAGCTTATTAGATAGATTTTCTATGGATAAATATCCTAAATTGATTGTGTCTAAATGTGATATATAATTATCCCACGATGGGTCTAGTGAGTTAATGATAACACTCTTCATTGTTTGATCTGAAATTATCTCCCCCCTTAAATGCAATTCTGCTCTAATTTTGTTTAAAGATATTAAATGTTCACTTATGGTAACCCCTGGCTTTACCCTAGATGAGAAGAAATCTTTAGACATTCTTGTAGTAGTGGCTACACTTTCACTGTGAAACAATTTGAACATGCATTGAATAATTTCTGAGACAGTCAGATTTTGCTTAATACTGTGATACATGGCAGGAGATATACTTGAAATTAATAAGAAAAATGCTTTATGGTGTAGGCAATCTAATTTTAGAGTCCAAGTTCTTTTAGGGGGGTTAGTAATAAAGAACAGTAAGTTTTCTTTTAGAAAGACAACCTGGAGCTGCTGATACCATTCTTGCAAATTAATACCATCTATTCTCAGTTTTGGGAAGTCATTGGGCAAATTCCCAACATTGTTGGATCCATTACTTACAACCGGGGGTAGTCCGTGATCTTGTAAATGTTGAAAGTTGCAAAATGGCGTGGGGATGCTCGCAACGAGTCTGAATGGCTCTCTCCGTTCCTCATGTCCTCCGAAGTTGTCTGCGTAGTCTTGCACATGCGCGTTGTTCATTTCGCTCCTGAAGCCATCGTGAGAGGTTCTCGCTGCTGCAGCTCCCTCGCATTGCTCTTCTTCCGAGGAATCGGTCTCCGGCTTGACCTTGGGAGTCCTGGTGATAGCGGGCGCTCGTTTTCTTTCGTTGAGGACGCTGGTCCTTGGGTTCGTCTGTGGCGTGGGGTGGTATCTGCAGGGCTCTCTGGGTTCGGGCGTCGGTGCTCTCGCCTCTTGGATAGAAGTGGGTAGATTTTGAGGTGTTTGCTCGCTTGCTTGTCTTTTCGTTGATTCTTTAGTGATCTTCAGTTTTGGCCCAAATGCTGCAAAGAGCGTTTTCATTGCTGACTTTACTTGCATATCTATTGAATCTTCTTCGATCTCTGTGTCTGATTCTTCTGAGGTGTAAATTTTCTCTCTTTCATTTCTTGCATCGAGTAAGACTTTTCGCGCCAGATATTTTGAATCCCGATTTCTGATTGGCTCTGCTTCGCTCATCTTAGGGGTCTGTTGAAACCAAGATGGCTGCCATTTGAAATTTTGCGCGGGACTGTTGGTTTTCTTCTTCGCTGTATTTTTATCTGCAAGCTGATCGCTTACTGTTTTTGAGTCTTTAGATTTATCAGTAGCGATGCGCTTCTCTCTCGCTGCTCCTTTGTTTTGTAATATATCTTGGAGGTTCGCGACGAGATTTTCATCGTTCTTTTGGCTTTTTAAGAGTTTTAGTATCTCTGACCTGAGTTTGTTGTTTTCTATTTCGTTTTCTTCTTGGTCATCATTTTCATCTATTATTTCTTCGTCGTCTGTAGTGTATTCTTCAGATTCTCTCGATATTGCATTCATGGACTCATCGATTATTTCTTGATCCGTTTTCATTTCTTTGCTGTATGCCCTGGTGTTGGGCCTATCTCTTTTGTTTCTGGAGTTTTCTCTCTCAGACATGTTTAAGATTTTATTGAGTCAATTCAACCATCCTCTGCTACCAGAGTGTTACGATATTTTCAGGATCAGACTCAATAAATAAGTTGAGAATTAGAAGCTCAAATAAAGCACTGTTTATTTACATAAGGCATTCTATATTCACTGAATAATTGCAGATAGAAGCACAGAAGGAATACATACAGCTCCTTATATATACAGTGGGTGGAGCTAGATATGGGAGTGGTGAAATATGAATACATTAAGTAGTGAAGAATAAGTTAACCCCTGATACCCTGGTCATGTACTATTTACATAATGAAGAATAAGGCATTTACTTGTGACAATTTATTTATTGGTTCGATTTATATGCTGCCCTTCTCCTGGAGACTCAGGGCGGCTTACAATGCGTTAAGCAATAGCCTTCATACTTTTGTATATACCTGCTTAGTAGGGCTTTCGGGGCCCCCTAAGCAGTGTTCTTTTTATACAAAGTCAGCTTATTGCCCCCACAATCCGGGTCCTCATTTTACCTACCTCGAAAGGATGGAAGGCTGAGTCAACCATGAGCCTGGTGAGATTTGAACTTGCAGTAATTGCAGGCAGCTGGCAGCTAAGTGCTACTTAACAGCACTTTAGTCCGCTGCACCACCAAGGCTCCTTTATAACCTATTATACATTATGGGTCTTGGTCTTTGAGTAGCATATACTGTATATTCATTCATGAAGCATTGAACTAAGTGCATTGAAGGTGATCATGCTCCATCCATGGATTTAATACCATTCTCTCTGTGATAACATTAAAAATATAATTTTTAAACAATTTTTTGAGGCCTTCAAGGCTGTATTTATTTTTCAGCTACCGAATGCAGCCGTGGAGTCTCGGATTATTTAACTCTGATTTTAAAATTATAAAGGAGCGATTTAAAATTTATCAATTAAAAAGTCCTTATATTCCAAAAAGGTAGTGAGTGGGTGGCAGGGGTTTAATATAAAAATCTTTGTTTTTCTTATCATAACCATAGACCATCTCTAAATAATTTCCCCCCAAATATATCTTGCAGCTATCCCATGTGAACTCAAAATTGTGCAAATAACACCAATTTTCTACATTATGTTAACCTTACCTCATAATGACAAATGCAGACAGAGCCATCTAGTCCAATCTATATTCACAGCTGAATAATGGAAGGAAGATCCACATTTATTTGCTTTGCATTTTTAACTTATTTAGGAAATAAATACCCAGATAATGAAAGCCAGTCATCTGCCACTAAAATATCTATGAAACTTATTCATTTCTTATGCTGCAGAGAATGAAAAGCTGTTTCCTATTTAGCCTAATTTATCATATATCCTGAAATCGTTACCAAAGATATTTACTGTAACTAATACATTTAGCATAAAATGAAAATGTACAGAAACAAATAAAAGAATGGCATTTATAGGCTAATGGCTATAGAGGAATGTGAAGTAATAATGGAGAAAATACAGTACAGTAGGCACTATTTTCTAATTTTTTATGTAAATTAAATAATGGAAAATTCTTAGCTTGTTTTCTTCTACATTTTTACAATAGTAGGAATAGCCTGAGGCAATGGTATGATATAGGCAGAACAATCCTATGCATGTTTATTTGAAAATAAGGTTCATTGGCTCCAAGAAATCTTTCCAACATTATTTTAGCAGGGGCCATAGATGGTAGCCTATGGGAACAAAAGAATGTGTACATGTTTATGTCTAAATGTTTCTGTTCTCCTGTCATTCTCTGTCTGTACTTTTGTGTGAATGGTGTAGAGATAGTCCTTGATTTACAACCGTTCATTTTGTGACCATTCAAAGTTACAATGTTAGTGAATAAAGTGACTTGTGGCCATTTTTCACACCTACAACTGTTGCAGCCTCTCCATAGTCACATGCTCAAAATTTGGATGCTTTGAAATTGGAATTTATTTATGATGGCTGTAATATCCCGGGATTGAGTGATTATCTTTTGTGACCTTCTGACAAGTAAAATCAATCGGGAAGCCAGGTTCACTTAACATGTTACTAACTTAACAACTACAATGATTCACTTAACAACTATGCAAGATAGGTTGTAAAATGGAGCAAAATTCATTTAACAGCTGTCTTGTTCAATTTCAGTACGTATTAGCTAACTATGCTTTTGTAAAAATGGTTCTTAAATTAGGTACTGTGAATGAAAGGGGATAAAAAAACAACCCTACGTATTTTCTTCTAACTCAAGAACGTTGAGGGATTAGCGGTTTAAAAAATGCTGTATTTGTAATAGCAGAGCAATCAGTTTTTCTTTTGGGATCCAAAAATTTGTTTTGTTCACTTGTGGCAATAAAAAGAAACCTACCACTGTGTTATTTGTTGCTTCATTCTTTTTCACATAGTTTTTATTCTTTTTCACATCATGTTCTTCATGTGAATTATTGCTTTCAAAGAAACCCTTTTAAGTAGCTAGAGTATTGAACTCTACCATCCAAATGCCAAGAAGATTGATATCTAATGCAATAAACCCGGCTCTCTCCACCACCGCAACCATCATAGAAACCTTATATCATTTTGTAGAAGGGGAAAAAAATAGTATGTTTTCCTCTGCCAAATGCTTAAATATCTCAAGCCCCATGTATATAAGAGATTACCATCTCACCTGTTTTCATTTGAGACAACTCTTGTAAATATTTTGTATTTAATTATTCAACTTCTATAGCTGCCCATCTCAGCCAACTGACCATGGCAGGTTTATAATTCTAAAATCATCAAACAGTTAAAATAACTTTTTGAAAAATCCAAAGATTAAATACATAAAGTAGTTGGATATGAGATGAGCAGCAAATAAATGTTATAAATAAATAACATTTATTTGCAGCCGAGATAGTTAACCAATTAACTGCAAAGCCAAGAAATGGCCCCTAACATATTCAAGCCATAGGTCCAGGTACACAACTAGGTTTTTAAAGCCTTATGAAAGACCAAGAGGGCTGGGGCCATTCTAATTTTTGAGGGGAAAATATTCTACAAAGCAGGGGCTACAACAGAGCAGGTCCATCTTCTAGTTCCCGCCAGTCAACGTTCTTTGATTGACAGGATCTACAGCATGCCCAATCTGCTGGATTGAATTGGGTGGGAATATTTATTTATTTATTTATTTATTTATTTATTTATTTATTTATTTATTTAATCAAATTTATATGCCGTCCTTCTCCCGTAGGACTCAGGGTGGCTCACAGAGTAGAAACAACATAACAATAAAATAGTGCTAAAACAAGCCAATTTTAAATCCCCAGAAAATTAAAACCTCGCGGCAGATCAGGGAATTTGCTGAAAAAGCCATGTCTTCAGGTCAGCGTGGAAAATGCGGAGGTCAGGGGCTGTCCGGAGCCCGGTGGGTAACCCATTCCAGAGGGTTGGTGCGACCATAGAGAACGCCCTCATCCTGGGGGCTGCCAGCCGACATTGTCTGACCTACAGCACCCAGAGGAGGTGAGCACACTGGGTGGTGGGAGGCCAGTAGGAGGTGGTCTTGCAAGTACCCTGGGCCCATGCCATGAAGGGCTTTATAGGTAACTACCAGCACCTTGAAGTGGATCCGGAGGGCTACCGGCAGACAGTGCAGCTCACGCAGAGAGGTGTTACATGGGAGTAACGGGAAGCTCCCGTAACAACCCACGTGGCCGCATTCTGGACCAGCTGGCGCCTCCGGGTGCACCTCCAGGTGCAAGAATAGATTCTTGGAAAAGATGATCTCCAAGACATGTAGTGTTTTAAATATGAGATCAGAACCTTGAGTTGCATATGGAAACAAACCAATAGCTAATGCAGCTGTCATAATAGCAGTATTGTACATGCTGTATATCCAGAACCATTTACAACCAATACAGTCACATTACCAATTGGAGTTTCTGAACATTCTTCAAGGGAAGACCCATGTATTGCAGGAAGCTAACTGAGAGTTAGTTACAGTAAGGAAGGCTTCCCAGCCAAGGAAAGGGTGCAAATGGCACACCACCTAAATATTCTACTTGTGCTAGTCATTCTAAAAGGACAAGGTACTTATAAGGTGTGGCTAGTGAATTTATTAGAATGTTGAACCACCATCCTAAAATTATGGGTGGGGGAGGACACAGAACCAGTCAAACAGAGGAGTTTATTCAAATGCACAATTCTACAGGGATTATGACACTGTCACGTTCCATAGTTCAGCATCAAGAAACCTCAGACAACACAGTTCAGTCTGAAGCGTTATCCTTGAAAGCATGAAACCCAGCACAAAGTGACCAACAAGCAAAGAAGCAAAACAAATTCAGCGCTAACTGCAGTTTATCCCTTCACCCTTAAATATGAGCATTTATTTCACTCCCTGGCATCCCCACCCCCTGGTATCTGCCCACATTTAGTCCAGCAGAAGCTTCGTGTGTGCACCCATCCCCCCGGCTTCCCATTGCTGACACTCAGCTGTTTCGGCTGGTTTCCGCTTCCCAGCTGACTGCAGGCCCGGAGGTATTCCTGGCAGCACACAGCCCAACAGAGCAGTGGCCTGGCTTTCACCTGGTGCTCAGCCGTTTTGCTCCTCAGCTGATGGCTCATGAAGTGATGGTGGATCCTCCCCTCCCTGAATGGCAGCCACAGGTCACAACTATCAGTTCGCCTGAATTGATATGAACTGGCTGAATCCCACCCCTGGTTAAAGGCCTGACTTAAACTCATATATCATTATTGGGCTGAAGTAGCCTGTTACACATTGCAGAGAAAGAGAGATTTGTATCACACAAAATGATTGGAATTTTCATCTGATAATTTATACAGAGAAATGCTACTTCAGAATTTAAATGGGAATGTAATCCAGTTCAATACAATGGGGGAAACTGTGAATGATTGACTGTGTACGAGATTGTAAACTGATTGTAAAGAGAATAATGTGAAATTTATTTCACTCCACTTCTGAAAAGAAAAAAAAACCCTAACATTTATGCCTCCATGCTTCAATAAATAAGACTGAATAAAAACACCATTAAAGATTTACCAATTTATGGAATATTGAACATAATGGAATCAGGAAGTAGCAACTAGTAATAATTGAGAGTAGTCTTATTGGCTGTATACATTATTTTCAATAATGAAAGTAGTATCACCATCCATTTTACTGGGGAACATGAGCAAGAAAATGTTTTTGTACACATGGCTAGCATCAGCAAACCTATCAGCTTTCTATAGGTAGCACTTCAAGAATGAAGTATTGGACTAAAGAAATGTTTGGCTTAATTCATAAGGCTGAAGATTCATTTCCCATTTCTTTCTTTCCAGATATTGACTCCCCCTCTCTTTCCTTTGCAAGTAGCAAACTGGAAAACATTGTGTTGTTTTTTTTGTTAAGGATGAGAATGGTTTCCCTCCCCAGAAATGTAGGTGCCTACAGTAATGCACAAACTGGATTGTGCATTACTGACGGGGGTAGGTGGGGGGGGTGTTCATTCTGCATGTGCAAATTGAGGTTAGGAAATTATCTTAGATATTGCCAATTGCTAACCTATGCTCTTTTCTACAAAAATATAATAAAAGAATCAAGGAGGGTAGTATATAATCAAGTGCTTTCTGACCTCTTATGAATCCACAGACTTTTTCTTCTAAAAACCAAACAACAACAGCTGATGAATGTGATGGTTCGTTCCAACCATCACATTCATCAGCCATTGTCTGAAATAGCTCAATCAGCTCTTGATTTTTCTTTTTTTAAAGAATAGAAGCAAGGTAGAGGAAATACTGAGTTGTGCAAGTTCGGAAAAGGGAGGAGGAGGAGGAAGAGGCTAAAATTTTCACACAACATTGTTTGTACATTTGTGTCTATGATCTTTTCTACTACTCCCTTACTACGTACTGCCAAGAAACTTGCTTGTTTCTGTCACCTTCCTCTATGTTCTACCCTGTTTCCCCGAAAATAAGACATCCCCTGATAATAAGCCCAATTGGGCTTTTGAGCACCTGCGCTAAAATAAGCCTCCCCCCTGAAAATAAGCCCTCCCTGAAAATATTTAAACGCAGAGCTGGAAATCAGGTAAGACAGCAAGAGGAGCTCCATCTTGCTCCATGCGCTCCAAAATAATAAGACCTCCCTGAAAATAAGGCCAAGCGCTTATTTTGGGGTTCAAAAAAATACAAGACAGGGTCTTATTTTTTGGGAAACATGGTATGTATCTTCCTTAGGACCAGTGGCGAAATCTGGCTGGATCTATCTGGTTCTGCTTAGGGCTTCTAAAACCAATATGAAATGCATCCAACCTTCCAGCAGCTTTGCAGATCAAAAGTAACTGCACATACACATACACCATATTCCATAAAGTCTGGGACCCTAGAATTTATCAGATGAAATAAAGGAAAGCATCGGATAACCTAAGGAGATAGTGGTTTGAATATCCCATTTAAAGTAGGATGTCCACCAATGGAAAAAGATGTCTTACCATCAGGGCTGGATTTTCCTATAGGCTAACTAGGCTTCAGCCTAAGGCCTCAAGATCAAGAGGGGCCTACATTCAAATTGTTAGCAAAATTAAAATTACACTTTCACTATAGGTGAAAGGGCCTCATAAGTGGAATAGCCTAGCCTTACCATCTTATATAAGCCACATTCATTTCAATAAAACTAGCCTGGAACACATTTTCTAATAATGTATGTACCTTATTGATCATCATTAGCTGGTATTTTCTTTTCTGCCATATGTTATAGGATGCTAGTTCTTAAGTGTAAGTGATGAACATACCCGTCAGGATAAATGTTGTATTTGAAGGAATCCTGGCAAGATATCTCGGGTAGGATCTCATCTTCAATTGTTCTAGTTATCCAATAGTGTTCCAGTTTTCCTTTTAATTTTTCATAATGTGCCAGAATAAAGCAGTATCAAGAGCACAATATGAAATCTGGTCACTAAACGTAGCTGATCAAAATACTGCTAAATTGTTGAACAGTAATAAGAAGACTGTGGGAGCTGTCCAAGGATGCTGAGTGCTGATGCTAATCCAGATGTTAATGACTAAGTAGAATTCACCAATTAGTTTCATGCTGTTTGATCTGAAACATAATTTTATTGAAGGAATGAGGAAAAATGGAAGTCTTTCACATTTACAAGCAAAGAGTAAAGATTTAAAACATTACCATCCCTGGTCAAAATAGTACAGCCAGTAAGACTTATCATTTTCTTATTTAGATTATTTTACTGTCATCAGTCATTACAAGAAATATTGTGTAAGTTGAATCATTAATCCATTTCAGTATAAATGAGTATCCAAATGTTCAGGTAATATAAACATTGATTAGTAAATAAGGTATATCTATTCCTTCCCATCATACATACACTTTATATATAAGCATTAAGAATAAAAATTAACAGAATTAATATAGCATAATGCAACATTGTATTGCATGTTTCAGGTATCACAAGGGCCTTACTAATGTGGTTTAGTTATGTAATATAATGTGACATAACAGTTATTCACAGTAGTGCTGAACACAGTTCCAACTATTCAACCAAACTCTTTTACAGGATATTCCATTTAATTCCTACTTTTCCCTTCCTGTCAACCTCTACTTAATGATGCATGAATATGGTAAAATCTTCTAAGTATTTTTTTTTAACTCCCATACTTTAAAACACCTAGGTTTTAAAATGCTGAGTTTTTCCCTGTACCTGTTGCTATCTCATTTTTCCATATGACATTTTGGCTACATAATTTACTCTTTATATTCCATGGCATGGAAGTGAACGTAAAATAGTTAAAAAATTACCTTAATGGACTTTCTAAATCAAAATTGGACCATAAGGAATACATATTTTGAGACAGAAAATCCAAAGTATAGTTAAATATATAATTATAAAATTGATTAAGTCAAAGTAGTGTGTATTTTACAAATAGCAACTTAAAACTTAGTCATATTCAGAGAGACAAAATTTCACTGATTGCATAATAACTCTAAATAGAATGAATCTGGGTGGCCTGAAAATCTGACAAAATGAGGACTTATTAACTGTAATTGAGCATCTTTTGCAATAAGACGAATATAACCAAATATGGCTTAATTCTCAATATTTTTTTTCTCCATGGGGGCAAGTTTTTAGTGAAATGGAACATCTTGAAATTTCCCCTAAAGAACAGTTGTTGGAATGACATTAAATCTTTCCAGATTTAGGACTTTTCTGAACTTGGAAACTATATTTGGTTTAAATATCTTGCTGGTTTGAAAAATGAGGCACGATACCTAGGAACACATATTTAGGTAGGGCATTCAGATCTAATTGGTTTCCCACATTCATGCCTTGCTATTTAGATGGCCCTTTTTATATCCCACCATCAAAACTGAGGTGAGAAATTGTAGTATTTCAGTTTCTCATGGTGTGACTTACTCAAGGGTGAAGCAAAATCATTAATTAAAATCCAGCTCCACAGAGGAAAGCTTTAGCCAATATGAGAGGATGTATGCCCATGTTGAGTCTCAGGTTTTGTCATGTCATCCCTGTGATGCAAAGCTGTGTTAAGAACACACTGTGGAATTTGAAACATATTCCTTGAGTGGAGTATAAATTCTTCAACATGGTGAAGCACCTCTACAATCCCTGTGGGCTCCGGGCAGAAATTGGGCCCAGAGTCCTGCTGAAAATACTTTCAGTGCAGCCACATGTGAATAATGTGCCTCTAGAATAATACGCGGTGGCTCAGAGGGACGTGGTAGCTCAGTGGCTAAGTCACTGAGCTTGTCGATCAAAAGGTTGGCAGTTCAGCAGTTCGAATCCCTAGTACCATGTAATGGGGTGAGCTCCCATTACTTGTCCCAGCTTCTGCCTACCTAGCAGTTTGAAAGCACATAAAAAATACAAGTAGAAAAATAGGGACCACTTTGGTGGGAAGGTAACAGCGTTCCATGCACCTTTGATGTTTAGTCATGCCAGCCACATGACCACGGTGACGTCTTCGGACAGCGCTGGCTCTTTGGCTTTGAAACGGAGATGAGCACCGCCCCCTAAAGTCGGGAACAACTAGGACATATGTGCGAGGGGAACCTTTATCTTTACCTTTAGAATAATATGAAGATTGTAGGGAGGTTGCTGAGGAAGGCATATTGAACATCACTCAGTATATAGTTTGTATTTGCCAGGAACTTAAAATTCTAACCCTAGATACTTGAACAATTTTATCTGTTAAATTGAGTGATTATTCGGTTGCAGGCTTGAATGGATTTTAGGATGTTTGGCAAAAACCAAGACCATTTTTGTGTAATTAATGTTGAGCACTCCTGTACTGAAATGGATGGTAAAGACATTCAACGTTTGTTTTAGGCCAGTTGGCACCTGAAATAGCAATGCAGCGACATTGCTCTCTCAGGTGCCAACGCGGATTGGAATATAACCCTCCTTCAATTTCAGAGAATGATGAGCTTGATTATTTATTTTAGGCACTAGAAAATTGATATACAAATTAAATAGCAGTGGTGTCTTGCCTAACTCTCTGCAGAAAGAATTTGCATGGTGTAATGGCCCTGGTTGAATTCTCATAGAGTTTGTGTATAAGTAGAAGCAGGCATCTATCTATGGTAAAATTCTTAAATTTACACCATAATACATTTCTTATTTAGAAATAGAATATCAGAGTTGGAAGGGACCTTGGAGGTCTTCTAGTCCAACCCCCTGCTTAGGCAGGAAATCCTTATACCATTTCAGACGAATAATTATCCAATCTCTTCTTAAAAATTTCCAGTGTTGGAGCATTTACAACTTCTGGAGGCAAGCTGATCCACTGATTGATTGTTCTAACTGTCAGGAAATTTCTCCTTAGTTCTAGGTTGCTTCTCTCCATGATTAGTTTCCATCTATTGCTTCTTGTCCTGCTTTCAGGTGCTTTGGAGAATAACTTGACTCCCTCTTCTTTGTAGCAAAAAGCCAAATAAATAATAATGGCGTATTTTTTTCACTATAATTTGTCTTGGCATCCCATTGCCAGGAAAATAGTGGGATAAATAAAATAAAATAAATAAAATAAACATCAAGGGGTGTCAATAAGCTCCCAAGTCCAATAAAAACTTTAAAACACTCAATTGACCCACACTGGGATGTATCAAGGCATTGCCAAAATTGAGCCTCTCCATTCAGTCTCAAGAGATTAACTATTGTGGATCTCTCCTTCTCTTGATGTTCATTGGTCATGGGCCAGTAGTGGGTTCCTCTTACCTTCGCTACCAGTTCGGAACTGGGGGAGCGCATGTATATATGCAGAGCATCTGTGATGATGTCTGGGCGGGTGGGTGGAGCCTCCCACCACCGCCACTACCAGTTCACCTGCACCAGGGTGAACCGGTAGAAACCCACCACTGTCATGGGCCAATGACACACTTTCTCATTTGTAACCCTTACTTTATGGAACATTCTCTGTGGAAGCATGAATGCCTCCTACTCTACAAATATTTTGAATAGAACCCAAAGCAACATTTTTCCAGTAGTTCAGGTCAATCAATCAATCAATCAGAATAGAGCTGGAAGGGATTTTGGAGGTCTTCTATTTATTTATTGGTTCGATTTATATGCCGCCCTTTCTCTGGAGGCTCAGGGCAGCTTACAATGCGTTAAGCAATAGCCTTCATACTTTTGTATATACCTGCTTAGTAGGGCTTTCGACCCCCCCCCCAAGGTCTTCTTTTTTATACAAACTCAGCTTATTGCCCCCACAATCCAGGTCCTCATTTTACCTACCTCGAAAGGATGGAAGGCTGAGTCAACCTTGAGCCTGGTGAGATTTGAACTTGCAGTAATTGCAGGCAGCTGGTGCTATTTAACAGCACTTTAGTCTGCTGCGCCACCAAGGCTCTTCTAGTTCAACTTCCTGCTCAAGTTCTTATATTAGGTATATGGTGCCATTTAGTTGTTAGCTTTTTTAAAAGAAAAACATTTATTTCCATTATTTATATATGTTTGAATGCAACATTTTTGGATTTTGTTGCATGCTGTCAACAGTCCTTTAGAAAACGGTGGGTATAAATACTGAAAAGTAAGCCACTAATGAAATAAGCATCCAGTAACTCCTCACATTTATTTTATTTTATTTATTTGATTTATATACCGCCCTATTCCCGAAGGACTCAGGGCGGTGAACAGCCAAACGATAAAATACATAAATGCAAAATTTAAATTTTTTAAAAAATTTTTTAAATTTTTCAAAGTTATGATAGACAAAAGAATTATCATCTTCCCACTGGAGAGCCCTGTATTTGTGAGAATTCAGAAATCTTAAAAAAGGTTTGGAATAAGAGCAGGATTTGGGGAAAAAGTAAACCAAGTAGCAATAACAATAGCACTTAAACTTATATACTGCTCCACAGTGCTTTACAGCAACAGTCCCCAGCCTTTTTGGCACCAGTGTCCAGTTTCATGGAAGCCATTTTTTCCCCATGGAATGGGTGATGGTGGTTTTAGTTTCACTTGCTTGTCTGCTGCTCACTCCAGCTGTGTGGCCCGGTTGAGAACCCTTGTTTTCCAGGGCTCTCTGAGCAGTTTACAAAGTCAGTATATTGCTCCCAGCATTCTGGGTCCTTATGGAAGGATGGAAGGCTCAGTTAACCTTGGGCCTGTCAGGATCAAACTCCAGACTGTGGAAAGAGTTAGCCTGCAATACTGCATTTTAACCACAGTACCACAAGAGCTTCTGAATGAAGTTGCTGATCAAACTGCAACTGTTTGATTTTCTCCAATTCCTTCATTTTCAGGATCTGTAATTCCTACATCACTTATTGAGCCTTTCCTGAGTGATCCTGAGCTTCAGAAAAGGCTTTTCACAGATTGCAAGTACAGGAAGAAACATTTAGTTATCATGTGCAAATATCTTCATGTGAATGTTCTTGCCCCACATAAAAGTTATTTATAACAAAAGGTCTGGGATCAGAGGTGGGTTTCAGCAGGTTCTGACCAGTTCTGGAGAACCGGTAGTAGAAATTCTGACTGGCCCTGCCCCCATCTATTCTCTGCCTCCCAAGTCCCAGCTGATTGGGAGGAAATGGGTATTTTGCAGTAACCTTCCCCTGGATTGGGGAGGGAATGGAGATTTTGCAGTATCCTTCCCCCCGGAGTGGGGAGGGAATGGAGATTTTACAGTATCCTTCCCCTGCCATGCCCACCAAGCCATGCCATGCCCACCAAGCCATGCCCACTAAGCCAAGCCCATCAAGCCATGCCATGCCCACCAAGCCACACCCACAGAACCAGTAGTAAAAAATTTTGAAACCCACCACTGTCTGGGATGGGTTATGGTGTGATTCCAGTCTAGTTTAATTTCTCATGGTTTTTTGCCCCATAGTCTAGATAATATGTTCCAGAATTCCTCAGTCATAGCTGCAGAGGACACTGAGGCAAAATACTAAAATTGCATGAAGTGTGAGCTGAGAAGTGATGAAAAAATTACCTAGCCTAGTACTAAAATTATGAGGCACGTTATCTCCCTCACTCATGTCTGTGCTTGGGTTTTGATTTGGAATAATCTCCTCACAATTACAATTTATTTTAAAGAACCATTTCACATTGTGTGAAAGCTGTTGCATCTGATCTGACCCTAGTGCTCCATTTTTGTGAAACTATTCAATGTATAGTTAAGTACTTGCTGAGACTTGCACTCCAGATTTCTCTGGAGCAAATATATTTCTCAGGAGGCATGCTACAGCAATGGTAACCCTACAATACAACTTGCGTAGATATTGGTATGTATAGCAGACTTATGTTTGGACACATCTGAGCCAGAGAAATTTGGAAATCCAAATATTGGAAGGAAGTTTTTGCTAATTTTCTAAAATGGGATACAATATTGATACAATACTGGGGTTAATGGGACAATGGACAGTTTATTATTAAAATGTATTTTAAAGTATGACATTTCATTTCTTTTTAATTTATTTATGTAAGTATTTGCATAATTGACATCATTATGCAAATGATACAAATTACCATGAGTGTCATAAAATCTTGTTAAAATTAATTTAAATTTAGCTGCCTAATCTGGGTTACTTTGGCTATAACAAACTTGTTTCTTATGTTGAACGATATCTGGATGGAACATATTAAGTATACCTAGGGCTCTATTAAATCATGATTATATTACGTATTTCTAAAAAGTGCAGAAAAACCCATAGGTTTAAAAACAAACTTGCAATTTTATCTATGAAAGGTGCCCAATCCTATTGGCATGGTTGTATTTCCCTACATATGTGGAAAAGGATCTACTGCATTAGAATTTAAGGGGCAGATTATTTCACTCTAATCTTATTAGTGTATCCCATTGCACGTTTGCACCAGAGGGATTGGCTGAACATTTCACTCATTTTTCCAACAGTGGATTGAAAAATAAAATTAACTATTCCCCCTATTGTCCCCATGCTGACAGAAACCTATTAATAACACAAGGCTACATCAATTTCCATCAAAGCAATTAAGTCATTTTAAATAAAATAAAGTAGAATAAAATAAAATGTCTACTCACAAAGTTGCAAATCTCTAATATTAGGCTGCCTTTTCATCTTCTTTGTTATTGTAGAAAAATGGCTTATTTGCTGCATTCAGCGGCATTTTAAAATTGTGGTTATAGGGGAATAATTGCATGCGGTTTTATGCAACAGAAGGATAATTTGATCTAAAAATCTGATCTAATGCTCCTGCGTAGGGACATATTCCTCTGAGAAGGGAAATGGGAATATATTAAAATAAAAAGAGACAAATGGCATGAACATGAGCTGAGGAAGAGCTATTATTATTCTCTCTTTATCAAGAGACAGATTTTGCTGGGCTTTTGCACAATTATAAAATGAGGGAGGGCTTCCCTTTGACAAGCAAGGGATTATAGTTAAAAGAAGACAACTTTTTTTTCCCCCTCAGACCATCTGACAAACCATTTCCATCTGGTTTGCCCAAAGCTAGCAAAGCAATTCAAATCAGCAAAACAACAGCAATAACAAGCCTGATTTGTTGACACTGAAAAATGATCCCATTTTCCTCTATGGAAGAAGAACACATCCTCAGGAAGGTTCTTTTTACATATGCCCCTCCCCCCTGGAAACATTATGAAGTCCGGCTTTTTTTAAAAAAACAAATGTTTTAGGGATGGTAAATTTGTGCAAGCAACTATGTCTTGCTATGGGCAGCCCATACCAGTTTACAGCTTAGTCAAAAAGGAATCAGCCCACAGAACCGCATTCCTCTGCAGGGGTTTTGCATGGGAAACAAGCAGAGGGACAGCAATATTGCTTTCACATCCACTTCTCCTTCACAGAAAGTATGTAAAAGCTAATTACTGTGATTATCAGCAGCCCATCACTTTGTCTGAAAGAAGTTTTGTACATTGACTACTGCAGGGTGCAACAGTAAGATACTTTATTCCACGCCAGTGTGATGGACTCATGCCCAAGTATATCAGGATGTGGAGAGACAAGTAAGAGCATAATGACATGGTGAATTAACTCAGGGTGAGTGTGTTGAGGAGGGAGGATATCCATTGATCAGTGAATAAATGAAATGAAGGAGTTGCTTTTATTTGTTAAAAAAAGGACTCCTTCAATTAAAATATATAACATAGAAAGAGAACCAGGTGCAGGTAAAGCACTTTTAAGTGCATAATGCAGGAATCAGGATCAGAAAGTTGTCTGAAGACATTGTGCAGAAAACTTGCTGAGTGGAATCAAAACAAAAGAAATGTTGAAGGGCAGGGATAAGTACAGCAGGGAACATTTCATCACAAAACAGACATAGGTTGGCAGATTCACCATATGCACACATGATTGTTGTGCTAATTGGAGATTCAAAAAACCCACTTCAGGCTACATCAAAATCTAAATGCTCTCAGGTGCACTTGATATAAATAATATATTCTGATATACATTTAAAAATAATGTCAATGTTAAAAATGGGATGAAGTTGAATCTGGTGGTTTTGTTGTTGTAAGATAATGATGTTGAAGCTATTGTTACTGCTTTTTGTTCATTTACCACATCACAATTCTGACTGTTCACATTTTTTAATCTAGAAAACCTCTACGAAAGATCACAAAATTGTAGAATTATAGAATTTGGAATGTCCTTGGAAGTCATCTAATCCAACTTTCTGCCCAGTCCAGGAAGTCTCATACCATCCATAAAATAGCTATTCGTTTTGTTTTTCTTGAAACCTCCAGTAATAGAGAACCAATCCCTAGGGGACAAGCTATTCCACTGCTTAATTATCTCACAGTCAGGAAATTTCCCCCCCGATTTTAAGTTTAGCTATCACCTTGTTAAGCTTCCACCCATTGTGGGTTTTTTTTTTTTAATTGCCTGATGCAATAGAGTATAAAGCAAAGTCCTATGCCCTATGACATCCCTTCATGTATTGGAAGACTGATACCACATCTTCACTTCTCTACTTTAGGCTAAACATACACATTTCCTTTAAATCACTCTTTGTAGGATTTAACCGCCAAGTCCCTTATTATCCTAATCATTCTGTAATCTTTCCAATTCCTCAGAATTTTTGTGCCATGTGAAAACCAGAACTGGACATTGTGTGGACTGACCAGACCAGCACAGAATAGTACTATCATGTCCTGTGATCTTGTCACTATACCTCTGGCGATGCAGCCCAAAATTGCATTGGTTCTTTTGGCAGCTGTAATACATTGTTGACTCATCCATAATCTGTGGTTTATCAAAACTCTCAGATTCTTCTTGCAAATACTACTATTAAGCCAGATACCACCTATCTTGTACATGTGCATCTTATTTTTCTTCTCAAATGCAGAATTTCTTGCCACTAAACAACATTTGTATAGGTTCATCTTATGTACCAATTTTGCCCATTCTTTGCACATGGTAAGCCATGTGTTATCACTCCCTATTTGGATTATTGTAATGTGTTCTGCATGGGGCCACTCTTGAAGAGCATTTGGAAGTTGTAACTGTCCAGAGTGTAGTGGCATGGGAGCATTGTATTATGCTCTTACAATACCACTGCTTTATGAATTGCACTAGCCCCCAATAGGCTTATAAGTACATTTCCTTCCATCAGTGTCAATTTGTTGGATCCAACACTGTGCCTTCTTGGTGGCAGTGCTATTTTATGAAAAAAGATTCCTGGATAGTCCTAACCCTGTTAGCTTTTCACAAAGTTCTGAAGACCTGACTGTTTTCCCAGACATTTGGGTCAGGAGGCAAGATGAGCTTGGCTGCTCTTGAAGCATTTTCTTTTTATAATTGGAGTTTATTGCTTTGACCTTGGACAACATGGGTTCTACGTTGTGGGTTTTGTTTTAACCTCTGAATGCTGCCCAGAATTACACTTGTGAGAAGAGTGATCATATAAATTATTTAAATAAATACATTTGGTTTAATAAGGCCCAATGTTCAAATCTGCTAAGATCCTTTTGAATCTGTCTTCTGGCGTAATAGTCATTATCTGCAAATTTTACAGCATCTTTTTTATTCCCTCATCTAAGTCATTTATGAAGATGTTAAAGAATACCAGGCTGAAGACAGAATCCAGAGGTAACCCTCTGCATAGCTTATTCCAGGGGTGAAATCCAACAGGTTCTGACAGGTTCTGGAGAACTGGTAGCGGAAATTTTGAGCAGTTTGGAGAACCAGTAGTGGAAATTTTGAGTAGTTCAGAGAACCGGCAAATACTACCTCTGGCTGGCCCCAGAGTGGGGTGGAATGGAGATTTTGCAATATCCTTCCCCCAAGAGTGGGGAGGGATTAGGGATTTTGCAGTATCCTTCCCCTGAAGTGGGGTGGGAATGGAGATTTTGCAGTATCCTTCCCCTGCCACGCCCACCAAACCACACCATGCCCACCAAGCCATGCCCACAGAGCCGGTAGTAAAAAAATTTGGATTTCACCACTGGCTTATTCCATGTGGACATAGACCTATTAAAAGCATGCATTGGCTAGGGTGTTCAGCCAACTGCAAATCTGTCTAGTAGTGGGATAATCCATCTTCCAGTAAGGAAGATGACTTTGACAAATATAAGTTGAATGAGAAGAAGTGAAACATATCTTAAATCTACAACAGAAAGAAGCTGGAAGATGCTTGGGTAGACACCTCCCCAAGTCAGAGGACTATAAGAAGGGGAAAGAGGAATATTGCAATCAGTTGAAAGATTGATATCAATTTACCAGGTAGTCCAAAATGGGAATTTAACTCCATAAGAGGGCTACTTTGATTGAGAATGGATATAATAAACATTTACATATGAATCATATTATTGATATTCTTCAACATCAGAAAATGTTTACAAGGTGAGTTCCTCAAATGCTGATGGCAGAGATGGAAACTCAAGAGTTGAAATTTGCCAGCAATTGCTTTCACTGTATAGAAGTGAATGTGATGAATTTCTTCATAGCAACATTATTGCTGATGAAACATGGCTCATTATTATTGTATGACCCCCAAATGAAGTGCCAGTCCATGGAATATCATCACAAAGTTTCACCTGTAAAGCATGTAGAATGGAGAGAATTTTTTTTTTAAATTTGATTTATATGCCGCCCTTCTCCGGAGACTCAGGGCGGCTTACAATGCGCTAAGCAATAGCCTTCATTCTTTTTGTATATTTATACAAAGTCAGCTTATTGCCCTCACAACTGGGTCCTCAATTTACCTACCTTAGAAAGGATGGAAAGCTGAGTCAACCTTGAGCCTTGGCGAGATTCGAACCTGCAGTAATTGCAGGCAGCTGTTCTTAATAACAGGGTGCTTTAGACCACTGTACTACCAAGGCTCTTGGTATAATTGAGGTTTTAGCAAGAAAACTCACGGTTACAATTTGTTGAGATGCAGATGGAATTGTTTATGTGGATTTCCTTGAACCTGCTTCCACTCTCAAATCAGAGTGCTATAACACTAAAAAAACAACAACCAGTGATTAAGCAGAGTTCAGAAACACAAAAAGAAAATTTTGCAGCAAGATAGTAGTGTTAGTCTCACACCTAACACAGCCACCCAAAAAACAATTGCAAAATTATATTTCACCGCTATACCCCATCTGCCATACAGCCCAGACTGCACTCCCATGTGACACTTCTTACAATTTAAGGAACACCTTAGTGGGCATCTGTTTGACTCTAATGAAGCAATGGAATTGACATTAGATTGAAAAGAAAAAAAGTCTGGAATTATTTCATATTGGTTTTAAGAAGTTTATTGGCAGAAGTTGGCAGAACTGTGTAGCAAATGAATATATGATAGCAAACAACTAAAGGTAACAAAGCAGGTAATGAGGGCTCATTTCAAGTAATATTTTCCTATTTCATTTATTAAAATATCCCCATTTAAACTAAAGCTATGGAGGTGGCAGCATTTCCTCATGTACAGTATTTTTCCATTTCTTTGTAGAACAAAGATACACACATTGGATGTGATGTGAAAGAGTCCAGAATTTAGCATTACCTCATAAGCCAATACTTGAATAATAGTTGCAATGGATGCATTTGTATTTGTGCTGAGTACCAGCTTTTGATTCCAGAACCTATAAAGAGAGAAGTTATACAAATTACAGTATGTGGTTGGAAAAATCATTTGTTCGACCTGAAAGTTGTATTATTATTCCTTCTTATACTACTATAATTTAGGTTTTCCTATGGCTACGTATATGTATTCAACAGTACACAGCTCTTGCACAAGAGCGCTATTAGCAAATCAGAATTAATCTCAAGGGGTTTTTTTGGGGGGGGAGGGAATGCCATTTACATTGCAAGAAAAGAATAGTTCTTGAAATGTTTGTCCTATCCATCATTCAGTTTCCTATTCAGAACTGGGGAAACATAAACAGAAGGCTTATAAAATACTTTGGGGATGTGCTGTTTTGAGAATTATAAAACCCCTAGCATCTGCTTACATAAAATGTTAGTAACCTGTACTCTGCACCTGTTTCCAGCATATCCAGACTGGTTCAGCAGCCAGAGGAAGGCAGACTCACAGCAGGTTAATAATATGGCACTGCTCTGCATTCCAGCTAATAAGATTTAAATATAGGCTAATGACTGCATGTTTTCTCTTTAATCAACACGCAAATCACCCTTTTATTATTATGGTTTATTTTTTTTCCAGTTGAAATTCTAATTGAATTATGCTTCAGCCTGTTAATTGTTGATATAAGCCATATCTCAAATTTCTAGCTCGGCTTATTCTTCATTTCCTCACCCCCAAATCCCAACCTTGCCCTATTCATCCTGTAAGTGATGGGGAAATGGTGATGCTGTTAGCTCTCATCTCACTTTAGTTCTAATCACAAGTTAAGACAGTTACATTTTCTCAACTGACTAAATGAAAGGATGTTCAATATAGTACAAAAAGGTCACACACTTAGAAGGAATCAACCTTTTATGGGACCTTCTCCTGGCTGATGCCTTCCTTCAGATGTATCAGTACAGCTCCAAGAATTCCCAAGCTTCAGATGAAGATAGTAGCCTTCCATGATAATATGGGATAATATAGTTCTGTTTCTAAAATAAATAAATAAGAATTCTTAGTGTATGCTGTTCCATTTCCCCTGGCTTATATGGTGACATGAATAGGAACACTTATTTAAAATGCTGAGCATCTGCACTTCAAGGGTGTTTGCTGTAGGCAGTACAATATTTCAAAGATAAAAATAGAGACACGCTCGTCAACACTCCAGGATTTTTGTCTTGCTCCTCCTGAGCATTATTGAAAGCTCTCCTCTGCCTTTAAGAGCTTTTCCAGCACTGATTAAGAAACCAATAGAATGCTAATGCTTTTAATCATTTAATTAACTATATACAGTACTTAAAAATGCATGTCCTAAGCTATGTTATCAACAATTCAAGATATATTTTGGTGAATGCAGTATAAAAGTGGCTGCTATTGACCAAATGGTACATTAAAATGTATATACTTGTACTTCCTTTGTGCAGTAGGGCCAAAATATACCCATTTCACCATCCTGAGACTTAAAATTCAGATACTCTGAAGAAGTTTACAGATATACTTCTTCAGATATGATTTAATAATTTTGTCCCATGTTGGCAGGCTTGGCCAGTCTAGATCCCACATGCACCAGTCTTGGTCCAGCAAAAGTTATGGCTATTATCTTTAAAAACTCATTGGATTTTCTCAGAAATTAAAGGGCATTCAAGTACCATTAGCAGCTGCTGCTGACAGGCTCATGTGTAGGCTACAATGTGAAGTTTACTCCATGCCTACAAGGCAGGGTGGACAATAAAATGAATCATGAACAAAAGAAGCATGTGTATATCTACAGGAAAATTATAACCTCTCATGCTTTTATGTTCTTCCTAGATGACATGAAAGCAGACTGGTAAAAGGGATCTGTGTACAGAGCAAGAAAACAAAACTCCCTAGTTCATAAAAAAAGTTGGGAGAAATATATTCAGACTTGCAAAATTCTGCTGCTATAGTTTTGCAGTAAAAAAATAATTCTTCTGTATAAATGCATTGATGTCCTAGCCTGATGTAACCTGAAGGTCTCAGTTAAATCATGAATCAGAGCCTCAAGAAAAATGCTAAATTTCCTCTGGTACCCAATAGACTCCACTAGGTTCTAGGGGTGGACCTAAATGAATAAGACTTTAACTCACATAACATCTTCAACTCCACATTATTGAGACAAAATATGCACTCACTGCTGCAGACAGGTCCTTCAATAATCTATGAGAGCTTTCAACTCCATCCCTACATTCAGAAAAGGCAGGTGGCAGTTCCCTAATATCATAAGTTTGGGATATCCCATCAACAATCTGGCCGTGGCATTCAGCAGTTCAAGTAGGAAAGCCACTATACAGGGATGCCGGTAGAGAGCAGCAATTCAAAGTTATTTTCAATTCCATTCCCTAAAGTATCCCTAAAACGCAATCTTATCAACCGGGGTAATGCTTCTGAAAATTACCAGGATCTTTCGGATGACAATACCTACTCTACCACTGCTTTCTAAAGACACTGCTGGTGCTACATTCAAAAGCCAGATAATCACATCCCTGAGAGAGCAACACCTCCTTCAGTACTCAACCAGGTTTTTGAAAAAGGACATGACCAAATCCAATTATTTTCCAGTGTTAATTGCACTGGAGCAAACAATGGTTGAACACTTTTGAGTATATTATGTTGTAACCCAACAGAGCACTAGCAAAGACTACCACTAATTTTGCCAATACAATGCATAGATGTGTCCAAGGACTATGGCCAGATGTATAACAGATTTTGCCCCCTTTTAAATGAAAAATGGAAAAGAAAGAGGAAGGGAGGGAATGCTGGTCTTGTTGAGAAGATAGACATACTATTCAAAAATAGGAAGAACTCAACAGGCACAAACACCTGGTAAATCTTACTACTGCTGTCAGTTTATGGTATCAGGCTTTTCAGGATAACCCTGTCATGTAAAAGATTGAAAAGAACATCCTTGATGGCCCAGTTGCCTCCACAATATGTTCAACAGCCTTGCCATACTGTGTTGAAAGATAACCAACCAACCCTCCCGCCCAAAAAAAACACCTGTGAGTAATTTTTTATGAATTGCAACTAAGGCAGCAAACTTGTAACAGACCTTTTTGTACTGGATTTAGTCCTATTTTGTCTTTGCAAGTGTATTGGGAGGAAGTCAAGTACAGCCAGCTGTTGTATACTGAAATAGAAGAATTGACCCAAAGGCTGTATGTTCAAAAGGCCAAGAGAAATAGACAATATTAATCTTGTATTTGAGTTCAGAGGTACAACATAGTTAACTGCTAAGAGGTGTAACCTAGACAAATTGTTATCCACTAATACAATATAAACCATGAAATATTTTTTATTCCCAAACTGTTTGAAGTGTGAGTTATCCTCTTCGTAAACACTACATCATCAATACTCACTGACAACAGTAAACTGTTATAGTAGTACTGAAGTAAGTGTTGGAAACTGATTCCTATATTATAGCTCTTTCTCTTTTTTGTGGGTATGTGTATTGTGGGCATGTATGTGTTAATTCAGCCTATGGAAAATGGCCAAAGAAGCCCAGATTTTTTTGTTTTTAAAATGTATAAGTAAATTCCATCTATCCTATAGCACTCTTTAAATACATATACAGTTTATAGTACTTAAGGGCAACATTTAATTTGTTTAAAAGGACACACACACACAAATATACCTATACATCCCTACCCCTATGTCCTGGGTGAAACCCAGAGCATCCATGATTACATCAATAAGATGGCACACAAAGACAAGCTATTGAGAGAATGCCATAGGCAGCAGAAGACATGGGAGGAAGATCAAGTAGAGGAAGTGCCATGACAAAACATGACTTTGCATGGTACGCACCATTGACAGATAGCTGAGATGGTAGATACTGGGAAATCCTACCAGTGGCTGGAAAGAGCTGTATAAAGGGATAGTATTGAGGCATTGATAATAGCAGCACAAGAAATTTATAGACTATATCCTCCCATCTCCCAATTCCAGATGGGAGAATGTTGTGTAGAATAATAATAGGCTTAAAATTTTGTGGAACTTTCAGATCTACATAGATCCTTGCCAATCAACCAGACATCATAATAGTAGACAAGGACTAAAAGACAGTAGTGGTGATAGATCTAAAAGTGCTAAGTGACAGCAACAACAGGAACAAGGAGTATGAGAAGCTAGAGAAGTACCAGTGCCTGAATTAGAAAGGATGTGGAAAGTAAAGGCCAAAGTGGTCCGAATAGTGGCAGGAGCACTCAGGGTTGTGACTCTTAAGATGGGAGAATGGCTCCAATAGATCCTAAGAACAATGTCAGAGTTCTATGTCCAGAAGACAGCAGTGCTAGGAACAGTTAAGATACTGCATAGAATCCTCAAGCTTCCAAGGAAAATACTCAAGACTGAGGAAGACACATCCTGCCCAAAAGGATTTTTTTAATTTTTTATATATAGCATAATCAAGATATGACATCTAACATTCACATTGTCTATGGAGTAAATACCTTTCTAAAAATAATTCTCCCGACTATTAATTTATTTCTGTTTAGGAAGCTGCAAATTTATCCAATTCTGATTAAATAACATTAATGTGTTAGAAGCTACTGCTTTTCTTTCTCTTCAATTTTAATTTTCACACATTATGACAATCTCATTTGAGGTTATAGCTTTTTTCCCTTAAAAAACAAATAAGTGAAGATAATGCATGTTGGAGAGAAAATGGAGAGTGCTACTTTTTATTTTTCTAATAAAACTTGAAACCCTATGTTGTCCACTGAAGATGAATCATGGGAGAATCCAAAGAGAAAAAGGAAATATCTTTTTACGTCCTTACTTCATACTAAAACACAATTTTCTTCCACAAGATGTGAAAAGGGCTACCAAATTAAACAGCTATAAATGGGGCTTGAGGATGAAGCTTTAGTGGCTAGTAATTATGATGATTCTGTTCTGGCTTCAGAAAAATATCCCTTTACTAACTAGACGCCCATGCTTCACTACAAAACTATGTGATCGGGCGTGATAAGTTGACACTTAAATCCTGAAACTTAATGTAGAATGTGTAACTCCGTAGTATCAGAGTGTGTTAATATAAGGCAACTGGCATTTGGAACAGAGGGGGAGGGGGACTAGAATGTCCCAGCCCGCAGGCCAGATGAGTCACACGCTGGCTACACCCATGCCTGGTTTAGCGAAGGGGTAGCATCAGAGCATGTTAATATAAGGCAACTGGTAGTTGGAACAGAGTCCCTTTCAGTTGGGGAGTGGGAATAGAACGTCTAGCTCCTTAACATCAGAACGTGTGAATATAATACTGTATATGAAATACTACTGATCTAATGGTCATTTTGAAAAATCCTTTCTTAGCGAGCACCTAGAAGCCAAGAGGAACATACGTGCCAAATTTCAAGTTTGTAGGTTTCATCATTCTGGAGATTTTGTGATGAGTGAGTGATATTTGACTTATATATATATAGATATATCAGTCATATGGAAAGAATAGCAAGTTATGGTGATTGCTCTCATTTTGAAGCTCATCTTACAGGTTGTAGGGGACAGGTTGTAGGTCTGATAAGTCTTCAGTCTGATCCAGCAGAGCTTTTCATACCTTACTACCATGTAGGAAGAACTTAGTACAATGTTCTTCCCTTTTCTTGGCTTTAGGTGTATCAGCCAAGACACGGGGAAATGGGCTTGGAAGAAAATTGTACAACAAATATAATATAGAAATTCAAGTTCCTGTTGTTATTCATTTGTTTACCAGATCTCTTAGTTGTCTTTTAGTTATTGCTTCCAAAATGTCATTCAAAAGAACCACCCCCATTAATAACAGTTTATAAAACATAAATTAAAATATCTCCTCTTTTTACTCCCTAATGACTACATAAATATCATAAATTTTCTTGTAGTGTTTTAATTTTGCATAGATGTAATTCACGTTAAAACAATAACAAATAAAAACCCCACCCCAACCTTTAGCTAATATGCATAGACCAACTCTAAAACTTTTCACTCTGTAACTCTATAACTTTTTAATTTATTATTTATTTTCATTTTTCTTTTCCTCATCCTTTTTTTCTTTCTTCTTTTCTTATTCCTGTTAATTTCAGAGGCTTTCATGATGCTTTAATCTGTTGATTCTGAGCAGTTTACAAAACTCAATTTGATAATTAAGGGTAAACACATGTAATATACCTCATCTAAACACAAGCAACAATAATCTCATTCATTCATTCACTTGACACCATCTCTTTGGAAATGTCTTTCTCCTGGATCTCCTAAACAGTTAGGTATTTACAAGTTCATGAAATCCATCCATCCATCCATCCATCCATCCATCCATCCATCCATCCATCCATCATCCAGTGCCACTTTATATTCTAATAACAAACATCAACAATAACACAGATAAACAAAATAAATGAATTAATATGGATCTCAGTGTTTATTAAGCAGTCACCATTACAGAAAGCTAACACCTCTTGAATCGTATTGGATGAACTATCTCATAAAGGAGACTAAAAACATTCCCACTCTGACTCTGTCAGATCTGATAGAATAAGCAGAAACAATTGGAGACAAGCATCCCACAAGTAACCTAGTGTTATTCAATATAGGGCTTTCTAAATCATAGCCACCATCTCCAGAGCCTAATGGAATTCAGTGCAGTTACTCTTATGTTGCACTTAAAACTTCCTATGCCACTACATTCTGAATCATTTGAAGACTGTTTATTTCATCTAGACATTTAGAACCTCTTGTAAAGGGAAAGATCCTTGATAGCATTACTTGGTCAGCCTATAGAAGGGGTCTGCAACCTTAAACACTCAAAGAGCCATTTCCCACAGAAAAGAAAACACTGGGAGCCACAAAACCTGAGTGGATGTGGCCAACTCAATGTCACTCACTTCCACCAGTCACATGACCCCCCTAGTCATGCCTATCAAGCAAGTCATTAGGGCAGAGAACCGGTTGTTAAAAAACACTGGGAACCACAAAATCCTTTTGACATCTCTCTCCCTCCCTCCCTCCCTCCTCTCTCCCCCCCTCTCTCTGTGTCTCTCTCTCTCTCCCCGTCTCTCTTTATTTGCCCCAGGCGAGGAGTGACTGGGGGAGAGGGCGAGGAGGGGTCAGCCAGTGGTGGAATCACCCATCAGGGAGCCACAGCAGAGGGCCCAAAGAGCCGCATGCGGCTCCGGAGCCGCAGGTTGCTGACACCCGGTCTATAGCATAGATATAAATTGCTGGTGATCTCCTATCCTATGTTGATACATTACTTTACCCAGTGACTTCATGTAGTCTTTGAATAGGAACAGAGAATGGGTAGAGCCTTGAGATACTCCACAAAACAGAAACTTAGGGAAAGACTCCTGTCCCCCTCCATGCTGACTAGAAGAAGCTTAAAGGAAGTGTTTGATAGTGTACTATTTGGCTTTTTTTCTCGTTAATTCTGCATCCAAGATATTCACATCTATGCTGTACATTAAGTGATTTGTTTCTTGCAGTGAGCATATACTTATATTTGATATTACAGTATTGGCATATTTTAATACTTGTGATGTTTCTTTGTATCAAGATTCAGTACTGTTCTAGATGCTCAGTTATTTTTTTGTTGATTGTTTCAATCCATTTTTTTTTTAAAAAAATAGTTAGAGGTCTTTGTTCTTTCTAAGGAGAAAGCAGATGAGAGGGTGCCTGGTTTGGGAATGAAAAAAATTCAATACTTATCCTGGTTCCCTCTACTGCTGACTGTCCCTGGTTTCCCTCTACAATCTGGGCTACTTCTACCTTTGCAGTTCTTCCAATTCTACTTATGAAAATAATTTGTTTCATATTATAAATTAATATTTATCTGCTAGCCCATATTCTACTGTTTCTGATTCTGGATGGTCTTCCTTCCTGAACTGGTCCATTCTTTTCAGATATCTTCTTCTTGCTAGACTTGATTTGAAATAACCAGATTTTTTGTTTTCAGCTATGTATATTTGCAGCAGATAAACAACTTTTTCTCGCCAGTAATCCTGCAGCTGTTAGCCCTGGTTGCTCATCCAACAGTCCAGAGTCTTGAAGAAGTCCTATCCGTTTATTAACAAATGTCCAAGAACTCCAATGCCTAACTTGGTCCATGCTAATCTGCATGGTGACAATCCAGTATAGTTTTCCATAAATTATATCTCACCATACTGGTTATGGCAGAGGCACTCTTTGTCTGTCTCCTTTGATGAGACCTCTACAGTATGGTTAACCTATTATTACCATTTTAATATGTAAACCATCTGATTCCCAGTGATGTTCTGGATGATTTACAAATTATTAAAAACATTTAAAAACAAGAACAAGATAAAACACTGGAAGTTTTTAAGAAGATGTTGGATAACCATTTGTCTGAAGTGGTGTAGGGTTTCCTGCCTAAGCAGGGGGTTGGACTAGAAGACCTCCAAGGTCCCTTCCAACTCTGTTATTCTATTCTATTCTATTCTATTCTATTCTATTCTATTCTATTCTATTCTATTCTATTCTATTCTATTCTATTCTATTCTATTCTATTCTATTCTATTCTATTCTAAAAACATAAAAGCAGCACAAGAAGAAAAAAAAAAGGTGACAACAAACAAACAAACACAGAGGGGAACAAGTAAAAGGAAAAAGAGGGGCATCAATTATCTTCACCAGAAGTCTACATGAAGCCTATATACTTCGGGGCCCTTTGAGATACTAGTAGGATGGGGGTTGTTCAAATCCCAATTGAAATTTCATTTTGGAGGGCAGGGATCACTGCAGAGAAAGAATTCTTCCAGAGTCTCAATAGACGATACGTTCTAATTCAGCAATCACCAACTGGTGTTCCGTGGACCACTGGTGGTCCATGAGAAAATTTTGGTGGTTCGCAGAAAAATTATTTGCATTTTTATATTGCACTAAATCAGGGCTCCTCAAACTACAGACCCTGGGACGGATATGTGCAATGAATATTTGTGTTGCTGCAAAGAGTCTCCCTCTTCGGGGTCTTTTTGTGTGAGTCGGAGGGGGGCAGAAATTCCAACTTGGGGTCTGCTTCATCCTTCTGGTTCAGGGCTTTGGGCAAAGGCTGGAGGGAAGTGCTGCTGGTGGCAAAGAGCTGGAGGGCCTTGTTCCAGTGGGACTGCATCATGGCCTGGAACTGGCTGACCATCTCAGCATCCAGATTCTGGTTCCTGGCCTTGCACTCCTGCAGGTCATCCCTCTGCTTGGAAAGTCTATGTTCATAGGGCTCAGTGAGGTGCTTCTGCTGAACCTCCTTCTTGATCAGATCCAACTTGAACTGAACTGTTTTGCCAACCCTTTCTCGTTGTGGCTGCTTAGCTCCAACAACTGCTTCCTGTTGGGGTCCTAAGGAGCCTAGACGGGGAGGCAAGGAGTGGCTGGGCAGGGAGAGGCGAGTAGAGGCTGGCAAGGAGCCCTTCGATGTGAATGACATCAAGTAGGCCACACCCACCCAGTCACATGACCACCTAGCCACACCCAGCCAGCCAGTCATTAGGCAGATCATATTAGCGGTCCACAGGATTTAAAATTATGAATTTAGTGGTCCCCAAGGTCTGAAATGTTGGGGACCCCAGTTCTAATTGATAGAACCTGGAGTTCACCAAGCCTGTCAAACTGACCTAGCTAGATTATAGAGGAAGCAGGTGATCCCTCAAGAAACCAGGAGTGACCTTCAACTAAGTATTCTGTAATACAGCAATGTTAATGTTGGCAAAGATTAGCAAGCAGTATAGACTGCTGGGCTAATGTAAACAAAGTTGATATGGTATCTGACCTCTACTTTTCAATTTTCAGAGTTAGCTTCTTATGCAAATTGGACTTTTGTTTTATCTTCATATTCTCAAGGTATTTAAAAATATACACTTGGAATTTCTTTAGATGGCATTTTCAATGTTAAAGAGAATGCGAATATGTTCCCAAATAAAATCTCACTGAGCAGCCAACCGCCACAGCTTGTTAAATGTGTTTCACTGGTTAATTATATATAAGAAGGCAAAGGTGGAACTGAATATCAGTCTTAGCACATAAATTTAAGCCACAGATTTCATGCAAAACAAGTTCAATTGTAATTTGTTTAATATATTCTGATCAGAGAATTCAACTTCTAGAATTTAAATTTTTAAAGTGAAAGGCACATATATTTAAAATGTAGAAATAATGCTGTATTTGTCCTCAGCAGCACATATCCGAATTTGATGCAACAGCATTTGGTCCAAGTAGAGAAAAGAAGTATCACAGAGATAAATGAAAGAAAAAGAAACAGAAAAGCAACCGCAGTAAAACGCCTAACAATATCTTACTTCTATCTTTGTGAATGTCAGTTCCTATTGTTCTCCCACACAGTATTTTTTTAAAAAAAGATGGTTCAAATCAGTTTATATTCTTCATTTATTCATGTGACTCAAAGACGTTGAACTCATCAAAGAGAAGCCTAAATCTGGTCTAGGAAGAATTTTCTCCATATGGTTGAATGGATCAGCCACATTTATTTACTAAAAGCTACATTGGTATGATTGTTCCCCACACCACCTCTAGCCCCCAGGATATTTCCTTTCTTTCCACTGTTATTTTTTTTTTCCTGGACGGATGGAGCCTCTAGACACAGTCATGTAACTAAAGATGATGCTAGAGGCCGATACATTACTGCTGTAAAATGCTGCTTCATTTATCAATCTCTTTTTCTTTAAAAAAAAAATTCCTTAAAATATAAAATTGGGAGAAGGGAGTCTGGCAGACAATTTGTGAGAACAAATTATGCATGCTTTTTAATGGTTGTTAACTGCCAGGAATTCTTGCAGATTATGGCTGTGTGCAAATCAAACAAACAAACAATTTTCATTGCATATCCTGTTTAGACTATGGGCTTAATAGTCTTGTTTTAGCAAAGAGGGTAGAGACAGCTGCATGTATTAATTTGCTTATGAAATGCACAATTAGCATTTTTCTTCTAGCTACACTGTCATTTCATTCTCGGCTGCAGCAAATGGAATGTTAATTTGGCCCTCTCCAAATGTTTTCAGAGTTTTGTTCCCCAAATTCACTGTTAGCATTCTGAGATTTTCAGTGGTGGTGGTTTGTAGTCCCAACCCTTGCAGTTTGGCCTAGTGGTTAAGGCATCTGGCTAGAAACCAAGAGATTATGAGTTGTATGTGGTTCATCTTAGGCACAAAGCCAGTTGGGTGACCTTGTGCCAGACACTGTCTCTTAGCCCTAAGAAGGAGGCAATACCAAGCCACTTCTAAAAGACCTTGCCAAAAAACCTGCAGGGACTTGCCCAAGTAATCCATTAGGAATCAACACTGACTCAAAGACACAAAAAGGAAAAAAAAAAAGAAGTCTTGACCCATTCAGGGGATGGCAGGTTGGGGGAGGCTGGAGTAGTAGTAGTAGTAGTAGTAGTAGTAGTAGTAGTAGTAGTAATCATCATCATCATCATCATCATCATCATCATCATCATCATCATCTTGTGGGACTTTAGGATTCAGACTGACAGGCACTTGGTCCACAACACACCTGACATAACAATAGTTGAAAAGAAAAAAGTATGGTTCATTGACATTGCAATACCTGGTGATGCACGGATTGAAGATAAGCAGCAAGAAAAAATCACAAAGTACCGGGACTTGCAAATTGAAGTTGAGCGACTGTGGAAAAAGAAATCGTGTGTAGTCCCGATTGTAATTGGAGCCCTTGGAGCAATACCCAAAGGGCTGCCTTGCTATTTAGAAATTCTAAATTTGCTGGACTTGAACATTTTGACTCTACAAAAAACCACCTTACCTGGAACAGCTTACATCCTCCGACGATACCTTGGCAGTTCCTAGGTCCTTGGTTAGGACTCGAGCTGCTGAGCTATTAACCAGCCACAAAGGCTGTGAATCTCACTAAAGATTAACAACTACTACTACTACTACTACTACTACTACTACTACTACTACTAATAATAATAATAATAATAATAATAATAATAATAAAAAACCATTGATCATATACTGAGTGGTTGCAAGACAATAGCTCAGACTGACTACAAACAATGTCATAACACAGTCGCTCAGATGGTCCACTGGAACTTGTGTCACAACTACCATCTGCCTGTAGCAAAGAACTGGTGGGATCATAAGCCTGAAAAAGTGGTTGAAAATGAGCATGCAAAACTATTGTGGGACTTCCGAATACAGACTGACAAAGTTTTGGAACACAATATCCCGGATATCATGATTGTGGAGAAGAAAAAAGTGTGGATCGTCGACATTGCCAGACCTGGTGACAGCAGAATCAATGAGAAACAACTTGAAAAAGTCACCAGATATCAGGACTTGAGAATCGAACTGCAGAGACTCTGGCATAAACCAGTGCAGGTGGTTCCAGTGGTACTCAGCACACTGGGTGCTATGCCTAAAGACCTAGGCAAGCACTTAAAAACAATTGGCGCTGACAAGATCACCATTGGTCAGCTGCAGAAGGCCACCTTACTGGGATCTGCTCGCATAATCCGCCGATACATCACGCAGTCCTAAACGATTGGGAAGTGTTTGACTAGTGATTTGGGATACAAAATCCAGCTTGGTCATCTCTTTTGCTGTATATACCGTAATAATAATAATAACAACAACAACAACAACAACAACAACAATAACAATAACAATAACAATAACAACAACTTTATTGTCATTGTACATGTATACACAATATACCATACAATGAAATTCACTTAACACCCAAAGACCAAGTCCAACACACATAACAATCCCCAAACATGCTCCCACCCATCACAAATTCCCCACCCCTAAACCACCCAAACATCCACACAACAGACCAAGTAAAGCTGTCCAACAGCTTACTGATGATGGCCCTTTAGTAATGTATTGGAATGGAGAGACCAAAGCATGGGCTATGGATCATTTGGTGACTTTGGGCCAGTCAGGTCAGCCAGTACCTTAACATGATTCTTATGAGAGTGAAAGGAGGGGAACAATCTAATATATGCCATATTAAGCTCTTTTAAAGAAAGATTGAATATGGCTGTACTGTATTAAATATTAAATATTATTTTGGGGCTGCAAAACTCAGGAACACAGTAAATGGCAGAAAGAGCTACAGAATATTCTAACTGTAATAATGGTCATTTGGATTTTTGCTGCTTGTATTTGGTAGGCTTATTAAATACATGAATATGCTGTCTTTTTAAAAAATATTGTTTGCATATAAATGAATGCAACTTTCAAAAATACACTTCAATCAGAGCTGTAAGGAACCTTGGAGGTCTTCTAGTCCAACCCCCTGCTCAAGCAGGAGACCCTATACCTCCAGTGATGAAGCACCTACAACTTCTGAAGGCAAGCTGTTCTACTAGTTAATTGTGCTCACTGTTAGGAAGTTTAATTCCAGGTTGCGTCTCTCCTTGACTAGTTTACATCCACTGTTTCTTGTCTTGCCTTCTGGGGCTTTAGAAAATAAATTGACCCCCTCTTCTTTGTGGCAGCCTCTCAAATATTGGAATAATACTTCTTTTCTCTAGACTGACTCTGGACTACAGTTTCCAAGTAATGACTAAATTAAACTGGTTTAAATATTGATTGTTTAGGCTTGTTCTGGCCACATTTCTCTGATTGTGTTTATTGAAATCAGCATATCCTTATATTATGATATTTGAGTGAGCTGCATGGGGGCAGCTGGATTTTCAAGCCAGATCATGCAGCACAACAGCAACAGAGGGAAATGTTGCTACCTTATAACCTGCTTGCTTCTCTGGAAGGTGGGCTACTCTGTCCAGTATCTGGTACTTCTTGTTGGCATTAAAACCATTAGAAGACTTAAAATGAAGAAAGATAACTATAGTATCATGGAGATTCTTTGAGTAACAAATAATATCAAAAGCACTTTAAAGCTAATGCTCAGAACCGTAGACATTAACACAGGATGCCAGGTTCTGTCTGAACAGCTGCCACAATGGACAGATCCCTATGGAGTTCTGAGGACATTCCAAGTTCCTGTGGTTTTAGTCCTTGTCACTTCATGACATTGAAGTGCATCATGACATTGGTCTTTATCATAAACATAGATCAGGCAGTTGCTCCATTCTCGGTGTGCTTCCTGAAATTGCCTTTTTGCATTTCAGATAATCTGAACAAAACCAAACTCCCATCTCCTGCAATTCTACAAGACAGCTCTTTGTCTGAGAAACAAGCATCTATTTTTTCATTGTAACCCCAATTGAATCAGAAGGCTAATAAGTTCCAATCTTCATACCAGTAAGACTGAGGGCAAATGAGATAATAATCATAATAATCATAATAATAATTTAATAATCATTTTCCTGGTAATGATTTTACTTGGGAAATTTCTGGCTACTTTACGGCTGAAGGTTTTTTTTAATTCTGCAAACTATCCTGATCCTTATGTATCCTTAACTACTTGGAACATTGTTCTTTTCAGACTCAGTTCTTCTCTGAATGCATTTAGGTATGAATATTAATCTGGACACTGTGAATAACTTTGGTTCACTTAGATAAATGCAATTAAATCAAAATATCCTTTCAAATATTAAATCTTCATATTGAGTTGTTCCTTTTAATGGCTCTGGGTTCTAACTAATTTTTGAGTTGGCCTTCAAAGTAGCATAATGAAGCTAGAGGGCTGGACTAACTCTCAACTTTTGCTTTGGGAACAAGTATGTGCTTAAAGTTCTTATGCTATTCAAAATTCCTCTCCCTAGTTTATTTGAAATCTAGATGGGTTAAGCTTTACCACGTGTCTTCTGCTGACATTTACCCTAGCAGTTGCCTTCCTTTGTCTACAGCACAAGTAGTCAATCACATGGAGAACCTAATTAGACAGTAAGGAAACCCAGGTGTCCTACTTCTTTCTACATAGTATAACATCTGTAGCTCCTTCACGAGTACTTTACATTGACTGATTAACAATGGCAGTAATGTACAGGCATCAAGAGAGATCAGTTTCTCCTTGCCTGACACTCAGAATGCAACTATCAAGTTAGCCCACTCTGCTCACAGCATGACACCACTAGCCTGAATACCTCATCAAAGTTCACTATCTTTAGTCTTGGCCTGTTGCTGCACAGACTTATATCTGAAACAGAAGAGTTGTTCAAAGGGGTCTTTCCTAAGATTCTAGAAGAGACCTAAAAAGTTTTGTTTTCTCTGCTGGGCTATGCAAACTGAATGGTGGTCTGCCAAATCTTGGCTAAAATTTTTCATGAATTAAAAAGAATGCTATGAAGCTCTCTATAGTGTCTTTTTAGTGGAGTTTTATAGATAGAAACAATATTTTAAAACTTGGGTAGGAAAAGAATACTTTAAAATTCATCTCTCTGCTACACCTAGAGCATTTTCATATCTGCTAAACCACATACACAAAGAGAAACACAGAAAAATGCTGAGTTGTGTAAACAGAGAATCTGGTAACCTTTCCTAAAACTTTTAAAAACAGGGAAATGTAATTCTTAGGCTTCTGACAATGTTAAAAAAAGAAAATGTCAACTTGTGCAGTTGTATTTAAATTGCTAGGGGATAGGAGTTGAGAGAGGAATGTTTCCCCTTATCTTTAATTCCCCCCCCCTCCCCCCCTGGCCAATGCTACTAGAAGAAAGTAGAAAGCATAAATTGATAGAATGGCTTTGTTCTGAATTTGCAGATTTCATGAGTGATGCTTGCTTTTCAAGCAGTGGTGGGTTCCAACCGGTGTTACCACCAGTTCTCTTCGTGTACGCGCTTTAGGTTGCTGCCCAGCTGAGGTGCGGCAATCCACTCTGCTGCGCCTATCAGCTGGGCTAAAAAACAAGAAATAAAGGTAGGAATAACATGGGGGCGGGCAGGCGGGCGGGAGGGCCCAGCTCCCAGTCAAAGAGAACCGGTTCGGTGACATTACATCGTCACTACTACCTGCTCACCCGAACCGGGCCGAACCGGGAGCAACCCACCACTGTTTTCAAGCATTCCTTTGCATTATTCTTCAGGCAGTAAAATGGGCATATTTTGTGACAGTGGAAAGTTATTAAGTTCCAGTAAGATGCTCAGTTTGTCTGACAGCATATAGAGCCACATATTCAGCATGCTGATCCAGCCCCTCTATGCTCCTGTGCCTGTCTCAGTTTTGCATTTCAGAGTCCTTGTCTGAGATCTGAAGATAAGGTTGATTTGTTTGCTCACTATAGAAGACTTCAGTGAGATCAAACTTTTCATCTGCAGCTTGCTGGGTGAGGCTTATAGTATCTGACACCCTTTCAAAGTGATTCTGACATCTCAAGCTGGATGCTTACAATTAGCTGTTGTTTTCTGAAACATCACTTTTAATTCATTCATGCTTGTGAAGCACTTTGATAGAACGAAAAACTGTGGAGTGTGAGTGCAAGCACCAAATGTTGGTACCGCCGTGCTTCTTTGTCAAACATGCATCACCATTCCTGAGAAATTGCAATGCTTCTGAATAGGAAAGGCTTCTCTGGTATTTATACAGTCCCAATGATGCAATAAATACTAATCCTGGCATTAAAAACAAAGCAAGTCATAATTCCAGAAACTGTTTTGCATTTAGAGCACCAAGTGATTTTGAAACAGTTTACTGCTGGGGACAGCAGCAGAACTTATCCATGACATTTAGGTTTATGAAAAAAGGAAAGAGAATTCACTGTGGTTGATTAGACTTTCATCTAAAATAAACACATAAATAATAATCACAATGGCTAACAATGCACACGGTATAGGTTGGTTGCTGTTTCCTTTCTTCTTGGCTGGCTCCAAATATGAGGAAAATGCATGGCAAGCAAGATCCAATGCTGACAACATAAATAAGTCGAAAAAGAAAATGCAGGAGGAGCAACTTCCATTGCAGAAACACACACAAAAAAAAAGTCAAAATGTGAAGAAGTCAAAATGAGCTGTTGGTGGATAGTTGGTGAAGTATGGGATTAACATAAACAGTAACAGTAACAGAGTTGGAAGGGACCTTAGAGGTCATCTAGTCCAACCCTTTGCTCACGCAGGAGACCTGTACTAGGGATTCGAACTGCTGAACTGCCAACCTTTCTGCTCAACCAGCTCAGTGTCTTAGCCACTGAGCCACCTAGTCAGGCTAAGGTTCACATTCTGCATCTAATTATGAACTTATCATTTATCAGTCATATTTTTTGGTGGACTGATCTTGAAATTTTTTGCCAAGGAGAAATCCTTGCCTTTGAAAGGATTTCTCAAGTCAGAAGCTTGAAGTTCACTTTGGAAATTCTATTGTAAGTGAAGGATATGGAAGATGTTTTTTCCCTGTAATATATCAGCATTCCCATATGGGTTATCTATTGAATGGTCTCGTTGCTGGTAATGGCAAACTTGCTGATAATGAGGCCATTACAGAAGTGGGCAAGGCAATCCCATTTCTGTCTCTTCCTTGCTTCTTCTGCTTGACCTGTTTTATCTCCCATGTCCAGAAAGCTGCTGCAGAGTAGGCAGACATCACTCTTGCTTGAAGTTTGAGCTGACTGCTTGCAGGAAGCTTTTGAAACTGGACCAAAGTCCAGACAAAATTAGATCATGTACAGCATCCCCATCCCTGCTTTAAAAGGAATTCACTGAGGCACAGTACAGTCTTGCATGTGTATTCTAAAAACTAGAGTAATAACTTAAAAATGAGTATTGACTACACCTATTTTAGGAACTCAGGAAAAAATATTTTTTATATTTTTATTGCCCTACCACCAAACAATTCACGACAACAAACATTTCTCCCTATGTTTAGTCATAACAATTACATAAGTCACCTGCTAATCACACTAAATCAGGAACAGTTTAACCATTGTGGAATAAACCACAACTGACTATGTTTGCACCACAAGAATCATGATTTGACTCCACTGGAATTAATGTGGCAAGATCCCCCTATCTGAAGCTCCACGTATATATCAAATATACAAAAGGCTTGGGCTCAGTTTGTATTTTAAAAATTAACATTTCTGTCAGCCCTTTAAGTTTTCCCCAATTAAATCTGAGCAATGTTTATTTTTTCTCAGGCAGGAGTCACTGCTGTTTAAAATGTAGCATTTTAAAATTACAGGTTAACTCAGCCTAACATCTTCAAAATTGTTATTACATCTCCTTAATGTTATTCATTTACTTTGCATTCCTGGAGTGAGAATGCCTTCAAAAGAGCATGAAAGTAAACATCAAATATGCAAAGAATGACGGAAGCCTTTTATTCTTTTATCAGCTCTAAATTGATGTGAAATGTGTGTTCTCTCCCTTTCCAAAATCCAGAAGGATATATTGCTAGAAAGATTGGGCACCTTCAAATTCCCCTTTTTTAAAATTCCTGGGCAGCAAGTAGCAAATCAAAGAAGGTAAATACTGCTCCTTGGTGAACAATTGGAAGGAGTTATTTTAAGCTTCTCTAGAGCCTAAGAGCTCATTTTCCAGGTATAACTTCTATTCTTTTAAGATACTATATTAAAAGGAATTATATCTGGCAAAGCTGTGTATATCATGTACGTTTAAGCAAACTATGAAATGTCATACCAAATGATTTACCACTTTTCATTTAAGAATTTTGTTCTCCTCATATTTATAAAAGGAAAAATATTCAAACCAACACTTTTTCCGAATACTCCTGTGAAATGGAAACAGTTTGGCCTCCATCCAATATAAACAGTCTTAAAATCAATGAGAAAGATTGGTTGCAATTAATTTAAGCTCCATTAATTTCAGTAGAACTTAAGCATGAGTAAGGCACTTTAAGGTAAATACCATTACCAAATATGCAGTTTATCTTAACTTGCAAATAATTAGAAGCCTGGATAATCAAATCCAGTAACTACTTCAGAGAAAAATAGATAACTTAATTGTCAATTTATAACTCATGCGTTTTTGATAGTACCAAACAATCATAGTTGCTTTGTTTGTTTTAAGTCTAGTAGTTAATAAATGAGAGCCAATTTGGTGTAGTAGTTAAGGCTAGAAACCAAGAGACAATGAATTTGTATCCCATCAGCTGAGAGACTTTGGGCCACTCACTGTCTCTTTTGTCTAAAAAGCAGGCATTGGCAAACCAATGTTTTCAAGGAAATTGCAGGGACTCATTCAAGCAGTGACCAGGAGTCAACACTGACTCAAAGGCATACACGGATACAAATGTACGCGCGCGCGCGCATACACACACACAATTTAACAAAAAATTGAGAAATGGTTGAATGAACCCATATTACAGAGTAGCTTTTTCTAAACTGAGTTTATTTATGGTCAGTGCATAGACATAGATAGAGCTGCAACTTAATAAATGGTAATGCTAAACCTCTGGTTTCTAATTAGAGATTGATTTCTGAGAAACTAACAAGACATGATGTTTGGAAGACTACTGGGTTATAGGGATTTTGGAAATAGTGTTGGCTGAGCTGCTACGGGACTGCAGTCGTTTTTCTATTGCCAACTCAGGCTTTCTCTCACTTTTGCTTTTTTATGGGGCTTGATAGAAAGAAAACTTGTTAGTATTAAAATAGACTTTTATTACAATCATCTAAAAGTTTGTTTATTATTTTATTTGATTGATTTGATTTTTATCCTGCTATTGCACTGTAGTGAGCATTTAAGGCAGTTGACAAAATTTAAGAGGCGTAACATGTTTATTTTTATTTATTTATTACAATTCTTTGCCACTCATCTTGCTGTAAGGTAATGCTGGGTGAGTTATAACATCAAAATAAAAACATAAATATATTTACTAATGTATAAAATCACCATAAAATTGTAATAAAAATACAAATTATAACTAAAACTAACAGACGGGGAGGAAAGGAGCAGAATATTTTTTTTTGGGGGGGGGGCGGAATTGGAAACTGCTATTGGTTGATAATCACCTCCCATTGGGGCCTCAAGCCAGCTGGCCCAGCCAGTACTTCTGGCTATTGGGGAAGGTCAGGAGCAATCTTAACTCAGGGGGCAAGATGTTCCAAAGGGCCAGAGACCATGGTAGGGAAGGATCTTCTCCTGGACTCCACAGGCTGGAACTCCTTGACTGATGGGGCCTGTAGCATAACTCCCTGTTAGCACAGGCAGAATGGGCCTATCCCTTAGGATTGAGACAAATCCTCAGGTAACCTGGACACATGCCATGGAGGTTTTTATAACCAGGGGTGGGTATTCACTTATCTTTGCTACCTGTTCACAAATGTGAGTGTGCGCGCATGCCCGGAGTGTCAAAAACGTGGATAAATGGGACGTGATTATGTCTGGGCGGGTGGGCGGAGCCACCTTCAGCTGCCGCTACCAGTTTGCCCGAACCGGATAAAACCGGCTGAATACCACCACTGGTAATAATCAACACCTTGAAACCAGCAGCTCATGGAACAGCAGTGTAACATGGGCTACTCTAGGGCCCTGAAGACTGCCCCTGCACTCTGCATGAGTTGAAGCTTCTGAATATTCTTCAAGGATAGCCCCATGCTGAGTGCATATAATAAGTTGGGGGAAAACAGTGAAATAACAGTAAATATTAAAATAATCTAACAGGTTAAAAACATAGCAAAGCAGACATATATTTACTGAAGTGCTAAACCCAGAGAGAATGGAGGGGAGGGGAGTGTATTCTTTACCCAGAAACAATTCAGAAGGCAGACATATCCCACGGACAGAAAGATTTTACTTATTGATTTAATGATTTAAATAATGAGAGTGGTGACATCTTCAAGAGGACTTTTCTTATTCACCTTAACAATCAGATATGTTTGTAACAAGTGAAAGCAAGTCAGCCCCTAAACCACATAGAGCTTTGAAGGTCAAACCTCTTATCAGTAAGCCGTTGGTAATTCATAAAGGTCTTTCAATATCAGTATTGTTTGAACCTGTATCTTGCGCTGTTTAGTAATATAGCTGTTGCATTTTACATCAATGTAAACTTGCCACTAGTGCCTATAACAATCCAATGTAAATGAAAACCAAGAACTTGGCAAGCACAGATCCTCGTGATTTTGAACATATAATGTTAAACAAAATCACTTTCAAATCACCTTATGGCTGCTTTCATAAATTATTACTTATTCTGTGTGAAATGGCTAAGAAAAACATTCTAGTTAAATTTTGCACATATTGATATAACAGAATACCAGAGTTGGAAGGGATCGTGGAGGTTTTCTAGTCCAACTCCCTGCCTAGGCAGAAAGTCCTACACCACTTCAGACAAATGGTTATCCAATCTCGTCTTAAAAACTTCCAGTGTTGGAGCATTTACAACTTCTGGAGGCAAGTTGTTCCACTGATTAATTGTTCTAAATGTCAAGAAGTTTCTCCTTAGTTCTAGGTTGCTTCTCTTCTTGATTAGTTTCCACCCATTGCTTCTTCTCCTGTTCTCAGGTGCTTTGGAGAATAGCTTGACTCCCTCTTCTTTGTGGCAGCCCCTGAGATATTGGAACACTGCTATCATGTCACCCAGGTCCTTCTTTTCATTAAACTAGACATACCCAGTTCCTGCAACCGTTCTTCATATGTTTTAGCCTCCAGTCCCCTAATCATCTTTGTTGCTCTTCTCTGCGCTCTTTCTAGAGTCTCCACATCTTTTTTACATCGTGGCGACCAAAACTGGATGCAGTATTCCAAGTGTGGCCTTACCAAGGCATTATAAACTGATATTAACACTTCACGTGATCTTGATTCTATCCCTCTGTTTATGCAGCCTAGAACCGTGTTGGCTTTTTTGGCAGCTGCTGCACACTGCTGGCTCATATTTAAATGGTTGTCCACTAGGTCTCCAAGATCCCTCTCACAATTACTACTATTGAGCGAGGTGCTACATATACTGTACCTGTGCATTTTGTTTTTCTTGCCCAAATGTAGAACCTTACTTTTCTTGCAGATCTACAACAATAATGAATAAGGTAATTTGCACTGAACATGAGTGATTGTACTAACAATGAACGATATGCCCAGTGGTGGGATTTAGCCTGTTCTATCTGGTTTGGGCGAACCGATAGCTGCGGTTGTGGGAGGCTCCGCCCATCCGCCCAAACATCATCACATCCTGTTTTTGATGCTCTGCGCATGCACACACATTCACATTTGCGAACTGGTAGCGAAGGTAAATGAATACCACCCCTGGATAATCCTTTCGAAACGAAAAATAATAACACTCTCATGTGGAACCATGGTATTTTCTTATTCTGCTAGTTTCTTTAGTTCTGTTTTCTGCTCGCTTGGGTTTATTGATCACTTGTTTTTCATTCTGTAATCAACATTTCCCCATCAATTTGCTGGTTGACATGTCTGTAATTTTACAGGAATACTATGTGGTATTGCCTATGTTCAAAATGGTTTCCTTTATGAATTGTGACTAAGCAAAGGAACTTTCTTCCTGCTATTCTGGAGTGTGTGTAAGTGTGTTAGACTTCTATAGTGTTTTTTACCATCTCATGTAATGTTCATTTCTTTCCTGGGCCAGTGAGGACATTTCCAAATAAACACTCAGAACATCCACCTCATTTGTTTGTTAAAAATTCCTATGCGATTGGGAGTTTGCCTGCTGTGCAGTGTGCCAGCTTTCTATTCATTATTTTTTTATATAAAGGAAATATTTTAAAAGAAAAAAGACAGGTACAATGTACATTTGGCCCATAGGTAGAATATTTTCTATAGCTGGGGTAATCTGAAACCACTGTATTTTAGATCATTGTATTATCTACCTTTTACCAATAACACTTGCAGTTTTAATTCATGGAAAAAGAGGCTTGGGGCTTTTTAATGGTGAATTGAACTGAGACAAGAAAAAGAAGAAGGTTCAGAAATGATTGATGAGACAATATCATGTAAACAAGAAGAAAAGAAAAAAAATCTTAGATAAGTCACCCTCAATTTGGTGACCCCAAACAAGTTGAACCAATTCCTATTCTTCTCATACAGAATGATGACTAGCTATTCTGGCTGGCTGGGAATTATTGGAATTGATGTGGGACATATCTTATTGGATGGAGACTAGGTTGGAACACGCTGACTTATTTTCCTAGCAATGGTCTTTGGATCTCAGCATGTCAAAAGAAAAACTATGTTACAATGATTGAATTTGTGAAACACACTCCAACACACACAGAGAGAGAGACAGACACAAATTTACATATACAATATGAACTAAGTGATATTCTTCACAAATCCTACTTTTTTTTGCTTCTACTGTACTAACAACAGCTTATTATTTAGGTATCTCAAATGCTATTAACTGTGATTATTATTGATATCTACAATGTATTATTTCATTTTCCTAATGGAAAGTGCTCTATGAACAACATTTGGCTCTCCCAATTACCATCCATATATATTCTGATGGTGTGGAATGAAAAAAGCTCATAATTACAAGGACCAAAGAATAGGAATCATTGTCAGGAAACCCTGAGGCATGATGATAAAAGAATATAGTAGCTAGTAGCAGAAGAGCTACTATGTTTCTGGATTTTGTATTAATTTCAAGAGTATTGGAGTGGATCATCCTCTGACTTTCAAAGAAAGTAATCAAAGCCTCAAGAAAGTATGTTTCCTATAGGTCATTACTGCATGATACTGAGAGTATGTTTATTTTAGGTTTGGAAACAATTACTACTATTACTCAGGCCAGTTTTTCCCAGCATGGCACTCTACCTAGCTGTACCAATAAAGCAGAATATATACAGGACAAAATACTTTATGGCAAATTTCCCACTGCAGTTAAGATTAGTGTTCAACTTACCTATAATTAACACAAGGATTTTTGAATTTACATTCTTAGGAGCATAATCTATTTCTGATTTGGCTGAGGGCTAACTAGGTGTAGTAGTGACCCTTCCTATTATACCCAAAACAGATCCGGCAATATCTAAGATGACTGAATTTAAAAATGAATGATGGTTAAGATGATGAAATTATGCATTGCTGCATATTTTTGAAATTTATCTCAAATGGTTAGCTTTAAAGATTTAGCTAAATATTTATTTTGGATGAAGCGCATTCAAAATACATGAAAAGCATAAAAAAACAAGCTGAGTATTTTATTATGTCTATTATATACAGTATGTATAAACTACATTATTCTAGATGATCTATATGCATTGATAGTACAGTAACATCAGTACAGTATCCTTTAAGCTGATGTGGGATTTTTTTGGATTCTCTGTCTCAGATGCTATAAAAATTGCAAAGAAGCAATACAAGGAACATTGATTTATGTTTTCTATATCATATATGGTTCGCTGCTCTTCTCATGGCTCATACATCTTCCTTATATGTAAGTGGCCAATGAGAAAATAGGCAAGTCCCAATTCTTTAAAGATCTGACAATACTGTTCAGATTTACACACACACACACACACACACACACACACACACACACACGACATGATATATGATATGATATTATGCCAGTGATGCCTTCAAGCTGCAATCCATATATCCATTTTGAATGTGTGTACTATTTGCAGTTAATTTATTAGCAAAATCCTGGAACAGTTGTCCTTTTTTTTTTTTTTTAATTTGATTTATATGCCGCCCTTCTCCGGAGACTCAGGGCGGCTTACAATGCGTTAAGCAATAGCCTTCATTCTTTTGTATATTTTATACAAAGTCAGCTTATTGCCCCCACAAACTGGGTCCTCATTTCACCTACCTTAGAAAGGATGGAAGGCTGAGTCAACCTTGAGCCTTGGAGAGATTCGAACCAGCAGAAATTGCAGGCAGCTGTGTTAATGACAGGGTGCACTAAACCACTGTACTATCAAGGCTCCTTAAAGAAGAAATGTCTTTAAGACATCTTTTTTTTTCCTGTCTGCATCTCCCAGCACCCACAAACATAGGTTGTTCTACTCAGATCAGAACAGTGCAAAAATGTTTATTTGTGAGATGGTAAGAATACCATTTAGGAAATAACTGTCCTTTTTAACCTAAGTTCCCCCTCACTGTTGCTACTAGCATAATATAGATTTTCGATTTGTTGTATTTATGTCCAGCCTTTCCTCAAGCAACTCAATTTTTTATTTATTTTTTATTTATTTATCAAATTTTGAAACCGCCCATCTCCTCTGCAGGGGGCCTCAGAGTGGTGTACAAATAAAATGTAAAAAAAAGTACATTTTTTTAAAAAGGCAAGAATGTGGAATGAGCAGCTAATTGGCACTTGGGGAAGTTAATGGAGGGATAAGAACAAAGAGGAGATTAAAATACTAAAGCCCACAAAATAAAATTTTAAAACTGGATTTAAAATTAGATTTGGAAAAAAATTGATTGTGAATTGTTGATTAACTGATTTTTTGATTGCCTAGTATTGAATTGTCTAACTTATAATTGCTAAGCCAACTTAATACATATTAACGATACATTGAATATAAGGTACTGTTGGGAAGAGATTTAGATCCCTTTATAGATATTGATATTGATTGTTCATTGGAAAATTAGCTCTATTTAAAGATTCTGAAGAAATAATTAGGCATAGAAATATATATATATATAGAAAAAAAAACCAAGGAAAGATAACAGAGGCATCAACTGGCGAATGAGAATTTGGAGTAATATCGAAAGGATAGTTAGAGAGCAAAAAAAAATCCTGAAAGAAATGACAAGCATGTCATCAACAGTAGCGAAAACAGGAAAAAAGACTCCCTCTAATCCTACTATAGCAACAACCTCTCCGGCAACACAGAAATCAACAGAAGGCCTGGCAATGCAAACTCTACAAGCGTCGCTAACCTTGATTCAAGAAACGATGATGGCAATGCAAGAAAAATTGTTAAATAACCATGTCGAATTAAAATCAGATATACATGCATTGGACCAGAAAATGAATGAAATTCAAACATCAATAGTTAATAATGAGCAACGAATTCAAAAAGCCGAAACAAGAATCGACCAAACCGAAAAGAAACTGGATATTGTGGACCAAACATTAACAAGTCAAAATAAAGAGTTAGAAGATTCATTAACTCAATTAGAGATGGACCGGGCTTCCTTCTACTTGCGATTTCAGAATGTTGTTGAGGATAAAGAGGAAGACCTAGGCGAGAAGATGGCGGAGTTGATAGCAGATGCACTTCAACAAGATAAACAGGCGATAATTAGAGAGTTGGATGACGTATATAGGGTCCAGACTAACTATGCAAGAAGGAATAAGCTCCCTAGGGAAGTACATATCCGCTTTGCAAGGAAAAAAGTTAAAGACATTCTATACAACATGGCAAGAGACGAACAGATAACATATCGAGGAAAAGAAATAATAATTCTAAAAGAGATACCAAGAAGAGTTCGGGAGATGAGAAAGGGATATAGATTCTTGGCCATACAGTTGAACAAAAGAAAGATACTATTCAGGTGGCTTCTCCCAGAAGGGATGCTAATAACCTGGCAAGGAAGAAAAATTAAAATAGAAAGTCTGAGCACAGCACAAGATTTCCTTGACCAGTTGAGGGGTGTGGAAGAAGAGCAGGGTAGCAAGGAAGAACTAGAGACAGTAGCAGTGGAGGAGGAAGCCCTATACCAACAGAACACGAACGAAGCAACTGTAGAGGAGAAGACAGAAGAAGAAGAAGAAGCCAAAAGGAAAAAAGTAAGACCAGTAAGGGCCATAAGAACAAACAAGAACTAACAACCAGACAGGGATATAGAGATGAATGACTTGAAATTAATATCTGTAAATGTTAACGGTCTAAATGGCTACAAAAAGAGGAAAAGAATATTAACAAAACTAGGTAAACAAAATGTTGATATAATGTGTCTACAAGAGGTGCACATAAAAAAAGAAGAGGGTAAATGTCTAGAATATAATAAATTTGGTCAAACATTTGTTTCGCTGGCAGAGAAAAAGAAGAGGGGGGTGGTAATCTATGTAAAAAAAGGAATTGAAGCAGAGCAAAAGTTTAAAGATACAAAGGGTAGAATTCTCATGATTGAAATTAAGAGAGGGAATTTCAAGGTATTATTAGTGGGCATATATGCCCCAAATAAAAAACAGGGAGAATTTTTCAAGAAACTTCATGAACAATTAGTAAAAATGGCATATAATGAAATTTGTATAATAGGGGATTTTAATGGCATTGTGGATTCGGAGAAGGACCATAAGAGTAATAAAGAAAAAAAAAATAAAAGGACAAATTTACCGAGAGCTTTTTTCGATTTAGTTGATGAATTAGTTCATCAACTAATTGATATTTGGCGTACCTTGCACCCAAACGATAGGCAATATACCTTCTTTTCAAATGCACAAAAGTCGTGGTCTAGAATTGACATGGCATGGGTTAGCAGGAATTTGGGGCTAGAAATTGGAATGGCTGTAATTAACCCGAACGATTGGGCAGACCATAACCCAATAGAAATTAGATGGAAGTCTGTACAGAGAAAGTACCAACGGAGGTGGAGGTTTAATGCTAAACTACTGACCGATAGAGACTGTATACAAAAACTCAAAGAAGAAGTAAATTTCTTTTTCAAGGAAAATGAAAACAAGGGCACATCCCGCGTAATAGTATGGGATACAATGAAGGCTTACCTGAGAGGAGTCGTGATTTCATATACCATACATAAAAACAAAGAAGAAAGGAAGACCCTGGAAGATTATTTAAACCATATAGGAGAATCAGAAAGAAAACTTCAAGATAACCCAGAAGATGAAGCAGCCAAAGAAAATTGGATGATGTGGAAGCACAAAGTAAATATCATGGAGCAAGAAGAGCTAGCACAAAGAATGAAAAGAACGAAACAATATCTTTCTGAGAATACTAATAAATCGGGCAGGTGGCTGGCCTATAAATTAAAAAAGGAAAATGAAAAGGGAATAATTCACATCTTAGAAGACTCTAAGGGTAAGCTATTGACTAAAGAGGAAGAAAAATTGGATAGAGCGAGAGAATACTATGAATCCCTATATAAAGAAGAGGAGGTACCGGATGACAAAATAGAACAATATTTGACAAATGCAGAGCTCCCACAAATAACAGATGAAGAGAAAGAAATGCTTAATAGAAAGATCACAATTGAAGAATTAAAAACAGCCCTTTCCAAATTGAAAAACAACAAGCGCCAGGACCTGATGGATTCCCAGGGGAAATATACAAAAAATTAGAAGAAATACTTCAACCGAATTTGGTAGAAATATTTAATGATGCATTGACAGATCATAAAATTCCAGAGTCATGGAAGGAGGCGCATGTCACACTTGTGCCGAAAGAAGGTGCCGATCTAAAACAAATTCAAAACTACAGACCAATTTCGCTCCTAAATTCTGACTATAAATTATTCATGGGCATAATGGCAGAAAGAATGAAAAAGATACTAAATAATTGGATATATAAAGTTCAGAACGGATTCCTTCCAGGGAGGCAAATTAAAGACAATTTGAGAATCGTGCTAGACACCCTAGAGTACTATGAAGAACACCCTGGAAAACAGATGGCCCTAATTTTTGTTGATGCTCAAAAGGCATTCGACAATCTAAATTGGAAATTTATGACTAAACAAATTGAGATTATGAAATTCGGAACAAATTTTGAAATGATGATTAAATCTATTTATGATAATCAAAAGGCGAGTATTCTGGTGAATGGAGATAGGACTAAAACATTCCAAATTAGTAAGGGAGTAAGGCAAGGTTGCCCCCTATCCCCATTATTGTTTATTTTGGCCTTAGAAATTCTTTTGCGGAAAATTAGAACTAATGAGGAAATCAAAGGACTGAAGATCAGGAAGGAGATTTACAAGACGCAAGCATTCGCAGACGACGTAGCTTTAATCCTCAAAGACCCCATAGAATCGGGACCAAAAGTGCTAGAGGAATTAAGTAAATATGGAGAGGTGGCAGGCTTCATATTGAATAAAACTAAAACCAAAGTATTGATTAAGAATACAACTGAGAGCCAGAAAAACGAGATAGAAGAAGCATTAGGACTACAGGTTGCCAAAAAAATTAAATACCTAGGAATTTGGATTACATCTAGATGCTCGACCCTGAAAGACGACAATTATACTCCCCTAATTAGAAAGATGAAACAAGATCTTGACAGATGGAAGAAAATAAGACTATCACCTTTGGGCAAGATAGCCACAATTAAGATGAACATTCTCCCCAGAATATTATTCTTATTCCAAAACATACCGGTAAATTTAGATAAAAAGTTTTTTTTAGAACTAGACAAAATCATCAGAGAATTTATATGGGAGGGGAAAAAACCGAGGTTCTCCATTAAAATTCTAAGGGGTAAAAGAGATATAGGTGGATTTGGACTCCCTGACTGGGAAACATATTACAGGGCAGCTAAGTTAGTCTGGATAAGAGATTGGATCACTCTGGAAAATGAGAGGATTCTTACCCTAGAAGGCCATGATCTGCAAAAAGGGTGGCACGCCCACATTTGGGATGCAGAGAAGAAAAGGAAGACATATTTCCATAGACATAAAATTAGAGACTCATTGATACAAACATGGACCCTGATTAGGCAAAAAAATTCCAAGTTGGCTTTCAACGATGGAAGCCCTGATCCACCCCAACAGATGGGGGATGGAGAAAATGGGCAGATATAAAGATATCTTAGACGAAGGAGGGAATCTTAAATCAAATGATACCTTACGAGAGCAAGGAATAACCTTAGATTGGTAGACTTATTCACAAATAAAATCTAGATATCAGAAAGACAAAGAACAATATGGTTTAGAACTTGGATCAAATGGATTGGATAAAGTCCTGATGGGAACAAATAAAAAGATTTTGGCCAAACTATACAACTATTTATTAGGTGATGATAAGTCCGAAGAGATCACAAAGAATCAAATAAATGGGAAAAAAATATAGGGGCGGATATAAATTTTGGGGAATGGGAGGAGGCATGGAATAGGAATCTTAAACAGACTAGAGCGGCGGCATACAAGAAAAACCATTACAAAATGCTCCATAGATGGTATTTAGCCCCGGCCAGACTAGCAAAGATATATCCTAATATACACCCCAATTGTTGGAAATGTGGCCACGGTCAAGGCACCTTCTTTCACATGTGGTGGACATGCCCGGAAGCGAAAGGATATTGGAACAAGATCAGGAGGTGGTTATATGAAATAATCGGCGAAGATATTGAATTAATACCAGAGATATTTCTCCTGGGAATAGTAAAGAAGCCATATGGAAAGGAAAAGATACATTTAATGATCCACATAATTACAGCTGCCAGATTGGCATACGCACAGTATTGGAAAGAGAAAACCCAACCACCAGAAGAGCTCACAATTAGGAAAATATTGGAGTGCGCAGAGATGACTAAATTAACTCATGAATTAAATGATGATGAGAAGTCAGTTTACTATATTGTGTGGGAAAGGTGGTACAAGTGGATGCATGATAAAATGAAAGAAAGACCTAAAGATGTTAAATAATAGTTAAAAGTGATTTGAAATATCACCAAGTATTATATATGTAAATAGTTAAAACACTGCACATCCGATACAAACTGAAAATGTCATTACATCTATGTTGTTTATGTTTTTATTTGTATGTTTTTCTTTTTTGTTTGTTTGTAAAAAATCTCAATAAAGTTTCTCAAAAAAAAAATAGATTTGGAGAGATTAAAAACAACAAAAGAAAAAGAAACCCGAGGAAAAGAACCCTTTATGTGGATTTAAAATATTTTTGACAGCTTGGATATTTAGTTGCTCTGAGAATATTGTGGATTTGAGAGAGACATCTGCTGGTGGAAAGTGAGTACTGCAATATTGGTGGGAAGACAGAAGAAAAAACAACAGCTCTGACTGTAATTTAATCTGGAAACTGTGAGAATTTTTAAGGAGTATCTGTTTTTCTGAACTGCTTGGTTTCTACTGTCAACAATTGTGGAAAATAACAAAGCTTTGATTTGGAGTGGATTGGATAAATATTTCAATTGGATACTATTTGGAATTAAAAAGAGACTATATGGACTTTAGAATTTCAATTAAATATAAAGTAAAAGTGTTAACAATTTTTTAAATTGACAATATGGAGTCTTGGATGTGTGAAGAATTAATTGAGATGTTTAAAAATATGCATTAATCACTAAAGGTTAATAAAAAGTTAGAAATTTTGCTGGAACATACAGAGCAGGAGAAAGAGAGTATAAGTGAGGAGCAAGAAAATAATACTGAAAGAAAAGGAATTGAAAGCAAAAAGCAGTTAGATGATTTCACTGGGATTAACAGTGGCAAAAAAAGAGTGGATAGAGGGGAATATTCCCCCAAAAAGAATCAAACAAAGGGAAAAGAAGGAAAGAGTGGAAAGAGACTAGGAGAAAACTCGGGGAGAATTACTCGAGTAATATATTTAAAAGTGAGAAAAAGCATTCAGGAGAAAAGACATAATAAATATAAAAAGAAAAGAAGAAGAAGAAGAAGTCAAAAGAACGGGATAAAAGGAGGAAATTACTAAGAAGTGGAATTTTGGAGAGACCAAGAGAAAATGGCTAAAGAGGGGAAGAATAGTGGAAAGGAGGAAGGGAAATAAGGTATATATTAGTAGATTTAAGGGAATTGTATTAATATTATTAATTGTAGAAGGTCAATTAAGTTAAAGGATTTTAATGTAACAAGTCAATATGATGATGTATATTGCTTATAGTAAAAGAGAATAGCAGATGAAATATGAAATGGTAATTGGGTTTAATTATGAAGACAAATTAAATTAAGAGACAAAATTGAAATGTTAAAAAGTGGGATGGGGATTTTCAAAAATATATGCTGTAAATGAAGAAATAAGATAATTAATTGATGTTATTGTAAGAAATTAGGAATCAAGGGCAGATAGTGATACTGTTTATGTATTATGTATTAAGAAGAGAGTAAGATAAAATGTGGATAGTTAATTAAGTTAAAGGGTTTTAATGTAAGAATTGAACATGATGACATATATTGTGTAGAGTTGAAAAGTGGAGAATTTTGAGAAATATATTTAGCAAATGGAGAAATAAGACAATTAATTGATGTTATTATAAAAAATTAGGAGTTAAAGGGCAGATAGTGATATGGTTGATGTATTATGTATTAAGAAAAGATTAAGATAAGATAAAGAAATATGGAAAGAATATTATGGCCAAAATTGGAAATATGTAAAATGTTTTTGGGGAAAAAAAAGAGATGAAATAACAAGACTCGGTGAAAAATGATGGATTTGTGATAAAGGCTTATATAAAAGGGATGAATATAGAAAAAGCAATGTATAAGATGTGACCCGGTCAACACTCTGTTCATAAAATATGTATAATGAAAGAAAAATTTTAATAAAACTTGCTTACAAAAAAAACAAAAAACTTCAGGATCAAAGTATTTTGCTCCATTCTGTTTTAATAAATAACATTTTCAATGTTTTTCTCCTTTAATTGTAAATTTTAGTTTCTTCTGGTTCCCTGTAGTGTCCAGTCTTCAAAATTCCATCCTATCCTATTGTTCAAAACAATAGCATTTTCCCACAGAAAGGATTCTTAGAATTAGCTTTCAAATCTTATTTCAAGGATCATCTGGACCCTTCATCTGTTGGTAACTTATCAAAATCAATTTATAATCATTTTTATTTTAGATTTTTTTTATTCCATCTTTATTACTTTTATTTATACTTTTGTTGATTATTACATAATTTTTTCTTAAATTCTTACATTTGTATTTAAATCTGTTTTTAACTAAGGATTGAAGAACACTCACCCAGTGTTCTGAAACCTGCTGTTGCAATGGTTTCTAATAGCTAAATGAAGTTAAGAAGCAATTTCTAAAACTGATAAGAAACAATGCTTGATAAACATTATGTCAATATGGGCTGCATTAAGTCATTCTTCAATTCCCAGCCACTTGGCTCATTATAAAAACCTCAGTTCCCGCAGTCTACTCATGAGAAGCAGTGGTCTGACATACAAGTTCTCCAGAATTCACCATCTGATCACCAATACTGTCCTCTTCATTCTGGGACACCATGGAATTAGAAGTCCAAGATTTAAATTACTGCAGTTAAGTAATATGGAGAAACTACATGGGGCTCCCATTGGGGTACACCCGGAGGCTCCAACTGGTGCAGAATGCAGCCGCGCAGGGGATTATGGGAGCGACGGGATGCTCCCATGTGACTCCTCTCCTGCGCGAGCTGCATTGGCTTCCAGTGGACTTCTGGGTGCGCTTCAAGGTGTTGGTGACCACCTTTAAAGCGCTCCATGGCTTAGGGCCGGGGTACTTACGGGACCACCTTCTGCCACCAATAGCCTCCCACCGGCCGGTTCGCTCCCACAGAGAGGGCCTCCTCAGGGTGCCGTCAGCCAGACAATGTCGGCTGGTGACCCCCAGGAGGAGAGCCTTCTTTGTGGTGGCACCTACCCTTTGGAACAATCTACCCCCAGAGATACGAGTGATCTCCGACCTCCGGACTTTTCGTCAGGCCCTAAAAACTTACTTTTTTCAGTTAGCTGGTCTGACTTGATTTTATAGTTGGTTTTAAAATTTTGATACAGATTTTATATTGACAAGTTTTAAATTATGGGCCAAATTTATGTAATTATTTTAAATCTATTTTTAACTGTAATGTTATGTATAAATATTTTATTTTGGCTGTTCACCGCTCTGAGTCCGAAAGGAGAAGGGCGGTATAGAAGTTCGATAAATAAATAAATAAATAAATAAATAAATAAATAAATAAATAAATAAATAAATAAATAAATAAACAAACAAACAAACAAACAAACAAACAAACCATTTATCCAGACTTGGATCTCAAATTGTAACTTCAAAGTTTTGAATGGAGCTTCAAAACTGATCATCTAAAATGTTCACACTAATGCTACTTTTGTCTTTAATTTCTTGTTAAACTTTGTCACTTTGAAGATGAAATGGTATGGGGTCAAAGGAAAGGCAGTGGGACATATAATGAATCCTGGAAAATATATTTAATAATAAGTTTCTGAAGGATTGAGAGATAAATATTAATCCTAACCCTTTATGTGAATTAATGTGATGCTATCACATAATGTTCTTTTTTGACCTTGACTGTTACTATCTTGAGCTTCATATGACCTTACTTTTTTCTAAGCATAATGGGTTTATATTCTATTACACAAAATTTATTTCTCTGTTATGCTATTTTCATAAAGAAGCATGTATGCATATAAGAAAGAAGAAATAAATATCCGAATGGAAAAAAATAAGGTAGGAAGGATTTTTTAAATCCAAGTGGATAAGCTACAATATGGACCACCTATTACTCCTTGCAACATCAGAATTAATACCTGCTACAAAAACATCCTCAGAACAATAGGGTATAAAAACCTTGGTTTCTCTGTGGAGTAGTTCAGCAATATAGTTTTCTTCTAAATGCTTACATATTCTAAACAACACATTTCAGAGAAATAATGTTGTATGAAATGCTTGATAACACAATTGTACCTGTCTTTTTGAAGATTGGCATTAAATTTGCAGGGACATGAGAGCAACACATATTTACCTTATTACACCATCCCCATCTTTCTATTCCCATCTTTCTTCCATTGTTAAGATCCAAGAAACATTTTTGTTAGACTCACTGGAAACCAGCAGAGACTAAGACTCAGGACCAGGAATTTGAGAGCTAAGAGATATATTCATTTATTTAAATGCCCTTATTTTTTATGTGATATTTCTAATTTAAAATTATTTCTAATTTTAACATTTTTAAAAAGTTGAATTGTGTTGTTATAGCTTTATGAATATCTATTGTCTATATATACATATAGGGACACAGTGACTCATAAGGGACACGGTAGCTCAAAGGGATGTGGTAGCTCAAAGGGACATGGTGGCTCAGTGGCTAAGACACTGAGCTTATTGATTGAAAGGTCGGCAGTTCAGCAGTTCGAATCCCTAGAGTTGCGTTACTTGTCCCAGGTTCTGCCAACCTGCCAACCTAGCAGTTTGAAAGCACGTAAAAAATGCAAATAGAAAAATAGGGACCACCCTTGGTGGGAAGGTAACAGCGTTCCGTGCGCCTTTGGCATTTAGTCATGCCGGCCACATGACCACGGAGACATCTTCGGACAACACTGGCTCTTCGGCTTTGAAACGGAGATAAGCCCTGCCCCCTAGAGTCGGGAACGACTAGCACATATGTGCAAGGGGAACCTTTACTTTTAGCTTATTATCTTTGAAACTCTATTAAGATTAAATATAACATGCAGTCATGACAACATGTAATAGTAGCCAGCCTTAGAATATACAATAACAACATAGAAGTGGTGGATAGCTTCTGCCTTTTAAGACTATCAAAGGTTAAAAAAAGCAGCGGTCAAAAAATATACCAAAAATTAGCACTTCGTAGAGTAGTGGTGAAGATATTCAGGAGCTGTGATGTGTCTATACATATAAAGATCAGAATTGTGTAGGCAATCTTTTTCCCTTGATACTCTAGGGATGCAAAAGTTGAACTGTGAAGAAACAGGATAGAAAGAATATTCATGCTTTTGAACTCCGGGGTTCTTTGGAAAATGCTCCTGAGAATATCAGGGATTGCCAAGAAAACAAACAAATGCATCATAGAATGAATCATTTCAGAGCTCTCACTTGAGGCACAAATGACTAGGCTCAAATTATCATATTTTGGACATATTATGCAAAGACCTAATTCATATGATCAATCTGTAATGCTTAACTCCTTGTGTTTTAATTATAATGTACTCTTTTATCCAATTTTCACTGACAGCATGCTGTCCTATCAAATAGAGCTGCTGATATCCCAGTAATGTTTCCTTATTATAAAACATTTCAGTTGATTATCCCAAAGTTATTTATCTTTCAGATAAATTTGCTTCTAAAACAGGAAATATTTTGCGTTTAAGTTTAGAGACTTATCTTGTAGGAAAAACATCCGGAGACATAACATCAGGAGGCAAAAGCTAATAAAATTTGTTAATCTGAACAAGTGCTATCAGACTCCTGATTTTTGGCTATCATAAATTAACACAGTTCTCATCCCCTGATGCTTGCTGAGCAATATGTACCATATGCTTCTATGGAAGTAGATGTTAGCCACATCTCCCACAGTCCATTTATTAGAAGATCATGTGAATTAAGAAGAATATTTACAATCTAAAGTCACTGAATATCATCCAATTAATTCAGTAAGACATCCAAATAGGCATGCTGAGGAATCCATGTGCATATAAGGATGGGATATTTTACAAAACTATTGTTTAGATTATCAATCCAATTTCATGTATTTTTATATTAAAAAATATGGAATGCTTCATGAATTTGCATGTTATCCTTGATCAAGGGCCATGCTAATCTTCTCTATATCATTCCAATTTTAGTATATGTGCTGCTGAAGTAAGCACACAATTTCATATTCCTATGCACAAGGACAGAATCAGTATTCTTTAACAACTCTTATAGGAATATATAAATTTTGAAGGGGCTGGCAGATGTGATCTCAGAACCACTGAACCATAACTTTCAAAGATCCTGGAGCACCGGGGAACTACCAGAGGACTGGAAAAGAACTGATGTGGTTCCCATTTTCAAAAAAGGGGAAAAAATAGCTCCAGGAATAATCATCAATTCCTTGTAAGATCCTGGAAAAGATGAATGAGCAATGAAACTATGAACAATTGGAGGTAAGCAACATTATAACCAGAAGCCAACAGTTCCTTAATGGAACTACACCTATATGGAGAGACGTATACAGTGGAATACCTCCAGTTTCTGTCTTAGGCCCAGTACTCTTCCACTGGGTGAAATATTATCTAGATATCTCATCAGTATTCAGTAAATAGATATGAATGAACATGCAGAGGCATTCAGAAGAATAGGCAGTAAGTAAATAAATGAATGAATATCTCAGGAAGCATATTTGGGGAAAAATATTGGAAGCAAATGGAATCAAATGATTTTTGTCACCAGCATTAATTAAAATGCATAGTTAGTGCGGGGTGGCAATAATACTTAAAGTAAAGGCTATTGATCATGACCAATGCTCTTTGAAGTGGTCTTAGGAGTTATTTTTTTTCCTAGCTAATCAACTAATGACTGTATGACAAGCTTTCATGTTTTCTCCTAGACACTATATACAAAAACATCTGCTGAACTTTACAGAATCAGAGAAATCAAGGTTAGGTTATATGTTCTTTTGATTTCAAAGTATGGTGATGGTGGGAACAAACTGTAACAAAAATTATTTTGGATTCCTATTTCTTTCATTTAACATTTTAAAAAACCAACCTAATTATAATTCCTTGAAGAATTAGCTTTGGTCTATTAGTTAGCAGACTGAGTAACTTTTGATGAAAAAAGGGATAACAAACTGGAATAAAACCAGAATCTCCTCTTCCTTTGCTGAATTTTTAATTTTACTTTCCCAATGACATGTCTTCTTTACTCCCTCTTTTCTCTGACTTGCATCTGATCCAAAAGCTTTTCTACAGGACTAAAGGAGAAGTGAAATATACTTTGGGAAAGATACCCTGTCTTCCACTCCATTCTATCACAAATATACAGCTATAGTATTCAGGAAATGTTTTTTGAATATTTGGGATTCTGGTCTTCTTTCATCTATTTTACTTTTCTTCTTGTACATACCTTAAAGTCAGTTATAAAGAAATTCAGAAAAGAGCTGCACTGTATTTCTATCATTGTAATCCAACTCATTTTCAAAGCATTAATTCTGGAATTCAAATCATATTTAGCTGGAATTTTATTGCACTAAATCTGTGATATTTACTATTAGGTTCTTTAAAGGATAGGATTTTATAATGTGATTCAAATTTCCATTACTGCACTCCTTTTATCAACAGAAACTTTTTGCTATTCAGAAAAGAATCTTACAGGTGAGGCTTAAATAGAACTGTGTTTCCATGAACACAAGGAATCCATAATGTTATCCATAACCTTTCTAAAAATTTCCAGTTTTATAAATTAAACAGGGAGATCTTTTGAAAGATGTTTTTGTTTGTTTAGTTTAAAACATGAGCAGATGATCATTTCATCTTTGGTCTGAGGAAAAAAAGATCTCTACTGATATTTATAAATCAAGGTAACAATTCACTTTAATAATTTGAGAATCCATAATATGACCAGTCTTATACTTTCATAAATATGTATGTTAGGCTATAAAATAAAAACTAAAATTGTAGAGCATACTAAGCTAAATGTGGCTTGCTTGTTTGTATTTGTATTATATAAATACAATGTAGTTTGTTCAGCAAACCCCGTTAAATAAACACTGAATTATTTAAACAGCTACAGAGTAATTGGATTCACGTCATACTAAATTACAATGTAATAAATCTGTATCTTAGAATATTGTATGAACTCAGCAATTGTGATTGGTCAGCCACAGTTTTTGTCTGTCCTATATGAATCCAGCCAAATGTGATTATTTAACTTTTAAATCCCAGTTTAATCCCATGCTAATCTAATCAATAATTAATTATCAGAGTTATCTCATTTAGTTGACTATGACAAACAGAGGCTACATTTATAAACATAGTCATTCAGGGTTAAATTAGTCATGCTTTATTCAACCCAATTTATAATTTTATAAATACAAAGACTAGATTTACCCAAAATCTTAGGCTAAAATGTAGTTGACATTTGTGATTCATTTATCATTCAAAAAGAGCCAGAGAGGAAAAAATTAAGTTTTCCACATCCAAATTAACACCTTGAAAGATTTATCTGCTAAGAAAACCAGGGTTCATCTCCCTGGAGACATCTTGCTTCACTTCATTTGATGGGAAAGAGTTTACTCCGCTATACATAAAGAGGCTTCTTTAGAATTGCAGAGAAAAAGAAAGAAAGAAAGAAAAAGTGTTGAGAAAGTATTGATTTCTTTTCAGAAAAGAATACCTGTTGAATGTTTGACTTTCTGAGAATATATATTTTTAAAGGCCAACTCGCCACCTTTTAGAAGAAGCTAAAGATATGAAGCCATCTGAACCTATGTATGTTTAATCCCCACTGAATCTCCAAGCTGGTTGCATTTCAATACTATAATTATATACAACTATTAATGTACAAAAACTTGAAGAAATTACTGAGCAGAACCATGCCTAACTCTACATGAAATCCAATTGCAGGAGCAGACTGTTTCCATAATAAATAAGTGTCCTTGTGGTTTATTTATATTAGAAGTTCTCTATGGAATTGTCACAAAACTGTAATTTACCCTGAAATATAATTATACTGAACGTATGTGCATCCAAGTTATAGAGATAAACTGCATTATTTACCAAGGAAAATTCAACTTTGTTTATCACCCCATAAACTAGAAAGAGAAAAACCTGTCATTTCTGTTGACCCAGGGCATTTACTTCAGGGTTTGTTTGTTTTTTTAATTCAAAACTCTTTTTCAACTCACACATAGAATTTATTATTATCCTGTCTCAGGAAAGGGGCAAGAGAGATTTTTCAGATACTGCTTAATTTATTGCCATGTTTAAATTTGTTTATTTTGCTTTAACAAATATGGCTGGGTTTAGAAAACTAATTTCAGAAGAAATAAAACTGGATAAACGGGGAGTTGGTACTGTTGGAATTTAAACTGGAGAGCAATGGAAAGGAGTAAACTGATTACTTTTCACTTCTCCCATAAGTATGGTACAGTTTTTTCCAAGCCCAAAGAAAGACACCTTTGTTGCTTTTGACCAATCATTAATTCGGGGACATGGTGGCTCAGTGGCTAAGATGCTGAGCTTGTCGATCAGGAAGGTCGGCAGTTCAGCGGTTTGAATCCCTAGTGCTGCATAATGGGGTAAGCTCCCATTACTTGTCCCAGTTTCTGCCAACCTAGCAGTTCGCAAGCACGTAAAAAATGCAAGTAGAAAAATAGGGACCATCTTTGGTGGGAAGGTAATAGCATTCCGTGTGCCTTTGGCATTTAATCATGCCGACCACATGACCACGGAGACATCTTTGGACAGTGCTGGCTCTTTGTCTTTGAAACGGAGATGAGCACTGCCCCCTAGAGTTGGGAACGACTAGCACGTATGTACGAGGGGAACCTTTACCTTTACCTTAACTTATTTAAGCTTATCTAAATATGGGTACCATTGGGTAACAGGGCTATGGTTGAATCAGGATAATTGTAGTAAACTGGGTCGGATAAACTGGATAACTTTAGTAAAGTACTTCTGGGTCCCTTTTGATATAATGTTTTGGGAATGCTGTTTCTGTGCCTCTGGGTGCAACCAATAGCTTTAAAAGTGTGCCAATACTGTGGAACAGCAATCTAATATATTATGGCAGGAATATCTTGCAGTTAACACAAAGGTGCCTTTTGAAAAAAGCAAGTGGACTTTGTAAAAGTCCAGTTGACTTTTGAAAAAGCACCTTTGAGACAACCATGACCTGGATGACTGAGAATCTCCAGAGACATCTTGCCGTTAACATTGCACGCACTTTATGCAGAGGGATACCTCTTCTGACTTTTAGATAAGTAAATGTGGAGCAGATTTTTACCTATTGTATGATTTGCATATTGATTTCTGACTGCATCATTATTCAGCAAAATGCTTCTAAAATCTTATTATGAGTTATTTTCTAAAAACAATTGTTCTAATTATTTTTATGTTGAGAAAATGCTATCTTTTACCTCTATTCCCTTTCATAACTGGAGTTTTGCAATGTTTTCCTCCCCAAATTTCATTTTATGAATTCACCCTATACAGTATGTATTTGCTGTCATGTAAAACCTAGCTAAATTATCTAATGCAGGGGTGTCAAACTCATGGCGTCACGATGACATCACATGATATATTGAGACTTTTTCCCCCTTCACTAAACCAGGCATGGGCGTGGCCAGCATGTGATGCCTCCGGCTCTTGGGCCGGCAGCCCTCCTGTAATGCTACCTCCATGTTTTCTTAAAGAAATTTTCCCTAATTTGATATCCCTCAGCTAGGTTCGGTTGCAGCTCTCAATATTTCCAGCCAGTAATAAACGAGTCTTGGCTATTCTTCTAGAACTTTAAGATGTTTTCCTCTTTTGGAGGAAATGCAAATATCTTTCAGACAGTTTTAAGCTGTTTGAGTTAGCCTACTGGCTAAGCTATGGTAGAGTTCCTGGTCCCATAACCTGCATTTCCAATAAAATTCAGTTGATAATGCATTTGCTTTCTGTATATGAAGCAAAGAAAATAAATTGTGTCCTTTTGCAAAAATAATGTACCTTGAATTGGTTAGGAGTGATCTGTAATATTGAATTGTTGAGAATATTGAATTAAATTATGTGGGCTTCAGACTTTGATTTTAATTCTATAACAGCAAGAAAATAAACATAGACTTCTGCTATTTTAGCATGACAATGAACACAGATTTTAAAGCTCTCCCATTTTACTAACACAGCATTGTATTCTGTTATAGGAATTCATAACAAGGAGAAAGAACTACATAGGAATAATAAAGAGGTAGGACATACAGTAATTGACCTACAGGACTGGTGTGTGGTAAACTTTAGAGTCGATCTTTTTGAGAATAAGCAGTGGAAGGGAAAATAATGAAATTGGTCTAAATGTTACAAAGTTCTGAAATAATATATCATTTTTCCCCATTAGGTTCAGAAAGCTGGTACAGTCCTCTAAGTAAATGTCCATGTATCACCATTACCTAGAAACAAAGTGTTGTGGTGATTACTTCTCCATTTGAATATTCCTTTACTAAAGTGATAGTAATGAATTTTATAGATGGGATGTAGGTGTTGTAACAAGCAGGATCTGTTACAATAAGCACATTTTCCTGGAGTACTACAACCAGCTATTAAAAATTGTTAATTGATTTTCAATTATTTTAATCGACGAGCAACAACAAGGAATATCGTGAAATAAAAAAAAAATCTTGCTCTGTATCACTTAATTCTATAGCATTTCAGAATTAGGTTACTTCAAAGTTCCATTGCATGTTATTTACTCTTGCTCCCACCTACCACCCAAGTATAAAATAATCCTTTTGGACGGAATGAATATACTGAGCAGATCCATGAAACGTTGGTATATAGTTTTTCACATAAATTCCATACAAGAATCTTACAAATATTGGATGATCTCTTAGATTTCATAATACAACTTTTCACTGAGCCCTTACCCTTTTCTTAATTAATTACTGACGATGCCTTACCTTTCTTTCAATACTGAAAAACAATTTTGTAATGACCCTCAGGGTGGAAGGACTCAATGCTACTGGTAAAAACTTTTCCCCATGAAGTGGGGCTAAAATGTCCAGTACATTTGCCAGGCACAATTTATACATTTCCCATTTTTTAGAATCTGCACCTAAACTAGAATAATAATAATAATAATAATAATAATAATAATAATAATAATAATAATAATAATAATAATAATAATAATAAAGTAAAGTTACAGTGACCATGCAGCCTTTATTATAAAGGGCAGCCCTTTATTTCAGAAAGCTTTTTTATTTAATTAATGTAATTATTTATTTTCTTTGTTTTCCTTCTTGAATTCTGCTTTATCCTTATCAACCTTTTTGCCCCCTTTTCAGATTTGGTCTTCATTTTTTCCCAAAACAATATGGTCAGTGTAAGTGGAGTCTTTGTAGAATACTGTCTCAATATGGGATTTTAGATTTATGATTTTATGTATCTTGGATAGTTTTTTTTTTTAAAAAAAAATTGAGGCAAATGTTTTTTTTTAAATGCTAGAAACCCAGATAAGTGCCTTAAATATAGATTTGTAATATTAAAAAATGTTAATTATTACAATGACTATAATTCAACAGGAGAGGCCAAATGAAATAGCAGTTCAACAATAACAAATATATATTCTATATGGAAGGGGATTGTTTAGACTGTATTATTTCTAATGATTTGGCTTTCAGCTCTAGATAGTCGAAGTAGCAGTATATGTCAACCTGTACAAAAAGATTGGCTTCCTAATGCCTCCCAACCTATCTCTGAGGAAAAATGTGAAGAAAATGGCTGCTGCTAAACCTAATGTTTCTTGTTACTATGGCAATTGCACCATGGTAAGTCAAAGAATTTTACTATCCTTTTAGTACAGGCATCTTAAGAATACAATGAAATTTGCTTTGAGGACAAAATACTTCATATTAGACAGGTTGTGGAAACCTGGATTATAATACAACCTGGACCTTTGCAAGAAGAATCTTCATTCCTGTACCACCTTATGCCATATCATTCCTGCGATATGGTATTCATGTTAGTTGACTATTGGCTTTCCTTTTCCACTGACTGCACAGTACATACCAGATGGTCATTTCTCCATTGTGATATGTAGGAATGTGACTTTGCTATCACTAATTTTGGATTCTGTGCACCTCATCAGTGAACACGGATTTAGCTGTGTTCCTCTGATAAATAATTCATTTATTCTTTTCTACAAATGCCCATGGAATTACCTTCCAAAGAGAAATAGGAAATAATTTCAGTTTTTTTTTTTAAAAAAAAACACAAATTCCATGTTACATTTCATTTTTTAAAGGTATCTCTCTGAATCAATAACTTGGTAGTACAGGTAGTCCTCGACTTAGGACCACAGTTGAGCCCAAAATTTATGTTGCTAAGCGAGAAATTAGTTAAGTGAGTTTTGCCCCATTTTACGACTTTGCTGGCCACATTTGTTAAGTGAATCACTGCAGTTGTTAAATTAGTAACATGGTTGTTGAGTGCATCTGGCTTCCCCATTGACTTTGCTTGTCAGAAGGTTGGAAAAGGTAAACACGTGACCCCAGGACTCTGCAACCATCATAACTATGAGTCAGTTGTCAAGCATCTGAATATAAATCACGTGACCACGGGGATGCGGCAACAGTTATAAATGTGAAAAATGGTCCTAAGTCACTTTTTTCAGTGCCATTGTAACTTCGAATGATCACTAAATGAACTGTTGTAAGTCAAGGACTTTCTGTACCACAGCCTGATCTCAGTGTTTGCATAGTCATTTTATTATTTATTTATTTAGAGCCACCCATCTTCTGATCAACTTTGGGCAGCTTCCAATCAAAAGTTCAAACAACCTATAAAACCATATTAAAACTATAAAACTTAACCCATTAAAATATTAAAAACAACAAAAACCTGGCAACACGTCAAGCTTCTAATGTGCAGTCATCCAATCTGATCCCAGTGCTTGGGAAAAAGTCAAGTCTTCAAAACTTTATGGAAGGCAAAGAGTAGAGGCCTGCCAAAGTTCAGAAGGCAGAAGCTACCATGGAAAAAGTACACTTCCTAGCTCCCATCAGATGATAATATCTAGGGAAAGGGATTAGGAGCAGGGGTGAAATCCAGCAGATTCTGACAGGTTCTAGCAAACTAGTAGCAGAAATTTTGAGTAGTTTGGAGAACCGGCAAATACCACCTCTGGCTGGCCCCAGAGTTGGGTGGGAATGTAGATTTTGCAGTATCCTTCACCTGCCATCCCCACCAAGCCAAACCCACCAAGCCACACCACGCCCACCAAGCCATGCCCACAGAACTGGTAGTTAAAAAAAATTGAATTTCACCACTGACTAGGAGCAGGCCCACCCTGTCAGACCTGGTATAATGGGTAGATGTCTTTAGGAAAAGATAATCTCCAAGTAACTTGTCTCTGTGTCATAGGGCACAATGCCATTCATGAATAAATCAGACAATTATTATTATGAGTCACGGTGGTGCAGTGGTTAGAGTAGAGTACTGCAGGCTACTTTTGCTAACTGCCGGCTGCCTGCAACTTGGCAGTTCAAATCTCATCAGATTCAAGATTGACTCAGCCTTCCATCTTTCCGAGGTGGGTAAAATGAGGACTCAGATTGTTGGGGGCAATATGCTGACTCTGTAAACTGCTTAAAGAGGGCTGTAAAGCACTGTAAAGCAGTATATAAATCTAAGTGCTATTGCTATTACAGTATAAATTATTCTATTTTACTGTATATATTATTTATAATATAAAAATATATATTATTATTATTATCATGAGTAATAGCCAGATTTGCAGCTATTGAGGAAAAAGGAGTGTTGGAAGTTGCCAAAAAAACCTCTTTACCAAACAGGAAAACATTAGAAGGTTCTTATATAGATGAACAAATGTCTTCTAATCCAAATGAAACATGGACTGTGGAAGAGAATTTGCTGTATCAAGAAGCAGATGTGTGAGGCAGATCTTTATTTCCCTTAATGTTCCTTTTAAGCAAAAGTTAATTTGAAATTACACTGTAATTTTGGATAAATAAATGATCAGGGGATCTCAGATAATCTCTTTATTATGTGGATGCAGAAATGGAATAAATTAACTTTGTACTGATTCTGTGTATCTGCATCTTGCCTGAAGCAGTTGTACAATTGGAAAAGTATATGAATATGTGGAATATGTGGAATGTGTGTGTGTGTGTGTGCATTTATCCATATATGTATATTATATATTGAAAATGTAACATTTCTTAATACTCCTATAGAATTCTGAGCTTGTTTACTAAGGAATTAGCTTTCCTCCTCCTCAAATTTTGTGTAGTTCACAAATTTTACAAACTTCTCTTATCTCATCTAAGTCATTTATAAAGATGCCCAAGACAGAACCCTACAGTTCCCCACTGCATACCTCTTTCCAAGCAGACAGACCCATTAACAATACATTTGCTATGTTTAATCAGTCAATTGCAAAACCATTTCCTAGTGGGACCATCCAACTCACATTGGTCCAGTTTATCAAAAAAGAACCTATGGTCTACTTAATCAAATGCCTTACTGAATTTTAATCATATTATGTTTATAGCATTTCCTTGGTATACTGATCTAGTCAAAGCTGTATGAATTGTTTGGTGCAATCTCTTTTTAACAGGACCACATTGGCTTTTAATAAGAACCCTGTTTCTCAGTGATCATAAGCCTATTGCTTGATTCTCTTTTCTAGATTTTTCCATGTACTGATGTCAATTTGATTGGTCTGTAGTTTCTTGGATCTACTTTTTACCTCTCTTCAAATACTGAAATAATATTAGTATTTCTCCTTGCTCCAGGATTTCTTGTCAATGGTTCCAAGATGACTTTAATGCCCTGGTCCAAGAGACTTGAATTCATTCAAAGCAACTAAATGTTCTCTCATAAATTATTTACCTATTTTGATCAGTATTTCTCTTCTTTGACAAAGAAGAGAAATGGGCCACTTTTTTTTTCAGGGTAGGGTTTTTTAAAACATATAACTTTATTGATTGTCAAAAAAGTACAAAGTTAAAAGGTAAGAAAAGATTTGAAAAAAGAAAAAGGTCAAAGAACTATGTAGTCATTCTTAACAATAATGCAATTTCACCTCCCTTTTTGTTTGATCTCATCTTGAACAAATTTTATCCTTCTTGTACTGTATTTTTCCTCATATTCTGCATATTGATGTATAGGCATTTGAATCCTTTAGTACTTCCCTTCTTAAGAATCCCTGCTGCATCTCTGTTGTATATTTGGGTACTTTCTTTCTCATTTTCTTTCTTACCCCTTCTTTCTTGGTAGACAACTGTGCATTCTTGGTTGGGTTACAGTAATAAATTTCTTATGTTAGATCATTATTATTAGTAATATGTAATTTGATTAGCTCTGAAGATCAACATTATGGTCAATATTATGCTAACAGACATTACTCTGTGGTCAGCCTCCTAAGGGATCTTGTATCATTTGCAGTGCAGATTCTGCAATAAAGAGACATACGGTAACTCTTGTATTAATTCTTCATGAATGTTGGACCACATACCTTTGCAGCATATGTAGTGGTCTGTCTTAGTGAACAGATAACACCTGGAAGAAAAGTTTGGAATGTAAAGCTACTGGAACCCATCTGTACTATAATAACACTTCTTCTTGCAGGTATCCATATAGGGATGACGACTAGCAAATTCAACTTGTTGTTATTGAAATCATATTGGGGCTCTAGTTTCCCTTATGCTACCAACATATTACTATTAGGACATTGCTTTCCAGCAGGTGCTGGAAGCTCATAATATATGTACTTCATGAGCAGAAGAGATTTAAGCTAGTGTGTTTCAGTATAGATAAATGCAGTATTTTGCAAAATAACTGTCTATTGTACCAAATGCAGCACTGAGGCTGAGAATGATTGAATTTTGCAAACTTGAGGACAAAGCAATTTATGTTCTAATCACAGCTTAGTAGGACAAATCCCCAGAGGTATAGATTGTAGTATGCTGAAGTCTAGTTAAGTACCCTTATATTAGATGATAGTTGGAAACAAAATAATTGTAGTTTGATACAGTATAAGAGAGTATAGAGGTAGTCTTTGCCTTATGCCCGTTTATTCAGAGACCATTAAAAAAAAAGGATGTATGACCCATGCTCAAACTCGCAGCCATTACACCATCATCCTGGTCATATGATAAAGATTTGGGCACTTCTCAGCCTGTCTGAATTTACATTGAAGGAGTTCTGCAAATCCCCCACCCCTAACTCCTGCTGGTCTATGTTCTTTTGGACCCCCTGCACAATGGCATTAATTGGCAGCAGCATAAGGGCTGAAGTTGAGTCCCTAGTCCTTCAGCAGTCTCAGCCAGTGGCCATTGCTCCCAACACCACTGCTACTACTGAGAAATGCTGCCTCAAGTCATACAACTTCACCAGCCACCCCAGCATCATTGCACAAAGTTCCAGCTGCTGATGTTTTCCAGGTCTTGCAAGAATGGGACATCTGCCAGTCTCCAACTAGTGTAGACTGCTGTAGGCCCAGCATCTACTTCAGCTGCAGCCAGCAAGTATGCTGTGCAAGGTGGCCAAAAGGGCATACATCAGATGGAAGATAGGTGGGTTGAGGGAGTTGCAATGTTCCTGCAGTTGTTAGGGATGCTGGCTCGGTTGGGTGGCTGACTTTTCCTAGGTCGGAACAGGTTTGAGCTAGGCTAGATGGGCTGCAGCAGTTGATGCTTCCAGGGGCAGCTACGGCTTTGTACCACACTGCAGTACCACCCCAATTCAAGTGTAATCTGTGCAGGCCTCCCCACCCATCCTATGGCACGTCTTCATACTTGTTACCTGGGACTCCCTCTGCTTAAGGACCTGCAATTCTTGGGTCAACAGTGGCAACCTGGATTGATGTCTTCCTTATCACAACAAGACTAGTTCACCTGCTGTCCAATTCTGAGTGGATGCAGGTGATTAACCCTCCAAATGCTGAATAAATTCTTTCCAATAATTTACAAGTCCTGGTTCAGATCCAGCAAATAAATCTGAGGAAAAGTTCCTGAGCACCTATCCCCAGATTCAATAAACTTTTTTTCATTGCTCTTACTGCCATTTTTACTTTTTTTGCAGCAGTGTTATTCTTTACTTCTTCTGTCACTTTATGTCCTGTAAGTTTTTAATATACTAAGGAAACTTGTTGAAATTCCCTAGCACTAAATACACTCTTTTTAAAAAAAAAATAAAGTTGATGGTACCTCCTGGCACTATCTGCTCAAGATATCTGCTAATTGAAAAGTAAACTAAACATGCTAAGTATATGATAGGCTTTTTTGAAATGTTTATGTCAGTCAAATAACTTTTGACTGAGAACTAATACTGTAAGACTTTTTCGTCCATCTATAGTTGATAAAATATGGAAACTCAAAAACTTGCTTTCCTAGATAATTGATTAAAAGGCCCTTTGATTGCTCAGATGTAGCTTAAAAGCAAAATGAATTAAAGACAGAAATATGCAGTAAAAGAATTGAAATGGAAATTGGCTGGTCACATAACAAGAAGAACTGATGGCAGGTGGATCAAGGCAGTCATAGAATCGATCCCATTTGATAAAAAGCATCCACAAAAGAGACCTAAAACAAGATGGATCAACAGCATCAGCAAAAATTGCTGGCCCAATTGGCAAAAAGAAAGCTCAGGACTGTATTGGTTGGAAACATGCAGAAGAGGCCTTCATCCTGCAGTAGATAGACAATGGCTAAAATGATGATGATGATGATTATAGAGATATAGTGATATATAGAGATGCATACAGAGATTTCTATTATTAATCAAGTGACTGCTAGCTTCTCCTGTCAAATAATCAAGAGAACACTTGAGAGTCAAGCCCTAGAAGGCATTCCAAGGAAATGAGTAACCACAGGACCGATAAATTTCTGGATGGGTAAACCACAAGCCAATACTGAATTTCAATACTGAAATGAGAGGTAAGGGAAAAGTGACTGTTCAACTAGAAATATGAACGCTTGATGAACATAATGGATCTTTTCATTGAATATATCGTATCTTTTTTTTTTTTTTTTGATGGAGAGTCATCTAAATGCCATTCTTCAGGCAAGATGGCATTTTGTTCTCTTGCAAACTGAATCTCACAAAAGTAGGTCAAAACAATGACAAGGTGAATATGCCATTGGCGAGCATGTTTGTAGCTAAAGTCTATGGGATAGAGCATAAAAATTTATTATTCCTTTTATTGCAAGAAGCTAGGTATTGTTAGTAAGAATTTGAAAGTTGATAACTTATTGTCGTTTTTTGCAAGTTCCTATTGGACTGTACCACATTTTGCAGAAGAATGAGACAGAGAGAGTGCTCTCTGTTATTTGGTTCTTTTAGGGCTAAAAAAATATTGTACAAATTCAAAGTGTATGTAGCCAAGAACATGTTTTCCTTCTATAATTACACAGTGTTTAAAGTTCTAAATGGATCTATTTGCCAATATGTCTTTTTCTAATTTACATGACCTCTTGTGAACCAGAACATTTCTGAGATTGTCTCACTAAAAAGATTCTATACTAATGAATCTGTCCCTTTGTATGACTATGAGATTAAATGTTTAATCCTACCCTCCAATAACATGTTATTCCACATTTATTTTCTTCAATCTACAATTTTCTACAATACAAGCCAGTTTGGTGTAATGCTTAAGGCACCAGGCTAGAAACCAGGACACTGTGAGGTCTAGTCCCACCATAGGCATTAAAGTTGCCTGGATGATTTTGGGCCAGTCACACTTTCTCAGCCCAACTCACATCACAGGTTGTTTTGGGGGGAAATAGGAGGAGGAAGGAATATTAGACATATCTGCCACCTTGAGGTTTTTATAAAGAAAAAAATAAAGATGGGATGTAAATTAAATAAATAACTCAGGTAGCTTTTTTTCTGCCATGAGTTGTTTAGGCTTTGGTTTGTTTTTGATCCAAACATTTTTTAATGCTGTCTTCGCTTCTAACCACTTTTTTATTTCTTTTGAAGTGTTCAAAAGTGCATATACCATCTCAGAATTATTATATTGGCTCTCATGGTACTTAGACATGACTGGAATTTGGAAACCTGGGATAAATCCTGTGGTTTTTCTAAGTAATTCATCTATGCAGCATTTGCAATTTATACAATGGCTGTTTTATTGCATGGGTAACATTTCCCTGCCTTGATTAGCAATCTAGCATAGCCTAAATTTGAATCCCTATAGGTGTAAAAGGAAAGAATATGATATCCATAATTAAATCTCAAATGTATACAGGAGCTATGCTATTGAAAGATACCACTTCTAAAAATGTCAGAGGTTGCCATGAGCCAAGAGGTCATTTCTCTAGCTTCATTTATTCATAGTTTTTTCTTAGCTGTACATAGCTTGAGGAGATATCAGATTTCTCTATCAAAAATATCCAGTTTCTGGTAAACTTGTGCTATCCTTGGTCTATCTATTGCCATCCTTTTTCTTGAAATTCTAACTTCTTTTGATAATTCAAAGAGATTATACCCATCTTACACTCTATCTTAGAAATACTGGAAAGTCTCTGTGGCAGATGTTAAACTATAAATTGGCTTCATCTGGGAGAAAGTGGTTTCCTAGATTTCTTGGTCCCAAACAATTTCAGGACATTAGAAGATGGCTTTCTTCCTAAGGAATTCACAGTCTGCTTTTTCTTTTTCTTTTTTCTTTTGAAAAAAGGAAATAATGGGAAATAAGGGAAGGATAAACAGTGAAGAAAAGAATGCTGGTGCTTATATCAAAAGCCTCATGAGCAAATGTGGGTTTTGAGAACACCTGTTCTAGAGGACATCCATGCTTTGGGGTCACCTTCAATGAAAATTGGTCTAAACAACTTATAAATTAAAAATATTCTTAAAATGAATGGCAACTTCAAGCATGAGATAAGCAATCCCTGTTAAGTTTGTTAGAAAGGTCAAATAACAGATAGGGCAAGAATTATATGATGGATAGATAAACATTTAATAAGCCCATACAAAATACTTATGTCTACTTCCCGCTTCACATGAGCAGTTTTTTATGCTTAACATCATGATGTTTAGGCCAAGAGACAAGGCTCAAGGCCCTAGAAAGGAGCATTATGGCTGAACTGGGATGTCCTCCTTCTACAGGATATTCAGTCTCAATGTCTGAGTCTTACATGGCTGAGTTGCATTTGATCGGCAGTCTCTACTACTGGATCAATTTGACCTAACATGTTATGTCTATGTTAAAAATATATAAATGGCAAGGAGGTGTTAGGATGGGAGTTCTTATGATACAGAATGACAGTGATAGGAGGGGAGAAGAGAATGAAACAATAACTTACTGCTTCTTCACAAACAATGAATTGTATATGTGCACAAGGACTATCACTGCTAAGATCAAACCAGAAACAGCTACACAGGCAACAATGATGTGCTTTAGTAGTTGTTTAAGATCTGCAGCCTTTGCTCTTTTTTTATCCTGAATACCTAAAGGGATATAATAGATCACACAGAATAGTAGATCATATTTTCCATCATGTAACACTGACCCATCATATGTGTGCTGTAATTCATGAAAACATTTTTGTAGAAAACTTGCTGATACTTTTAAGCATTTAAAGTCAGATCACCCATTTGATTCACCCATTTGATTCACGTAAAGCAATGGCCTTCAATCTCTGGACCATGGCCCAATACCAGACCATGGCCCATTTGGTGGGAAAGCATGTGCAGCTCCACTTGCTTGAGCGATGGGCACTCACGTGTGTAAAGTTCCATTTGTGTGAATGGTGGGTGCTGGGGCGCAAAGCTCCATTTGCACAAATGGAGTCTCACATGCTCACACATGTACCTGCCACTGGCCCTGCTGTTCCACCAAGCTGGAAAGGTTGGGGACCGCTGATGTAAAGCAATGTACTACATGGTATCAGTTCTTTGCTGTTATTAAATACAGTTATGAAAAATAGTACAGGTCATCCTTGCTTACTGACTGCTCATTCAGCAACTGTTCCAAGTTACAACAGTGCTGAAAATTTTTTATAATCAGTTCTTGAGTTTGCAGCCCTACGTTTGTGATCTTTATACAGTAGCTGCCTTCCAACAAGCAAACTCAATATAGAAGTTGGAAGTCATAAGACAAGCCATAATCATGCAAAATTAATCTTAACAATTGTGAGTGATTTACTTCACAACTGCAACTAGAAATGATGTCATAAGTTGGGTGCATAGTCAAGTAGTGTTTCACAAGTTGCTTAGTGAAGCTACCAGTCCCAATTGTGGTCAGTGATTGAGGAATACAGCTTATTTTAAGATCTCGTCCAGCTGTTTCTTTTCCCTAAATCAGTCACTGCAGTACTCATTCAGATGTTTCTGCTTCCAAGAATATTTTAAAAGCTTGGATCCTAAATAGTAGCATTAAAGTAGCGTATAATTCAAAAGTAAACTTTACTACCCTGTTTCCCCCAAAATAAGACATCCCTGATAATAAGCCCAATCGGGCTTTTGAGCGCATGGCAATAAGGCCAAGTGCTTATTTCAGGGTTCAAAAGAAATATAAGACAGGGTCTTATTTTCGGGGAAACATGGTAGTTCTTTGTATCACTTTCCCCCTGTCCCCCTCCCGTGAACCACAGCTGACTATTTTTGCTAGGTTATAACAAGTCTACTTTTTCACCATAGAAAGATATATTGCTTTTAAATGCTTACTTCATATGTTGAATTGCTTAACCGCTAGAAACATAGTGGGGCAAATGTTATCTCCTCTGCCTACTGGCCTTTGTAACAACTTGTTGTAACTTGCTTTGTCAGAAGAAAAAGGAAATTTCTGCAAGAAAACACACTCACACACACACACATAAAAAAGAAGAAGAAAAGAAAAAGAAATAAGCAACATCCCCAAACATTTCACACTGCTGTTGCAAAGTAGATAGTAGAGTACAGTTTTACTGAAAAGCCCAAAATCAAAGTTGCAGACTAACGAGTGTAATTCTACAATATTTCCTAGGAAATAAAGCCCACAGTTTCTTCCTAGACTTATTTCAAGGTGCAGACAACTGCCTTGGTTGCCTCAGAATCACTTACTTCTTCTTCTATTGAACTACTGGCTCTCAAGGAAGGAGTGGCGGCCTTGGCTGCCTCTTGCTGCCTCCTCCCAGCCTCTTTTCTTCTTTCTGTTAATTCCCTTTTGAAGGGTTGATATTTTATTCAGCAGCTCCTGCTGGGCTTGAATCTGTGACAGAAGTTTCTCAAAAAACTCTCAGTAGACAAAATGATAACAGCTGCTCTTTGAAACTCTTGGAGCCATAGCCTGCGAGGTGGTGTTGAGGAGAAAGGGCTGCGAAAGGCACTGTTTGTTAAGAATAATGAGGCAACAAAAGTGACAAAGGTTTTTATTACAAATAATAGGCAGCATGCTTCAAACAACAACAGTGTGTCATTAAAAAAAAAAAGCAACAAAGTTAAATAAATGTCTAATTAACAGCTCCAGGTAGGCTGCATGTTTTATTCTACAGCTTTGAAAGGGACAGTCAATATGTATACAAGAAATGGATTATGAGTTTGCTGAAATTTGGCCTTGTTCCTTACAGTTTAGCCCTGATTGGCTGAAAAAAACAGGGGAAGGAAGAACTTCATGAAGCAATGTAAGAATGTACTGTAAGATAAACTGAAGGTGCCTACTATCTATAGTTGTAGATCAGTGGTGGGTTGCTCCTGGTTTGGTCCGGTTCTAAAACTGGCGGGAGGCTCTGCCCAGTCGCCACGACGTCATCATGGGTGATCTGCGCATGTGCAGAAGCTTCCCGTTTTGAACTGGTAGTAAAGGTAAGTAGAACCCACCCCTGTTGTAGGTGCTTTTTGTGATAATAAAGGTTTAAAGAGTACACATGCATTTTTTCCCAAACATACACATTCTTCATGTTGTTTATATAAAGCTACGATACATGTTGGTATGTTTTCAGCTGAGACATGAAGGAGGAACTAGAACCTGTTTGAATTCCCTCTCTGGGAAAGGAGTCAGCAGGCAAGGTTGCATATTTTGGATACATATTAAATTGTCCTTCTCACTGTTCTTGTCTGAATTAATAATTTTGGCAAAAGAAAGCAAAGAAATAGTAATAGTTGCTTTCTGTGAAATCCCAAAACAACCAGAATATGACTTGAACAACATTGGCATTAATAAAATTACCATCATTTGCAAAAAGCAGCTTTACTTGGAAGAGCTGCATTCTGCAATGATACCTTTTACACCTTCAAACAATATCTTCCTCTCCCAGATCCTTGATAAGGATAGGTGGATAAAAACATTATTATTTCCAAGTATAACAGATGCCAAGATTAAGGAAGGCATTTAATTTTTGGATCACAGATCAGATACATCAACGATGACAAGCAGTTTGAGGATCTGTTAGCTGAGCCAGAGGAAATCATCTGGAAGACATTCAAGAATGTCATTGAGAATTTTTCTTGGCAAGTACAGAGCACCAAACTACATTCATCTGATTGACAAACTTCTTACAGAACCCAAGACTATGAAGTAACATGTAACTGAAGATTCATTTTCTGCATTCACACTTGGACTTCCCCCCCCCCCGCCAAAAAAAAAAAAAAATTAAGTGAACATGGCAAAAGGTTTAAGCAGAACATTGCCACAATGGAAAAACAATTTCAGGGCAATTCAAATCCATCAGTGCATTTGGCCCTGTTGAACTCATGTAGTGTGTTGAAAACATGCAATTAAATACATTATAGTCATTAAAAATTAATTTTATATTTCTCAAGATTCCTACATGATATAGTAATTCTAAAATTATTATCCAGAATAGAGCTGGGAGGTTCTAGTCCAGCCCCCTGCTCAATCAGAAGATCCTATACCATTTCAGACAAATGACTGTCCAGTTGCTTCTTAAAAACCTCCAGTGATGAAGCACCCACAACTTCTAAAGGCAAGCTCTTCCACTGGTTAATTGTCCTCACTGTTAGGAAGTTTCTCCTCAATTCCAGGTTGCTCCTGATTAGTTTCCATCCATTGTTTCTGTTTTCTGGTACTTTGGAAAATAAATTGACCCCCTCCTCTTTGTGGCAGCATCTCAAATACTGGAATACTGCTATCATTTCCCCCCTAGTCCTTCTTTTCTCTAGACTAGCCAAACCCAAATCCTGCAACCATTCTTCATGTTTTTAGTCTCCAGGCCTTTAATCATTTTAGTTGTTCTTCTTTGCATTTTTTCCATAATATCAATATCTTTTTTGTAATGTGATGCCAAAACTGGATGCAGCATTCCAGGTGTGGTCTTACTAAGGCTTTATAAAGTGGTACTACCGTGCTTCCCCAAAAATAAGATCCTGTCTTATATATTTTTTTTGAACCCTGAAATAAGCACTTGGCCTTATTGACGTGCTCAAAAGCCTGATTGGGCTTATTATCAGGGGATGTCTTATTTTGGGGGAAACAGGGTAATATTTCATATGATTTTGATTCTATGCCTCTGTTCATACAAGCAAGGATTATATTACCTTTTTTGACTGCTGCTGCACTTAAACTCATGTTTAAGTGATATGATACAATGATTCTGTATTTGTGTTCAGTTTGAAGGGATCTATCATAATAAACATAAATGTTTTTCAGGAAGCCAAAAATTGTTGTCCAGTCTTTTTTGCCTTGAATGAAAATGAATCAATTCACTATATCCATATTTAATGTTATAAATATTTGATTGTTTATCAAGTGAACATGAGACAACCCCGACCCCAATACAGTATATTATTTGGTGACCAATGGTAGTTCATATTTTCCCCAACTATAGTGGACATGTATTATTCCCCATTCCTACTTCCCTTAAACTGACATGTGGATTTGGTGCTATGCATGTTCATTCAGAAAAAAAAAATCCTATTCTTTAGGTGTGGTTTCAGTGTGGTCATTGCACATGTATCTGATATTCACATGGTTCCTGAAAACCTAGAAATGTGGACCATACACAATTTCTAATATGACAAAAATATGCAAGTCAACTACAGAAGAAAGACTTCAGGAAAGCCTTGGATGCATATGAACACATCTATAATTTCAGCAATTGATTAAAGAAAGTGAAAGAAAGCTACTCATAGATAGCTTTGAAATTGTTGAACTTTTTTATTAGAAATAACTCAGTATAAGATACAAGGGATCTTTTACTGTTAGAATTATATTTAGCTATTTGGGAGTGCTTTCCCCATTGTTGATCACTATCCTTACCTTAATGTCTTAGTCACTGATTTCCCTTTATGACAATGGGTGGCCAACACTAATAGATTTTACCTGTCTCAAGTGAAGAAAGTTAGCACCCACCCCTCTTAGAAGAATGAAATCTTTTAGGAAATATTAAAAGGCAGAATATTATATTTCCCTGGATGAGAAATTGAGAAACATGCTCTACTGAGCCCCAGCTCCCTGCCCCCAGCAGATATTTTGGTGCCAGTTTATCTACAAGACAAAAGACTGGGCCATCTTATCTACAAAACAAAATACCTTCACCCTCAGGACATAATAGGATTAGTGCTCTACCCATCTAGCAGCAGACTTTACCACATGGCATCTGGGGATATTACATCACCCAGCACAGTTAACCAGATTTATCTCAGACAAACTGCTAGATTTTGCATATGACCCCTACAGCAACCAATAGAATACCAGCCTTTGCCACAGGAAGAGGAAGCTCAACTTCAAAGCCCAAGACAGGGTATAAATAACACTCACTCTCCACTTCATGTGTTCAATTGCACCAGGACCATGTGGTTAGTGGTTCTGCTCCATTAAACCAGCTTTCCAAGCAGCCTCCATGTTTCCAGTGTCTTTCTCCTCACTTGGAACTGAACCCAGATGGACATTTCTTCCAACATAAAGCTGTGTTTAAATGATGTCAGAATAAAGGAAAAAATACTATGTTAATCTGGTATAGCTAGTAATGAATTAAGACTGGGTCACTCATGAGTTGGGCATGAAATGAAATAAAAACAATGAAATATTGCAGACCAAAAAATTATTTCCAGGCTTTTTGTGTATGCGTCAAAGGGACCAAATATGAGTGTAATTATGAAAATTTTCATAGTGCTATTAATACATAACAGTATAATGTGATTTTGCACTGAAAACAAAACTGAAGCCTGTGTTATGTTTTCTGGTGGTCTCAGTGTCAAATATTGGACACTATTTAGGCCTACAGAATAATGTATCAGAAAAAATAGCTTGGGATAATATATATCTAGAGGTGCCATGATAGCAGTGTCCCAATATCTCAGGGGCTGCCACAAAAAAGAGGGAGTCAACCTATTATCCAAAGCATCTGAGGGCAAGAACCAATGGGTGGAAACTAATCAAGGAGAGATGCAACCTAGAACTAACCTAGAACTAAGAAGAAATTTCTTGACAGTTAGAACAATTAATCAGTGGAACAACTTGCCTCCAGAAGTTGTAAATGCAACACTGGAAGTTTTTAAGAAAAGATTGGATAACAATTTTCTGAAGTGGTATAGGGTTTCCTGCCAAAGCAGGGGGTTGGACTAGAAGACCTCCAAGGTCCCTTCCAACTCTGTTATTCTATTTCTTTTTAAATTATTTCAGGTATGAGCTCAAAATCAAAGCATGAAGCATGATAGGAAAAACTGTCTGGATAAATAAATGTTCATAACAACAAAAATATCACGGATATTTCCTTTAAATGACAGTCAGTCAAAGCCACACAATCTTTTTTTTAATAAAAAAAAAGCTTGCCTTTTGTGTAGGTGATAATCTTCCAAATGGGTCAGTCATTATATTGGAAGACAGAACAATATAATAGAATGGAATTATTTTGTGAGTGCAAACAGAACAGAAAATCAGCAACCTTTGTAGTTTTTCTATTTCCACTAGGGAAATTATATTTCAGTTAATTTGAAAAATGGAGCTAAAGCAAGTAATGACTCATTTTGAAATATTTGTATATAGTGGTGATGGGATAAGGAAATAAGGGAACTCACATTTTTATCTATTTTTTCCCCCATTGTTAGAGTTCATTGATTCAAATAGATATAATTTTAAGATTTGGATAATAGCACTGCAGTTTGATCAATTTTCACATTATTCAATAAAAATGAGACAGTCTCTAAGTTTTGCCTTATATTAAGATAAAAGAAAATGATATTGTATAGCTCCCACATGTTGGTATTTGCCCATCATACTTCTTCTGTATTTATATGCATAACCCTATATATTAACACATATATATTAACACATGTGCAAACACAGAGAGACCTATCTCTCTACCTATTTCCTGCTAATTAGAGAAAATGCAAATATCCCCAAGGCTGTGGATATTCTCACTCTCTTAAGAATGGATTCAGCCGGTTGCATTATTGAATGAACAGGCAGAAAAGCACCCACTAGAAGTATTTTTTGTTAGTGTTCTGCTTAGAAACCAACCCAAAATTGTCTGTACTGTTTTGAAACAATATTAAAATTGGTTATTACAGCCAAAAATTCTAAAGGACTTCAAGTTTCAGAAACTGAGATGTCTACATCATCATCAAATTCTTTCTTATTCCCTATCAATATTGAAATAACATTTTTGTTATATATGCACATTTATCATTTTTTCCCAATATGACATTCCCAGATATGTGTGACTATAGAGTCCATCATTCCAGGAGAAATATTGACTATGTTGGCTGGTGATGGGAATTAGAATTCAGTGTCTCTGGAGTGCATCAGTTTTGTGAATGCTATCTGAGATGTGAAGACAATCTTTAAATTGATAAATGTAAAAATCAATTGCTTTGCATTAACACTTGTATTTGCCCGTGCAGTAGAACAAATGCCTAAGTCAGCATTGTTTGCTGCTGCTTGTTCTTTCTACTTAATCATATTGTGAAACGTTGATGAGCAGTGGTAAGGAAATGCACTGCAGAATAATACCACTACACAAAACAAGACAGAATATCTGTAAAGATCCATCAACTTTGGAAAGAAAGAAATGACAACATTTTTCCCACCTTTGTCACAGCATTAGAAAACTTTCCAGATTATAGCACCAATGTCACCCCATTGAGGAAAATGTAGTTCAACAGTCCACAAAATAATCCTGTCAGTAAAAAATGGTGAAGAATGAAGCAAACAAGAAAAAAGGGGAATCTCCAGACCTTGCAGTGTACAAAGTACCTCTTTCTCAAAAGAGTTCTGGGCTAACTTGTATAGTGATGAGATGTTGCACAGCGTTATCTGTACACAGGGCATTATACCAGCTTTGAACCAATGAAGGAGAACAGGAATTGGATATTGAGGTCACAGAGGGGAACAGCATGAAGTGCCATTTACCTGCTGGGAACGGGTATTGAGGATACCAGGGTTGGACTCAGAAGATTCTAAAGCAGTGATCTGAAACTACTGCATGTCACCTTAACCTGGCAGGCATAGTCAAAGAAAATGATGGAAAATTACGACCAATAAATAGACACTGATACGCACATAAGGGGCCACAGGCCACATTCCATTTTTTTACTTAGTAGTAACAGGCTATTAGGTGTTTGTGATTTGTTTGCTTACTAATTTCAGTGACTAGATCTTGCGTGCATCAGGAAGAGATTGACAGCCAACTGACCTGTATATTAAGGGATGAGTTTTGTGCCATATCAATCGGACACTAATTAAAGAGTCTTTGATGAGAAATATATACTTGTTTTATGTAATTCTTGCTAATCTGGAAGTAGAATTTAAGCCTCTTTAATGGTTTCAGATGGAAGGGGCTAAAAAAATAAATATGGCAGTCATAAACCTTGCTCTTTTGAATGTATTTTATTTAAAAACACCTGAAGCTCTGAGGAAACCTAGAGGGAATGTGAACAAACTCTGTCTATTTGAACAAGCTTTTCTTGTCCAAAAAGGTCTGATATTATTTAAATAAGCCTTTTAATGCTAGCTCTGTCTCCAGGCGCTAGATCAGAGTGTGTGATGGCTCCTTTCTATGATGTTTTTGGGTCTTTTGACTTGTTTGTTTTTTTCTCAGCTTTCTCATTTGATGTTCTCTTTCCCCTGTTCTGATTTCTGCTTTTTATTATTGGATTCTGTTAAACTGCTCAAAGTCATAATAGATTAGATGGGCCTATCAAAATCAACAACAACCAAAAAAAAAAACCCCCGTAAGATTAAAAAAAATACTGCAGAATATAGTCTAATATTATTTTGTATTTTTGGGCTGCAATGAGATGTAATTACTTAGAAATAAGCAACAAAAGGCAAAAAGGATAAGTTGTTCATTTGATGCTGCTTTTTAAGAGTGATTGCTTTTATGTGGTTCATTAAACAGAGAAACCAGCAAAACCTATCTGCCCTGTCTGTAATAGTTGGAATATGTATTGCTCAGTACAAAATAGAAATCAATAAGTAGAGGAATTCTGTTATAAGGATCAATTAGAGCCGTGTCTCACTTTTTAATCATTTGTAAAACAGAGGATTGCTGTAGTACAGGAAGAGAAGGGGGGAAAAACTCCACATCTGTCTCCCAAGGACATCCAACCAAATCTGCTTAGCCTCCTAATGCAAGCCTGAATAAGTTCTAATTAACTCACCCACAAGCCGTGACATTCTTTAATGTAACTAGAGAGTGCATAAATAGGTAGATAAAAATTCATTCCTACTTATACCAAAATATCAAACAAGCATACTTTCTAATCACCCTCATTGGATAGTAAGCAATCAATATGTGGATATTCCTTTCTCTGTGTGTGCATGTGTGAAACAATTTTGATGTCTGAAGCAAATATTGCCAATAAGCAGTACAATAATGAGAGATTTTCAATATGTGGTGTCTCTATAAGAGATAAGATCACATAAATCATTGTCAACAATTTCCTAAAGTTAGATCCTGTATACAGTATAAAAATGTTTTATAAAAACTTGGGGAAATTCTTTTAAAACAACTCTACTTCTTCAATGGTTATTCTGTAGATAAGGTCTAATAAATGAATCAAACACTTTGCTGTATTTGTTGAGAGTCAGTATTTCTTTCAATTTCAAGAGAACATTAAGAATCTATTCTTGACTACCTGCTTGTTGAGAAAAGGGAAAAAAAAATCCTTGGTCTGAATTGTCTGAAAAAATATGCTTTATACCAAATCAATAAACACAAGAAAAAGATCTTGCTCTAAATTAATTTAATCAAAATTAATTAACAATTTTCAGCCCTGTGCTATTATAGAGTCAATTATCTCTGTTCATACAAAGAGCTAGAATAATATATTATGGCATGCTGTTAAAAAAGGAAAATAAATCAACCTTGTCCAGCATTAATAAACAATATGATAGTACATTTTCTTCTATTTCTTCTTTACTATGGCCTTTAAAGGACAAATTGGTTTTCATTGGATAAAGATTAAATAACTTAATTCTTAAAATCTATTATCATTGCATAAGTTATAAGAAAATCACCTCCAGATCGAGAATTCATTCTGAAATTTATCATGCTCTGAATCTAGATTTTTAATAGATCTTTTTGAAAAAAAATTCTGTGATTGGAGAAAATAGCAGGGATATGATAGTGTATTTTTGTTATCCATAAGTCTCTTTTTATTTTAATTGTTTATAACCTTAGTTGAGCCTTAATCTGCTTTCCACACTTGTTTATCATTAAGATGACATCTTGTTGTGAATTACTTTCTAATAGTGTGGTTAGTTGAAAATGGATTAAGAAGTTGGAGTGAAGGTAAGGAAGATTTAGGAAATAGGGACTGGTTAAAGGAGAATACAGTAATTGTGGTGTTTGAGATTACGGTGGTGAAGGAGACAGAAAAAATATCTGACCAGTGGCAGACTCTTCTTATGCAGTATCATTAGAATTTGGAAGAGTCTGGGGCTAGGCTGAACTTATTCCTGGGTGTAAAATCAGTATCAGAGGATCAAACCAAGTGAAGTTGTGTAAATAGCATTGTACAGTGGAATTCTGGATAAGATAGTGGCATCAGCACATAAGATATTGGCTTGAACCAGAGCTAGAAGACAACTCAAGGTAGAGATTTGCTGAGGGCTGAACCTCTATTGAATTTAGGAAGCCCCACATGTGGACATGATTGTGTGAAAGCTGAGAATGTGTTGATTGAATGTTTAATCTCAGAAAAGGCAATTGATTCCATGTGCTATGAGGGAAAAAGTGTTCCAAATAGACTCATTGAAACAGAGGCTGGGAATTCCTATTATAGTTTTTGAGACTATTACTCCAAACTAACATTAAAGGTATCTCACTGAAGCATTATTCTTGCTTCCTTGCCAGCTACATGGGCCTTGACATGGGGGCACTGTGGAAAGTAGTACATTATTTTTTTCACAACCAGGACTACAATGACAGAACTTGGACTGAACTTAGAAAGGTATAGTGGTATTGGTAGTAGGCTTGTCCTTCAAAAACACAGGATAAGATGGGAGATAAAGGTGGCACATTCTGTGCCCAGATGGTCCAGGCAAGGAAGGAAAGGGGTGTCCAATATTGGACTAATGGAAAAATTCTGATGATTGAGCTGCAACATGTGAGATTGGGATAAGGGCACCAATCATAAATCATTTTCAGTTCTCAGTCTCACTAAGTAGAACAAACCAGAAAATCAACTCTCTGGGAAGACTAGAACTACTTATATTTTGACTCCTTAGAATAACAGAACAGCAGACTCATATCTCCCTTCTGATATATTCCAGCAAATCAAGAGTGTATCTGTCTGGGCTGTTTCCAAATACGATCTCAAGGTTAAAAAAAGGTCTCATTCCCCTTTGCTTAGGCAATGTTTTTTCTATATTTTGTCAAGGTTATATTCTGTACTCTGTATTGCTCTGTTCAATGCTGTGAATGCCTGCTGGTCTAATACATATAGCTAACCTCTAGGTATTAGACAGGTGACTTGACATCTCCCATTTGTAGTGAGAGAATGAAAAGTGGAATGGAAGCAGGGGTGGGCTGCTCGGGGTTTGCAGGGGTTCGGAAGAACCTCTAGCTAAGATTCTGTGCAGTTTGGAGAACTCCCAAATCCCACTCCTGACTGGCCCTTCCCAGCCTCTCCCAGGAATCCCCATGCAGCCTGTTTTGGAATCAGGTAAGTGCAAGGCACACACAGAGGCTTGGGGAGGGTGAAAAACGGGCCTACTGGAAGTTCGGGAAGGTCAGAAACATTCCTGGCCTCCAGAGGGCCTCCAGAGCCTGGGGAGGCTGTTTTCACCCTCCCAGACGCTTGGAAAAAGCTTCTGGAGCCCGGGGAGGGCAAACAGCCCCCCTCTGCCAGGGTGCAGGAGGTCAACTAGGCAACACCACCATGGCCATGCCACCCAGCAACAGGGCAGAGAACCCCTTGCTAAAAATTTTGAAGACCACCCCTGAATGAAAGAGATTCTGGCTTCTTATTTCATAATAAGAGAGTTTCCTCACTAGATGTCATATGAAATCTTCTTGTCAGCTACTAATTAGATGATATAAGTTTTGTGATAAGTGATATAAAGGAAGATTGGGGTGTAAACTACATTGTTGGCTCCCAAATGCTGGTGATAAATATCTGAACTGCATTAGGGGATAGGATCAGTTGAACCCCAGTTTTAATGGGCCAAGGGATCTGTGGCAAGAAGTACTAGATTTGCTGTTCAAGGGAAACTTTCAAGCACCTTAACTGCATAGTACAGTAATGGAATCAAGATTCACATAGATGTTCTTTAATTAGCTTTAATGCCAATAATTAGAAATTAGAGTGCAGAATTTTGAGAACTAAGATAAGAACCTTCCAGCCTGCCTTTATTAGTTCATTAAAATAGGGTTTCTTTGAAGCTTTTGAATATCTTTTTTCTCTTCATGTTTGCATATGGGACTACGTGTTGGTTTGTTGGATAAACCTATAATGGGATCTCCTATCTGCTGATTGTGTTTAGAGATACTGCCCTTCCTTTCTCAGCATCAGCACAATATTTTGCAAGAAAGGAGACTGACAATCTTGCAGACTGACAATTTGTTGATCCCCACTTCTGGGGAAAGCTTCAATCCTGGATCACTAGTGATTGTAACATCAAGTTGAGTTGCTGATGTAAATACCAGATCCATTTGTAAAAAGAACTGGTTTATCTGCAGTGATAGACAACGGCAGTGGTGGTATTCAGTCGGTTCTATCAGTTTCAGGCGAACTGGTAGCGGCGGCTTTGGGAGGCTCCGCCCACCTGCCCGGATGTCATCATGTCCCATTTTTGATGTTTTGCACATGCGTGGAAGGCTCTGCACATGCACAAAGGTGGTGCGTGAGAGCGAAGAGAGCGATTCCGCGTGCACGCTCACATTTGTGAACCGGTAGTGAAGGTAAGTGAGTACCACCCCTGGACAAGTGCACATGTTGTGTATTACTGAATCTAATTGGGCAAGGAAGATGTCACCCTGAGATCTGCCCTCTCAGGTTTCAGAGCCTGTTCAGCAGACTCAATGCTGTGAACTGAGAGCAGGTGATATGTCTAAAAGACATCTTACTTGAAACTAAGGGGCCTGCTTCTAAATTATGGGGTATGAATATCTGTTTGTTTGTTAGTCCAAAGGAACAAAGAAGAGATCCTGCTAATGTATTGACTATTCTGATGCATGGTACTGTCATAAGTCACTTTTTTCACTGTTGTTGTAACTGCGAATGGTCATTAAATGAATGTTTGTAAGCCAAGGACTACCTGTAGTTCTGATTTACCTGTGAAAACCTGAGTACATTATGATAAAAAATATCCTCCAAGACATTCTGACAGAGAGTTCAAATGCCTCCCCATGGTGAAGTAAATCTGCCTGTTTTATCTTTTAATGGTTCTGTTAATGTTTGCATTTATTTTAATTCATGTTTTAAACTTTTATTTTTTTTATTCTGTATCTTAACTTACTGACAGTCACCTTGAGTGCTTAGCTGAACTGACAGATGGAATAAAAATCAAATAGAATGGAAAGAAGGGATCTTCCCGCCTATCTTCTTTCAATTATTTCCTTTCCCCAGTAAATAACATTCATTGTATTTTTATTTGCAAGCATTTGAATTTATTGTAAAATGCTTTAATCCTAAAACCCAGGATATAAATAATTTTAATAACTAACTCACTAAATAATGAAATCTATTTATCTATTTACTTCAGCATTACAAATTAGGTGACAAATTTATTGAAATTTCCTTTCCTGAAAGTAGGTTGTTTTTTTTAAAAAAAATATCCATTTCAAAGTAATTTAACAATTCTTACTTTTTAAAAAGATTATTACTACATGGAGACAGAAGAGGCATCTTCCTCCCCTCCCTTCCCCTGCTGCATGAATGTAATTTCTATGACTTATTGGCTTCTCACAAAAGAGTTTCCTTTCTCAGAAGTGGGGAGGTATTGAAAAGATTGCAAAAGATAGGAGAGTAACTATAGGAGAAGATCAGGCTGAGCCTAGATGTGGAGTCAGCAGAGGACTCAGTCTAGAATTTTTACATGTCTACACATGCTCCAAGTTTAGGCCTCTCTTGAACTCCATAAACCCTTACCTTGTACCAATTTAGTGCTGACTATTAGCTGACCAGTTTCTTGGGTGTAGGCTTGAGCAATAAATCTGACTGGAAGGTACCTATGATCCTGATTCTTCATGTCTGACATTAACCTACCCCACTCTACTTAGCCATCTCATAATTAAAATATATAGCACACCACCAAGAAAAACACCATTAAAATATTCTTTTCCTTTTAAAATTTAAACCTATATTCTTTTCTATTAAATAGTACAAGTCACACAGAATATCTCATCACAGTCCTAGCAATAAATCTTAAGAAAGCTTATTTCATTATTGTAGCTATTCTAGGTTCTTCAACAATTTCACAGACAAGTAACTGGGTCTTGTCCTACACAGATTTATTATTATTATTCATATTTCTATGCCGCCCACTCTCCAAGGACTCTGGGCGACTTACGCCAAAGACAGTATACTAAATAGCATATTGCCCCCAACAATCTGGGTCCTCATTTTACCCACCTCGGAAGGATGGAAGGCTGAGTCAACCTTGAGCTGGTGAGATTTGATCCGCTGATCTGCTGAATTAGCAGTCAGCTGAAGTAGCTGCAGTACTGCACCCTAACCACTGTGCCACCTCGGCTCTCTGATGACTGATGCAAGAAGGTGTGACTTGAAGGGAGGAGGCAATATTTGTTCAAAGCCCCTTGAGTACACGTATGTTTATATGAAGAAAGGGAAAGGGGTGCAAAGGAGAGCTCTTCATGCAGATGTTCCAAATTGAATAACTGTTATTGTTGTTAGTTGCAAAGTCGTGTCCGATCCATTGCGACCCCATGGACAACTTTCCTCCAGGCCTTCTGTCCTCTACCATCCTCTGGAGTCCATTTAAGCTCACACTGACTGCTTCATGGACTCCATCCAGCCACCTCGTTCTCTGTCATCCCCTTCTTCTTTTGCCCTCAATCTTTCCCAGCATTAGGCTCTTCTCCAGTGAGTCCTTCTTTCTCATTAGGTGGCCAAAGTATTTGAGTTTCATCTTCAGAATTCAGCCTTTTAAAGAGAAGTCAGGGTTGATCTCCTCTAGGACTGACTGGTTTAATCGCCTTGCAGTCCAAGGGACTTGCAGGAGTCTTCTCCAGCACCATAGTTCAAAGGCCTCAATTCTTTGGTGCTCAGCCTTTCTTATGGTCCAACTTTCACAGCCATACATTGCAACTGGGAAAACCATAGCCTTGACTATACGCACTTTTGTTGGCAGTATGATGTCTCTGCTTTTTAGTATGTTGTCTAGATTTGTCCTCCCCGGGAGCAAGAGTCTTTTAATTTCTTGGCTGCAGTCTCCATCTGCGGTGATCTTGGACCCCAGGAAAATATTGGATGGCTAAAGTGGAAGAGGAAAGCCAGTAATTTTCATCAGATAACCTTGAACATATACCCATAAGTCAGCAATCACATCATTACCAAATCAAAGGGCTATAGGGACTGATGGAATACCCACTGAAATATGATAAGCACAGAAGAAATGACAGAAAAAGAATTAGTCAAAATTCTAATCAAATTACGCCAGCAAATCTGGAGAACAACATAGTAGCCACCTGATTGGAAGAAGCCACTCTACAGTACATTTCAATACCCCAAAAGAGAAGACTTAACAAGAGAATGCAAACTATCATACAATATCTTTAATTTCATTTGGTAGCAAAATAATGCTTAGGATCATCCAATGAAGATTAGAGACCTATATAGAAAAAGAGATGGCAGATGTTCAAGATGGCTTTAGAAAAATCCAATGAACATGAAACATTACTGCAGATGCATGCTGGATAATTGAGAAAGCCAAAGAATGCAAAAAAACAATAATCAGCATATGCCTCATGGATTATAAACAAGCCTTTGATTTTGTTGATTATGTCAAGCTGTGGAAAGTTCTTAGAAAAAAAGTAAGAATTCCGGAACATCTCATCATCCTTATGAGAAACTTATAATAGGTTAGGAAACCAAATGTGGACAGAACTTGGAGAAATAGAGCATAGAAAGGCTGCATAGTCTTTCTTATTTATTTAACCTATATGTTGAATATTAAGGAAAACATGATTGGAAAAAAATGCATGTATTTTTAAAATTGGAGGAAGAAACAGTAATAACCTGTAGTGTGCTTGATGACACTACTCTGATTGCTGTCTGCAAGCCCAGTACTAAAAGTCAAAGTGAAAAAAAATCAACTAAAAGTAAATATAAAAAAGACCAAACCAATGGCAAAAGTAGAACAAACAGCCTTAGAACTGACAATGAAGATATTGAAGTGCTTCTGCCTTTTAGGATCAACCATCAACAGTAAAGGAACAAACAGTCAAGAAATACATCACAGACTAAATGATGATATAAAGATATATACCAGGTTGATAATGTAAGGAATATAATTTGTAAAATGAAGCACAAGGGATTTGTAACTGATCGAAACACTGTTTGCAATTGTAATAGATGATGGATGTTTTATATTTTGTTTGTTTAAAAATAAAATTTTTTTTAAAAAAGAAATACATCACAAACTAGAATTTGGTAGAACAGCCATGAAGACCTTGGAAAAGATATTTAAAAATCAGATTTTAAATATCTTTTCCAAGATCTTCATGGCTGTTCTACCAAGTTCTATATTTACAAAGATCAAAATCATGCAAGCCAGTATATTTCCTGTGACACTCTATGGACTTTAAAGAAGCAGATAGGAAGAATATTGACACCTTTGAACTTTGATGTTGGAGAAAACTCCTGGAGAGTTCATGGTATTTGGAGAAAATACCATGGACAGCTCAGAAAACAAATCAATAGATCACTGAATAAATCAAGTTCACTTGACCAAAATAAAAAATAAAAAATGATCAGCTCAAATTATCCTACTTTGGACACATTATATATAGATACAGCTCTCTGGAAAAGGCTGTACTACTAGGAAAGGTGGAAGGAAAGAGAAGAGGACTCAGTTACAATGGCAATGAGTCCATCACTGGGATACTTGTATGAATAGGTTGGGGATAGATTGTCCTGGAGAAGATCTGTCTATGTGCTCACTAGGACTCAAAAATGAGTTGATAGCATATAATCAATAAATCAGTGATATGGAAGAGATGCCCCTTCCTTTCGAGCTTGCAGCAAATATGCAGCCCCTTTCAAACTCCTGACCTAGCTGTCTTGTTTAGAGCAGAAAGAAAAAGCAGTAGAGTACCACAAGTATAATCTATTGCTTCTATCTTAGATTGAGCTTGCTAGCATCTCATTCACCTTAAATTCTGTGGACAGCTATTCTGATCACAACTGCAAAACTAATTCTAATTTTATGTCTGAGAGGCCATTAAGTGGCATTGCTTTTTATTACTGAGGCCACCGGACACAGACATATTTGGTAGTTATCTCTGACTCTCTTGCTTCTATAATGATTAATATAGCCTAAGTCACCACTTTCACCTGCACCTCTTCAGCTGCTTGTGAAGGAAGTGATGACTATATTACAAGGGGCAAAGAGTGCAGATCAATATAGAGAGTGGAGAGTTCATCAAGAAGTCTCTCACGACAGAATTACTTTGAGTCAGCAAGGACTCTCTCCTTTACTCATGTTCTTCACAAATTGAATGCATATATTTTCATTGATATTCTTTACCTGATGGTACTATTATTATAACTGCATGGGAATTTGCTGCTGACACCGTGGATCTCGTACAACATCTAAGCACAAAGTTTTTTTAAAAAAATAAGTTTACTGAATGACAGTTCCTGTGAAAGCTTAAATTACAAAATGTATTTCCTATGAAAGATTTTGATCTGAGAAGACTTATAATTCGGACATAAAACTAATCAACTCACAGCAATTAAAAAAAATCAGGTTGAAGTAATGATAAATCAGATGAGCTTTTCTCATGCTTCTGGCACCTACCCAATGTATTTCCCCCCCCCTGTGAATAACAAAGTCAGAGCCCATATAAGCCAAGTTCTGAAAAAATTACTCCCGAGGATTGTGTGGATGTGTTACTAAGCAGTATATTTATGCATTGAAAATCATGTCCTGATGCCCCTCAAGTTGATCAGAGTGGAATACAGTAAAACAATAACCAGCCACACACCAAAACTCTAAGTTTTGAAAATATCTACGAAATTAAGTTTGCTGCAACTACAGCATTCACTTGATAAGCACTTTCCTGAGCCCTAGGCTGTATGGTAAACATTATTTGTTCACTTTGCTTCCTGTCTACAACCTTGTAAACTTAGTAGCAGAGATGGTATTCAGCAGGTTTTGACCAGTTCTAGAGAACCGGTAGCAGAAATTTTGAGTAGTTGGGAGAACTGGTAAATACCATCTCTGACTGGCCCTGCCCCCATCTATTCTCAGCCTCCCGAGTCCCAGCTGATGATGAGGAAATGGAGATTTTACAGTATCCTTCCCCTGCCACACCCACCACGCCCACAGAACCAGTAGTAAAAAATTTTGAATCCCACAGTTGCTTAGTAGTCTATATAATGAGCAGTGACATTTGTAACTATTAGCCATGTTTGTTTTTTTTAAAATGAACCTGGAGTAAATAATGTGTTGCAACCTATCACCACGTTTCTGGGTCATATACAATGAAGCATAAGATGGATCAAGACATATTGCAAGTTTTGAAGGGTGGCAGCTTTGCTTTTCCTGTTTCTCTAATGTCCTCTATTTTATTATTCATTTGTTCATTGTTCTACGTTACCCTTCCTTTGTAAACTGAAACTAACAATCATAGGGTTCTTCATGATCAACCTTGTGATTGAGATAGGCTTATCTTTTCACAAAGAAACAAATAACCGGTTTTGTCATTTGGGGGAGGGGATTCAAATGAGCACTTGTCCAAGCTAATTACTGTTTTGTTTTTTATGCTTATCAATGCCTGTATGGGAGACACAATTTAGTAGATGTTACTGTTTGCTTTGTAATACGAGGGCAGGCAGGTGGTAGAGATAAAGTAGGATAGAGCAAAAAGTCTGGCCAAGAATAAAGGAAGTGTGTGTCCTCAAGTGCCCAAGCCCAATTTCATGTCATTTGGTTGGTCTGAGACATTGCAATGATGTCAGATTGGCATTGCAGTGTGATTAGGATTAGGCCAAACATTTCCTCTGCAAAGTTCAAAGGGGCTGTCCTGGTGATACAAAATGCAAAAGATACGCTTCCTCTGCCTCCTTTTGACATTTCATTGTGAGATACTAAAAAAACCCCAATGACTCCAATGAATTCTCTGCCCAAATAAGATGGCAAGCATAGAATTTCTGTCTGACTAAAGACAAGTGACACCAAGCTAGGCAATTATTTTGAAGGGAAGAATGTGATATTTCAAAATCTATCTCAGAGAAGCATCTGATTTTCCTCCATCGCTTTTGCAAACACGTCACTTTTCACCGCCAAACCCTCCCTTTCTTCCATCTGAGAAGTGCCAGTTGGATCCTTGTCAGCTCAGTCCTAAATAGCCTGTATCCCACACTCCATTATTACTGCTAATGCTAATCTCTGACCATTAAACATGGATCAGAATCAGCAGATAATTGCTACTTCCTTCTACCATGGTCTTTTGTGAGTAGTTAATGAATGTTCAGAAAAATAAAGCTGAATAGAGAAAAGAGGGAGTTGCGGTTTGCATACAGCAAAATAGAGCACAAATAGGGAAAAGAGAAGAGCACAGTTCACTGGGGGAAAGGGGAGAATGATAAAAGATCTACAGCATAATGGATTATTTCTGTTCCAGCCATGTGTCCATTGCTAACTGTATTGTTCAGAATGACAGCTTCTCTGGGAGCCCTGATACATAGATTTTGTTTTATGTGGGGGTGCTGCCCTCATGCTATCACAGTTAGGTTACCTCACTTTGTAATAAAAGGCAACTTGTGCGTTCAAAGCCTCATAGATATAGATATACTGTTCCTTAGAATAAAGTCTCAGCAAGGGATAGGGGTTGATCCTATCATGTAAAGATCAAACACGTGCACTTCTATTGGTCTCTTTGGAGAATGATCCTCTGTCTAGCCAACACTGTAAAAAACTGAGAAGGGTGTGAGCATCCAACTCTATGATTCTCTGTTAGACATTGATTGAAAGGCGGCAGTCATAATTTCCTACAATGCTAGTCTAAAAGTTACAGTAGAAATTGGAACTGATGATATACTTACCCTCTTTATGACAAGGCTGAGATGCAGTTAAAATAAAGCCAGAAATGTTTAATAATTGTAACCCTTGCCTCCACTTACAAGAAATATGAACTGAGAATAAGTGAATCTAGGCTTATTTATTCTTCAAACCAGAACAAAATGGATTACCATAATCCAAAACTTTCCCCAGAAAGGTTCTCAGTATAAAAATAATGAATCTTTCCACAGCGTTTCCCAAACCACAAAACATGCAGCCCTCTCTCTTTATCGAAACATGCACCATCAGTTATACCACGTACAATGCATTCACAAAATCATAGTGTAATTAGAAACTAGAAAAATTCAATCCAGTCAGCCAGGATACTTCCTGATGTAGATTGTTTGTAGTTCAAATATATAGTTTAAACCAGTGGTGAAATTCAAATTTGTTACTACTGGTTCTGTGAGCGTGGCTTGGCGGGCGTGGTGTGGCTTGGTGGGCGTGGCTTGGTGGGCATGGCAGGGGAAGGATACTGCAAAATCTCCATTCCCACCCCACTCCAGGGGAAGGATATTGCAAAATCTCCATTCCCATCCCACTCTGGGGCCAGCCAGAGATAATATTTGCTGGTTCTCCTAACTACTCAAAATTTCCGCTACTGGTTCTCCAGAACCTGTCAGAACCTGCTGCATTTCACCCCTGGCTTAAACCTAGATTTGTTTTTAAAGAATAGTTGTTCCAGCAAGTCTTGATCTGGAAGACTGTTAAAATATAAAATAAATACAAAGAATGAAAGTAAATTTAACAGATTACCATGCAAAAGAGAAACCAAATTGCTATAGAAAAAGATTAGAGATATTGTGAAAACCAAAGCAAAAAATGATAGTCTAGTCACTGTATTGGGCAGTCATACAAGTTAAACAGACAAACAAATCCATAATTGAAAAAGTTCCAAATAGCTTTCAGAATAATAGCTATCATGATATCCAGGGAAAAATGAAGGATGAAAACTCTGCAACAACAAGAAGGGTGTATAGTATTGTAACTAAATGTAGATTTTGAAAGGCAAGAAGGAAGCGGAAGAATCAATAGCTCAATCAAGAATGCAACTTAGGAAAATTAACAATATTGACAGATGTTTTAAGAAAATCAGAGGAATGACAGAAAAATAAGATAGGACTATTCAGAAGTAATCATGAAAGAGATCTAATTAAAGCAAATGATGCTAAAGAAAGAATATTGTCTCCATAATTTGTTTTAAATATAAGGATGTGAGGATAAGAACTGGAAGAGATAATAGATGAAATCAAACTTGGAGGATTTGTAGATTAACCATTTTGTTAACTGAAAGTAAGAGAAGTACATTATGGAAGTAATTATGGAGGATGAAAAATCTGGGTTAATGTTACAAATTAGGAAGACAAAGGTAATGTTAACCAGCATGGTTTGTGAACTCACTAAAAATGAAGGTGGTAAATTAGGCTTAAGAATAAAGATGGACAGTCTATTGGCCACATAAAGAGGAGCTTAATTCTAGGGAGAAGTTAGTGAAAAATGTAGGCAAGATTTTGAAAGATAAGCATGTTTGTATGATATCAAATAAGAATAGAATAGTAAAGAATAGTTAAGCAAGCTAAGTATTGTGTTGTTACCTTTGTTTATTTTTATTATTTGCTTTTAAAATTATTTTTTATATTCCACCATTCTTATGGTAGTCTATGATTATAATAAAGATTTGATTGATAGTTAAGCAATGACAATTTCTTTTCTACTAATAACATATCGTTGTGAAATCCGGGTATTGAGAAAAAGCAAAAAGAAATAATGCAAATACGTCAAAAAGTAAAGATCACGAGAGAGCACCTAAAAATACTAATGGTTTAATATCTATGGAGATTCTCCATTCTATTGAAGAAACTTCTTGGATGAGAAGCAAAATGTTTTTAAAAGAAAAAAACCAAGAAAGTCCAATTGCCTTTTGAAAAGCACTTTTGGGACTACCAATGGTTTGCATTATGGACTTGCATCCTGTTTAAATCAATTGTTGTTGTTAGTCGCGAAGTTGTGTCCGACCCATCACGACCCCATGGACAACATTCCTCCAGGCCTATCTGTCTTCTACCGTCCCCTGGAGTCCATTTAAGCTCATGCCTACTGCTTCAGTGACTCCATACAGCCACCTCATTCTCTGCTGCCCCCTTCTTCTTTAGCCCTCAATCTTTCCCAACATTAGGCTCTTCTCCAGTGAGTCCTTCAATTTAAATCATTTTTTCCTGCATTTTTTTCCTATCATTTCTCACTCAAATTGATAGAAAGAAATTTTGCTCTGAACATTTATTTCAAGGAAAATAAGAATGCCAGACAAATTATCATTAGTGGGATATAGTGTTATTCACTATTTAGTTACCTTCTCTTTCATTACCCAATCATGTCTCTAGTGGTAGGCAGTTTCCCTGGCATCCCAAGCTTTCCTTATATTCCAAAAAAGTGGGGAACATTCAATTGGAAATACTCTGTTGTTTTCAGAGTTGGAAATGATGGCAACCAAGGATGCTTCAGAATGAAGAAAACTTGTGCAACAGAAAATAACTGTACCCACTACAGTCTCTAAAGCAAGCTTGAAAACAAACACAGGATAACTCTGAAATAAGTTCTTAAGCCTCTTGCAAATCTGGTAAAAAAACTCAAACCTCTTCTGCAGTGGAAGAATACTTTTGAGAAATTTTAAGTCAAATTCTGGCATAGCATTCTCTCAGCCAAGAATGATACATGGGCATTGCCCATTCTCTGCTACCAGAATGAAGCAGCGACTATTCAGTCATTTTTATTTTATGGAATGATGCAACAAGATGAATCTGTTACAACAAAGAAATGTCCGCACAATATACATAAAACAACCCATGATCTAATGACATCAAATATTCAACAGGTTTACTTCCTTTAATATCAAACCTCCATAACCCTAACAAAAGTGATAGCATCTGCTTCTGAAGCATAGGTGATTGTCTCCAATGATGAACTCAAAGGAAGGAATAAATAAATGCTAAGTATGTTTATGTCCATATGAGTCCTCTCCCTTAATAACAATGCTAATGTGCTCATAAAAAAGATAACGGTGCAAGGGGGAACATGACTGTAAAGGCTGATTAGTATTTCATATTAAAATTAAGATGCATGACAAATGGCTCATTGGTTCAACTGTTTTTACAGTGTAGAAAAGCACAATTTTAATATTGTAGAAGTGTTAGTTATGAAAATCCTCTTTTCATTGGGACCATGAGTAACTCAAAACATGCTGGAAAGAGATTAATGAGAGAAAAATGCAGAAGCATCTGGCAGATTTAGTATCAGTAGGTATCATTCAATTGTTATCTGATAGCAACCTCAGTAACCTAGGTCAGAGTGATCTGATGGCACTGGTCAAAAGACAAAAATAAAACAGACTGTGAATTTCAGAAGATTGAAAAAACATAATAGACTACAAAAATCATTCTGTGGATATTCTACACCTGTAAAGGAAAATGCTAATAAAAGTAAAAATATACTATAGACATGGCCTATTGAATATGAATAAACTACTCACTGTTAGTCTTGATGGGATTTTAAAATGATTGTATGGAACCAAAAACATGCATCTTCTAACAGTAGAATGACCATTTATGCCAAAAGGAAAGAAAAATTATCAGAAAAAAGTATGAAAGAGAATAATCATATAATTTGCATAAGCTATTCATCAATGGCAAATTTTATATTGCTCATTAGTAGTTGTTTCTAATAATTCTCACTAATTATTAAATTATGAATTTAAATAGAATCATAATACATCCTACCATTGTCAGAAAGATTGATCAGTATCCTGCGTAAAATATTTGGAAGTGAATTGTTATAAAGAACCTTAATGTCCCTTTCTTTGTTTTTATAATTCTTTCATCTCTGATCTAAAATTAGGCTGGGCAGCATTTCAAATAAAGAATGCCTCAAAATGACTGTTTATTCTTAGACAGTTCTTAAACAGAGTACTATGTTCTTTGTGAGGTAAGGTGTACAATCATGCTACTACCTAGTTAGTAGATTCCTAGAACTTCTATAGGGCATTAGAACCAATTGCCCCAGGTGTCTAATGGATCCAATTGATTTTCAGAAGGTACTTAAGAGATTTTCTGAGTTTTCTAGTAGGCATTTTTCTTCAGCATCTAGTAAGTAGTATAAGGAAATAAGCCAAGCCCTGACATTATTGACCCTGAACAACCTCTTTCTGAGGACTGATTCCAAAGGGTACTTTGGTTTACTGAGTTATTTGAGAGATGAAGTACCACCATTATGTCTGGAACATCAATAGAGGAAATCTGAAAGCAAATCTGACCAGACATGGTTACATGCCCAACTTTGGCCATTCACAATGGCAGTAAGACAGCTACCATTCAGAGACTATTTATAGACTTGTGATCTTCCTCTTGGCTACTATAAGAATTTTATGCATCATTTTAGAATAGGATAAGATAGGATAGGATAGGATAGAATGGGGGATGGGGGATGGGGGATGGGGGATGGGGATGGGGATGGGGATGGGGATGGGGATGGGGGATGGAGGATGGAGGATGGAATGGGATGAGATGGGATGGGATAGAATGGAATAGAGTAGAGTAGAGTAGAGTAGAGTAGAGTAGAGTAGAGTAGAGAAGAATAGAATAGAATAGAATAGAATAGAATAGAATAGAATAGAATAGAATAGAATAGAATAGAATAGAATAGAATAGAATAGAATAGAATAGTGTTAGATCAGGCGCAGGAACAGAAGACGTGACCAGCTCGATACATGTAACAAACTTTATTTACATAGTAACAAGTAAAAGAAGACTGCTGGCGCGCTGCCGGAGCTCTCCTTATATTCGCTCCCGGCAGACGCACCGCCCCTAGACAGGGATTCAAATCTCCCGCCCGATGGCTGGCAGCCAATCAGGGCGGATGCCCTTATATGGACATAACACTCCTCCCCCCTTAGTCTGAACTGTCAATCTCGTTTACAAAAGTCACGTAGTCGCGCAGGTACGTAGGACGCCTCGGCACCCTAGCTGACCTGCGCAGTCTCACTTGTTCTCCGTCTCCGACCTGGATGGACGGGGCTCTGTCGTCTCCGGGCTCCCTCTCCGGAACCGGGCTTGGTTCGGCTGTCGAGTGAGCGGGGTCACCCCCAGCGCCTCCGGCCGGACCGCAGACCTTGGGTGGCTGGTTCTGGTGGTCTTCTTCCTGGCCTGTGGATCTGTTTCCTCGTCTCGGTGGCTCGGTTCCGACCCGGGAAGAGCGTCTGAGTCTTGGTAAGTCCATCGTTTGCTCCTCCCTGGTCTCCCGGGCGCTGCGGTTCGGTTGCGGTTCGGCCTGGTGCCGGGTGGGTGGTGGTTCTGTTTGGTGCCCTCTGGACCGGCCCGCCGGCTGCGGGAGGTGCTGGCCCGTGTTGCGTTGTCCGACCTCGCAGGGGTGGTGTTGGTCTGCTAGGTCGGGCTGGCGTTGGTCTACCCTGTCTGGTCGGTGGTTGTCGACCTGGTCGGGCTGTTGTTGCGGCACTACCTCTGCGGGGCGGCGGAGGTCTCCCTTGCCGGGGTGGTGCAGGCCTACCTGGCCGGGTTGTTGTCGGCTTTCCCTTCCCCCTAGTCCCTGGTCTACCGTTGGGTGGTGCCTGGGGTCATCCGGGTCGGGGTGTTGTTTCCTGGCTGCCTCTTGTGATGGGCGGGGGTCCCTCTCGCCGGGGAGTCGAGTGCCACCCTTGCCCATAGGTTTGGGGGTGCCCGTCTTGGATGGGTCCCGGTCTACTCACCTGGAACTGCAGTCTCCCTTGCTGGGCTGGCATGGGCTGCTGTAACTGGTGGGGTGCGCTGCTCCTCCTCTGGGCAGGTCCCGGTCTACCTGCGGGCTGGGTTGGTGGTCCTTGGCCTTGCCGTGCCCGGTGCCCACCTGGCTGGGTTGGTGGTGCCATCCCCCGTGCGGTTGGCCCCGGTCTACCTCGCTGGGCTGCCGGTGTGACAGCATTTGGTAGTGGGCTGGGCCAACCTTGTCGGGGTGGTGCTGCTCTGCCTCGCAGGGGTGTGGTAGGCCTACCTCGTCAGGGTGTTGTAGGCCTACCTCGTCGGGGTGTTGTAGGCCTACCTGGTCTGGGTGTGGTAGGCCTACCTCGCCGGGGTGTTGGAGGCCTACCTCGTCGGGGTGTTGTAGGCCTCCCTCGTCAGGCTGGTTTTCATGTGCCCCCCCCCACCTTTTTCGGAGTTGGTCGATGTGGCGTCTCGTGAACTGTCCATCTTCCAACTCAACGATGTAGGATTTGGGCCCGGTTGTGCTGGCAATTTTCCCCTTCAGCCACTTAGGAGAGCCGCTGAAATTCAGCGCGAAGATTGAATCTCCTTTGCTGAAGGCGCGAAGCGGGCGGCTGGCGGTTGCGGTCACTTCCGGGCTGTATTGGGGGTGCAGCCGGTCCAAGGGTGACCTCAACCTTCTGCCCATCAACAGTTCGGCCGGGCTCTTGTGGGTGGTGGCGTGTGGCGTGATGTGCTGTGTGAGGAGGAAGTTGTCTATGCGCTCTTGCCAGTCCCCCGGGCCCATCTTGGTGAGGGCCTCTTTGGTCAGCCGGACCATGCGTTCGGCTTGTCCGTTTCCGGCCGGCCTGTAAGGGGCGGACAGGGCGTGGCGGATGCCCAGTCCTGCCAGGAAGGACTCCATGGCCAGGGATGTGAGCTGGGGGCCGTTGTCTGAGACCAGCACATCCGGTAGGCCGTGTGTGGCAAACAGGCGGCGCAGGGCTCGGATGGTTGCTTCAGTTGTGGTAGATGCCATCGGCACCACCTCGAGCCATTTGGAGAAGGCATCTACCACGATGAGGAGGTGTCGCCCTTGCATCGGACCCGCGAAGTCAATGTGGATCCTCGACCAGGGGTTGCTGGGGGTCTCCCACTTCGCGACTTCGGATTGCGGCGGCGCTGGGCGAACTTCTTGGCACGGGTCACATCTGGAGACCCATTGTTCAATGTCTTTGTCCATGGAGGGCCACCAGACATAACTCCGTGCCAGGGCCTTCATGCGGACGATGCCCGGGTGCCCCTTGTGTAAGGTTTCTAGCGTCCGCCGTTGCAGGGTGCCTGGAATCAGCACCCTGTCTCCCCATAGCAGGCAGCCTTTGATGGTGGACAGCTCCTCCTGTTTCCTTGCGAACGGGCTGAACCTTTCCTCTGGCTTTTCCGCTGGCCACCCTCTGAGGATCCAGGACTTCACTTGGCGGAGTGTGGGGTCCTTTTGGGTGTGGACGGCCACATCTGCGGATGACACCGGGCAGCTGGCGTCGTCATCAATGTGAAGTAGGTGGAGCGTGGGGGCTGGGTCCTCGACCGGCTTCCTCGACGGGCATCTGCTGAGGGCGTCAGCGTTCCCTATGGCTGTGCCTGGCTGGTGCACGAGCCTATAGGAGTAGCCAGCTAGGAAGATGGCCCATCTCGTCATTCTTGGGGACATGAAGGTCAGGGTTGGTTGGTCGCCTGCGAGGAGTCCCAGGAGAGGCTTGTGGTCTGTGACTATGGTGAAGCGTCTTCCGTAGAGGTATTCGTGGAAGCGCTTCACTCCAGCCACGATGGCCAGGGCTTCTTTGTCCAGCTGGCTATAGTTCCGTTCTGCGCCGGACATAGTCTTTGAAAAGTACGCGATTGGGGCTTCCGAGCCATTGGGCAGTTCGTGGCTGAGGACTGCCCCCACCCCGTAAGGCGACGCGTCGCAGGTCAGTCTGATGGGGAGCGTCTCGCTGTACTGGATGAGGACGCTTTTGGACGTCAATAGTCCTTTGATGGCCCGGAATGCCGCTTCCTCTTCCTGGCCCCACTTCCAGGAAGCCGATTTCCCCAGCAGGCGGTGGAGTGGCTCAGCAACTGTGGCTTTCTGTTTTAAGAAAATGGCGTAGAAGTTGAGCAACCCAAGGAAAGCCTGAAGCTCCGTTTTGTTTTTTGGGCTTGGAGCTTCATGGATTGCTTCCACTTTTGATTTGGTGGGGTGTATGCCTGTGCTATCAATGAGGAAGCCCAGGAACTCGACTTCCTGTACTCCTATGATGCACTTGTCCCGCCTGACCCTCAAACCCTTGTCCTTGAATCGCTGCAGGACAAGCCTGAGCCTTTCAAGGAGTTGGGGTCTCGAGTCACCGGAGATGAGCACATCATCGAAGTAAGGCACCACCCCTGGAACGCCTTGGAGAAGGCGTTCCATCATGGATTGGAATATGCCAGGGGCAGCGCTGACTCCAAATTGGAGGCGGTTACATTTAAATGCCCCTCTGTGCGTGACAATTGTCTGAGCCTCCGCCGTTTTGTCATCCACTGGCAGTTGCTGGTAAGCCTGGGCCAGGTCCAGTTTCGCGAAAATTGATCCAGATCCCAGGGAATGCAGCAGGTGTTGCACCACTGGGACTGGGTATGCGCTCTGTGCCAATGCCTTGTTGATGGTACAACGGTAGTCAGCACAGATGCGCACAGACCCATCATGCTTCAGTGGGGTCACAATGGGGGTCTCCCATGAGGCATGATCGATCGGTTCCAGTACGCCCTGGGCGATCAGCTTATCCAGCTGTTCATCTACTTTCGGCCGCAGGGCAAATGGAACTCGGCGGGGCTTGAGCCTGATTGGGGTGATTCCCTTGTCCAGATTAAAGGAGATTGGCCTCCCCACAAATTTCCCCAGCTTACCATCGAAGACTTCTTTGAACTCTTCGATGATGGAGTCGAGTTCGTCCCTGCGGATCTCGTGGATGCCCTGAAGTGAAAGTCCTAGAGGCTTGAACCACTCCACGCCCAGCAGGTTCGGTCGGCTGTGCTGCACGATGGTGATGGGCAGCTTTCCATCGAAGTCGTTGTACTTCACATGGATGGTTGCTCTGCCTAGGATGTCGATGGGGTTTCCATTAAAGTCCACAAGTTTGTCTTTCGGGGCTTTCAGCTGGGTCCTTTTGTATGCCGGTTTCAGCTGTTGTAGGTGCTGCCAGTCCATGATGGAGAAGGCGGATCCGGAGTCTACCTCCATCTTGCACGGAGACCCCTCTGCTAGCAGCGTCACGTGGAACTTGGTGGTCCCCTCGTCGCTTGTGTGAGCAATGGTGGTGGTCTGGTGCACCGTTCTGTTTCGGGGATATTCCTCCTCCCCGCGCCGGGACTGGTTTGAGGACCGTTTGGATGTCCTCTGGTTATCTTTGCGATTTTCCCGGAATCGCGGTCTGGGCGGCTCCGGGGCTGGGTCTGTGGCTCTGCAGGCCTCGGCGATGTGGCCCCTCTTCAGGCATCGGCGGCAGGTCGCATCCCTCCATCTGCAGGTCGCTCTGGGGTGGTCGCCTCTGCAGCTGCCGCATCGCTCTCCGCGGTCGCCATGCGGTGGGGTTTCCCGCCTGGGAGGGCGGGACACCTTGTGGACGGCCATTTCCTCATCAGACTCGGATTGAGTGGTTGCCTCGTCCGATGAGGTTGGGCCCGACTTGTGGATCTTATGGATCCCTCTTGCTTTTACCATTGCAGCGGCTGCTTGTTCAGACGTTTCCGCCGCTGTTGCCTCGTCGAGGACGTCTTTAAGCGGAATCTTCTTCCTGCTGAGGAATTTCTTCTGCAGCCCCACATCTCGCATTCCAAACACAATGCGGTCCCGGATGGCATTGTCCACATTGTCGAACTCACAGTTGGCAGCGAGTTGGCGGAGCGCTGCCACGAATTCTTTGATTGATTCACCTTCCCGCTGGTTTCTTTGCTGGAAGGTGAACCTGTTTGCGATGGGGGTGCCTGTAGGTGCATAGTGCTCCTGTAAGACGTCCTGCAGGTCATTCCAGGACATCTCCTCGATGTCCCTAGGTGCCACGAGGTCCATCGCCATCTCTAAGACGTCCGATCCGCAATGAGCCAGGAAGAGGGCTCTTTTCCTCTCATCATCGAGGTTCTGGTATCCATTGCCTCGCAGGAACTGCCGGAATCGGACCATGTATGACCTCCACTTCTCCCGGGATGGGTCGAACGGGTTCAGCGCGGTCATCGGGGCTTGCGGGGTAGCCATTCTGGAAGTCGCTGTGGTGAGGTGACTTCAGCTCTTTGGGCGATCGTGCCGTGAGTCTTTCTCAGGTTCTCTTCTCTAGTCCTTCGTCGCCAGTGTTAGATCAGGCGCAGGAACAGAAGACGTGACCAGCTCGATACATGTAACAAACTTTATTTACATAGTAACAAGTAAAAGAAGACTGCTGGCGCGCTGCCGGAGCTCTCCTTATATTCGCTCCCGGCAGACGCACCGCCCCTAGACAGGGATTCAAATCTCCCGCCCGATGGCTGGCAGCCAATCAGGGCGGATGCCCTTATATGGACATAACAAATAGAATAGAATAGAATAGAATAACAGAGTTGTAAGGGACCTTGGAGGTCTTCAAGTCCAACTCCCTGCTTAAGCAGGAAACCCTACACCATTTCAGACAAATGGTTGTCCAATCTCTGAATTTTGCCATTCAGTGCTCAGATTCCCTGTAACCTTAATTCCAATTGGACATAGTCTATGCGTGGGGGGGGGATGGACCACAATTTCCCCCTGTTATTTGGGACTACTTATGGTCTGTGACATTTGAGGAAATGGATAAAGTGCTGTCTTTTATGTCTTCTGCTATGTGGTTGTTGGATTCCTGCCTTTCACAGCTTGTGCATGAAGTTTGCTTGTGAATGACCACTTTGTCAATATCTCACTGTGGGAAGGAGAAGTTTTCAGCAGCCCTGAAAGAGGCTCTGGTATATTTTCCCCTTAAAAGGCTGTCCCTAGACCCAGAGATGTTAAAAAAAAACTACTGACCAGTCTCCAATCTCCACTTTGTGAAGGTTGTTGAGACAGTGGTGGTAAACTAACTTTGTAGAATCTTAGAGGAAGCAGATTACATGGACCTTTTTCAGGTCTGGCTTTGTTTGTTCTCCTAGGTCAGGGGTGGGCAAATGTGGCTCTTTTACAACCTGTGGACTTCAACTCCCAGAATTCCTGAGCCAGTTTGGCTGACTCAGGAATTCTGGGAGTTGAAGTCCACAGGTTGTAAAAGAGCCACATTTGCCCACCCATCCTAGGTGATCTGTGTTGTGACCTGGATAAGAGAAGTGAACCCAATCGAACCTTGGTAGATCTGTCAATAGCTTTTGATACTTTTAACTGTGATATCCTTTTTGACTGCTTGGGGGTTTTGCAATAATTTCCTTCCTTCCTTAATGGGCAATTCCAATCTACATTGGTAGGGAAAGAGAGGCTGCCTGGTAGTCCCTAATTTGGTCCCTGATCCCTGGTAGTTCCACAGGGGTTACTCTTATCTCATCTACTTTCCTGCATCTATATGTTGCTGCTAGGAAACACATTCAGTAGCTTGGGGTACAATATGCTCATTACGGTGATGATATCTAGTTTTACATTGCTGCCCTGGGTCTTGAGGGAAATGCTATGGCCATCATCCTTTCCCAACCATGCTGACAAGTCAGAATTACTGTTGCTGTTGCTACATGGATGTCCTCATTCACTACTGGAGCTGATGGGCAAATATTCAAATCAGGGAGCAGGTTTACAACTTAAAGGTCTTCTAGATCAGAAAGTGAAAGCAGTGGACCAGATGAGGCTACACCTTCTCCAGCTGATAAGCCACTTGCAGTCTTATTTGGAAAAGGAGGACTTAGCAATGGTAAAATATGGTCTTATACCATCTGTCTAGATATTATAACACTATCCACCTGAGACTGCGCTTAAACTATATTTAGAAACTTTGGTTGTTTCAAAATGCAGCAGCCTGCATACCAGGGGTGAAACCCAGCAGGTTCTGACAGGTTCTGGGGAATCGGTAGCGGAAATTTTGAGCAGTTCGGAGAACCGGTAGTGGAAATTTTGAGTAGTTCAGAGAACCGGCAAATGCCACCTTTGGCTGGCCCCAGAGTGGGGTGGGAATGGAGATTTTGCAATAGCCTTCCCCCAGGAGTGGGGAGGGAATGGAGATTTTGCAGTATCCTTCCCCTGCCGCGCCCACCAAGCCACACCCACAGAACCAGTAGTAAAAAAAATTGGATTTCACCACTGCTGCATACCTTTGGGCTCCCAACATTGGGAACACTTAACCCTGGTATTATAAACCATGCATTGCCTAGGCTGCCTGTTGAGATAATGTTTCTCACTGTTTATATGTTTTATTTCTTTAGTTTTTAAGCCACCCAGAGTCCACTGTATTTGGGCAGCCAATACATTTAAATATGTAGTAAATAAATAAACAGGATGCTAATGGGTTTCTGGATGTAATTGAAGGTGCTGGTTTTAACTTATAAAGCATTCATGGTTGTCTTCTACAATCAGTTTTGGTGCAACCCATTAAATCTACCCGGGAGAGATCTCTGCAAATCTGACACTTTGGACAGGTTTAAGAAACAAGGTGCTGCTTTTGTTTGCAATGCAAACAATGTGGAAAAGTTGTTTTTCACTGGTCTTTCAAAGGCTCTTGAAGATAAAGCTGTTTTGGAGAGCTTCCTCTGATTTTATTTGATGTTGACATCTGTTTAATTCTATCTACTTTGCATTGTTGTAATGCTGCTGTATTTTACACACACACACACACACACACACACACACAAAATGTATATATATTTGCATGTTTGCATATATACTGTATATGGGCCTGTTATATATTGTATTTTTCTTTCTGCATCAACTGTTCAGAGTTGTTTTGATTGGGGTGGCATAGAAATACTTGAAATAAATAAATAACCAGTTCTCTCTAGTAAACCCCAATGAAATGAAAATGAGCTTAAGTAGGACAGCCTCTTAGCGTCAGTAGATTTAAAAAATACTAAAAACAACATATTTAACCAAAAGGGGGAAAAAAACCAAATAATAAAGCAGCAATATGCTGGTATTAAATTTCTTTTATGTAAAATATTATTTTAAATTTATCAAAAATGTATTTCAAGCAAAATAATAATCGAGTAGTAGTAGTTTAATTAATTGTTTAGTCTTACGTCTATATCAAATAAAATAAAAGTAAAATACAGAATATGATTAGAGGATAAAGTACTGTAGATAAAAAGAAAATACAGTAATAAAATATGTATGTGGTAAAAATCAGCATTCAGATAAATACATCACCTTTACACAATACTCTAAGTTTTTTTTTAATACAATGGGTTCTCAGCTGAACTGCCTTGACTTAGGAGTTCTGCTCATAATGTATTTGATCCCAGGAGGAAAGAGGACAATCTTTGATTCAGATCCCAATGGATTGTTCTTTCAAGTAGGGATGTTAAATATCTAAGACCAAAAGGTTGTAATGTTAACAGTCAAACAGAATGTGGGCAATTTTTGTAACTGTATTCATATCAGGGGTGAAATTCCTGTCAGCAGGTTCTGACAGGTTCTTGAGAACCAGTAGCAGAAATTTTGAGTAGTTCGGAGATCTGGCAAATGCCACCTCTGGCTGGCCCCAGAGTGGGGAGGGAATGGGGATTTTGCAGTATCCTTCCCCTGCCACGCCCACCAAGCCATGCCCACCAAGCCATACCATGCCCACCAAGCCAGGCCCACAGAACCAGTAGTAAAAAAAATGTGAATTTCACCACCGATTCATATCTCCAAAATACATGAATTTTAGAAGGGAGGAGCATCCTCAACATACAAACTAGACAAAAGTTGTAGGTTAATAAATCATTTGTTTCTAGGCTTCTGGTTACCTTCCATTGTTATTTACTACTAGGACAATATTTCCAAAGGAAATATCCCAAGTTTCAAAAACAGAGAAAGAAGAAAAAGCAGGAAGTTAGTTAAATATAAAAAAAATTAGAAAAAGTATTTTGGGAATCAGGAGGAAAAGTTTGCTTGCACTCCTAAAACAAAAGAGTTAGAGGAATCTACTGTATCACACAAAAGAGAAATCATGTGGGGCTTTCAGACTTGCTGACAGCAACTTCACAAGAGACACCGATGCAAACCACAGACAGAATGAAAATCTTTAGGTGGAAAACATTATTCCATTGTAGTAGTTCAGACAGTGCACCAGAATTATATTGCTCAAAGGAAACATTCTTTAAGCAACTAGTTGGCTATTTAACTAAGAATTTAAATAGGCTAAATTAAATGTCTATTTTTTAAACTTTTTACAATATCCTACATGCCTTTCAGCCTTGGGGAGATGACTGCAGAAAGATCAATGCTAGTTTTTCAGTTGGCATGAAAAACACAAAAGAAATAATCTCTCCACGTAGAGTTGTTTTTTTTTCACTAGAGACTGAAGAATAGACAAAAAGGATGATAGTACTTGCTTTCACAGTATCCTAAATGGGGCATTACTTCTACTGATGTTCCAGCTGGGGTCAATTCATCATTCATCTGAAAAAACTCATCCCAATAGTTGGGGCATAAGTTAATTTGCCCAGAAAAACAATTCATTTGCCAACTCTAGGGCCTGATAAAAGTTGAAGATGAATTCCACACTTTTCATTGCTCCATTTCCTCAAGACCCAAATTGTGGTTTGTGACAGAGTGAGCACTTTGCTTATTGTTAGTGTGCAGAGAGCTTTGCAGAGCAGAGAACATTCATTTCTTGATGCATACTGATTGATGGGAGAGTTTCACCTGGGAAAGAGTCACAGCATATAACTACATTTTAAATAATGTCATTCAAAAGTCAATCTTGGGAAGAAATATGACAGATATTAAGTAGCCAAAGTTCACAAGAATATCAATTTTTATGCCTGAGCTTTTAGAAATATGACAGAAGTGGATTTCAAGGGAAATCAATCCTCTAAGTAAATGTGAAATTGCATGAAGAAGGAAAAACACTAAGTGGATTCAGTTGAGGATTCTGAATGTTACAGTTTTAAAATCTCCAAAAGCACCATTGGCTGAGAACTTCTTGTTGGCATTCTGATGCTCGTTGTAAGGAACAGTTAATACATTAAGCATTTATGTATATCACTCTGTGTACATGTATGAGCTGCATAGATGATTCTCATCTCCAAAAGAAAAAGATCAGAATATAAAATAATAAGTTAGGGAGAATTCATAAGGTTTGAGTCATATAGTGAAGGAAAAAAAAATCTCTACCTCTTGGTAATGTTAGATGTATGAGGAGCTGACTACACATTCATTATAGGCATTTTGCATGTTTCTTAAAAGAAGCAGTGGAAGACATAAGAGATTGGACTTCCCATATTCTTGGGATATTAGGGAGATGCAAGATGGGCTCACATCAGGAGTAGGATATCATCTCATAAAGTTGATAAGTGTTCTCTTCTTTCATATCATATTCTGAGGGGTGGAAGGAAGAAGCATAGGTCCCTCATGGGTTCTGTTGTTCCTTCATTATTTTCAAAATGGCCCATGGTTTACAAAAATTAAATTTAAAAAAACAGCCATTCTTCAAACGATTGTAATTGGCATGTTATAAAATTCACAGAAGCATATTAGGCAAACTCTGAAGTAGGAAACTTGCTGTATTTATGAACTCTCACCATGATTTAGAACCCAAATTGCGGTTTCCAATCACAAGGGAGAGCTTTTGAGGAGATAATTCATTTAAATCATAGAAATATCTCTCTAAAATATGGATGGGGGTCAGAGAGGGCAAAGCAAGGAAGAGAAATATTATAGCGATGGTGGCAGTAAGCTATACGTTCCCATGTGGTTACAATTTCATTAAAAAAAATCTTAGAATACAAGTCTGCACTGTCTTGATGTGAATTTTTGATGGCGATAATGGTAAAGGTAATTGTCATGTTATTAAGTCACATTGGTATGATTTGTGACTGCACAATAGTTTTGCCTCAAAATTCAGTAAAACCCTTTAGTAGCCATCAATCAAAATAAAGCCATCATAAAAACAACAACAACAAAATACACCCTCATCAGGTTGGATGAGAAATTTTTATAGCTGGGCGCTACACAGTGAGGGGTGAAATATATTTTGACCAAATATAATTGCTTTGTTTTTTCTGCTCCCACAATTTGTTTGCACAAATTAAATTCTGTTCTTTTTGAGAAGATTGAGGAGATTGTTAAGAGCTCTCCTTGAAGTCTAAATGGCCATAGCCACAGCTCAAAAGTAGTTAAAATAAAAGATATTATATATATTTTATTTAAAAACCACATTTTAAAAATATGTACATAATTACATACACAAGCACATACACACACAATCACACATAGACATGACAGTTGTTTTCAATTACATATTAGCTTCCTTACTTAATATTTGAGCTAAAATATTTCAGTCCAAAAAGTGGGAAAGATTGATGAAACCTTCAAACAACCGTTTGACTAATTTATCAAATTCATGTGAATACTGTGGTTTGCATGAATGTGGAGCTTCAGCTACAGAAAGAAAGAAGAAATATTCCTATTTCTGCACAAAATAGTTATACTCTATTATACCTAATAGAGGAGCCACATAGTTTGTTATCTTACTTCTTAATAGGATAAATCACAAGGGTTCATCTGCTTTTTGAACTATAATTTCCAGAAGGATAATTATATTAGTCTGTGTTGCCCCAACAGTAACAAATCATCTTCTTATTCAAATTCTTGCTGGTCTGGAATTATGGAAATTGTTATTCTGTTCCAGAAAACAATCAGGCTATGGTAGGACATAGTGCACAAAAACATATTTCAACATTTAGAATTTCAGAATCCAGGTCTGTTATAAAACCATTTCAACATTTTCTTCTTGGTCTTTGTTTAACAGACTGTTCTGGAATAATGGATGGGCCAAAATTCAGATAGGTTTATATAAAGTGCCACTGATTCACCAAACTGCATCTCATATACAGTGTGTGTGTATGTGTGTGTGTGTACACACACACATATAATTTATTTTTATTTTATTTGTATGTATTTCTTTTCTGGATTTTTTTTCAAGAATATTGCTAATTATAACTCTGGATATCCTAAATCACAAAGAGCTTCGCAAAACTGGAAAAGGAGAAGTAAATTTACTGAACAAGGAGTAAAAGTTTATACATTTAATATTTCTAGTATGGCTGAAAAGATCCAAAGAAGTTGAGGATAGAACATTATAAAATCTGTAAGGTAATTTTACAATATTGGTGAGAAAATTGAGAGAAATAAACTTTCCCCCTTCACTTATTGGAATTATCTAATCAAAATGACTGATAGAAGAATTAGGGTAAACAAAAACACTTCTCAAAGCATATAATCAATTGATGGATTTTTTTTACTGCCAGATCTTGTTAAAATTACTAGTTTAAATAGATTTAAAGGAGACAAATTGTGCTATGATAGGACTATGAATGGATATTAGTCCTAATGTTTAAAGGCAATAAAGGTAAAGGTTCCCCAGCACATGTATGCTAGTCATTTCTGGTTCTAGGTGCGGTGCTTATCTCCATTTCTAAGCCAAAGAGCCAGCGCTGTCCGAAGACATAAACATGGTCATGTGGCCCACATGACTAAACGCCAAAGGCACATGGAGTGCTGTTACCTTCCCACCAAAGGTGGTCCCTATTTTTCTACTTGCATTTTTTACATGCTTTCAAACTGCTAGGTTAGTAGAAGCTGGGACAAGTAACAGGAGGTCACTCCGGTACTTAGAGTGCGGTACTAGGGATTTGAATCACTGAACTGCCGACCTTCTGATCGACAAGCTCAGCATCTTAGCCACTGAGCCACCGCCTCCATTTTAAAGGCAATAGGAAGATATTGTATATTCTTTAAGAACCTATATTTTGCCATCCATTGTACTTTTTCAGCCATTGGCCATTACTCATCATCAAAACTTTCTCCAGTTTCTTATATGTATTAATTTGGCCACTGGGTCCCATTTACAAAATTACTTTTCTAACTTCAACTTTTGATTGCCACTATAAATGTGCTTGCTTCCTGTTTTCAAATGTTCACTATTTTTCTAATCTCATTTCCCAATCATCTCAAGAGTCCATTGTTTTCTAACAGGTTGTGTTCAAAGTACTGTATTTGTGGTTGCATTTGTTCATTTGCCCTTAAGAATATGAAGAGAAAGCAACCTGTTTCAAAAAATAATTGTAGGAAACATGCAAAGAATATTATTTCCAGACGGCAATAAAGAATAGTCAAATTAAATAAAGCAGGAAAAATTTGTTGGTAAAAGGATTGCCAGACAGTAAAGTATCAAGTAGGTCAAATCCTTCTGGGAAATTTGAGCATAGGATAAAACTAGAATGTCAGTTAAATATCATCCCAAACTGTATAAAAAAAACAGGTTGCCTCTTTTATCATACTGCTAACAACCCCTCAAAAAACACTAGAGACATTTCTTACATTTCTCAGTTTTCTAAACTTTAAGATAAATTTCTCTGCATGTCAAATTAACTTTTCAAACTCTTTCCTGTATTTTTCACCCAATTCAGATTGTCACTGTGATTTAATTCTATGTTAAGCTTCTTTGAATTTTTGAAACAAATGCCTGAGAGATCACTACAAATGTTATTATATACAGTAATATGTACTACATCCTTGATAGAACTTGATCCAGCCTTCAACCACTTGAAACAACTCCTGTTCCATCATCATTAATAACGATAACAAATATACCCAATTTAGTTACAACAGTGCAGAATGCTTTCCATCGTAAGTATGTTTGCCATAAATATTAGCAACTTTCTCCATTTATTAACTTTGATGGATTAGAATTGTTCAGGGATTATATGATAGGTCAGCCACTTAAACTGCTATTGTAGCAAATGAGTGTCTATTTTGATCCATTTCCATCTCTTTTGGGCCTGATTTGGGAACTGAAACAGCAGTTGTTTACTTTGTGTATTTTTTATACTAGCAACTTGTTGAAATGTGTTTAGCTATTAGTTCTGCTGGTTTAATAGTTTTTATATCATCAGTGACAGTATCTGGATTACATTTTTGGTTGAGGCTACAAAGGCACTAATTTGCCTTTCATAATAAATTGAATTGAATGCCATAATTCCAGTTATTTCTCAAAGGCAATTCCATAATTCATCTTACGTTTAACATGTATTGTTAAGTATTTTTCAAAGCCTGGGTTTGTTATGATTAATATGCATATCAGATGTGTACTTTTCCATCTCAAGACATGAAGCTATGAATTGGCATTTATAGCTGGCATTTACTTCCTGATTTTGGCAATGGTGTCTCATAGAGAACAATGGGATTGCTTAATGACCATGGATTTGCTTAATTCACTGCAAAAAAAAAAAAAGAGGTAATAACAACATTACAACGTATGACTGTAATAGGCAGTCTCCATTACAGTCATAAGTTGAGAACTGCATGAAATTGATAGGCTATTGTGTTATGCAAACATTTCAAAACTCTGTTAGATTTGGGGTAAACAGCTACTGAATAGTTCAGAGCAACCTGGGCCCAGGCTATCTGTGGAATGGGTTTTTTTTTCCATTCCCAGAAATCTCCCGTGACACTCACTTCTAGCAACCCTCACTGTAAATTTTTTAGATAGCTGTCTCATTATTAGCATCACAGCTTTCAAATCTGTTGCCCAAGACAGAGAGTATCAGATCATTGCATTGTTAGAACTGAATTGGAAATAATGAAAACCTTCCATTGTCTCAGGTTTCAGACTGAAATAAGAGATAGCTATTGTAGATTCCTAGGTTTATGCTTGAAATTTTAAAAATCTTGTGCTGCATGGATAGTAAAAAATGTTATAATCATTACCGCAAGCAGTGGAAGGAATGGGGAAAGAGTCTGTGATAGAATTCAAGTAAAAGTAGAAAGAATTTGTTCAAATAAATTGTGAAATAATAATCCCAGTAAAGAATATGTTTGAATGTTATATGTTTGCATTTTTTTCCCTTTAGGCCATGTATGCGATACAGGATTGTTGATGGAAATATATTTGTGATGAAAAATACACTGAAGATATACAGCATTGGGAATAATTCCTTAATATATATTCTCATACGATACGGGTAATAGCAATCTACAGTACCTTCTGCTTTGAATTTATAATATTGAAATGAACATTGTTTTCTTACACAAACAGACGTGTTATAAAATATCACACAAAGTGTCATTTTCCTATTCAAAATGCAACTATTTAGCTTCCTTCCATAATGCTCTATTCCTTGATCTTGTCAATTTTTACCCCAAGGAAGGGAGACAGACAGGCACACTCTCATCTATCTATTCCATTTTGGGAGTCTCCAATCCCATTTAAACTTTTGTATTGGCTCATATTTGGTAAATGGTTTTCTATTTATATACTACTAAAACGTGTGTAAACCGTTAACCTGGTGAAATGATACATCACAGGGCAAACCTTTGTCAGCAAAGAAAGAACAAGTGGGCTAACTTACAGAATGCTGGGACTCATTATAGAATGAAATTTGGGGAAGTTGTGGCTGCTTCAATGCTGCCAGGCTGCTGTTCCTTCAGTGTTGCTGAGCTGCTCCTTGCGTCATATGATCCTAATTTACAATGTTTCAAGCACTTGCTCTCCTATCCAGCAGCATTAATTACTGCCTTCAGGACAGGGCAAAGCACGATGGGAAGGAGGGAGGGAGAGAGAAAAAGGGAGGAAGTGAGAGAGATTTCTGATGCTCCCTCCTGGCTTCCCACAAGGAAAACGTGACAGTAAGTCACTTCCACTCCCTCTGCTTTTTTGCCCATCATGGCCATTCTGTTTCCCTCTTGAACCAGAGAAATACTGTATACATCTAATATATACATATTTATATAATTATATATATAGATATAAAGATATATATATAATGTATATATCTAATGATCTAAGTGCCAAAGCTCACTGTAACAACATCGCCAAAAAGGCATTAAGAATTGTAAACCTAATCTTGCGTAGCTTCTTCTCCGGTAATATCACACTACTAACCAGAGCATACAAAACATTTGCTAAACCAATTCTCGAATACAGTTCATCTGTCTGGAATCTGCACTGCAAATCGGACATTAATACAATTGAGTGTGTCCAGAAATATTTCACAAGAAGAGTCCTCCGCTCCTCTGCTCACAACAAAATACCTTATGCCACCAGACTTGAAATTCTGGGCCTAGAAAACTTAGAACTACACCTTCTTTGGTATGACCTAAGCGTAGCTCATAAAATTATCTGCTACAATGTCCTACCTGTCAATGACTACTTCAGCTTCAACCACAACAGTACACGAGCACACAATAGATACAAACTTAAAGTGAATCGCTCCAAACTCGATGGCAGAAAATACGACTTCAGCAACAGAGTGGTCAATGCCTGGAATACACTACCTGACTCTGTGGTTTCATCCCCAAACCCCCAAAATTTTAACCTAAGACTGTCTACTGTTGACCTCACCCCATTCCTAAGAGGTCTGTAAGGGACGTGCATAAGAGCACCAGCCTGCCTACCATCTCTGTCCTAATATTTCCTCTATTTGTATCTATTTTATGTATTCAAATCATGCTCATACTTATATATACTACTTAATATGTTCTTGACAAAATAAATAAATAAATAAATAAATAAATAAATAAATAAATAAATAAATAAATAAATAAATATGATATAATGAGTATGAGTTTTCTAGTTATTAGTCAAAATTCTTTCCTTGACCAAGTTTTTGCTTAAGGAATCCTTCTATTCCTATCCTATTCAGTGCTATTGAAGGGGTGGTATTCTCATTGTTAGGACATAAAATAATAAACATGACTTATTTTTTCCAGATAATGATATGAGAAAAAGTATGGGTTTCTAGGTCATGTGAAACAGGGGTTTATAACTCATGTAGATGGTGATGGCATGCTGTATTATCAAGAAGACATAAATTCACAATGTATCACTTCTAAATATAGCAAAGCTTTAAGAGAAAGCAGCTACATTCCTCTTAATAAATATCCTGAATGTTTCACCACTTTTTTGGGGTGATTGTTATTCTGCTGTAGTTGAATGCAAAATAATGTTACTTAACTTTTTTATTCTTTGATAACAAGTCCAGTGAGGCATGTTTTGTTAAGTTAGGAAAACTACTGCTCTTCTACTGCTAAAGTTTATGTGCCTCTGGAAACCAACAATCGATCCAACAATTCCAAAACTGGAATGTGGATATATTAAAGTATAAAAAAATAAAAGGAAATTAGTATATATAATTTCAAATTAATCATAGAACTGATATATCATATAATCATATTTGAAGATACTATACATAGAAAATGCAGCAACCTCATCAACTTGTCTGGGCTAAGTACTTAAGGCATATCTCACTTTGATAACTGGAAAGTTTTGCAACTTGAAATATTAAATTCAATAACACATAACCTTTTTGAAAGTCTACTTGATTTTATTTCTCTTGTCAGTCTCTGAACTTCCTGTGCTTTCTTTTACATTGCCTCCAGAAAATCTTTCAATTTATACTGAAGTGAAAACATTGTAGAATGCTATGAACTGTTTCAAGTCAACATTTCATAATAACAATCAAGTAATCAGTCAAGGTTGATCTGGGCTACTACTGTATATTGGCAATAATTCTTCAAGTTTTAGGATTGCCTAGAAACAATAGATGCCAGGCATTTCATTTAATACTTTTAAGTTTTTCATTCATTTCAGAAAGAGTCTATGGTATACATCTGGAGCTTCAGATGACTGAATAGACTATAGTGCATGTCAGACCTACCACTGTTGAATACTTTCTCCAGGTAGTTACTAACAGGAATTTTTAATTCTTTTGCCTTTCATATTGGTATTTGAACATCAAGTTTCCAAGAAGAAAAAAAGTATTAAACAATGATGTTAGCAATGTTAGTAATTGTTGCTTACCCAGCACACATACAAAGAACTGAACAGGATTCATAATATAGAAAAACTTCTTTACCTACAAAAATAGAAATACACGATACAAGCAAACAATACCTATGCATCTCTTGCAATGTGGTAGAGAGAAGAACAAAATCTGAACACAGAATAGCTAAGCCACATCCAGACTAAAAACTGCTCTCATGGCTTTCAGAGCAAATCCTGTGTCTCAGTCAAAAAAACAGTTCCCATTGGCTGCCTCATTGCCATGGCTATTCCAGTTCATAAATTCTTTATACACTGACAAATAATAACTTTCCCCAACAATTTCAGGTGATAAAAGTACATTGTATCTTCATTATCATTCACCTTATTCTGTTATACTTGCAGATCTGATCTAGAAAGATGAATATAATGGTAAATGGTTGGAGTGAATAACTATTCTTTTAATAAACCAAACAGCTGGATTGGAAAATACCACCAATAGTTGGAAAATTAGATTGTTTCTTTGTTCATTTGGTTGTTTAAATTTATAGCAGCAGGCAAGGGATACAGTCAAACCTATGAGGTAAAGTAATAAGATGGCGATATAAAAAAATCAGAGAAAACAAAGGATTATTATGCATAAATGAGTTTTGAATGGGATAATAGAACCAACATATACAAGCAAATGTAAAAAGCAATTATTACATAGAAAAATAAATCAAGGTGGAACAGTTATTATATGAAAGGTTTAAGGCACAAAATTAAACTATCATTTATAGTTACTAAACTAGCTTAATAGAAGAATAATCTATATTCAAGAGTCAATTAAGGTAATGCTACTTTTATCTTCAAAAATTATAGCAAACAAAACTAGCAGGAATTTTAATTACTACTTAGAAAAGTGTAAAATAATTATGCCTAGGTCTGACAAAAAGCAAAACAAAAGCCAAAGACAGAATAAAAATTAGAGAAAAGAAAAAAACAGTTGAAAAATGTAAATGTATTCATTGCTGTCAGCCAAATAATAAGCTTCAGAATGCCAGCTAAAAAAGTTACAGGGAATGGCGCCAATAAAATGGAAGTGACACTGCTCAAGGCAAATAATTCTTTTTTGTCAAAGAAAAGATAAAGACAAATTGGGTCAAAAAAATGCTGGTAAAAATGAACTAAATATATATACTTACTTCAATATATATATTGAAGTAAACATGCTATTGATATATAATCAATTTTCCTTCCTTCCTTCCTTCCTTCCTTCCTTCCTTCCTTCCTTCCTTCCTTCCTTCCTCCCTCCCTCCCTCCCTTCCTTCCATGTTATGCTGTATATTTATCTTGCAATTGATAAATCACATGATTTTGAACTAGAATATGCAAAAAAGCTTTCCATTATTTGTTCTGCTGGATACAAAGAAAGATTTTAAGAATAACTGGAAGAGGGATTCTTTTTAACTTATTTCATCCTGGTTTATTGTTTTAACCTGACTTTCATCTTTAATAGACACTCCCCCCCCCATATTTCCCATATTTCAGAGACCAGGGAGATGTTTTCCTTACAAAAAACAGGCCTGCTTTATAATTCAAGAAACAAGCCATTTCTCAACCAATGTCTTCCTTAAATTTCTTCTATATCTTCTATAGACAAAACCCAAGAAAAAAAATAATATGCTGTATGCCCGTGTTGACGAATTTATGGCATGTGTGCTGGAAGTAGCACACAAAGCCATCTCTCTGGGCACACCAGCCATCACCCGTTGCTCTTCTGGTTCTGATGCATCAGCTGGTCTTCATGTGTGCGGGAGCGCTGGAAACCGGATGAGCAGCTCCCTGGTGCATGTGCATCCGGCAGCTGGTCTTTGTGGGCTCATGCATCCCAGAAACCAAAAGACCAGGTGACTGGCGTGTATGCACAAACCGGAAACCGGGAGCTCAGCTTTCTGGCATGCACATGTGTGCTGGGGAACTGCTCCAGCACTCCCACACGTGTGCACCAGGGAGCTACTCTTCCGGTTTCCCCGCCTACCCACACTCCCATTTCAGCTCTCGGTGCCGAAAAGGTTCACCAACACTGCTGTATGCTGTACTTCAGGGGTGAAATGCTCCTGGTTCGGACCGGATCGCCCGATCCGATAGTGATGGAGGCGGGTGGTTCAGAGAACCGATAGCAAAAATCCCTGCCCCCCCCATTGTGCACAATCATCAGAGGCTTTTTTTAAAAAAAATTAAAAGCATTTTTTCTACAAACTCTTTGGCCGAAAAAATGCTTTTAAAAGTAAACAAAAAAGCCTTTGATGATCGCGCGGCTCAGCTGGGATCATCAGAGGCTAAAAAAAAAAAAAAAAAAGAAAGCCTCTGCCAATCAGGCAAGTCAGCTGGGATCGTCAGAGGCTTTAAAAGCATTTTTTTAACAACCTCTTCAGCCGAAGAGGTTGTAGAAAAAATGGTTTTAAAAGTAAAAAAAAAAAAAAAAAAAGTTGGCCACGCCCACTCAGTCATATTACCCCCCCACCAAGCCACGCCCACAGAACCAGTAGTAACAAATTTTACATTTCACCACTGCTATACTTATATTGCTTGGAAGAACTGCTTACAGTGGTGGTAGGCAATTAAATCTTTTGCCATGTCTGACAGAAATATAAAAATGGTTACTACAATAACTCATCCATCTCTGACGGAGTGGTCCAGAGTATGATGGTGAAGTATTTGGGTTCTGCGGGAATAGGACTATTGTTTTTAATCTTGATAGGAAGTATTAAACCTATGTCAAGGTTTGATATCTCATTTGTATCACTTTCAATTCTTTAGAAAACTCCAAATACCTATTTATTTATCCAGGTTTTTCATCTGTATGACTTTTAATGTTCCAGTTGGAATTGGAGAAGTATTTCAGTTTTGGGGCGAGAGACTAATTCTAATCTTTGATTCCTTTTACTACATGAAAGCATCCTTAAGATTTTTTTTGTGTGCTTTTTATAGCACTTGAGAAATAAAAAGAGAAAGAAATGGACCTAAGATCATTTAAACTATTGTGACAGTGGAGCCTATAAAGAGAGAGGGGGAAAAGATAAGATTTAAATGGGGAAGAAGCCAGGTGGTGACAATGTTCATACAAAATTTCTGTATATTAACTGGAAGGAGATATTGTGCTGAGCGATGCTGATATGTGTGCATATTGCATGTGACATTGAATCTCTATGAACAGAAGGAGGTTTGAATATGAGGAGACCCCCCCCCCCCCCGTTAGCCCTAGTGCCCCTTCATATCTATGTGATTTACACCTCTAGATGCTTATAGATATTTTGGGCTATTCCACATATTGCCAAATGTTTGATTGGTGCCCACATCTGCAATGTCTACCCCTTTAGGAAATGCACTATCTATCTATCTATCTATCTATGTAAATCGAACCATCTTAGATACAGAATATGGAGATTTCAGATAAAAACAAAACTAAAGGATACTGAAATTGGAAAAAGGAATTTACACAGGTCAAAGCTCTATCCTTTTATACAGAGATACACAGAATATTAAGGGGTAAAGAGTACAAGTTTAATCTTGTTCTGCTTTCCAAGGCAGTGTGAAAAATGGCATTGTTAGAATCGATAATGCCGAATTAATAGTCTTTTTTCCTCTTTGAAAGGGACTATGTTTTGAGGGGGGAGAGGGGGAGGTCAAGATCCCCAAATATGCGCTTGGCTGCTAAATTCCAGTAGCATACTCTGGGAAACATTGACAAATTAATGCTTAGAAAGCTGCATTTAACCAGCAAGTTGCTAACTTGTCTTAGAGTATCTCATATTTCTCAACTTTGTATGAATCCGCTTCTATTTTTAGAGAAAAGCTACATAAGGTGAACAAGAAGACTTTCCTGAATTAACTGAGGAAAAAAAAAAATCATTGCATCTTACAGACATAAACTATTCACTTGCAGCTCAGCATTATGATCCTGTTTTTTTTTTTAAAAAAAAACCCCTTCTTTATTTTTTAATTATCACATCTTGCTCTCCCCTTTGCCAGAATAAGAAAATAAAAGCTTCCCCCTGCTACTCCAAAATAGTACTCAAGTAATTGGAAGAGGGGATAGAAAAGGTGATCTGATTATTCTGTACAATGAGTGGAAATTAGTTATTTTCATCCTTAATAGCTCATGGGATATGCCAATTATAAAGCTGTTAGAGACCGATTAGGTATTAGGGAAGTCACCCTTCTTCCTTACCTCCTTCCTGTAACCCAGCATGAAATTATAGAAAGTCACTCAATTCATTCTGATTGAAATCCATGCAGGAAGATCTTGCTATTAGGTGTTTAGTCTCTGCAGAGACCACATTTTCATTGCCAGCAGAGACTGTGACTCTAGAAATTGATTTCATTGATTTTGCTGAAAATAAGAGTATCTAGAGTTACAAGAATAGCATCCAAATAGCTATGTATGTATGTATGTATGTATGTATGTATATATGTATGTATGTATGTATTACAGTATAGGGACACGGTGGCTCAGTGGCTAAGATGCTGAGCTTGTCGATTGAAAGGTCGGCAGTTCAGCGGTTCAAATCCCTAGTGCTGCATAACGGGGTGAGCTCCCGTTACTTGTCCTAGCTTCTGCCAACCTAGCAGTTCGAAAGCACGTAAAAAATGCAAGTAGAAAAATAGGGACTACCTTTGGTGAGAAGGTAACAGTGCTCCTTGCATCTTTGGCATTTAGTCATGCTGGCCACAAGACCACGGAGATGTCTTCGGACAGCACAGGCTCTTTGGCCTTGAAACGGAGATAAGCACTGCCCCCTAGAGTCGGGAACGACTAGCACATATGTGCGAGGGGAACTTTTACCTTTACCTTATGTATTACAGTATGTACGTATTTTGTCTTTTCATATTTCTGTCTCCTAAATCCTTGCCTCTGCCAATATGTGGTGATAATCTTACCTGACTGTTATTTGTTAGTTAAAGCAGAACCTCTTGTCCCTTATTCAGGGAATCCCCTCCCCCATCAATATCATTAACTACCTATAGCATTTTACTGACAGGATATAAGTAGCAAAGGGAAAAAATCTGAAGAAACTTGGCTTTTGATATTCTACAGTTGGGGGGGGGGGAAATCTGTCTTTCAAAATGTAACCATGTTTCACTACCTGGAACAAGATGTTAGCCAATATATTCCCCCTTTTTAAATAGATTAAGAATAATCTTAGGCACCCATAAGAGAGGAAATGAATAGAATCTAAAAGCAAAGCTGATCTGATTGTTTATAACGAAAGAGTAAACTACTGGATTCAGTGCTAATCAGTGGTGGGTTTCTCCTGGTTCGGCCCGGTTCGGCTGAGCCGGTAGCGGTGACAATATGACATCACCGAACCAGTTCTCTTTGTTTGGGAGCTGGGCCTCCAGCCCGCCCCCTTATTCTTACCTTTTATTTGGCCCCGTCCCCAATCTATTCGCTGCCTCCCAAGTCCCAGCTGATCGGCTAGAAGGAAAAAAACTGTTTAAACTCTTACCGTGGGGCTTCAAAGGGCCGCCCTACAGCTGATCAGTGTTAAAAGGCAGTGTGGTGGTAGACCAGTGCGCTCGAAAAACAAATGGGTAGACGGGTACCTCCAAAAATAAATGAGTAGACGGGTGCCTCCAAAAACAAATGGGTAGACTGGTACAGCTCTGCAAGCAGTTAAAAGCCTGGTAGACCAGTACCTCTGCTAAATCCTAAAGAATTGTCACATGACCATCAAACCATGCCCACAAAATAAGCCACGCCCAAAGAACTGGTAGTAAAAAAATTTAGAATCCACTCCTGATGCTAATGAGACAGTCTAAATATGAGACAGACAATTATTTGGTATGACCCAGAGTAGATCTTGGGGAAAATGGATGACAAAGAAAAAGAAAGAAGTGAGAGACATGAAACCGAAAGTAGAATAACTTGTGGGATCAAAAAAGATACAAGCCCTATATTAAAAAGCATGAACTAGATGGCCTCCTATCAGAATGAATGGAAAAAGGGCAGGGCAGGCAGGGTAGGAGAGGAGAGGGGGAGAAGGGAGGGGAGCGGAAGGGAGGGGAGAGGAGAGGAAAGGTGTGAAAACTGTTTGGAACAAAGTGAAAAAATGAAAACAATGTAAAGATGAGGGAAAGCAATAGAAATATGTGAAGTTATGCTAATGGAAACCCTGCAAAAGAATGCTTGGTGCAAAGATGAAGTGAGGGAATTCCCGAAGAGATAAAAGAAAGATTGCAGCAAAAATGTTGATGAGAGAAAGATTTTGTATAATATTTACGCAATAATACTATCAAAAAGATAGTAAATATTTTAAAAGGCAGAGAAAATGCAGGTGGCGTTCTGATGAAATTATAAATACTTTAGGAGTGGGAGATGTGAGCTTAAACAGTGAGCACAGTGAGCACCCAGGAGAGTGAATAACATTAAAAACAGAAGTGATAAAAATAATTTGGGATGAACTTGAATTGAGGGAAAGCTGAAAGTGGTACTGTAGAGATCTGTATGGAATCATAGTGACATGTCAAAAATTAAAACTGAAACAAAGGCTAAAAATGTCACTATCCAGGAAAGAAATAATGAAAAGATAGACACAAATGATACTGGTAGTCTTTAATGTATGACCACAATTGGTACCAGAATTGTTGCAAGGTGTTGTTAAGTGAGTTATGTGCCTGATTTCATGACTTTGTCATAGTTGTTAAACAGTTTGTTGCAGTTGTTAAGTGAATCTGACTTCTCCCATTGACTTTGCTTGCAGGAAACTGGCTGGGAAGGTTGCAACAGCAATCACATGATCCTGGGATGCTGCTATTATTGTAAATACAGGTAGTCCTTGATTTACGACCTCAATTGACCTCAATGTTTCTGTTGTTAAGTGAGACATTTGTTAAGTGAGTTTTGCTCCATTTTATGATTTTTCTTGCCACAGTTGTTAAGTGAATCACTGCAGTTGTTAAATTAGTAATACAGTTGTTAAGTGAATCTGTTTTCCCCATTGACTTTGTTTGTCAAAATGTCGCAAAAGGGGTTCACATGATCCTGGGACACTGCAACCATCATAAAGATGAGTTAGTTGTCAAGTATCTGAATATAAATCACATGACCATGAGGATTCTAGAACGGTCATAAATGTGAAAAATCATCCTAAGTCACTTTTTTCAGTGCGATTGTAACTTTGAACTGTCACTAAATGAACTGTTGCAAGTTGAGGACTACCTCTACATGCTGGTTTCCAAGTGTCTAAATTTTGATCACATGACTTTGGAGATACTCGATGGCCAGAAATGCAAGGACTAGTTGTACATCACTTTTTCAGTGTTATTGTAACTTTGAAGAGTCACTAAATGAATGGTTGTAAGTCCAGGACTATCTGTATAATAACATGAAAAGATGGTTAGGATGCAGGGGGTATAGATAGAATTGGAGAAATATTAAAATATGGATGTGATTGTGTAACTTGTTCCTAAGTGTGTAGCATAGTGCTGTCGAGAAGACACCATCTATGCTAATAATTGGGAAAAAGTAATTATTATTTCCCTTTAGAAAGGAAAAGGTGCCAAGATTTGTGGTACAAAAGCCTCACCAAATAACCCCATGAAATTAGAGAGGATTGAAACATGTTTATTTTCAAAATTAGCAGGCTATATTGAGTTACTGGTCTCTTACTGCCAATCAAGAGCAACTGTTTCAAAGTGACATAGGTCTTATATAATATCTTGGTGAAAGCAATACAAGCAGATGTGCTTCAAAGATGAAACTGAATTTCAAGGGGAATTGCTTTACAACTGATACCACCACAAGATAAAACAGAAAAGATTTAGACATCCTTCAAAGTGGACATATACTGCGGGAACAGTCTTTGAAATGTAGCAGGGCAACTTTGATATTCAGGAAATAATTGTGAAAAGACATAAGGGAAGATAAGAGAATAAGTGCAAAACAGTTTTGAGTCTGATATTCTTCAGATAAGGAATACATTTCTAAAAGAAAATCTGAAGGAATTCCACAGGTTATTCGTAAAACAATGATCTTATCCTAAGAAATGGAGAGAGACCTATAGTACTGTGGGGTAGTTCAGAACCCCATCTAAGTTGTATATAAAGCATATATTGTACAAATTCTGCAAAAAATATAGAGGGATTAGTTTGTTAACTATGGCAGGGAAGATGCCTGGTGGAATTCTGAATCGAGTATAAAGAAGGTGACTTTTTGCAAAATCTGGGAAGTGCAATTTAGTTTTATGCCAGGGAGGGAGTGCAGAGAACTGATTTTTTTTGGGGGGGTGGTTGTGTTGTTTTTACTTTTTGCTCTCTAGCAGATCATTGAGGAATGTGTAAATGTAAGAAAAATATTGCATGTTGGTTGATTTAAAGAAAGCTTGTGATAGAACAAATATGCTTAAGCATGGAAAGTTTTATGTGAGTGTGGATTCAATTGTTCAGTGCCAAATGCTATAAGAAACGTACATGATGGAAGTAAAGTACATGAGAATAATGTAGAATGCTTAGCAAATAAATTATCACTGAATAGACACTAAGATGAGGACATATGATGTCCCCTGAATTGTTTACAATATTTAGGTATACATATATAAAGAATGTTTCTGAGGGTATTAATGGTGGCATGGGTGATGATATGAATGTATATGTTTATTTTTCATTTTGATGAAGCCATGTTTTTGACAGAGAACCAAAATTATTTGCAGTAAATAATAAATGATATATACGTATGCGTCTGAAAATTAATGTGGTGAAGACCAAAATTCAAACCAATTGTGTTTGTCAGGGATATAAATGAATGTGTGCATCTTAATAAAATGTTTGCTAAAATGGGAATGTGGTTGAAGACATGTTAATAATCTTAATTATAATGATTGATTAAACTTGCAATGCTATAATGCTGCCCAACTCTCAACAACTCTGTTGTGGCTCACAATAAAAGAAATTACAATAAAATCAATACAACATACAAATAAAGATGAAAGATGGCAAGTGCGATGAATTGAAGGTCTTACCATCACTGAAAGTCTGGGTGAAGAGCCTGATCTTCATGGCTCTAAACCACAGCAGAGTTGGGACCATCCAGACCTCTGGCGAAAGCTCATTCTAGAGCTTTGGCCTACAAATATTACTAGAAATCTAGTTGTGAAGTCCTTGGTGCTCTCTGAGTTTGGTTGGCTTTTTTGCAGATATTTCATTACCCAACTAGTAGGTAACATTATCAGTGCTATGTTGTTATATATACACACCAAGATCTACCCATACTGTACATCAGTGGTGAAATCCAAATTTGCTATCAGTTCTGTGGGCATGGCTTGGTGGGCATGGTGTGGCTTGGTGGATGTGGCAGGGGAAGGATACTGCAAAATCTCCATTCCCACCCCACTCTGGGTCCAGCCAGAGATGGCATTTGCCAGTTCTCCGAACTACTCAAAATTTCTGCTACCGGTTCTCCAGAATCTGTCAGAACCTGCTGGATTTCACCCCTGCTGTACATATCCATCACATTATTCTATTTTGGGACAAGGAATATTATACCAAGTGAAAATAAAAGAGTAGTGCATTACTAGTGAATGCTGTATGACCTTGCTAATATGAGCAAAAATGTGTTGACTTGGAAGGAAGGAAGGAAGGAAGGAAGGAAGGAAGGAAGGAAGGAAGGAAGGAAGGAAGGAAGGAAGGGTACAGATCACATTAGCAAATTGGATTCTTAAACTGCAGGGATATCATGCATTAATTTCACACCTTCCCACAATAATAGTAGAGTCATTTGCAGGACTAATATAACTCATGTTCAGTCACAGTGTCAACTTCTGCATTCTACCTACAAGTATATAAATGTACTGGCAAGTGTTTCTTGCTTTGGCAGAACAATTAAAGCATTTTTAAAGAGGTATTTAAATAGTTACTTTCTATTACTATGCCAGGAAAAAAAAACCCAGGTGGCACTGCTTTTTTAAAATCAATCTCAACTCCTAGCAACTGCTTGGATTAGTCCCTATAGTTTTTTCCCTCAAGATTTTTGAAAATGGTTTGCTATTGCTGTTGTCTTTCTCAGGGCTGAAACAGAATGCCTGACCAAAGTCGTTCAGCTCACTTCATGCTTAAGATGAGACCACAACTCATAGTCTCCTGACTTCTAGCTTGTTACCTTAATCACAGCACTGGCTCTTGTGGCTGTTGACTAGAGCTATTCCAATCTTTTGAAAGGGAAGTACTTCAGAATGGAGATAAGCATGAACAAAGCCCCTCTTGTTGAGTTGTTCAGGAAAATGCATTTTTCCTAGACACATGAAGCTGCTTTAGAAGTTGCTTCCCAGTTGTCTCTTGATGTGTGTACATGGAAAGTCACTTCATATTACATTCTGCCCAATGAAGAATTTTCACACCGTTTCTGTATCAGATAATTTTCTTTCCTTCCATATTTTTCAAATGTCTATGTGATTTTATGGTAGCTTTGTAGGTTGTAATGCCCACTGATGTTTATATTTTATTAACCTTTTTCCAATGTGCTTTCCTTGTTTCCAGTGTTTATATGATTTTTAAATTAATATGGCAGGAGCTGCTCTGAGATCCCAATATGGGGATCCCAGGAAAGGACAGCAATAAATAAAACTGTTTATTTACATTCTGGAATGGAGTAAAAATAATTTAAAAGACATTCTGCTTTGTGGTTTAAATTATCCTTTTTCAGACTACTGATGTCCAGATGTATTCGAGCTTTAACTCCCATAACTCGTATCCAGCATTCTGAAGAGCGTCAAGTTGTGGAAGGAGTCAGTGCTATATTATAGAATTTGGAAAATATTCATGACCAAGTCAAATACTGGTTTTTAATACATTAAAGGATCATGGATCATTATGCAGGAATCAAATCAAACTTGAAAAGGTAAACCTGTATATTGTGAAGATTATACTCTTCCAGTACAATTCCCTCTTGCTATGTGCTCAGGGGTCAGCATTTTGTAATTGCCCCCTTCCAGCTTCATTGAGCTTTTCAGGCATTTTTATTAAATCTATGAACCATCTCAAAGCTTTCCTCACCCGCTTACCTATCCATCTATAGGTAGAAATGAACTGCAGTTTAGAAATGCTAAACACTTTTGGTTGGACAAATGACATCTCTTCTTTTGCTTGCTCACCCTGACCAGAAAAAAAAAAAGTAAAAGGGAGCAGGAGGTGTTCACTTCCATATAGATGTGCCTCAGTATGATCGATAAGGAGCAATTACGCATGGACTTTCTCAGTAAGTCTATACTCTCCCACCTCTTATTTTTTTCAATCATCATCATCGTCCAGCTACATTGGCAGGGACAGCAGAATGCATAAGAAAACTCAATACAGATAGAATGGAATGCTGTTTAAGCTTTTGAATTTAGGAGATAAAAATTTGGGAGAAAAACAAACTTGCCCATTTATTCACAAAATGATAGCTCTATCATTTTGTATCATCATGTTGCATAATCATCGTAGTTAGCTCAATGAGGCCCATAGAGCTCAATAAATAAATGATCTCAATCACTACCCTGGGAGCATGATCGTGGCTATTCTGGACTCCTTGTAGCCATCTACAGAAATCCTGTTTATCTTTTCTTTCTTTTTGCTGTCGATTACATCCAGATATAAAACTATATGTATATTTTTATAGCTATATATTTGTATTACATCTTTTGAACTTCAGAAGTCCTCAGTGTTGTATTTCCAGATGTCCCAGATCTGTTAAATTGGCTTTGGTTTGAAATTCTAAGAGACAGGCATAGTTACAAGTTTTCATGGGAACAAAAATCACCATTTAGCTGAATGACTGACATTAAAAGGAGCCTATTGTCCCTAATCAGCCTATCTTTTTGGTTGCTAAGAAAATTAGATTGATTGTGAAGAACCTGTGCACAGTAAGTATGGAAAATTGGAGCTTCCCAAGAGAATATATAATATCAAAGACCCCAGGAATAAAAGATAATTGAATTTAATATATTCAATAGTTATGCTTTAGTGAAATAGAGACATTATGCAGATGTAGCTACTGAAGAACTTCCTGGAATAGGGTAAGTCTCCTTGGAAGATAAATTATATAGTACATTTAACAGATTAACATAGTTGGAAGGTACCTTGCAGGTCATCTAGTTCAACCCCCTGCCCAAGCAGGAGATCCTACATCTGCCTCTACTTAGGATCGAACTCACAACCTCTTGATTGTGAGACAAGAGCTTCACCTCTAGACCACAGCAGAAACATTGGTGTTTCTCTCTCTTTCTCTCTCTCACTTACCAGACAGATGTTTGGCAAAGAGATGTGTTTTCTTGAATAGCAGCTTTATAATTTTTCTTAGTTTTAAGGGAAAAAAAGAGGATTTGTAATACCCAGGTGTACCACCTGAGGCACCTTAACATTGCATGGAGTTCCCCAAAATCTTGGCTCCAGTTCTCAGAGCAATGGTTAATGCCAGGAAAGGAATTAATAAATATATGGAGTAGCCATATTGCCTGTATAGAATTTGTAATATATTAATGCAATTAAAATGTAAATTAAATTAGAACAGTCAGCTTTTGTTACTAACTCCACTTCTTTTTTGAGTGAGGATCCTGGCACCTCACCCAAATGTACAGAGCAATACTTACCTTTCAACAAATTATGCACCTAGTTGTAATAGTAGCTGTTATATACTATTTTAAAATAATGCACAATCTTCAAAACCCTTTGCAGATTCAAGCAGCCACATGGCAGCTTTTTAAAAGATTGCTCTGTGGAAGAATTGTCACTGAACCTGTGGTGGTAAAAATGTATCTTCCCAGGGGTGAAATGCTCCCGGTTCGGACCGGATCACTTGATCCGGTAGCGATGGCGACGGGTGGTTTGGAGAACCAGTAGCAAAATTCCCTGCGCCCCCCCCACCATGCCCAGCTCAGCCGCACGATCATCAGATGCTCTTTTTTTTTTTTAACTTTTCAAAGCATTTTTTCTACAACCTCTTCTGATGAAAAAATGCTTTTAAAAGTAAAAAAAAAAAAAAAAGCCTCGGATGATAGCATGGCTCAGCTGGGATTGTCAGAGGCTTTTCAAAGTATTTTTTTCTGCAACCTCTTGGCCGGAGTGGTGGTTAAAAAAATGCTTTGCAAAGTTTCTGAAGATCTCAGCTGAGTTGCCTGATTGGCAGAGGCTTTTCAAAGTATTAGAAAAAATGCTTTGAAAAGTAAAAAAAAAAAAAAAAAAGTTGGCCACGCCCACCCAGTCACATTACCCTCCCCCACCAAGCCACGCCCACAGAACCAATAGTAACAAATTTTACATTTCACCCCTGTATCTTCCCATACATATGTAAGAGGCATTCAGTATCGAAACCTTTGAGTTGCCTTCCCCCACAATAGTTATGAACTGCTTAAAGTGGCCTTGTAAAACAATTCAAAGCAAACTGAATTGACCCTGAGTGACAACAGCGAGAAGACTCGGTCAGAAACCTGTGGCCCAGTACAGAAAACCCTCAACTTTCAAACATTCATTAAATGACCATTTGAAGTTACAAAGGCACTGATAAAAGTGTCTTAACACAACCTGGTCTTTGCCTTTATAACTTTTGCAACATCCCTACGGTCAGGTGATCAAAAATCAGATGTTTGGCAACCGCCATGTACTTATAGTGGTTTGACCCAGCATCCCTAGGTCAAAGGATCCCTATTTGCAATCTTCCCAGCTGACTGATGACAAGCAAAGTCAGTGGATGAAGCCAGATTCATTTAATAACCACATGATTCCCTATGCAACTGCGTTAAGTGATTCGCTTAACCATGGCAAAAAAGGTCATACAATTGGTCACAACTTCCTTAACAACTGCCTTGCTTAGCAATGAAAATTCTTGTCCCAGTTATGGTTGCAAGTCAGGAGCGGCTGGTAATCCTAATTGTTTCTATTGATGGATCATATCTCAAAGAGAGTATGATTATGATGCTGACCTACAAGGAAGGAATAATGAATATAAGGTCATTTACAAGTGGGTTTATCTAAAATGGGGGTGTCAAACTCACGGCCCGCGGGCCGGATGCATCATGTGCTGGCCACTCCCACCCCTGGTTAGCAAAGAGGAAAAACTCGTGTTGTTGCAAGTTTGACACCCCTGATCTAAAACATCCCTACATCATTCTGCATCTGTCTTGGATTTCTTTCTTTGCAACATAGTGGGCCAAAGGTATATAAGCGTTTGGTTTGCTTTTGCTCAGGATTACTCAAACAAAATGCAAAAGCTTTGCTGGGAGCACTAGTATACATACACATATTGTTTATCAGTTGCATGTCAAATAAAATTATCAAAATAATTTGGTTACTTTAACTGAGCTGGGTTTTGGCTACAGCAAGACCCACTGACCACTCTGTTCAGCCCAGCATTGCTATTTTTTCCACAGATCCATTTAAACATGTAAGACACACAACCAAATCCTTTATTAGCATGGCTGCTGCTGCTTTAGTCAGAATGGAAGCCTTCCATCAACTTGTGTTTATTTATTTGTTTATTTAGAAAACAGGCTGACTGCTCTTTTCAGGTTATTATTTCTTAATAGCTCTGGGTAGCTTACTGAACACAAGAAAAAAACCCCCACATATCATAAAATCATGGCATATAAAATGCTAAAAATAAAGGCCTGGTTAAATATGTATTTGACCTTCTCCAACAGTATAATGAGGAGATGGCTGTCTTCAATTTCAGAGGCAGTTTGTTCCATTACTTGGCCACCTGAACACCCCCCTCCCCCCACCCAAATAAACCATTGACAAAAATTGCTTGCTTATGTTGCTGTTATGTATGTCGCCAGAGTTACAGGAAAGAAGCCTATCAAGGTACAAATGCACCTCCAGAACTGTGCCATACTAGGCAGTGCCACTAGTATTTTTCTTTTCTTTTTTAGTTTTTAGAGGTGAAATGTACTGGTAAAAAAAAAAGAAAAGCACCAAACAGACCTGGGCTCTCTGTTTCTTGACAAGATCTCTAATAGAAGTAATAGAGGTCTGGCTGTTTGTATGTTTGTTTTTTTAAAAAAGACAAGGCATATAGGCATGATCTTGGGGTCATGGGCAGGGGTGGGCTGCTGGGGGTTTGCAAGGGTTCGGGAGAACCTCTAGCTAAGATTCTGTGCAGTTCAGAGAACCTCCAAATCCCACTCCTGGCTGGCCCCGCCCACCCTGCCTCTCCCCTCCCAGGAGTCCCAACGCAGCCTGTTTTGGATGCAGGTAAGTGCAGGGCGCGAATGGAGGCTCGGGGAGGGTGAAAAACGGGCCTTGTGGAAGTTTGGCTCATTTCCGGCTCTAGAGGCCTCTGGAGCCTGCGGAGGCCATTTTCGCCCTCCCGGAGGCTTGAAAAAAGACCCCAGACTCCAGGGAGGGCAAAAACGCACTGCCCCTCCATAGTACAGTAGGCCGACTAGGCCACACCCACTATGGCCACACTCACCCAGCAACTGGACAGACAACCCCTTGCTAAAATTTTTGAAGCCCACCCCTGGCCATGGGGTGCAAGGATATGAATGTAGCCTGTATCATCAGTTTATTAAATCAGTGGTGTCTCTTCCAAGGATCATGTTTGTCCTCTGAAAACACCATTTAATGCAATTCCTTTAATGCAATTCCTTTAAGGAACTACACACAAGTGCTTGATTTACATTTCCGTATGCTCTAACATGCCTTTTTTGGAACAGACAATCCTAGCTGAAACTAAACAGTATCATATATTGTATACAACAATCTCATTGAATTTCTAATTAAATTATTGCCATGGTAAACAATGTAGTTAAATCTGTGGGATCTACTTGAATACTTGAAGTTATATGATAGAACATGATCTGGAAGAGAATTGCATGAACTGGAAGTCCATTACCATGAAAACTCTTATCTTTTATGCCTGCCATTCTAAATATCCTTCTGGGAGGAATTCAAATAATATGTTTATTGCTAAAAAAGTGAATGCAGTCCTTCAAGTAATGTAGTCCTAAATATTTAGAGCGCCAAAGGCCAATGTCAATATTGAACCTGAGCACAGAACCCCTTGTCCTTCAGAGAAATCTGAGCATTATTTCATTTGGTTCATCTTTAGATCCAATTCATTTTCAAACTTTTTCCTTTTCTCATAGCAATTCTTAATATAGTCTCAGGACCAATTCAAAATAGAGAAGTCTGGATCTGACCTACTAATTTATATTATAATCTCACATAGAAATGGCTCAATGTTACAAAAATAAATTTCAGAAATACATTATTTATTCCTGTATGTATCCCCAATTACTACTTGTTATTTCCCTGATTAGATATGTTAGCTGTAATTATTCTGCATTGGAATCTCAGTAAGGATGCCTAAATCTATTGATGAATAACCTTCAGAATGTGTAAATATGGATTCTGGTTAATCAAATTCATTTTTTAACTTCATTTCTTCCAGCAAAATTTAACTCCATGAGATATGTCTATTACTGCTCTGTACATGTGAATGCAGGAACAATATGAAGTCCCTATCAGCATGAAGCTCTGTTTAGAAAATACAAAGATATGAATGCTACAGTGAAAACTCCCTAAGCAATTTAGGTTCATTCTCTCCCTGCAGGAGGTGCTAGAGGTTGTACTTCCAGTAGGTATTAGTATGTATGAAAAAACAAGCAACTATGTCTAGAATAATTCCAGTGGTTGCTTTTGTATTAGAATTGCTTCAGATAATCACATACATATATAAGTACACACAGCTTTTCGGGAACCTTGGGATTTGGCAAGAAATAATAAAGGATTAATCAAGAAACTCCTGAATGCATTCAATAAGAAATGACATATGGTGCGTGTAGCTTGATGTTTGTATGATTAGGCTGGCGGATAATTAAAAAGAGCTGATTCTGTCCCACACATGGCCAAGCCCAGTCTCTTGGAGTTCTCTTTAGTTAAGTACTTCCTCCTCAGAAGCTGAAAATACAATTGCTTTGTTGCCTGTAGTGAAAGGATCTTAAATAAATAGCATCGGTTTCATTTTAAAATTCACATTTGGTTCTCAAAAGCCTCTAATGGCCATATAATGCTGTGTACAATTACATTGATCTTCAGTAAATGGTAATATCTAGCCAATTAATAAGGTTGGATCTGATTACTCCATGGGTGGAAGACCACTAGGAAATCCCAGTACTGGGTGGTAGATTGGGAATTTCAGAAAGCAACTCATCAAAGGTATTGGCAATCCACATCTGTATGATTAGCAAAAAATGACATTGACTTGCCCAATTAGTCACAAATTTATTTATTTATTTATTTTCATATTTGTATACCGCCCTACTCCCGAAGGACTCAGGGCGGTGAACAGCCATAATAAATACAAATACATATAGAAGTTAAAAACTATTAAAAACAGATTAAGTAATTTGGTTCAAAGATTAAAACATCCAAATTTATCTAAAAGAGGTCTAAAACCCGATTTAAAAGCCAATTTAAAAAGGGAGAGTTAGGCCAGACCAGCTTGTTGGAATAGAAACGTTTTCAGGGCACGGCGGAAAATGCGTAAGTCTTGGATGTTTCGTAACTCCGGGGGAAGCCCATTCCAGATGGTAGGTGCCCCCACAGAAAAGGCTCTCCCCCTGGGGGCCGTCAGTCGACATTGTTTGGCCGACGGCACCCTGAGGAGTCCCTCTCTATGGGAGCGAACTGGTCGGTGAGAGGCTATTGGTGGCAGGAGGCGGTCTCGTAAGTACCCTGGTCCTGAGCCATGGAGCGCTCTAAAGATAGTAACCAAAACCTTGAAGCGCACCCGGAAGACCACCGGGAGCCAGTGCAGCTCGCGCAGGAGGGGGGTTACATGAGAGCGCCACATTGCTTCCATCACCACCCGCGCGGCTGCATTCTGGACCAGTTGGAGCCTCCGGGTGCTTCTCAAGGGGAGCCCCATGTAGAGAGCATTACAGTAATCCAGGCGTGAGGTGACAAGGGCATGAGTGACCGTGCGTAACGAGTCCCGATCCAGAAAGGGACGCAACTGGCGAATCAGGCGAACCTGATAAAAAGCCCTCCTGGCCACGGCCGTCATATGCTCTTCTAAAGACAGCCGCGAGTCCAGGAGGATGCCCAAGTTGCGAACCCCATCTGTGGGGGCCAACGACTCGCCCCCAATAGTCAGAGATAGCGCTGATAAATAATCAAATAATCAACAAATAATCAAGCCTGAATTAAAAAAAAAATTACTATAACATTCACTCCACATTAAGAGCCTCGGTGGCATAGTGGTTAGAGCGCAGTACTGCAGGCTACTTCTGCTGCCTGCCAGCTGCCTGCAATTTGGCAGTTCAAATCTCACCAGGCTTAAGGTTGACTCAGCCTTCCATCCAGGGGTGGGCTTCAGATCCTTTAGCAACGGGTTCGCTGCCCCATTGCTGGGTGGGCATGGCCATGGTGGGCATGGCCTAGTTGGCTGCCTGCACCATGGTGGAGGGGGGGCATTTTTCGCCCTTTCCAGATTCCGGAGGCTTTCCTCAAGCCTCCGGGAGGGTAAAAGCTGCTTCCCCCAGGGTCTGGAGGCCCTCCAGAGGTCAGAAACAGGCCCGTTTCTGGACTTCCAGAGCCTCTGGTAGGCCCATTTTTTGCCCTGCCGGACCCTCTGGGCAGCCCCTGCACTTACCTGATGAACAGGCCGTATGGAAACTCCTGGGGGGGGGGCAGGGCAGGGTGAGCGTGGCCAGCCAGGAGTGGCATTTGGGGGTTCACTGAACCCTGGCGATCCTTGGCTAGAGGATCGCCCAAATCCTGCCAAACCCCCAGGAGCCTACCCTTGCTTCCATCCTTCTGAGATGCGTAAAATGAGGATCCAAATTGTTGGGGGCAATATGCTGACTCTGTAAACTGCTTAGAGAGGACTGTAAAGCACTGTAAAGCGGTATGTAAGTCTCAGTGCTATTGCTATTGCTATCTCTACCACAACTCATAGAATCATAGGGTTGGAAAGGACATAAAAATCTTGTCCAACTATTGCTCTTTGTAGGAGCAGCGTCTCTCTGACAACAAAGCTGTATTTAAGGATCTTGGTTCATATGGCAGCACATGATAGAATTCTGGAACTCTTTTCTTGCAATTTTAACTCATTGGTTTTAGTCTTGTCCCCTGGAGAGCTAAAGAACATTCACTTCTTCTCTGTGTTAGTCCTTCAGATATTTGATAACTGTTATCATATATCCCTATAAATGATAAATTATGATAATTTTACTTATTTTTCCCTACTTATCCCTATAGGCTAATTGTAATTGCCTGCTTCAACCATCTTCAAAGGGTTTGATTTCCAGACTCCTCAACATATTGATAGCTACTGAGCCTAATCTAAAATATCACTGTCCTTTTTAAGCTATGGTGCCCAAACTTCACACTATACTCCAGATGGGGTCTGATCACAGCAGAGTAGAAGAATTTCTTCCTGTGAACTGGTCTGCTGTTTCTCAACATCAGAAACTTTAAAATATATGGACTCCAATTCCCAGAATTCCCCAGCCAACAAACTAGGAGCTGAGGTTGGGAGACTGGTCTAGACTCTTATTATCCAGCTAATGCAATAATGTCAATGTGTTAAATAGCTGCTGGATGATATTTAAATTTTCATTAACAAGATTCCTTTCACAGGTATTAATGCCAGACCAGGTCACCCTTGTCCTATTCTTGTGCCTTTCATTTTTCATACTAAGTGTAGAACTTTGCATTTCTTCCTGTTACAGTCTATCCTGTTCATTTCATTTCACTACTTAAGCCCATCTTGGAGTTTGTAAATCTTTTCTTTTTCATATAAAGTATCAATCAGCCCTGCCAGTTTTCCATCATCTGCAAACTTAATAAATGTCAGCTCAAATCTCTTATCCAAGGTGTTGAAAAAAGTTTTGGAAAGAGCCTGTTGACAATCCATTCAATATTTCTTTCTAAGATGAACCATTAAAAATATTCTTTATTATTCTTCCCCTTGTGGTGCTATGATCGAGCCTATTTTATCCTTCTACAAAAAGGAGTATTTGGAATCTTTCCATCAAATATTACACTGAGCTCCAAGTACATTCTGTCTATGGCATTCCCTCTTCCACTCAATTAATATCTATCAAGGACTGTTGTGATAGGACTGGTCTGACATAATACCTTTGTGACAAGCCTATGCTACAATCTTTTAGATGTAATTTGCCTATATAAGTGCTCACAAGCAATCAGCTTAATCATTTGTTTGAGGAACTTCCATAGGAACATCTTATTTTCATCCAAGCCATGCCTTTGTACGCAGATGCATATCACAATATATGTACAAAGATATAAAGAACTTATGGCAGTTGTACCCCACTGCCGTGTCAAGTTTTTTAAACCACATATAATCTTTATCATCTCTAATATCTTTCAAATTTCAACCTGCTGCCCCTACATAGCTTTATGGATTGCCACAAAGAAGAGTGGGTCAACCTATTATTCAAAGCACCTGAAGGCAGGACAAGAAGCAACAGATGGAAACTAATCAAGGAGAGAACCAACCTAGAGGTAAGGAGAAATTTCCTGGCAGTTAGAACAATTAATCAGTGGAATGACTTCCTTCCAGAAGTTGTGTGTGCTCCAACACTGGAGGTTTTTAAAAAGAGATTAGACAACCATTTGTCTGAAATGGTATAAGATTTCCTGCCTGAGTAGGGGGTTGGACTAGAGAACCTCTAAGGTCCCCTCCAACTCTGTTGTTCTGTTTCGCCCAGTGGTGGGATTCAGCTAGTTCGCACCACTTCGGGAGAACCGGTTGTTAACTTTCTGAGCAGTTTGGCACACTGGTTGTTGGAAGAAATCATTAGGGCAGAGAACCGTTTGTTAAATTACCTGAATCCCACCACTGGTTTCGCCCCATTATTTTCCTGTTTTGTCGGTGTTTTTCATACAAGGATTGAAGAATGGAAAGGCACTGTCGTTGATTAGCTAACCAAAGTTATGCTCCAGTCTTACCACACTGGCTTTTTAGTTCTCTTTCATCAAAGTATTAGATGATAAATATTGCCCCAAATATAGTTACTTGTATTTTACAGAAGAATAGATGGATTATTCAAACCACACTGACCTCCTCTTATTTAATGGAGAAGTATTTCCAGATGGTAAAACATAAAACACAACAAATACATATGTTAATAAGTTGATGAATTGATTCAGTAAAATAAAATAGAACTAATGGCAGAAAATGAGGGAGGAAAATTCACAAAAACCTCACCTAAAATTATTGCACCTAAGGGCATCGATTATATTTTAATTAAAATGCTATTTCCATGGAGTCCTAGAGTGAACTTCATTTCACTAAAAGAAAACACTAATTTCCATTCAACAGTGACCTTTGTTCATCCAAGTTGCGGCTGCATCCACACCTTAAACTTAACTGTTTTATTGAATTTACTTTAATTTCTCATTTTGCCTAGAAATTAATCAATGGTCTGAGTTCACACCACAGACAAAGCTGTCCCATCCCCCATATTAACATCATGAATGCTGATGCACTAATTGCACTAATGAAGCCTCTAGTGTAATTGAACAGGTTAAGAGTGCTGTGTGGACACCAATTTGTGTGTTTGTTTTCAAAAGATTACAAATGTTTGGAGAGTGAGTACAGCAGTATTATCAATGTTCCAGAAACTAATCCTATTCAGAATCATCTTGTCAGCAGCCTCAAGAAATATGGATTGATCTCTAGGGCCTTTCAAGCATATGCCTGAAGATCCATCTATATCATGCCTTACATAAATATCATTAAAATTGCCGTTTGTAGACGATGGCTTTTCTAAGTCTTCTAAAGTAGCAAATTGTCTCATAGCATGAAATGGGCAATATGACATTCTCATGAATTTTATAGATGTAGCACAATGTCTGATATAATACAAAGACTTTTCAGTTATCTGTAACCCCGATGGTATGAGAGGCATGAGCTATATAAATTCCTTGGTTGCAGTATATTCAGTGTACTAGTTCCCTTCACTATTCTGCCCTTCTAATTGTTCCCACTGAAAAAAAGCCTATTTCTTTATGCATAGATCCAGTATTTCTAGTAGCCTTTATTTTCTTCCTGCACTTGTCATAGATGCCCCTGAGTTAAACTGAACAAATGTTAACTTAAAATTGCTTAACATTATGGGATTAAGAAGACTTGTTTACAATTACGCTCAAAATGGTCCATCACTTTTCATTCAAAAGTCATATGGTATGCAGTAAATCATTCTAAGTAAAATAATGTAAATCTGAAAAAATGTTGTATTTTATTATATAGAATAACCTTAACTTGTATCAAATACAAATAACCTGCTTGCCTCTCACCACTGACTAATAATCACAAGACTTAAGAAAAATATCTTTTATTTGCCATTTCTGTTTGAAGATCTCATTTTCAAGAACAAATACAGCATTTTCAAGTCAATGATAATATAGAAATACATCTGGCAATACATCTCCTTCCTATTAACACAACAGGGTGTTGCTAACTATATACATATTCTAGCAGCCTGCAGTTTAACACAAAACAGCTAAGATTATAAGAACCCTGTTAATCTCTGTGGAAACCGGAAAATTAAATGTGGAATATTATGAAATAGTGATGTTAGTCACTGCCAAAATACAGGTATTATTCACCATTATTACATGGGTGAATACGGCTAACATTTGTTGTTTCATTTTTGTCATACTATAGCAAAAGGCCCTGGATAATTGATCAACATTTGATATAATGAGCAATGTTTATAATATATATCAGAATGGTTCTTATATCCTAAATAAAAGTTTTATCTGACCCTTGTTCTGACAACAATATCAACCAGTTCTACTCCCATTGTTATTGAATGAGAAAATTTACTCACAACTCCATTATTAAACCATGGCTGGTGTTGCAGTTCCATTGATTGCATATCAAGCCACCAATGTCTTGCTCCAATAACACAGTGACCCAGATGAATCAATTAACCCAGATGAATCTGGAAACCTTTCCCCATTTTTTGTTCAATGGGATACCTCACTAGCAGACTTGAGGGTTTTCTCAATGGACTAATCTCTTGCAAGTACTAAGTAGTCACTTGACAGAAAGGATTGGGAAATGGGCATCACAATCCTGAACATCCCAGATTTGGACAACTACACTATGTTTATAAATACCCTGAGAGCTCATTTTGATAATGCTACTAGAGAACTGGTTGCCATTCATAATATATATGTTGTTTACAACAGAGAAAGTACTCTGTGTGGGTTTCCATAGGAGACTCTTGGTTGTTAGCTCAAAATATGGGCTGGAATGAAAAATGCCAAACTGAATGGTTAAACTGGACCTATCAGATGAAACCCAGGACAAAAATATGTATTAAGAATTCCAGAGATGGATGCATAATGTATACCAGGGGTCTGCAACCTTAAAAACTCAAAGAGCCATTTGGATCCGTTTCCCATGAAAAGAAAACACTGGGAGCCACAAAACCTGGGTGGGCGTGGCCAACTTGATGTCACTCACTTTCACCGGTCACATGATCTCCCCCTAGCCACACCTACCCAGCTGGTCATTAGGGCAGAGAACTAGTTGTTAAAAACACTGGGAATCACAAACTCCTTTTGACATATCTCTCTCTCCCCTCCCTCCCTCTCTCCCGCTCTCCTTCTCTCTCTGTATCTCTCTATGTCTCTCTTTCTCCCCCCTCTCTCTGTATCTCTCTGTCTCTGCCCTGGCCACTTCTCCATTCCCTGCCATTGCCCTTACCTTCTCAGGCCAGGCGAGGAGTGACTGGAAGGGGAGGGCGAGGGGCGGGGCCAGCTAGTGTAGAGATCACCTGACAGGGAGCCACAGCAGAGGGCCCAAAGAGCCACATGAGGCTCCAGAGCCGTAGGTTGCTGACCCCTGATGTATACTAAGAAGAGAGGCAGGTCTGATTAAAGTAGAAGCAAACACATAGATTTTTACTACTGCCCAATGATTAATGTTACTTTTCCCACTGAGGTCTAGGCTCTTTGCTCATGGCAGACAATTGTGAATCAACATGGTAACTGATCTGTCTGCAAAATCTCAATATTATGAGGTGTCAGGCACCTCATAATGATGCACTATAGTCAAGCACTTGCTTCATTCAACCAATAATTTGGAAGTCTATGTCAGTGCTGCTGGGCTGACCCTAAGGCCACAAACATGGGAATGGAATGCAGATCATTATTGCACCTAAGGGCATCAATTAGGGCAGCCGCCAAGAATCACAACTGTTACCAAAGCAATTTGTTTGAATCCCATTGGACATTAAGCAGATAAGGGGGGAGGGGGCTTGTTGAACCTGAGAAAGAGGAAAGCAAGTAGGCAGTTTTCATGCACAAACCTTAGATCTGCCCTTTTCTTATCTTGTAACCACTTGGCTTTAGTTAAAGTATATATTTCACTAAGAATGCAGCTGAAGGCTCTTCTTTGCTAAATGACAGAGTCAGGACAAATCCAACAGTTTATTAAAATAAATCTGCCTATACGAGTGAAGAGCGTGCACTGGTGGTGAAGGATCCATTGAATCCATAGTTCATATCTGGTTATATTATGCCCCATATTCAAGAGCCTGCTTTATAACTCACTATTTGGTGAAATGGCCAGACAATTCTGATTTATTTTATGTATAATTACTTTTATCAACCAGTACAATATTGTTTCCTTGAATTGGACTAAATTTTGTTGTAATGCCTAGAAAAGTGGACATACCCTGATTGTTTTAATGACCTAATTAAAATCTCATTATTTTTATTGTATTTGAAATACAAACTGCTTAATTGCAAATTATTTTGTTAACTTACAGAGTTTGGGTTAGTGACATAATAAAGATTACCACCCAATAGTTCCAGAGGCATTGTCTTCATTAGTTCAGCTCTGTTCATGGGGGACTCAGGAACAGTGGCAAAAGAAAGCACAGATTTTCACCATCAGCACCCCTTTCTGTAAACTCTAGTACAGAGGTGTCGAACTCAAGGCCCAGGGGCTAGATCCGGCCTGCAGGGTGCTTAGATCTGGCCCATAGGGCTGCCTTGGAAACAGTGAAAGACTGGCCCGCAGTGCCTCTGCCAGTGAAAATGGATCTTGGGAGGGCTGTGTGTGGCTCTCCCGAGTTCTGTTTTCACTGGCAGAGGATTTCAGGAAGTTGTCACAGCCAAAAATGGAGTTTGGGACCTGTTTTTGCTGGCAGAGCACCTGGGGATCCACAGTCCCCCCCCCGACACAAGTGATGTTGAGCTGGCCACACCCACCCTGTCCACGTCTACTCCATCCCCTCGAGGTCAAACACAACCCTGATGCGGCCCTCAATGAAATAGAATTTGACACCTCTGCTGTAATAGGTTCAGAAGACTAATCAACTCCACAAGAAGCGTAAAATTACTTTTACTGAGATTGGCTATAATAACAGAATATTAGAAGTCTTATACTGTACTCCTCCCACTTTGTATACTCCTGTGAATTAGGGAGACATCCACTTAAGCTAGTTCTGAATGTTATCTCATTATGTTGAATTTAAAAAGTATCTAGATCCCTTTTACCTAGGCAACAGTTCTTGCAAAATTTCATTAAAGTTATCTTCTTTATTTTCTTCATCCACATCAACTCTGTTATTATTCCTTATTCCTCTGTCACAGATTTTCTCAAAAGACATTCTCCCATATTTAGGCTGAATTGGTCAGCCTAAATGAATTTATTCATAATAATATACAGAATGACTTTACCTACCCCTCTTTTTCCTCTACAGTGTTCAATCTTTTTATTATTATTATTTAAGGGATGATTATAAACATTTCATTTGTGATTATGGGCTTCTGAACATTAGGGACATTCCCAGCATTTCTTTATTCTTAAAATGACTGAGAAAATCAGGCATTTTAGCAAGTTCAATCTCAGAAGAGTTTACCTAGGGTCATAAATATTTACTGACCTTTGTTATCTGCTGTTGGTAGTTTGAATATACAGTTATATTATTTGGATGTTTTGTAAACTCCTTAGGCTTCATGAGATTTATGGATCATATTTTTATGACCTATTGGACAAGTTTTTAATAATGTATTTAGATTATTTGTTGATCCATAGTGATAATTCTGCCATCTTCCCTGAAAATATTTTAGGCACTCTGTAGTTCTGACAAGTTAACTTCTCTCTGTTTTGATTCAATAACTTCTTCAATAGTTTGTGGGAATCTTGTAGATCAGGGGTGTCAAACTCATGACAACATGTTGTCGTCATGTGATGTATTGCAAATTTGCCCCCCCTAAAACGGGGGTGGGCATGGCTAGCACATGATACATCTGGCCCCTGGGCCATGAGTTTGACACCCCTGTTGTAGACGGATTTTTTATTTTGATTTCTGCAAAGTATCCCATGACTTTCTGATAAGCAAGCTAGTTAATGGAATAACAGAGTTGGAAGAGACCTCAGAGGTCTTCTAGTCCAACCCCCTGCTCAGGCAGGAAACTCTATACCATCTCAAACAAATGATTGTCTAATCTCTTCTGTAAGACTTCCAGTGTTGAAGCATTCACAACTTCTGGAGGCAAGTTGTTCCACTGATTAATTGTTCTAATTGTCAGGAAACTTCTCCTTAGTTCTTTGTTGCTTCTCTCTTTGATTAGTTTCCATCCATTGTTTCTCGTCCTGCCTACAGGTGCTTTGGAGAATAGCTTGGCTCCCTCTTCTTTGTGGCAACCCCTGAGATATTGGAACATTGCTATCATGTTACCCCTAGTCCTTTTTTTCATTAAACTAGACATACTCAATTCCAGCAAGTTGGATAATATGATGATTATGATTTTTGAGCCAACTATATATAACTTTAATCATCATATTATCCAACTTGCACTTAACAGAGAAGAGGAACAAAGATTATTAGGGGACTGGAGACTAAAATATACAAAGAATCGTTGCTGGAATTGGGTGTGTCTAAAACAAACTGGAAGAGGCTTAGAGAAGAGATGATATGAAGTTGATCAAGTAATAGAAATTGGCTTACTAAGAAAGATTGGTAGAATTGGTAGAAATCAGCTTACTGAGAAAATATTTTATGGCAGTTGTGGTGTGGAGGTACTTTTCAGAAAAACTGAAAGGATTTCAGATGGAAGGTTCTCTAGCAGGCAAGAATGCAGGCCCAAGCATAATGGATTTCGCATCTTCATAGGAAAAGGTTGAATTCAATGTCCTAAATATAAGGTAAAGGTTCCCCTTGCACATATGTGCTAGTCGTTCCCAACTCTTGGGGGCAGTGCAGTGGTGGGTTGCCCCCGGTTCGCACCGGTTCTATAGAACTGGTAGTAAAACTGGTGGGAGGCTCTGCCCACCAACCCTGACATCACCAAAATACTTCTGCGCATGCGCAGAAGAGCACACGTGTGCACGCACAGCCCCATTGCAAACCAGTAGTAAAGGTAAGTAGAATCCACCCCTGGGGCAGTGCTCATCTCCATTTCAAAACCAAAGAGCCAGCGCTGTCCAAAGATGTCTCCATGGTCATGTGGCTGGCATGACTAAATGTCAAAGGTCACAGAACGCTGTTACCTTCCCACCAAAGTCCCTATTTTTCTACTTGCATATTTTACTTGCTTTCAAGGTTGGCAAAAGGTTGGCAAAAGCTGGGACAAGTAACGGGAGCTCACCCCATTACGCGGCACTTGGTATTCGAACCGCTGATCTGCCAACCTTTTGATCAACAAGCTCAGTGTCTTAGCCACTGAGCCACCATGTCCCTAATGTCCTAGATGTCCTTCCTCAAATTCATAAGAATAGAAATATAATCAAAATATGACAGTTTATCAAAATAAGATAAAACCAACTGTTGAATAAATAGATCTTATGAGGATTTTTAGCCAGAATTATTATTAAAACATTATTTCTTGTTGTAAATTATTGTTATAATAAAAGAGTTAAAATATAGAAAAGAGACATACATTCTAAATTAGGTATGAATATATACATTTTTCTTCTAAATGAATTCTTTATTCTGCAAAGAGTTTATAAATTCAGTATGAAGGAAAATGGTGTCTTTTAAAGGTTCACAAAAACCTCTTTACAGAAATAGCATACTGTAGCTCTGCAACATGTATTTGCTACTTAACAGCCTAAGTGTGACAATAGTGTTTACTGCAGCAATCATAATGAATAGCACTTCCATGTATAGATCTAAACATGTGACCACTAAGGATATTTTGTAAAGCTACCCTGAACTTTTCTAAAAGGCGGAACGTGTTTTAAGTATAAAAATAAAAATGAAGATGCATTTATTTCAAGCCACGTAAGCACCAGCAAGAATAATTCATTTTTAATAACAATCTAGCATTGAAAAGTGGTGCTTTATGAAAATAGCACAATGTAACTTTAAGACCTGGAATGCAAGATGAAGCAACAATAATAAAGCGACAGTAAAATGAAATCTCAGATTGGATTATAACTTTGTCAAGTATAGCTCTTTGCAATAGGCCTGAAGTGGAAGGGGAAAAATTCTTTTATTCCAAGATAAATAGTGAACTCAATGTTTAATTACCGAAACAAATGCAGTCAGGTAGCAATCAGGATAAAGAAAAATATGAATATAGTATAAGGGCTTTTCTGAATGAAAGCAAAGACCTTGTTAGTCTGGCACATTTATTCAATAACAATCATTTAAATGCTTCTGGGAACATTCACAGGGATGCCACCATCACTCTAGGTACTGTCAAGAATGCTATCTTATGGTTAGAAAGTTTGGTTTCTGTGGGTGCCAGAGCTTTGTTCTAGCTCTTTAATTTTTGGTTTTTATTATTATATTACTCTCTCCTTGTGGGTCTAGCTCCACTGCTCTTAGAGACTATTTTGCATCAATCTGGCTAACAAGAGCGTACAGTAAACTCCAGATCTTTGGAAACCTCTGTCCATTAGGGTTTGAAAATACTAGGAGTCATCTTAAGTAAGTGTTCTGGGATATTGGAGTAGTCTAAGCCAACTGTCCAACTCCACAGTTTATGGATTTTTCTCAAATGGTCTTGTGCTATCATCTTATCTCTCTTGAATACTAATTCTGAAATATTGCTGAGGCTTCAAATTGGCTTCACCTTGGCCAGGTTGGATGAACGTTCCTCTGCAGTCCTACCAGTGTGTATAAAACATTCCTCTTCAGCAGCCAGTAGGTCCATGTGGGGATGGTTCTGTAGAATTCCTAAGCCATACACTCCTTTGTTGCTCTCTTTAAAAGAAATCTTGGAGGACATGTTGTTGTTATTAGTTGCGAAGTCGTGTCCGACCCATCACAACCCCATGGACAATGTTCCTCCAGGCTTTCCTGTCCTCTACCATCCTCTGGAGTCCATTTAAGCTCATGCCTACTGCTTCAGTGATTCTATCCAGCCACCTCGTTCTCTGTCATCCCTTTCTTCTTTTGCCCTCAATCTTTTCCAGCATTAGGCTCTTCTCCAGTAAGTACTTCCTTCTCATTAGGTGGTCAAAGTATTTGAGTTTCACCTTCAGGACCTGGCCTTCTAAAGAGAAATCAGGGTTTAATCCCATTTAAAAGAACTATCCTGGTAGAGAGCTACCTGTCACCTCTTCTGTCTGACTAAGACCTGTCATATTTTCTCACATTGCCTGATTTTGTGCTATCATTTGTAATATCCATCTTACTTATGATTCAAGATTAGTACACATTTTGCTGATTGCAACTCTTATCTGTAATAATGTTACTATATGAATTTATTTTTATATTATTGTATTATATGTTATTATATTTACATTTTAGTTTTATTTAATAATTATAGGTTTATGTATTTTTACTGTAGTGCTTTTTAGGTTAAGGGCTGAAAACACAGGTTTTATTTTGATTTGGTTTCACTGTTTTTCCAAAGTAGTTGTAATTCAATAACATATGAGTCTCTCAAATAAAGGTTCTATAAAGTGACAAGTTTATTTTCCATGAAGATGCTCCAGACTATAAACAGGATCCAGAATTTGTCAATTCTACAGTAGACTCAATTGAAATCCATGAAAAAGTATTATTGTCATGATTAAATTGATATCCAACTTTATATTCTGCAGGAATATATTTTATAAATGTTTTTTTAAAACATACACCTCCTTAAGGCTCTTGAACCTAGCATCAAACAATGTCATTGGAATATTGTAGATTCTTTTCTTTTCTTTTCTTTTCTTTTCTTTTCTTTTCTTTTCTTTTCTTTTCTTTTCTTTTCTTTTCTTTTCTTCTTAAGGTAAGAAGATTGTCTATGTGTAAGGTAATATCCACTAAAAAGCTTTTGGAATATCAAAGTGAATAGAAGTGGCTAATTTAGGGGAAATGTTGCCAAGGCACTTTTGGAATGTGATTTGAAGACTGAAGAATCTGACAAGAGCTTGCTCAGCAAAAAAAAGGAGGAAATGCTCACCTTACCTGAAAAACTGCAGCATGAAGAAGTGGAATGTTCTGCATTTCACTGCTCTTAGTTTTGTTTCTACATGGTAAAATAGCCCAGGAGAGTTTGGCAAAGATAGGAGAGGAGAAGTTTAGACTGCATGCAGAATAGCTGCCCTGAACAGTATTGGTCTTAACAGAAGGTCTATGACAATGGAGGAGGAGATGATGTTGCTTGAATTCCATGGTTGCTATGGCTGCATGCATCAACCAGTACATATGTTGCTTTGTAACCATGTAGAAAGAGTTCTTGCTCCTCTCAGCTAGATTCTTTGTTGCAAGTGTTCATTACTCAGCCAGGTAACATCAGCAGTGCTAGTGAGTATGGGATTTGCTCTTTTTAAACATACAGTAGTTTACTCTGCTAATGCTGATGGATGTGTTAGCCTTTTCAGTCTGAGGAATTCCCTATTGTTTTTAGATTTAGCTTATTCTAGGATGCTTACTGTTGAAACTATGGTTGAGCCTGTCCCTGGATTGTGAGACTAAATAATTTTCATTGCATCTTCCGATGTGTCTTCTGAAGACATGAAGAAAATTACTTAATCTTAATTCCAGGAAGCTTGGCATTCAGACAAATCAGCCATCAATAGGCACATAGAGATAAACTACATTTACACACAGAGAAGAGAGAGAATCAAAAAAATAAAAGGTTAAGCAAGAAAGAAATAAAAAGATCTGCTCCTCCTGGTTGATGAAAATCTCTAAGTCATGGGCAGCTGGGTCAGGCTGGTGGTAAAGCACCCCCTTGAAAAAGAGAGGGTTGTTCCTTTTTTTAAAAAAAAAAAAAGAGGCAGTGATGCATTCAACAATAAATATCTCAAATTGGAGAGAATTTGGAAGAAACAAATTATCTGGACCCATTTAATTGTGGTTTCAGTCCTTACTTCAGCTCGGAGACATCATTTCTGATGCTTACTCTGGTTGGATTGGAAGAATAGGGAAAGCTTTTTGACCCTGCTTGATTTCTTAGTTGCCCTCATTAACAGGTGGTATCATTTTGAACTGTCTCCGAAAATTAGGAAGGGAAGGCACTGTATTACCATAGTCCTTAGTTGTATGGGATGATATACTGTAGCTTCTCTTCCTAAGAGGCCTCAGGACTTGATACTCTTTCTTCTCCGTTTGAACATTACATGAGTCACTGGGCAAGATCTTCAGTGTGTGGTTAGATATGATGAGCATGTTGATAACACAAATTATATATTTTGAGCCAGGATTTCAAGTATTACTGTTGAATGGGGTCTGGATTCCTGGAGATTGTCTAAATCTGGATGGAGAAAACCTGAATCTCAATTCTAGCAGTACTGAAACTTTAAAAGCCATTTGTTCTCAGTGAGATTCTTTTGTTAACTATAAGCAGGATTGCAGGCTCTTCGGTGGAAATGATTTGCAGTTTGGATGTCTTAGACTCATAGCTCTTGCTCGAGGTTGCTGTAATCAAGAAGGTTAATGTACATATCCATATTGAGTGCAAATTGCAACATTTCACAGAAGAGCAGGCACTACACATTACCTTAATTACCTCTTGAATGTACTAGGCAGTACACTGTGTAGGCCTGTCTTTGAAGAGCATTTGACAGCTTCAGCTGATGGGTGTGGGACAAGATTCCGATATAATAATTTTACTACAAGGGTTGCAATGGTTGTCAGTTGGCTTAAGGTAAAATTCAAGGAGCTAGTTGCCAACTTGAAATCTTTTCTTGGTTTGAAGTTTTTCAATTACAGTTCCATCCTCTGGAATAGCACTTCCCAGATCTGTGCTCAGTACTTCCATTCTGGCTTTTAGGAAGCTGATGAAAGCTTGTTTGTTCCACCAAGCCAGGAGGCAGCTTTGCTCTAATTGCCTGTTGATCATGAGATTGGATCCCTTTATTAGTGTTGCTATTTCTATTCACCACTTCTGGTTTCATAGGAATAATTCTCTCTGTGTTTACCTGACTGTATGATTTTAATCCCAGTTATGAATTAGGCAGTAATATCTATTCAAAGTCAGCAGATTGGAGTGTCTTAAAAGCTCTGTAATAAAACAAACAAATAAATAAATGTATTTTATGTGATCAACCATACTATCAAGGTGTTGGATTGGCTAATATTAGATCATTTCATAGATTATTTACTATGGAATATATTTGGAAGAAAAGCGTTTTTCTTTATCTGAAGTTCCCTTCAGCTACCTATTTGCATAAAGTCATCTTACATGAATTCAATAGATGAAGGTAACATACTGGTCATGAATTTTAATTATAACAGAGAAAAATAGTTAGCATACTACCATTATGATTCTTTAACTCTTAGCGGTCATAGGTTTCTTGCTTATGTATTCTTTTCCAGATCAAGTGACATTAGACCAGGTGCTAGGATGATGCCAACATAATATGTATATAAAAGCCATTTGAGTTTAGTGTCTCAAAAGCAGCTGCTTTTTGAAGGGCCATATTCATCATTTAAATAAGGTATGTGGCAGGGCTAGTGCCCTGGAACAAATTTCAAGTGCTAAATAATGATGGATGCTGAGAAAAGAGCATTGACGGAATAGAATCTGATGTTTCTGAATTAAGTTGAATCGATTTACCTAGCAATAAAGGCATACTCATAATTATCATGTATCAATAAATAAACAAGACGTGAGAATGTCTTAATTGGCAATTGCCTGTCATCTGATTTCCTAATTCTGCAGATATACAGCATCCTATTAAAATGGACTTCAAGTCCCATGAAATAAGTCTGGTGTGAACAGTCAAACACTCTTGGCAAAATGTAATGTTTTTCAAGATGCAAATAGAAAACAAATCATATTAATAATTCCTGCTATATCTCCAAATTCATTGGGCTTCTCTCATCCATGACCACAACAATTCAGTTGAGAGAACACAACAGAAAACAGAAAAAACTCAGATAGCTGCCCAGCATGTCTCTGGACTATTCTTCATGCAGTCTAAACTGCTTGTCTTGTGTACTGATCCTGCTGTTTCTTAAGCCAACCTTGAAATTCCTGACTAGGAATTGTGGGTGGCAATAGGACTGGACTGATATTCTTTTTACTTTACTTTTACTTTTATTTGATTTATATACCGCCCTACTCCCGAAGGACTCAGGGCGGTGCACAGCCAACAATAAAATACATACATACAAAATTTAAAAAGCAGAAATAAAATCAAATTAAATAGTTTTGGCCCAGACAGATTAAAACCCCAATCAATTTAAAACAAATTTAAACAGTTGAATATTTAAAAATACTAAAAAATATTAAAAATTAAAAAAAATTAAAAAAGAGGGAGAAAATTAGGCCAGGCCTGCCTGGTGAAATAAAAAGGTCTTTACAGCACAGCAGAAGGTGCACAGATCCGGGATCCTCTGTATCTTATGGGGGAGCTCGTTCCAGATAGTAGGTGCCCCCACAGAGAAGGCTCTCCCCCTGGGGGCCGCCAGTTGACATTGTTTGGCCGACGGCACCCGGAGGAGCCCCTCTCTATGGGAGCATACCGGCCGCTGGGAGGCTATTGGTGGTAGTAGGCGGTCCCGCAAGTACCCAGGTCCTGAGCCATGGAGTGCTTTAAAGGTGGTAACCAAAACCTTGAAGTGCACCCGAAAGACCACTGGGAGCCAGTGCAGCTCGTGCAGGAGGGGTGTTACATGGGAATGCCATGTCGCTCCCATTACCACCCGCGTGGCTGAGCTCTGCACCAGTTGGAGCCTCCGGGTGCTCCTCAAGGGGAGCCCCATGTAGAGAGTGTTACAATAGTCCAGGCGGGAGGTAACGAGGGCATGAGTGACTGTGTGTAAGGAGTCCCGATCCAGAAAGGGACGCAACTGGCGAATCAGGCGAACCTGATGAAAAATCCTCCCGGTCACGGCCGTCAAGTGCTCTTCTAAAGACAGCCGTGAATCCAGGAGGATGCCCAGGTTGCGAGCCCTCTCTGTGGGGGCCAATGACTCGCCCCCAATAGTCAGTGATGGCATCAACTGACTATATCAGGACGTCAGAAACCATAGCCACTCGGTCTTGGATGGGTTAAGCCTGAGCCTATTCCTCCCCATCCAGATCCACACAGCCTCCAGGCACCGGGACATCACTTCAAGGGCATCGTTGGGGTGGTCTGGGGTGGAGATGTACAGCTGGGTGTCATCAGCGTACTGGTGGTACTTCACCCCAAAACCATGGATGATCTCGCCCAGCGGCTTCACATAAATGTTGAACAGGAGGGGCGAGAAGACCGACCCTTGCAGCACCCCGCATATGAGGGGCCTCGGGGTTGACCTCTGCCTCTCTGTCAACACAGACTGTGACTGGTCAGAGAGAAAGGAGGAGAACCACTGCAACACAGTGCCTCCCACCCCTAACTCTTCCAACCGGTGCAGCATGATACCATGGTCGATGGTATCAAAAGCTGCTGAGAGATCTAACAGGACCAGGACAGAGGAGCACCCCCTATCCCGAGCCCTCCAGAGATCATCTACCAATGTGACCAATGCCGTTTCCGTGCTGTACCCGGGCCTGAAACCCGACTGGAACGGATCCAGATACGTCGTTTCATCCAGGTGCTGGGGGAGCTGTTGCGCAACCACACTCTCAACAACCTTCGCCACAAAGCGAAGGTTGGAGATCGGACGGTAGTTTACCAACATTGCCGGATCCAGGGAAGGCTTCTTGAGGAGAGGCCTCACCACCGCCTCTATTCAACTTGGATTACAGCTGCTGCAGGATTTGATTTGTCATTTTCCTGCTTCTTGCCTTTCCTACTGCACAGCAAGGGAAGCTTCATAGTTGACTCCTAGGTTGGCCAATGAATGCCTTTTATTTTTAGAGATTGTTCCTTACTCACTGGCCTCAATACCTTTAATTCTTTTTTTTTTTTTGCTTATAATTATTTCCCTCTTTCTCTTAGAGAAAAAGGTGGAGAATTGTGGTGGAGTGGGAGTGTGTTTGGGGATTGTTATGTGTTTTGGACCTGGTCTTTGGGTGTTAAGTGAATTTCGTTGTATGGGTATACAGTGTAAACACGTACAATGACAATAAAGTTATTTATTTATTTATGATACTATAACTGCTCTATAATATAATAATCAAAGACTAGATGGTAAGGTTGCTCTTTCTTTCCTATCTTCTATAGTCAAGAAATGAGGAAGAAAAAAAAGGAGGTGCAAAGAAGAGAAATTTTGCAATACTATGGGCAGAGAATGGGGGGGGGAAACAAGCATGCTTCACCCAGCAAGGGTAGTATTTTTAATAGTAATATTATTAAACATTACAATTAAAAACATAAAAACAAATACAAATTTAAAAAAGAGAAGGAAAACTAGTGCAGAAAAGAAAAACTGAAAGAAAAAAGAAAAGAGATTAGCAAAACAAGGGAAAACAAATATATAAAGAGTCACTCAATAGTGAGATGAATGGGTATAAATTTAATAAACAAACAAACAAATAAATGACACTCACCCATTCCTGCAGGAGAGGGAATAAGCAGTTGCAGAAAGCTAATCAGATGTGAATATGTTGCTAGATCACAATTAAACACTGGTGGTTTTTTTGTCCCTCATAAGTTTAAAAAAGTGCAGGTTGGAAACCTGAAATTTTAAATTGAAGCTGGAAAACATGGGCTGGGAGTGGAAGGAAGCAGTGAGGAATTTATACTGATAATGGTCTAAGTAGTAAGTATGGATTTGTCATCTGAAACAGGGGTCCCCAACCTCTGGGCTACCACCCACTCCTGGGCTGTGAGCTGTTCAAAACCAGGCCACCTGAAGCAGCAGGCAAGCATGTCCACATGTGCATATTCCCCCTTGGACAAGTAGGGGTGAGCCCAAGCCCTGGGTGTACATTCCTGTAGCTCTCTTCCTCCCCCCACCCCACACTGGTCCTGAAAGCCAGAAAGTTTGAGGAATTCTGATCTAAAAGGTTCAGGAGATAATGTTCAGGACCAAGGAGAGCACTCATGCAATTGAAAATAACCTAGGCATTGATTTGAATGCCTAAGGAAGTTTTGTAGACTAACCAGGACAAGCCTTCTAGAACAGTAACTCCAATCCCAGAATCAGTAACTTTTTTTAAATGAACCAGTGCACTTTTTTTCTAGCTTTGATTATCTTCTTGGTTCCTTGATAAATCTGAATCTCAGTCCTCAAAACTGAAGAACAAGCAAAACATCTTTGGACAAGATAAGAATTCCAGACTGTATTTCCTCCTTAGCATTACTAACATTGATTTTTAAGAGTTCTTGATCCTTGGACCTGAGCTAGGAAACTGCTAGTTCTGTATTTCCAGAAGATTGTTTTTTAAATGTAAAAACATAGAATCAAACAGCTGGAAGGGCTATTCATGGCTCTTTCACCTTCATGTTCAATTCAAGAATCCAAGCTAAAGCATCCTAAACAAATGTCTGTCAGTTTGAAGATCATCTTTTTAAGTAACTGGTACTTTGTTTATACCGGTAATGGTATAAATGGTAATATTCCATTTGATTGTTAGGAAATATTTCTTAACTATAGTTAAAAAGTATTTCATAACAATCAAATGGAATATTCTTTCCTATGTATAAAGACCGTTATTAAGAATCCTGTAGTCTAAGATGATAGATTAACTTTGGTGTTAAAGCATGATGTACGCTCACAGAGTATCTTTCCCAAGATTGAACATATGTAGTTCCTGAAATATATTTCTATTATATTTTGTTTCCTGAAGATGAACCTCATCTGCAATGATCTGCCTATTCGATTTTTAAGTTCGTTATAACTCAAGAATCTATTATGGTTCAGATCAGACTATTTGTCTGTTTAGTCTAATATTGTCTACAGTATATCCATGGTATGAAATTTAGTGAAAAAAGGAACATTTATATACAAGCCATGTACTTTACTGCAAATTATGTCCCCATCCATCTTACATAAGCTTAGATAAGACTCTATATACTGCCTTTGAGAGTAACAGAACTCATTATAAATATTACTATCTTAAGACATTGATTAGAATGCACCTCTTTAATTCTGAAGCTTGTGGATTAGTTCATGAATTAGGAAGATATAGTGCTTTGTCAGTTTCAGATTAGGTACACAAAGTGTAAGGGAATTTGGGTCTGAGGTTTCTCTTTATAATTAGATGCTATCCTTCTGCAATAATGATATCGAGAGCCTTAGAAACTCTTAACATGGATCTGATTTAGATGTTTCTCACATACTTGGATGCCAAGAGGGATAGATGGCTGCTAATTAATTGGTTAGTTTGTCAGCTTGTTATTATTTCATGGGTGTTTATTGAGTTTCTCTAGGGAAGGACTGAATGAACCTAGAGAGTCTCCCCTCTCTTCTATAGTTCTGTTGCAATATTTTAATAGTGTCACCACAGACAGTAGTTGTGAATTTATCCAGATGGCACATCCTGAGAATACAGCATCTGAAAATGAGAAAAGCTGCTTGGAAGAAAAGAAAACAGAAAAGAAAGCCTAATTTATTTGTCACTTGCATGTCTGAAGTTAAGGATTGTATATCAGTAGTAAAAAGAATCATAGTTAAATCTTTGGACTGAGGATTGGGAAATTAGTCATGGAACCTCACTATAGAGTTTATGTTACTTATTTTCGAGGATCTGGCCCAATAACTCCAGCACACAAAACAGCAAGTTTTTATTTACAACATGTCTATCTATTACAGGTGGTCAGCTGGAACTGGACTCCGGACTGCATGGATAGAGCTTATATACCTTGGAGGCGGAGTTAAGGTGAGGAGGGGTCAAGAGGTGAAGGGGCCTGTGGGAGTTAACCCTCATAGGTCTTTGCCTCGTAGTGTAGGCATATGGGTTAGGCATTTATATGTGACAAAACCCCCTCTAAATGCCTGACCGAGATTTTAAGGTGAGTTAGTTGTGCGGGGAAAGCACTACATGTGGACACCCAACTTTGACGTTAAGTGAGCGTGTTGTTTGTTTTGTAGTGGCTTGGTGAGTATGTCTGCTGTTTGCTCTTCGGTTTCGCAATGTGTGCTTTCGATGAACCCAATACTTGAAAGCTGCCTGACGTGCTTGTGTTTAATGTCAATGTGTCTCGATCTCTGGCCTACTGCGTCTGCCTTAGATATTTCGATGGCTGCTCTATTGTCCTCGTGGATGATGATTGGGTATATAGGCTCAGCCCAAACATTGGAGAGCAAGTCATCAAACCAAATTAAGTTGTTGGCAGCCTTGGACAAGCATATCAGCTTCAGTGGTGGATGTGGCTACCAAGTTTTGTTTGCCCATGTACCAATGCACGGGGCTGTTATTGAGGAAAAATATGTACCCAGATGTGCTCTTCCTGCTTTTTACGTCCCCTGCCCAGTCAGCGTCAGCGTAGCACATCAGCATTGGCCCTTTGGAGATTTCTGGCTCCAGACATAGGCAAGCATTTGAGCTGTATTTCAAATATCTGAGTATTCTCTTGGTGGCTTCCCAGTGGTATGTAGTGGGCTTGCCAATGTGCCTGGATAGGAGATTTACGGGTAAAGCGATGTCGGGCCTTGTCCAGTTTGCAATATACAGTAGTGAGCCTATGGTGGACCTGTAAAGAATGTTATCATTGAATGTTTCTGCTTCGTTATACATGTTCTTCAAGAAGTCTGGCTGCATTGGGGTTTCACTGGGCTTGGCATCAAACATGTTACATTTATGTAGGAGCTCTAGAATTTTCTCCTTTTGTGATAGCCGGAAACCTTTGTCGGTTTTTGGTGATTTGTACTCCTAGGTACTTGTCTACTTTTCCTAATATTTTCAGGGAGAAGTGTTTCCTTAGTTCATCAGCAAAGTTATCACATTTGCGTGTCTGGTTACCAATGTATAATATGTCATCCACGTAAACAAGGACATATTCAATGGAGTCACCTTCTCTCTTGATAAAGAAGCAGTTGTCTGCTGATGTGGCGGAGAAGCCCATTGATCTGAGGATTTTGGCTAGGCATTCGTACCACTTTTTCCCTGACTGCTTTAGCCCATATAGGCTTCTGTTCAGAAGCCATGTTTCCCCCTTTTCTGTACCTTTGCCGGGTGGGGACTTGAGGTAAATTTTCTTGTCAAGTTTCGCATGTAGGTATGCTGTCTGCACATCAAATTGGTGCACCTCGAAACCTAGGATGGATGCTATCACTAAGGCACACTTGACGCTCTCAGCTCTGACTGTGGGGGAATATGTGTCTGTGTAATCTTCTGGGTATTTTTGTGCAAACCCCTGTGCCATTAATCTCGCTTTGTATAACACTTTATTGCCTTCTAATGTCTTGATCTTGTAAATCCACCTGGTTCCAATTGGGGTCTTGTCATTTGGTACCTTGGCTCGGGTGTACACATTTAACTCCCGGAGGCTACTCATTTCCCTCTCCATGGCTTGCTCCCATTTGGTCCTTTCCTCCTGGGGTAGGTTTAGTACTTCTTCATAGGTGTTTGGGGTTAAATTGTTAGTTTGTATGGATAGGACATAGTCCTCGACTCGTTTCGGAGTCTTGTTCCTGTTTGTTCTAACTGGCCTGTTTGGTGGCATTTCTGCCTCGTGTAAGTAACTGGCTTCCTTCTCTGTGAGTGTGTCTAGCTTTATGTTTGGGTGATTTTCCTTCTACTCCCTGATTTCTACTTCCTGGTGTTTTGGTTTGATTTTCCCCTATCCCCTGTTCTCCCTTGTGACTTGACCTGCCTCATCTTGTTTGCTATTGGGTTGTTCCTTTTTGGGGAATATCTCATTTAGATGTATCTTTGACCAGTTGGAATGTTCATGGAAAACTGCTGTTCGGGACACTATGAATTTATTGTGGTTATCTATGAACCTAAACCCCTTGGTCCTCAGTTTGTACCCCATAAACCTCAACTTTCTCAATACTTTGTCCCCCTTGCGCCGTAGCTGTTTGGGAATGTGTACGTCTGCTGTGACCCCGAATATGTGTAAGTGTGCTATTTGTGGTTTCCTCCTGTACATTAATTCGTATGGGGTCTTGTCTATCATGCTAGACCACAGTCTGTTCAATGTGTAGTTAGAGTAAATAAATTTCTCTGACCAAAAGGATTGTCCTAACCCTGTGTCCTCTAAGGCGCATCTCATCATGGTTTGTAGGGTGCCGTTTCTGCATTCTTTTTTTTATATATATATATTTTATTAAGTTTTTCCATTACAAAAGAAAATGTACAATCTCTACCTACTGTTTCTGTGTTCTATCACTCCGTTTTGAAAAGCGGAAAACGGCGAGGAAGTGAAGTGTAATACCATGCGTGTCTTTAGCCAATGTGAAAAATCCCCTGATAGGAACTCAGACCCCCAGTCTGTCATTATCCGCTTGATTTTGGTGTTGTGTTGAACTTCTACCCTCTTGTAGAATTCTTTGAACTTCTGGTATACCTCGTTCTTATGGTTGAGAGTGTATACAAATCCGTAGCGACTAAAGTCAGTCTACAATAGTCAGGAAGAACCTCTTTTTGTATTTGATGGATGGTCTTAGGGGTCCTACCAAATCCATGTACACTAATTGGAAAACTGAGTCAGTGGTGCGTACTGACTTTTTTGATCTGGGTTTGGCCTTGAGTTTGGAACATTTACACACAGAACACTCAAGATAGTTCTCACAATTCTTTACTTTCAGGCCTTCAGAACAGTTAACCATCTTTTGTATGATGGGGAAACTAATGTGTCCCAACTTTCTATGCAGGAGGTGCGCGCAGTTGTCATGGATGGGCTTGCCTATCGAGGGCTTCTCCCTGTCAGATTATTCATGAACCTGTATATCACCAGGAGTGAGTTCACGACTAACCCCGTCTATTTTCTCATTGTCACCCTTTTTGCTTTTGGTGGGTACGGGGCTCACCCTGGTGCTTAAATTGGCGTTTACTCTTGGGTGATCATCACTGTCTGGGTGGAAGTACAGTAGTCCTCCACTGACTATGGTTCTTCCTATGTTCTTACCATCCCTAGTCATGTGTACCTTTCCTTCCTTGAATGTGATCTCAATGCCAGTGTCCCTGCTTAGTTTCAAGGTGGCGAGTATGTTGTAGGGTATTTCAGGTACGAGTAACACCCCCTCTATCTCTCCTACTCCCGGTATGTACATGTTCCCTTTTCCCGTTACCAAAACGTTGTCTTGGTTTGCCACCTTGATTATGAAGTTCTCTTTTGTGAAGGATGAGAGTAATTTTGGGTTGTATGTGATGTGGTTAGTGGCCCCTGAGTCTATGAGCCAAGTATTTTCTTTTTTGGCTTGGTTGATGGCGTGTCCCTGATCCCCAAGGCCATATAGTGAGCCTGTTTGGCTTTCTCTAGAGCTGTCCCTGTATCCTCTTCTGTCTCTTGTGTTGGGGGAGTCTCTGCACCTGTGTCTGCTGTCTGAGGAGTGCCTGTCTGGGAACCTTGGCCTGTGGTCTAGTCTGTCCCTGCAATAGGCGCGGTCCCTATCTCTTGCGTTTCTGGGACAGTCCCTCTTATAATGGTTTCTGGAACTGCACAGGAAGCATTCGGGCATATTGTGGTTTCTGCCTTGGAACTCTACTCTATTGGCTGGTTTATGATCTCTGCGACATAAGGAGCAGTCCTTCCTTAGGTTGTCCTCAGCTATCAATTTATTGGTTAGTGTTTCTAAAGTAAGGTGTTCCAAGCTAAGGCTGTCCAGCTGTGTAATGAAGTTGTCCCAACTGGAGTCTAGGGAGTTAATAATAATGCTTTTCATGCTCCCCTCAGTTATGACTTTCCCCCTCTGTATTAGCTCAGCCCTAGTGGCGTTTAAGGTTAATAGGTACTCGCTCATGGAGGTCCCTGCCTTGTGTCTGGCTGAGTGGAAGTCTCTAGAAATTCTGGTGGTGGTGGCCATGCTCTTGCTGTAGAACAGACTAAACATTTTTTGTATCAGTTCTGGAACAGTTAGGTGATGATTGATGCTGGGATATATACTGGGTGAAATGCTAGCTATCAACATGTAATATGCTTTATGGTGCAGACAGTCTAATTCAAATGTCCATGGCCTTTCAGGAGGGTCAATGATCAGGAATAGCAAGTTCTCCCTTAAGAAGATAACCTGGAGTTGTTGGTTCCACTCTAGGAGACTTGTCCCATCTAATCTTAACTTAGGGAAGTCAATTGGCAATGTCCCTGTGCTGTGAGTGAGGCTACTTACAGGCTGTCGCTGTCCATGGTTTTGGATGTAAGGGAACTCGCAATATGGCATGGGTATGCTTGCTGTTAGTCTGTACTGACTTGCTTCTATGTTTTTTCCTTCTCTCTTTGTAGGCGGATTCTGCGCATGCTCCGGATTCATTTTCATCCAGGAATCACCAGGGAAGGAGCTTGTGGCCGTAGCTCCTGGATGGAGGCCCCATTTGATTGGATGGGTCCCCGGCTCAGTCTTGAGCAGTCTCAGATGGTCGATGGGCACTCGGGATGTCGTCTGGATCACCGGGGTGCTCCTTGGATCGTTCTGGAGACTCGGATGGCCTGCGGTAGCCAGGTGAAGGTCCGGGTGGCCTGGTCCAGCGTGGTAGCTGCAGGCTGGGGCCGGGCCAAAATCCACGCCCGTCGGATGTTCCAGGTGCCTCGGTTGGGGTCGCTGGATTGGTGAGTGACCGATTTGTCCCCTGGGTTCTGGAGTGGGTCTCGGTGGCGGCATGGGGAGGTCCCCGGTGGATTGCGGTTGGAGCAACACCCATGTTCTGGTGGTCGCGTCCCCTGGGTAGTTTTCAGCGATGGCCTCTTGCGCGTCGGCTGTCTCTTCGGGCCCCTCCGGGGTGTCTGGGTATGGGCATGGTAGCTTTATTTTTGTGCCAAAGGCCACGGTTAACACCCATATGGCCTTATCGATGTTGAGCTCGGTAGGCGAGCTTATTGGGTTAGATTCTCACTCATCCCCATCTTTGTGGTTGTTTTCCCTAATTGCTCGCGAGTAGGCCTCGGCTCCCGCCTTGTATTTTAAATCTTGGGAGCCCATTGGTGGTTGGTCAGCCATCTTTGGTGACATCACTATCCAAGATGGCCACTGCAAGAAAGGCACGAATTCGGCCTCGGCTCTTTCGGCAGGGATATGTTAAGGATGCATATTTCCTACCTTGTTGGTGTTCATATGGTTCGGTCCAGCTTTGTCCTCTCCGGTCGCTGCTCCACAGTCCTCGATCAGCCCTCAGAGGTTCGCGATGAGATCCTGGTTGGTAGGAGCTGACTCTATCAGTTTCAGCAGTTTTCTCCTGAGGTCGCCTTCCTTGCTTGTGGTGGTCTCAGAGTCATTTTCTTTTCCGGTTTGTTCTCCCTCGATTTTGGCTGGGGTGCCTGGGCTGGAGATCTGTTTGTTTGTGTTCGGCGTCTCTTTTGGTATGGCTCCCATGGGCGATAGCTGTGCTGCCATTTTCTTCACAAAGGCTCGGGTGTTTGCTCTTCCCTTTGCTTCAGGCAGTTTGGGGGTTCCCGACATATCTTAGAGTAATTGGGCTAGTTAACCATCCTCTGCTACCATTTTGTTACTTATTTTCGAGGATTTGGCCCAATAACTCCAGCACACAAAACAGATGTTGGATCAGCAAGTATTTATTTACAACATGTCTATCTATTACAGATGGTCAGCTGGAACTGGACTCCAAACCGCATGGATAGAGCTTATATACCTTGGAGGCGGAGTTAAGGTGAGGAGGGGTCAAGAGGTGAAGGGGCCTGTGGGAGTTAACCCTCACAGGTCTTTGCCTCATGGTGTGGGTATATGGGTTAGGCATTTATATGTGACAGTTTAGCTAACCACAGTTTGTTGGTGCAAACTGCCTTCAACTGTACATTCCTTTGATTTCCTAAATGACACAGCTCTAACAAGAACTATCATAGTTATTGTTGTTGTTGCTTATATATGTAATGGGTTGACAATATGCTTAATCATGACTCAACCAAAGTAATCATTTTCATCACTTTGTAATGAGGTAGAAAATGGTTCAATATGGGTGAATATCAGGGAAGAGGAAATATTTATTATTTATTTATTTATTTATTAAATTTATATACCGCCCTATTCCTAAGGGACTCAGGGCGGTGAACAGCGAATGATAAAAATACATGTAATACAAATGTTAATAATAAAAAACCAATTAAAATATACTAAACATTCTGGTCCTAGATAATTCAAGACATCCCAGTTTAAAATAAAATCAAAAAGCAATATAAAGGGAAAGTTAGGCCAGGCCGGCCTGCTGAAACAGGAATGTTTTGAGGGCACAGCGGAAAGTGCGCAGATCCGGAATCTTCTGTATCTCTGGGGGGAGCTCGTTCCAGATGGTGGGTGCCCTCACAGAAAAGGCTCTCCCCCTGGGGGCCGCCAGTCGACATTGTTTGGCTGACGGCACCCTGAGAAGCCCCTCTCTATGGGAGCGTACTGGGCGGTGAGAGGCTATTGGTGGCAGAAGGCGGTCTCGTAAGTACCCCGGTCCTAAGCCATGGAGCGCTCTAAAGGTGGTAACTAAGACCTTGAAGCGCACCCGGAAGACCACAGGGAGCCAGTGCAGCTCGCGCAGGAGGGGAGCCACATGGGAGCGCCATGCTGCTCCCATAACTACCCACGCGGCCGCATTCTGGACCAGCTGGAGCCTCCGGGTGCTCCTCAAGGGGAGCCCCATGTAGAGAGCATTACAGTAGTCCAGGCGTGAAGTGACGAGGGCATGAGTGACCGTTTTTAACGAGTCCCGATCCAGAAAGGGACGCAACTGGCGAATCAGGCGAACCTGATAAAAAGACCTCCCGGCCACAGCCGTCAAGTGTTCTTCTAAAGACAGCCGTGAGTCCAAGAGGACGCCTAAGTTGCGAACCCTCTCCATGGGGGGCAATGACTCATCCCCAATAGTCAGTGATGGCACCAATTGACTATATCGGGACGTCGGAAACCACAGCCACTCGGTCTTGGATGGGTTGAGCCTGAGTCTGTTCCTCCCCATCCAGATCCGTACAGCCTCCAGGCACTGGGACATCACTTTAAGGGCATCATTGGGGTGGTCCGGGGTGGAGATGTATAGCTGAGTATCATCAGCATACTGATGATACTTCACCCCAAAACCAAAATATGCTCCCAAATTAAAGATACATAGGCAATTGTGATGAAATCTTGATCCACTCTGGCATATTTAACCCTTTGCTACAAAATGGGAACAGAGATGTACAGATAGAATGAAATGAAAGAAAATGATCCAATCTGGGTCAGTTACAAATCCAGGTAGAAATTGCATGGAGATTCTGTTGACTTTTAACTGTTCTATCTCCCTTTATTTTGTACATGTTAGTCTATGAATGTATAAGTTACTAGAAGTGTTATATGCTTCTATGAGCAAGAGTATATAAATATTATATAAACTATAATAAATAAAAATAAAATGAGTTGCAGAGGCTATGAAGGGGTGGAATAGAGACAAGAGCCACAGGGTCCACACAAGAAAGGATCATCAATTGGAAATTATCAGATGGAGCATTACTTTTCACTGAAGCATTAAAATGTGATCCAAGTGTTTTGCACTTCCCTGCACTTTTCTGTCCACTGAACAATGATTTAATGGACAAAGGAAGAGAGAGAAGTGACCCTGACACAAGATACAGTGAGAAGAAAATGTATGTGTGCACCAAATAATATTCTGTTTACAGCCCTTTTACATTCCATGAGAAAAACTGAGCATTCTCTCCTACAATCCCATGGAGATCACCCAGATATACAGTTTAATCAATACACTTGGATAAACTTGGATAAATCGACCTTTATATCTTCACATAATATTTCTGGAATTTAATGTGGTCCAGGCTGGCGGCAGTGGGACAAGAGATGGAAATGAGATGACATTTTACATCTTGGGTTCGTGTTTTCTGGAAGGCGAGAGGGGATATCAATGTCTTATCAGCCCGAGAAATTACCAGCAATGCATGATTAACACAGTTCCATATTTCTAAATAGGAAGTTGTTGCAGAGAAGATATATACATGACATTCCATGTGTTTAGGCTTAATGTAAGTAGAGAAGTGTTAATCTAGGAATATTGGTACAAGTAGCAATTTAATATTGCTGCAGTCTTTATGACAGTAGAGGAAAGATAAGGGAGGAAGAAAAAATGTTTATATAACTGACTTAATTGAATGGTGCATAACTAGACTTACATGTTTGGAAACAAAAGTAGGAATTATTGCTTTTATAAAGGATTGGGGGAAGGGAAAGAAATTACCAGAGGTCTTTTGTGTATGCCATGTCTGATCTTTTTCTGAGAAGCTAAAACATCCATGACAGACTCTTTAAAAGGTAAAGTAAACCTTTCTCTTTCTCTCTCTCACCTCTGAATGCTTTGGACACATATTTTACATGCAATTGTATTAAAAAATCTGGACATTGTTTCTTTTTCTATGGAGCCTCAGACAAGATGTATGACTACATGGCAAGTAGTACGTCAATGAGTTCTCAGATGACTAGAGTTATAATTTCTAGTCACCTTTCTAAGACACAAGAGGGTCATAATCACTGCCAACTATTTTTTATCATGATAAATTAGAGGGAATGGATGCAAAGCAATGCATAACATTTATCAAAGCCACGATGCCTGAGGTAAACAATACATCCCACATCAACAGCAGAGCTTGCTTATCCTCCTCTTGGAGAAACAGCCAGATCTTTAGAGCCTTACTAAAGGTTAACAGGGTCATGGACAACTGGATCTCTGGGCTATGCTATTCCATAAGGTAGAAGCTGCTGCAGAGAAGAGATAATAGCTGGGTCCAGAAAGATAATATAATAGAAGGGATCCTAAACATGGCCTTTGGTAGCTTTGGTGGGCTGGACAGAAACAATATCGGACATAGATACAATCGAGAGAGTCCAGAGATATTTTACGAGAAGAATCCTCCATTTCTCTACCCGCAACAAAATACCTTATGCCCAAATTGTCTTGGGTTTAGACAACTTAGAACTACACCGACTTCAGTATAACCTAAGCATAGTACATAAAATTATCTGCCACAATGTCCTTCCTGTCAATGAGTACTTCAGCTTCAACCACAACAATACATGAGAAAATAATAGATACAAACTCAAGGTAAAATGCTGCAAACTCAATTGCAGAAAATGTGACTTCAGTAACAGAGTGGTCAATGCCTGGAATGCACAACCTGACTTAGTCTTTTCATGTATTCAAATTATGTTTATACTTTTACCTGTTATCTTATATATGCTTGACAAATAAACTTATGATTATGATTATGAATAACAGCTAGGTGGTTGCACAAGTAGCTTGGCCCTATGTCATAGGTGACAATCAGCATCTTGAATCACGTCCAGAAGCATGCTGGAGCCAGTGCAGCTTGCTGGGTTATCTGGATAAGATAAATCTATGACAAACACCCCCTATCCATAGGTACCACCTGCTCTTTGAGCAGGAAATGTGAGTCCAGAAGGGCCCCCAAAGTGTGCCTTGATTCTGCCTGGGAAAGTGCATCACCAGGCAGAGTTAAAAGTGCAAAGTCTCTGGAGCCAGGAAGCTTTAAAATTCAGTGTCACTTAGCCTTGAGTGTGTTGAGCCCAAAGATACTGCTACCTCACCCAGACTCTCACGATATCAAGGCATCGAGAAAGAACTATTATCATTACTTATAAATCCCTGAATGTACAGGACTCTGTATCAGGACAGTCTAATCCATTACGTGAGAAATCAAGGATGTGAAGACAAACGTGATAATTCTGCCCTCCTGATACTTTCCCATCAACTTCACTTGAATATCCAATTATGGGTTATGTATGTGTAGAAACATTTTATTATAATTAGGTAGGAATTTAATCCTTTTTGGCAAACATTTTGATATACACAATCACATGTATATATTCCCAATATTTGGTTTTGTCTCTCTCTTCTTTTCTTATTCATCTTGTCTTCATTTCTTCACTATTCCAAATTGCAATGAGCTGTGTCTATCAGCAAGTTTAAATATCCAGAGACCTCCTGCTGAGAAGTGATTCAGCAGCAGACCATAAGACCACCAAATGTAGTTATTTGTTATTTAAATGCAAATTATCTAGAGACTCTAACAAGTTCCAAGATAAAATGCTGCCAATTTACTTGCTAAATTGCAGGAATGTACTTTTGTATTTGGTTAAATCTCAAATCCTAAAATCAGTTAGGTTGCTTATGAGAAATTCTGCAGCATCTCAAACTGAAGCAGGGTTCTTTTCAACTGACCAGAACAAAACTGGGGTAACTTTATAAGTTACAAAACTTATAAAGCCTCACTTTAGGACTGCAAAAAAAAAAAAAAAAAAAAAAAGCAAATGTTAAATACTTTTGCTACTGCTTTTAAATGGACACATTAGGAAGCCCAGTTAAAAAAAAGGGAAGAGAAAGGAGTTGTTTCAATCATAGGATTCATACCTCATCAGGTTCTCTTCAATTCACTGCTTAGGGAGGAAGGTTATAGGCTCCATATTATTTCAATTATGAACTTCCTTAAATGTGAAGTAGTAGTTGAAAGACCTTTGTTTTGATGTTTATGAGGGGTTTGCTTGTGGCTCATTTCTCCCATCCCAATCCAGAGTCATCTAATTTGTATTTTAACAGGTTTCTTATATAGGAAGTTAGCACCCACCCTTCTCCTAGAAGAATGAAATATTCTAGGAAATATTAAAAAGGCAGAATATTATACCTCCCTGGATGAGAAATGGAGAAACATGTTTTTAGGCAGACTCACTCTTAATAACCCCTACACTCTCAATAGCCCCCAGCAGATGTCAGCACTTAAGAGATAAAGAGATAGCTAGGTCTATTCATAAGCAAATGCCCTCACCCAAGATCCAATAAGGATAAGATTAGCCCTCTACCCATCTAGCAACAGAACTTACCACATGGCACCTAGGGAAATTGCATCACCCAGCAAGGCTCAACCAAGTCTGGGACTCAAAAGACAACCTACAAAGTTACCTCTGCATGACTCCATGGGAGTCTGACAACCAATCAGAATACAAGCTCAAATTCAAAACTCAACAGAAGGTATCAATCTCTCTCTCACACACACACCCATGTGCCTTTTTGCCCAGGACCTCAAAACCATATGGTCCTGTCCACCATTAAACCATCTTTTCAAGCAGTCTCCATGTTTCCAGTGTCTTTCTCCCCACTTGGAACTGAAACCAGATGGACATTTCTTCCAACACTTAGTAAGGAGCACTAAGTATCATAAACTACATAATCATGGAAATGACAAACATGAGTTATGACAACTATTGCAAACTCTGGTCTTCCATATTTTTACTCTTGCATATAAGAATGATGTTTGATTTGCATCACAATGTCATAATACCCTTCATTATTGTGCTCCCTCCTGCTCACTTGAAGTGCCCCCTCCTGCTCACTTGAATACCTACACCTGTTCCAAATATTTTTGCAGTTATTGTGAATTTTACCCAGCACAAATCAAACTTATTTATCTTATGTATGGTAGGTTTATCCCTGCAGACATAATTAAAACAAATAATGTAATTCTAAACAAATATATGCATGATTTTATCATATATATCTTTATTTTTAAAAGTCTACTCTAAATCCTTTCACCTATTTCACTACAATAGAGCAGATTTCATTATTGCAAAGCTTTCTTACATTCCTGAAAATCCCGCCAATTTTTATTCTTGTTTTTTGAGTATGCTGCTTACTCGCTGCATCTGATAACTTCTGTGTAAGCTGGTGATCAGCTGTTTGCATACATGTTGCTTCAAAATATGCTTATGTGCACTTCTTTCTCAGCTGTGACAGGGCAAGCCAAATCTTTGAAGAACGCCATCAGAAAGTGTGCCAACATCTTTCTAGCAGCTGGCACAACTGAAAAACTATGCCTTTCTTATTAACACTCGACTTCTTCAGAATCTGCTCACCAAGCAGAAACTGCTCCATAAATCCTTGTGCAATTTGCAATCTTTTTCACAGTTGCTCATTATTATTGACCTTATTCTGCAGATGCTGCCGATGATCAGCCTCCCACTCTCTTGGATTCACAATGCATCTCCATTACCACAGCCTATTAGCAGAGGTGGTGTTGGTGGTATAAGAAGTAATTGTAGCTTCTCTGCTAACTTGCCTTTGCTGATTCAGGAAACTTTCACCATTCCAAGCCTCTTTGATCAGCTCATCTCTGGCCCTCAAAGAACGGAATGATGACAAAAGAAGCTTAGTCACTCTTCCTTCGTAAATGCAGGATGCAACAATGCAACAACCATCTCTACATTTATTCATTTGAAATAGTTATAAGGTCATGAGCATTAAAATGAACTGTGTCCCATTTTAAACCAGTAGATTAATGAGCTGAAAAATATCTCTGACCAAGCTGGACAATGTAGCAGAAGAAATGTGCCTTATCCATAGTGGGAAGAGAAGTTGCTTTCAAATTGAATTAGAGCTTTGTGGTTAGCCTTTGAGTCGCCATGAAAGGATTTGTTTCTAGTGATTATGAACCCAAAAGAATGAATGTTTAAGGAAAAAGAAATACAGCTCTTGTTCTGTATTGTTTTATTCCAAAAACTAGGAATCAAAGAAGAATATAAATACCTGAAAATTAAGTAGTGTTGTTTAATAGCCCTAGTGAGTTGCTCCTTGAATAAACAAGCTGTAACATTTTGACTTTTGACTAGATAAGCATTATGCCTTCCTTAACTTGGCTATCCTCTATAGCTGTTAACTTCAGTCTTAGAATTCCCTAGGGAGCTTAGCTACTGCTGAAAGTTTAAGGGTGTGTGATCTGGAGAATTGCTTTGATGGGTGAAGATCAGCGGTGTGTTTCACATTATGTTACTACTGGTTCGCCGCATGCGCGCACTCTCACTTTGTGCACATGTGTCCAGTTCACACACACACTTGCCTTCCATGCATGTGCTTTGCTCGCGTGCGCACCTTCCGCGCATGAGTTCAGCCTCAAAAACGTGCCTAAATAGGATGTCATAGAGCTGCAACTTCCGCTACTGGTTCAGGCAAACCGGTCTGAACCGGCTGAATACCATCTCTGGTGAAGCTGCTTGGGTTCCTCAAACAGTTCCCCTTTCTTAGTGTTGAGATCCTATCATTTTCAAAATGCTTCCTTCTACCTGCTTTTTCATCTCAACAATTCATCTGTGAGTTATCAGTAATATAACTCTTAGCAATCACATAAATAGATTTTCTCCAGCACGGTCCTCAGCAGAGGTGGGTTCTACTTAACTTTACTACTGGTTCACAATGGGATCGTGTGCCCTGATGACATCAAGGTCAGTGGGTGGAGCCTCCCACCAGTTTTACTACCGGTTCTATAGAACTGATCCAAACAGGGGGCAACCCACCACTGGTCCTCAGGTCTTCCAAAAATATGCCCAGTGCCAGTCTAATTGGCCATCCTCTTCTATTTTTTTTTCCATGTATGAAACTTCAGTTCATCTTGGTGGAAATACGTTTTATCTGTGTCAACAGAATAATACATGTGTAATTATCTTTATATTTGCAGCAGAATAGGGATATAACGAAATGATAATACTGAGACTTTTAACAGAGTTACAGAGCACATGGGAAAGGGTTGATTTTCCTAAGAGAGGGAATCTATGATTATAGAATAAAACAGTTTAGGGTAACCAACTACGTAGTTTATTGCAAAGAATAATTAAGAATAATTAAGTACATTGGGAGTTTGAAAACCTTGACCCTTCAGATGTTGCTACTGTCTCTTACTGAGTCAGGGAAAAGAGTAGTTGAACAAAACCAAGGAGCAGATTATTTGTTAGCTTTACAAAATCTCTGTTTAAGACCTCAGTTTTGAGGAAAATACCTATTCCTCCTTCTCAATTAAAAGAGTAATCACAATGTTTAATTTCCCCAGCATGGGTAAGTGCAATGGTAGATCACATATTATTGTAATATTGTTTTCTATTGTTTTTTTTCCTTCATTGGATTACTGCATGATGAGGGCTCCTGCCTACAAATATATAACCAGATACTGTATATCGCTTTAGGAACTAAATGGGAGAACACAGAGAATATATATTTGGAGATCCAAGGCCTGATGAATAAGGGAGCAATAGTCACAGTTTTATGTTAAAGAAGATAACATAAACTGCAATTTCTCATTTTCAATGCTGGTGATAAATACATATCATTTGTATAGATAAAGTTATCATTTTGGCGCCATAGGGCTGGGCCATGGGGCAGAAATTGTGCCCTTCCTTTTTTCAGATGATGTATAATTATTCAATATAACTATATATTTTGTAATTACAATTTCCTTTCCAAAATTGAAGCTTGATTGAGTATTAAATTACATTGAAAACTTCATTGTACTTTAAAGATGTTCATATTTTATTAATCTATGCTCGGCTATCTTTGAATCAGTCTCATCAAAGGGAATTTGCCCAACCTAAATTTTTGAAGCATGAAGGCCTGTTACAAATCCCACCCTCAAAAGCCTAAGGAGATGACATCCAGGAAGCATGCCTTTTCTATGGCTTTTCTCCTGATGGAGGACACCTCCCCCCTTAATGGTAGTTCCTTCCTTCCTGGAGGGAGACTGTTTTGCCAGACTTTTGGATCATAATTTATTGGAGAGGTAGTCCTGTGATTATGCTATTTCATTTAACATACCAGTGTTTCCCTGAAAATAAGACCGGGTCTTATATTAATTTTTGCTCCAATTAGGGCTTATTTTCTGGTTAGGTCTTATTTTGGGGGAAATGCAGTACTAAATGCATCCATCTGATTTACAATCTTAACTGGGGCTTATTTTTGGGGTAGGGTTTATATTACAAGCATCCTGAAAAATCATGGTTGGGTCCTATTTTCAGGGAAACAGGGTATTTGTATGCTATGTTTTTTATTATGGCTGTTTTATGACTGTCAGCATCTTGTCCTATTATTGAGTCAGAAGAAATTTTATCAAACCAAAGAAGAAGAAGAAGAAGGAGGAGGAGGAGGAGGAGGAGGAGGAGGAGGAGGAGGAGGAGGAGGAGGGGAAGAAGAAGAAAGCAAGCAAACTAAATCCCCCCATTTTAAATTACAGAATTTCTATGAGAAAAATACAGTTGGGATGTATAAGACAGTGAATATTCTGCATGCCTTGAACCTATATTGGGTCTGAAACAGAATAAGTGTATTCATCAGTTCAGTGTATAATTTTTCATTTGTTTTGCATCTCAAGGGCTTGAAATGCCAGAGCTATCTTTTTTTATGTACATCTCTCCTGTTTTGCTGTTATCTTTTTGTTTATAAATTATATTTCATTCCTAATAATATTTTTACCTTCTTTCTTCTCTTATATTTGTGATTAACTGAAAAAAGAAATAAAAACTGCATAGAAAGAAGCTTCCATGTATGAAATGGATGCCTGATATTTGCAGTCATTTTACGGAGCTACGCATCATGGTTGCCACTTTTTCAACAACTGAACAAAAGAATGCAAATTCACCATCATGCAGAATGCAGCTCCATGTGGTTATTTCAAGCAGTCAGAAAATCCAACATTGCTCTTCATCCCCCTCCCTCCCTCCCTCCCTCTCATCTAGCTATCTATTATCTCTCTCTCTCTCTCTCTCTCTCTCTCTCTCTCTCTCTCTCTCTCTCTCATCTATTTGATTTTCTATCCAGGTTTTATTATTTTAATAAATTACACAAGATGGTGAATATACCGAATCTTATTCCTTCTCCTTTTCCCTGCAACAACAACCCTATGAGGTAGGTCGGGTTGAGAGAGAGAGTGACTGGTCCACAGTCATCCAACTGGACTTTCTAATTTCCTATGCAGCTGTATTTTTTTTCTTCTTCCAAATTTTCCTTATTGCCCTTTGTTTTGAACAAAATTAGGTTGGGGGAACTGAGTGGCTTTTAAAAATTTGTACAGAAATATGGTACTAGATTTGATCATATCAATTGGTGGTATCTTCTTCACTGGACATTCTTAGTACAATGATCCAAGTTCTTAAAATCAAGTTAAGATTTAAAGACAATAATGTATTGCTAAATTGTATTTTACAAAAAAAATAAAGAATTTGTCCATTTATGAACAAATATGCTTCTGTTTTTTTGGGACAGTTGCCAAGAACACAATTATGTGTCCCTAGAAAGACATGTGTACCAGATGCTAAAGGTTCCCAAATGAAATTTGTCAACTTTCTTAACTTGTTTAAAAATAAAGTTATAATAATCTTAATATAAATATAATTACATCTGTATTTTAATATTGTGGAATAATACACATTTTAATGTCATGTTGATTAGTAAGTTTCTATATACATGTATTTATTTTATCCATATGTTTTGTTGTGCTTTTATTTTTTCATTGTAGCTTTAAGAAAAGCAATGGGAAAGTATATATTAAAGAAATCAGAAAATATATATTTATGGATTTATTGATCACTAGTCAATAGAAAATATTGGTACAGAATAAGGGATTTTTGAAAGAAGACTGACAGAACAGTTACCATTAGAAATTTTTAAAACATGAGTGATAGGAAGTTTAGTGTAGAATTAGATTCTTTGTCAGAATTTCTTGTAGCAGCAAAAATGAATACAGAAAACCAGGAAAATTGGAATTCACTAAAATATATAGATGCTATTTGGGACAAAAATCAAATTGTGTAAAAGTAGAAAAAAATGCAGAAGAAAAGTGATAATTTTGAAGGGGGAGGAAAATAAACCACTGCATTGTTGGAAGAAATATCTTTCTGGGTTCAGTTCCAAGTGGGGGAAAAGACACTGGAAACACGGAGACTGCTTGGAAAGACAGGATGGTAATGGCTAATGGTAGGCAGGATCACATGGCTTGAGTTCCTGAACAGGATCACATGGCTTGAGATCCTGGCAGAAAAAGGCGATCACATGCTTCAAGATGTTGGGTGAAGAAAAAAAGGGGGCCGAGATGCTGATGGTGCCTGAGTTTTATACTCTCTGTTGGGCCCCACCTTAATGTTTCCTGTTCCTGTGTAAGAAATATATCCCATTGGCTGTCAGACTCCCAGGGTTTGGGGGTCTCAGGCTTGTTTTAGTGCTGGCTGATGTAATCTTTCCAGGTGCCATGTGGTGAGTTTCTGTTGCTAGATGGGTAATTTAATTTAATTTAATTAATTAAATTTATATGCCGCCCCTCTCCGAAGACTCAGGGCGGCTCACAATACATTTAAAAAATCATTATAAAAAGACATTGAAAAATTAAAAACATTAAAAACTCATTCACACCATTTATGGCCGGATCTCGCCAGATCACAAGAGCAAGATCAACGGCCCCAGGCCTGCCGGAAAAGCCAGGTCTTCACCGCTTTTCAGAAGGCCAATAGGGTGGGGATGGTCTGGACCTCAGGAGGTAACTGGTTCCAGAGAGCTGGGGCAGCCACAGAGAAGGCCCTCCCTGCGGGCCTGCCAGCCGACATTAACTTAACTTGGAGACTTGAGGATTTAAAATTGGTTTTAATATTATTTATTTTTCACTTATTGTCAGGTTGTCCTATTGCTGTGAGCCGCCCTGAGTCCTACGGGAGAAGGGCGGTATATGAATCTGACTAAATAAATAAATAAATAAATAAATAAATAAATAAATAAATAAATAAATAAATAAATTGTTTAGCTGACGGGACCCGGAGGAGACCAACTCTGTGGGATCTTACGTTCGCTGTGAGTTATGCAGCAGAAGGCGGTCTCAAAGATAACCTGGCCCTGAGCCATGTAGGGCTTTAAAGGTAATAACCAACACCTTGAATTGTGATCGGAGAGAGCCAGTGCAGCTCGCGAAGAATTGGTGTAATGTGGGTGTACCTAGGTGCACCCATGACAGCTCGCGTGGCTGCATTCTGGACCAACTGTAGTCTCCGAACACTTTTCAAGGGTAGCCCCATGTAGAGCGTATTGCAATAATCTAACCGTGAGGTGACAAGGGCATGAGTGACTGTGAGGAGAGCCTCCTGATCCAAGTAGGGTCACAATTGGTGCACCAGGCGAACCTGTGCAAAGGTCCCCCTAGCCACAGCAGTCAGATGTTGCTCTAATCTTAGCTGTGAGTCTAGGAGGACACCCAAATTGCGAGCCCTTTCTGAGGGGGACAATTTCTCCCCCCTCCAGAACTAAGGATGGACAATCGACATAGTCTTTAGGAGGCAATACCCACAGCTACTCGGTCTTGTCTAGGTTAAGACTGAGCCTGTTGACTCCCATCCAGACCCTGACAGCCTCCAGGCACCGACACATCACATCCATCGCATCACTGAATTGACGCAGTAGAGGGCTAATCCTATCTTTGTTATGTAGAATGGACTGGCTCAGGCCTTAATGGCCCATCGACAAAGGTGGTGGTAGTGGGCTAAATTTCTGCCTCCCTTTTTTGGGGAAATATTCTGCCCTTTTAATATTTCCTAAAATATATCATTTTGCTAGGAGAGGGATTGGGTGCTAACTTCCTACAGCATGTTGTTTTAAACTTTTTTCTGTTAGTGATTGTGGTTTCTAAGCTCTAGAAGAAAAGAAAAGGAAATGGTGAAGAAAAAAATGTATATGCAGTTTTTAGTATTCCATGGCATTTTGCCAGTTATTTCATTCAGAAATTGGTCTTCTGAAATGCAGTGATTTCTTGTTAATTGAATCCCATCCATCAATCATTCCAGCTGTGATTGTTCAATTTCCCCAATATCCTTCCCTTAATAAGATGATCAGCATGAGGCAAGAATCATTTCCTTATTATTAATTATTACTATTTCAGCTGTACAGCCATGCCATCAAACTATCTCACTGGGCCTACAAACATGCCCTAAACAGCATTTATCTTCCCAGTTGCTCTTTCAATGGCCTGATGGCCTATTGCTCATTCTGCTTTTAGCTGTTATCGATCCTTTCATAAATTCAGCTGCAGTTTGACTTTATTTGGCTTATTTTTTTAAAAAAGAAAAACTTTTATTTTTTTTACTATTGTCCATGAATATTCTGCCTGACCCCCAAATCATTGCCTTCTATCTTATATTGAGAAACATATTGTTTGGATCATATATGAATCAATCAGTATTAGATGTTTATTTAATTTAATATAGGAATTATTTGGTGGCATAATAAATTTTCCATATTTACCAGAGATTGTAATTAAAGGGGGATTCCTCTGCTGAAAAGGGATGAATGAATACAGCAAACTGAATTTGTTGTTGTTAATTGCGAAGTCGTGTCTGACGCATCGCGACCCCATGGACAACTTTCCTCCAGGCCTTCCTGTCTCTACCATCCTCTGAGTCCATTTAAGCTCACGCCGACTGCTTCAGTGACTCCATCCAGCCACCTCATTCTTTGTCGTCCCCTTCTTTTTTTGCCCTCAATCTTTCCCAGCATTAGGCTCTTCTCCAATGGTCCTTCCTTCTCATTAGGTGGCCAAAATATTTGAATTTTCAGGATTTGGCCTTCTAAAGAGCAGTCAGGGTTGATCTCCTCTAGGACTGACTGGTTTGATCGCCTTGCAGTCCAAGGGACTTGCAGGAGTCTTCTCCAGCACCATAGTTCAAATGCCTCAATTCTTTGGTGCTCAGGCAAACTGAATAGTGCTACTCAAAATAGACTGGATTTCTTGAGATGTCATAACATGGAAAAATGAATGTCAAATGTGGAGCAGAAAAATGTGCCCTGAAGTCACAGTGAGCAGGCGAATAATAGAAGTTGATATTGTCCATTTCTAACTTCCAGTGATATAATGAGTGATACTGAGCAGTCTCAGAGGGAGATGAGTGCCTAAACCCCTCCCCCTTTTTTCCACTGTTCTGTATGTGGAGACTTCCATGAGCAGTTTTACTTAGAAATGTGTGGGTACATATGCTCCTACATTAAAGTGGCATTTAAAGACAGAAATGTTCGACATTAGACAATGATAATCTCCCTTAAAACACAGCCCTCAAAGAAACTCCACATATTGGAAGAACCAGTACATTTTGATTGATCTGTTTTAGTCCAAATCAACTTTGAATAGAGGTGCTACAACACCAGAAAAGATGCAGAGAACTACTGTAGAAATAAAATATCCAGCATCAAGACTTTTGAAGTGGAAATCAGATCAGGAAAGGAAGGCTTTATTGAGGCCTTCAGGTAAAATTGGAAAATTCTTGCCTAAGGCCCTGGAGGGCTAGAGCTTAATCCAGTGGTGGGCTGCTGCTGGTTCGGACTGGTTTGGGTGAATCAGTAATTCCTATGATCAGCTGACCCCGCCCACCCTCTCCTGTCCTATCCTGTCCTATATTTCCTTCTTTCTGGCTTAGCTGATTCGCGCAGCACAGCTGATTTCTGTGCCTCCGCTATTCTACTTACCGGGACTACCTTAGAAGGTAAGCAGCTGAGCTTCAAATTGTTATATTTTGAATGTTGCATGCAAGCACGTTAGGTGTGCTCGCACGCAAAGTGCACACTCACTGAACCAGTTGTTAAACCATTTGTAGCCCACCGCTGGCCTAATCACTATTTAGGGCTAGTAGGATCAGTGTTTAACTCTATAAATTGAATATGTTCAAACTTAAAGCACCAAATCCTACCTTGAATTTGTAAGGCATATGCTCAATTGATTTACATGATGTTAGAAGTCTTCTTGAAGAAAGTTAAAATGAAAATGAATCATGTTCTATAGGAAATATTGAATGGACAGGTCTGGATTCCAAAAGCACACCATATTACAATTGTGTTGTTGTTCAGTAAGGTTGCATCTCACAATTATATAGAAAATCCAATTTTCCTTGGAAGAATTATTGCACTAAATTAGAAATGTGATTCAGTTATTAAATCAAAAACAAAGGGATTTTAATTCTCCTGTAGGTGAAAACTAATTGTAGCCTTAAATATGGATTCACACAAATATGAAATAAAAAAGGAAGAAAAATATTTATTTATTTTGAAGCTGGAGACTAGGACACAAAGTAAATTTAATTATAAGTATAAGAGAATTGATTAAAGAACTGTCAAGGACTGACTGAAATGCTTAGATGTTTATATACTTTTTAAGAAACATGTGCGGGGAGGCACTGTGTTATAAAAATAATGAGTTTGAGACAAAAAATATTGTTTTTATTATATTTTATTTACATTTAATTATACAGTGGGATCTTGGCACTCATTGTTAATTGGTATCAGGAAGAGTGATGAGTTCCAAAAACAATGAGTACCAAACAATTTTTTCCCAAGAGGAATAATGTAGCAAGTCAGAAAGCAACCAATACTGACAAGTGCCAGCTTTTGTGTTGAGCACCAAACAAATGATGAATACCAGGACAAAATTTCCATGTCAAAATGTGTAAAATACCAAATTCAATGAGTTTCAAACCACCTGAGTACCAAGGTAGCACTGTAAATTAAATGTAATTAATAATGATTACTCACCAGTTCCCTCCTGTCATGTTAAACATTACAATTTGGGGTTTTCTGAAAGCTGTACCAAAGAGTCAATGTGGCCGTGAGGTGTGCACCTCTTTTGTGGTGCATAGACACTGTTGTTCACTACGTCATTGAGAACCTAGCAGCAGGTGAAAACATCATCCTCATTTCTTGCAATCAACACATTCAAAGATACTTTAAAGGCTCCAGTTAATTTCATAAATCTTTTCATTGTGAATAGGACTGAACTGAATGAGAAGTTCATTCTAAATCAAAGCCAAACAAACCTCATTCTTGGCTTGCTTGGCCACACTTGTGTTGAGTTGCCACAAAAGACTTGAATGCGCTGGAATGCTGGTCAAAGGCAGGTTTATTACAGCTACAAGCCGGCTACAAGACAAATGGAGTTCTACAAGTTTAAAGTTGGCCCTGAGAGCTTCTGCCTCTCAGCGCCCGTTTTCAAGGGAAGTCCACACCCTCAGTCAATCAGGGTCTCGTTCCACTGACTATCACAGCTGTTGGGGGGAGTATGCTCAAACGAGCCACTCATTATCCCCTTCCACGTCATGTTCCTGTGTTGTCTCTCTCCGATCGTCGCCAACAATTTCAGCTGTTTGTCACCCAGTGCCACCATCACCGTCTGTATCCCAGTTTCTGCCAACACCCGTGTACCCCAGCTATGCTACATATCTGGTGTGTTTGCCTCCCACCCTAATCCATGTCGTATCAGGTTTGTTTTTTCTGCCCTCCCGAATCCCCATTAGTTGCGGTTCATGTGTTGAGTGGCAGATGTGGCGGACACAGCTCGACACTCATTTTGTCAGCACAATGTAGGAGCCCAGCCATTGAGTAAAAAGAAGCATTTTTAAACAGAAACTGAAATAACAGATACAGTATTAGCATAAAATTGGAGAAATTCAGGTTCAACTCCACACTTCATATGGAAAAAACAACAACACTGGGGTTTTTTCAAGAACTTTCAGTCCAGTGTCTTAAAAGGGGGAAGAATGGAAGAAATCCATGTATACTCTTTGAGTTTTCTGAAAGAAAACCAGTTTATATTTTAGCAAACAATTGAAAAATAATATTTATTTACCGTATCATGCTAAGCAGGGAGGTAGTTGAAGGACTGCATATCCTGAGCAGAGTTAGTCATCCAATATGTACTTCCTTATTAAGGGTGTTGAGAATTACCATATGAGTTTCAAGGAAGGAGAATGAGAAAACAATCCTTGTTAATATAGACTCTGTCCATGTGGAACACTTCAATCCCTCTCCACTCTTCTCCAAAATGGCATCGTTTTGGATGGTGATCCAAATATAATTCTTCAGAGAGTATTTCATAGTTGATGTCTCTGATCCTCTTGACACTAAGGCAGGGAGGATCATATTCACTTTTAATGTTTTATTGCAGAATGATTTTTTTTGTCCATATGGCATCAAGAGGCTATAAATGGTATAGATACAATGCATTTAATTTTTATCTGATGATGAAGAATTTCTCTACTAGACTTTCTGATGGTTCTTCAGTTTGTCAGTCACTCCCATTCTTGCTTGTCTGCTACCATGCACTTGTACAACGAGTCTGGGTCAAAACAAAAAGTAGCAAAACTAGAGAGACAAACTCACTGTCCTATGTTAGTTTTAACAATTTTGCTTACTGTACCTATCATGAACATTATGAGTTTAAAACCCATTCAATTTTGCATCCCCTGCAGATTAGCTTTCTTTCTAACTCTTTATACAAGTAATTAAATATTGAAGAGTAAAAATCTGACCCAGATAGTGAATCATTGCTGTTGTTCATATTCTGCTCACTGCCTGGTAACAGCTATCTTGCAGTGATTTAATATGACCTGCATTTGATGTCCATAATTTGTACAACAGTCATTTAATATTTCTTGTTCTTTATTGTTCAGAGAAAGATGCTGTATGGGATAATCTATATTATTGATCACCCTCAATTCATTAGTACTTGGCACACCCAGTGACATATTTGAAAAATAAGCTCAACTATACTGATGTATTAGAAGAAAAATTAGAATTAAGCTTCTTGTCTCCTAGGGAAATTATAGAAAGAATTTTATGAGGAGAGAAGGAATGAATTTCTACAAAGCATATACATTTTTTAAAAGCAAATGTTCAATTAATTGCTCAAAGAGGCTGCCGGTCAGTTCAGTTCTGAGAACAGCCATTTAAACAAGTGTATGAATATTGATTATGTGGAGCAGAAGGAAAGGTTTATCATTCTTAATTACAATACAATTGTTACTCTGGAGTTAAATATTTGAGCAGAATACACAATGCATACCATACGTATAGCTATTAATTTTCAATGACAAAATCAAGACCAATATGTATATCACTGTATATTCAGACATGTTTTACAGCTGTCAGAATAACAATCTTTAAAAGTGGCCTTTTTATTCACCTAGAATAAAAAGTTGTTATTAATATAGCTGAAATAATCAGGAACCAAAGAGATAGAAAAACAAAATTGTATTTATTTTTTTTCAATATGGATCTTTGCTTGATTGATGGAAAAGGCATTCTGTTCAACTGCTCCATTCCATTCTTCATTATCCTCACTCAACATTATTATTATTATTATTATGTGTGTGTGTGTGTGTGCGTGTGTGTGTGCGCCAAGACTTGCATACCTGTACCCATGAAAATCTACGAAAACATATATATATATATACACATATACATACATACATACATACATACATACATACATACATGTTTCTGAGGTTTTCATGGGTGTTTGTATGTAGGTCTTTGGTTATTCAGGTTTTCTCCAGCGTAAATATATATATTGCTCCTAGAAGCATGAAGCCGAAGACACCAGCCTGAAGATGACGAATGAGACTTCGTCGAAACGTTGCCAAGACACCTCCAATTTTACGTGGGAGAAAACCCGAATTACCAAAGATTACACACACACACACACACACACACACACACACAGAGTATCTTGCCCTTTGGATAGAAAAGAACAACGCATAGCCAGTTACAGTTTCAACAAATATAAAGCAATCAGCAGTGAGATGGTGTCAACTATAAAAAAAAAAACATTAAAATGCCAGAAACAACAAAAGCCTGCCAAAATAAAATAGTCTTCAGGAACTTGTCAAAATTAGTCAGAGGAGGAATGTTATCTGAATTTCATAAACCAAGTTGTTTCACATTCTTGATGCAGCTGCTAAAACATTTTGTTTTTCTTTCCTGTCCTATTCAAACATTTTTTTTCTCTTAGGAAGGAACCATCCAAACAAACAAACAAACATATCAAGAACTTTGTTCATACTGTTATTGCAATAGTTGTCAAATGTAAAATCAAAAAATGACTGATCCAAATCACCCAACTATGTTCATGGCAAAGGCAGGATTTGAACTCATGATCTCCCACTTTGTAGCCTGGTGCCTTAACCAGTAGACCAAACAGGTTCTCAATGGAATTTAAACATATTTTGCTGTCATTTATACTCAGAGTTGACTCAGGTGAAAAAGGAGCAATCAACCACCTTGCTTTAATTTTAATCAACCAATAAAAATCTTAACCTATCATATTGTTGTTATGTGTGAACTAAGAACATTTTTAAATAACTTATAAATTATCCAGGGTATTAACTAAAAAGGAAGCTATAAGTCAGGACTTATTAAATAACTGTGAAGATTGTTATTACTCCCCTGATACTTGATGTCTAACATCAATGGAGAGATGACAGTAAGTATTTGAAAAATTGTCCCAAGCAAAAAAGCTAATTTGTTAACAAGGATTAAAGCAACAATATCAGCGTTTCCACAAAAGATATAATAATAATAATAATAATAATAATAATAATAATAATAATAATAATAATAATAATATTTGGTAAAACAAAAGCTGAACTGAATTTATTAATTGAAAACACAAAAGAATTCAGCCAAGACATTGGTATGCAGTTTGGAATTGACAAATGTGCAACAATAGCAACCAAAGCAGGCAAGATCATAAAAGAGGATGGAATAGAACTAGAGAATGAAGAAATGATAAAGGCAGTAAAATCAGAAGAAGGCTACAAGTACTTGGGGATTTTAGAAGCCTCTGACTTAATGCATAATAAAGTCAAGGAATTAACTTCAGCCAAGTACATTCGGCGAATTCGTAAGATATTAATATCCAAATTGAGTGGAGGAAACATCATAAAAGCCATAAATACCTGGGCTATACCTGTGATTAGATACTCTGCAGGAATAATTGACTGGACCCAGATGGAGTTAGACAATTTGGACAGAAAAACAAGGAAGCTTATGACAATGAATCATGCCTTGCACCCTAAAAGTGATGTTGACCGATTATATTTACCAAGAGCAGAGGGTGGTCGAGGACTCCTACAAGTAAAGCAGACTGTGGAAGAAGAAAAATGCAGCTTGAATGATTACATCCAGAAAAGTGAAGAACCAATGATTAAGGAAGTAAATAAAGGAGGCCTTTTAAAGACAACTAAAACAAAAGCAGAATATAAGAAAGAAGTAATTGAGCAGCGAGCTGAAAATTGGAAACACAAAGCTCTGCATGGCCAATACTTGAAAAGTATTGAAGGCAAAGCTGACCAGAAACTAACTTGGAACTGGTTAAGATCAGGAGTACTGAAAAAAGAAACTGAAAGCTTTATTTTGGCAGCTCAAGAACAAGCCCTAGCCACAAACTGTATGAAGACAAAAATTCAACATGTTACCACCAACAACAAATGCCACCTCTGCAATGAGAAAGATGAGACAGTCGACCACCTGATCAGTGGGTGCAGCAAAATTTCACAAACTGACTACCTACAACGCCATGACCGTGTTGCTAAAATCATTCACTGGAAATTGTGCCAGAAGTTTGGATTTGAGTACAGCAAAAACCACTGGGAACATCAGGTTGAGAAAGTTTTAGAGAATGAGAAACTCAAGATCTTGTGGGACTTTAGGATTCAGACTGACAGGCACTTGGTCCACAACACACCTGACATAACAATAGTTGAAAAGAAAAAAGTATGGTTCATTGACATTGCAATACCTGGTGATGCACGGATTGAAGATAAGCAGCAAGAAAAAATCACAAAGTACTGGGACTTGCAAATTGAAGTTGAGCGACTGTGGAAAAGGAAATCGTGTGTTGTCCCAATTGTAATTGGAGCTCTTGGAGCAATACCCAAAGGGCTACCCCGCTATTTAGAAATTCTAAATTTGCCGGACTTGAACATTTTGACTCTACAAAAAACCACCTTACTCGGAACAGCTTACATCCTCCGACGATACCTTAACAGTTCCTAGGTCCTTGGTTAGGACTCGAGCTGCTGAGCTATTAACCAGCCTCAAAGGCTGTGAATCTCACTAAAGATTAACCAATAAATAATATTTTCATAACTGGTTTTTGTGTTGCAGCAGACCACAGAAGCAGAAGAAAAAGCAGGCAGTAAAAATATTGGTCTATCTATCTGCCTGTCTCTTCTTTATTCCCCTGCCTGTCTGTAAAGATAAAGAAGAAATCATTACAGGAAACCAAAGAGTTAAAATTGATTAACAAAGGCGAGGAAACAGTGAAACCATCTATATCTCACATTGTATGCTAATACAGCATAGGGATTTACTGATTGTTTTTCACTTTTAAAATAGGAGTGCACATGTCTGTATGCATACACCACACACAAATGTGAAAGCAAATGAGCCATTTCATTTGTAAAGAGTTCTTTGCTGAATAACATTGAAGAATGTCCTTGCACATTTTAGAGATGGAAAGAGGCAATATTTTAAGTAAATTTATTTGTATTTATATTATATAGCATTTATATTCTGTGAGTGATCTCTGGGTGAGCTTATAATGTCACAAAATAAATGAGAATGGCATTGTTATTATTTAAGGCAATAAAATAATTTCACTGTTGTGAGAGGAAGTCAGCTATAGAAAATATAGAAATTCAGAAAATAGTGGGCTATATTGCCCTTTGTGGACAGTTGAAGGACCAAAGTTAGGGGTAGATAATATCAGAGTGGCAAGTTGAAAAACCAGCTAATTTTCTAACTGGATTCCTAATTACCTGAGATAGGAACCAAGTAATGCATTTGCATGATGGGTTTATTACGTTGAAGTTTTAAGTAGAAACCCTGTTTCTGAGCACTGAGAAAACAGCAGCCTGGGCAAAAATTATGACAGCATTTTAAACGTTGGTGGTTTTTTTCAGGTAGTAGAATTATTACTAAAACCTATGAAACTCACCACTGCAAAATTAGGACAAAGGCAAAGCTGATTATTTACTGGTGTAAAGGTCTACACAAACCATGTAGCTCATATGAACATTCATTAAGGAAGTTTTGAGATGTATAAATTATAACAGCCTGTGTATCTGATAACACAAATCTCTGAATTGACTGACTGGAGTTAGATAAAATATTCCACTGCAGGATTATTAATTTGTCTGTCATGGATTTTTTATGTTCTGTAGTGATGCAACTGCTAGACACTACTGTTAGAGAAGGGTTGATGCCTAAATAATCACTTTAATTTAGTATGTAAATTACTGTATTCTATGGCAGTCTCATGATCTTTCTCCTATTTCTGTCTCCATTGTTGACCTTGTCATGATGCATAACGCTAGTCTGACAACATGACTATTTCCCACTGCATCCTCATCCTTAATGCTTAATCTCATCTATCTAAGCAGTCAGTTATGATTTTGCCTTTCTTCACTTTATAAGAAAAAGAAAACCAAGGTATCTTGCTATACTTATAGAAATGATTGCAAATTAATCAAATTAATGGTTTTCTGGACACGTATCAGATATGGTAAATGAAAATGGTTTGGAAGAAAACTCAGAATAAAGATATAAGAAAGTCCCTAGATATTATTAGTCAACATATTTGCTTGTCAAGAAAACCTTGCTTCTACAAAGAAAATATCTTCTATCAGATCATGTAGATCAGTGGTCCCCAACCCCCGGTCCGCGGACCGGTGCCGGGCCGTGGAGTACCTGGCACCGGGCCGCGCAGCGGCCGGGGGACATGAATGCTGCAGCGCAAAGGCTCCTGGGCCGTGCGCAAAAGCTCCTGGGCCGTGCGCAAAAGCTCCTGGGCCGTGCGCAAAGGCTCCAGGGAAGAGAGCCCCGCGCAGGTACGCACGTGTGGCTCAAAGCCCCCACCCCTGCGCGCGCTCAGCGGGCCACGGTAAAATTATCAAAGGCTGATTGGTCCGCGGCGATAAAAAGGTTGGGGACCACTGATGTAGATTATACAACCAGCATAAACAGGAAGCTGAGTTAGGTCAATCAAATAGTTTACTATAGTCCATAACCAGAAAACAAAACAAAACAAAACAAAACAAAACAAAACAAAAAAACATCTGTCTAACCCACCAGCAATTTGTTACAAATATTTAATAAATTGAGAACATGTATATATTCTTTTGATTAAAAAAAAATTGTCATGGTTAGAAAGGTGGTTAGGAGGAACAAATTCTTATGGTCGGTTGCAAATTCAACCAGATGTTTAGAATGGATTTGGCATTTTTGTCCACCTATCAAATCCTGCCCAAAGATCTGGGATAGGCAGATGCTGTTGTTTGATAATGTTAATAGTATGGTTGCAGGATGTGAGCTGTTCCAAGTAAAGCTGCTTTTCGCAATTAACTAGTGATTTTGTCAATTCCGCTGGTGTACGAGTGATTCTTCAGATGTTTTAGGATTGCCCTCAATGCACATACTGTATTACTATTGATATTATCTTTGTTTTCTTTTGACACAGTTGTTCCATCATTCTACTTCTATTTGCAAGTCCTTATATTTCCTGATTTTCTCCACTTCTTTCTTGTTTACTTTGCTGTCTCCAGCAGTGGTGGGTTCCAACCAGTGTTACTACTGGTTCTCTTTGTGCATGCGCTTTGCTTAAGCTGACAATTTGGGGTTTTTTTCAATTATGAATGAAAAGGCATTTTTCTCTTTTTGGCAATCCCTGGTTGAAATGGGGAAATAAGGAAGAAGTGGTAGCAGTAAATGCTACCGTGTTTTCCCAAAAATAAGACCCTGTCTTATATTTTTTGAACCCCAAAATAAGCGCTTGGCCTTATTTTCAGGGAGGTCTTATTATTTTGGAGCGCGTGAAGCAAGATGGGGTCCCTCTTGCCATCTTACCTGACTTCCAGCTCTGTTTCCCTAACCCTAACCAGAGGAAATGGCAGGGACTGGCTGGGTCTGTGTTTAAATATTCTCAGGGAGGGCTTATTTTCAGGGAGTTGTTATTCTTGGGGAGAGCTTATTTTTTTGGGGGGGGATATTTTCGAGGAGGGCTTATTTTAGCACATGTACTCAAAAGCTCGATTGGGCTTATTATCAGAGGATGTCTTATTTTCGGGAAAACATGGTAGTAACACGAATCCCTGCATTCATTTTGGCTTGTCCATGTGGGATGGAAGAGGTGACTGAGAAGGACTGAGAGGAGGCCTTCCCCACAACATAAGAACACTAGTCTTTCTTCTATTGTTCTAGAGGAGCAAAGTTCATATTAAAATGATTCTTAAGATTATTTTATTTTAAAATTAAAATTAAGGAGAATAAAATTTGATGTTCCTCAGTCAGTATCCAAAGGGGAATGCAGTTATGTTTAGATATTTATATTTTTCAGAATCCCAGTTCCTTAAACTAGAACAACAACAAACATTAAGGGTATACAGATTTGCACCTGAGTACTGTTTGGTGTTGCAAAAATGCACTTTTGCAAAGCACTGAATTGCAGTTGATTGGTTTGGTAGAAAGCTTTTTGAGAAATGTGCTGAAGCCTTTGTGTATAGAAGCCACTCTTATAATGAAAAACAAAGCAGCATGGTCACTCCACTCTACCTTTATAAGTGGGACATGATTATGTAGTGCAAAATTCCCTCAACAAACCTTTGGTGAAAGCAAGGTGCTCCTTAAAAATTTTCTATTACTAAATACATTCAAATGATGATATGATGGAATAGTTTTAAAAAATGAACATACAGTCAGGTCCATAAATATTGGGACATCGACACAATTCTAACATCTTTGGCTCTATACACCACCACAATGGAGTTGGAATGAAACAAACACAATGTGCTTTAACTGCAGACTGTCAGCTTTAATTTGAGGGTATGTACATCCAACTCGGGTGAACGATGTAGGACTTACAGCAGTTTGTATATGTGCCTCCCACTTTTTAAGGGACCAAAAGTAATGGGACAATTGGCTTCTCAGCTGTTCCATGGCCAGGTGTGTGATATTCCCTCATTACCCCAATTACAATGTGCAGATAAAAGGCCCAGAGTTCATTTCAAGTGTGCTATTTGCATTTGGAATCTGTTGCTGTCAACTCTCAAGATGAGATCCAAAGAGCTGTCACTATCAGTGAAGCAAGCCATCATTAGGCTGAAGAAACAAAACAAACCCATCAGAGAGATAGCAAGAACATTAGGCGTGGCCAAAACAACTGTTTGAAACATTCTCAAAAAGAAGGAATGCACCGGTGAGCTCAGCAACACCAAAAGACCCGAGAGACCACGGAAAACAAGTGTGGTGGATGACCGAAGAATTCTTTCCCTGGTGAAGAAAACACCCTTCACAACAGTTGGCCAGATCAAGAACACTCTCCAGGAGGTAGGCGTATGTGTGTCAAAGTCAACAATCAAGAGAAGACTTCACCAGAGTGAATACAGAGGGTTCACCACAAGATTTAAACCATTGGTGAGCCTCAAAAACAGGAAGGCCAGATTAGAGTTTGCCAAACAACATCTAACAAAGCCTTCACAGTTCTGGAACAAGATCCTATGGACAGATGAGACCAAGATCAACTTGCACCAGAGTGATGGGAAGAGAAGAGTATGGAGAAGGAAAGGAACTGCTCATGATCCTAAGCATACCACCTTATCAGTGAAGCATGGTGGTGGTAGTGTCATGGTGTGGGCATGTATGGCTGCCAATGGAACTGGTTCTCTTGTATTTATTGATGATGTGACTGCTGACAAAAGCAGCAGGATGAATTCTGAAGTGTTTCGGGCAATATTATCTGCTCACATTCAGACAAATGCTGCAGAACTCATTGGATAGCGCTTCACAGTGCAGGTGGACAATGACCCAAAGCATACTGCAAAAGCAACCAAAGAGTTTTTGAACGGACAGAAGTGGAATGTTATGCAATGGCCAAGTCAATTACCTGACCTGAATCCCATTGAGCATGCATTTCACTTGCTGAAGACAAAACTGAAGGGAAAATGCCCCAAGAACAAGCAGGAACTGAAGACAGTTGCAGTAGAGGCCTGGCAGAGCATCACCAGGGATGAAACCCAGCGTCTGGTGATGTCTATGCATTCCAGACTTCAGGCTGTGATTGACTGCAAAGGATTTGCAACCAAATATTAAGAAGGGAAAGTTTGATTTATGATTATTATTCTGTCCCATTACTTTTGGTCCCTTAACAAGTGGGAGGCACATATGCAAACTGCTGTAAGTCCTACACCGTTCACCTGAGTTGGATGTACATACCCTTAAATTAAAGCTGACAGTCTGCAGTTAAAGCACATTGTGTTTGTTTCATTCCAACTCCATTGTGGTGGTTTATAGAGCCAAAGATGTTAGAATTGTGTTGATGTCCCAATATTTCTGGACCTGACTGTATAATTGAAAACATTGACAAAAGCATATAAAAATGCTTACAAAGATGTATATATTACAAATGGGAAATGTTCATGCTGAGATTTTTTTACCAGTTTAGACCGATATAGAAATGGAACAGAAAAACTCAAGGACTACAAAAATGAAACACTGGTACATAAAAAAAGTCAATTTCCCTATTCAAGAGACTGAAATAGGACTCTGATTTCAAACCTGAAATCCTTAAAATATAGGACCGGTTTTCTCCAAGAACCAACTATTTTATATTTTGTAATTTAATACTAGGTAACAAGAAATTATTTTTTTAGTTTGGCAACAAATTTAACTTTTAACTCTTTCCCAGTCCCAATCCAGATTAAAATTATGATTTTCCTATCCATGGTACACTTAGCTGCATGGAATAAGATCCCAGTATGTTTATTCTAGTGCTTATATTAGCATGAGAAATTCTTTTTGTCAACGATATAACTACTTTGCTACCTCTCTACAGCTGCACCTCTGTTACATAAAAATATATCCTTATCAATAGATAGCAACACAGTTAATGTAATATATGAATGATTTCTATTGCCAGTTGTATTTTTTTTTTTTTTTTTTGATAATGCCGTTTTTTCTCTTGACTTGTGGTGCCCTATCATGACAGGTCTGAAAGCTTTTCGATTCTAAGGACTTCTTTGATTCTGGATTATAGGCTATTCAAAGTTCCTGCTATAAAGCTGATAATCAAAGTGGCTCAGTACTGAAACTGCTTCCTGGAATGCCTAAACAACTATCAATTACTTCTGCAAAACACAAATTCAGTTTTCTAGTAAACAGTTCTGAGCTATTGGGCTGAAATTTACTTTCCATTAACTTTGTTTGGTCTGCAAGGTTTTAGTCACTTTTGAAATGACAACAATATTTGCAAGGGGCAAATAATGTGGTGCTTCCCTTAAATGAGAATTAACTTTATTGTCCTTCTTTCTAATCAGTTCTGCATAACTCCTAACACAAAGACTTGTACTTATTAGACTAATAGAATGAAAGCAAGAGTTACATAAACATAGACTAATCAAGAGTAGAATCATAACAGTAGGATACATAGGAGCCAAATTTTAAAAATTAAATCATTGAAATGTCTCTTTTGGATCTGGATCCAGTTTTGCAAGGGAGAGGTGGAGACATTTAAATTTCTTTCCTGCACTGTGTGCCAAGCTCTCTTTTATCAGCAATTTGCAGATTTGCAAGGGAGGTAATGAAGGACAAATATTTATTGATTTCTTTATTTGAAAACTTTACCTTCCTACCTATCTTCCATATTGTTATAGATGACTCATAACAAGGAAAATAAATGAACAATAACAACAAAAAACTCAGCAAAGAGGATTTTTTTTTAAAAAAAAAGCTTTTTGAAAAAAATAAATAATACACTGAAGGATATTCTTAAAAGAAAATTCTTTTCTAGTTTGAGAAGTTTGTTAATGAGAAAACTCCTGACAAAAACAGATTTATTTAAACTGCAAATGCAGAACACTAAAAAGGAACAGGGAAATATGCATTTCTAAGATGTACATTTTTTTACATTAAAAAAAAACTTAGAGCAAGGTAAATAAATAAAAAAATACTAACATGAAATTTGCACAATGAAAAGAATTATTAGGGATTGTTTTAATATAGTGGCTACAATCTACATTAAAGGAATGGGGATGCTATGATTAAAATGCAGTATTGCAGCTAATTATGCCGACTGCCAGCAGTTCGATTCTGGCTCAAGGTTGACTCAGCCTTCCATCCTTTTGAAATCCGTAAAATGAGGATTCAGATTATTGGGGGCAATACACTGACACTGTAAAACTGTTTAGACAAGGCTGTAAAGCACTATGATATATAAATCTAAGTGCTATGGCTGTACAGAAGCTTAGCTTAGGTCCCAGAATCCTCTTTAGACCAATAGATGTGTTTAGTTGATCTGGTTATTTTGGCATCTAGAGGTACAAGAACATGCCTAGTGATGTCATTAGAATCAAGTCCAATGATTTCCTATTCTTTGATGACTGCCTGAGAACTTAACATGATACATAGGCCTAAGACATCTACCTTGCATTTCCCCATCCATTTTTTAAAGTTAGACATATTTTTTTGCTTAGACATACCATCTGGCAGAGAATTTATGTATGGGCTAAAGATTGCCCAATTCTGCATTTGAGAAAGTGCAAATTGTGTGAATGATACAGATAAAAATATTTCACGTTTGTACTAACCAGAAGGCTGGCCTACAAACGTAGAGAACTATATGGATGAAATTTCTATGGATCTTTATTTCTCTACGTGAAAGAACTTAAAGTAAACATACCAACAAACCTTCTCTATTTCTTTATGAAAGAATCCCAGCCTGGGCTGCAGAGATGAAAGCTGTTTCATGACTTTATCCTCTGATCTACAGTATGCTCATGAGCTAGTTAAAGTTAAACTTAGCTATCAAAATGCTAAAGCTGATGGCTCATTTATCTTTCTGTCTCCCAACTCTACATTACAATACAGCTGTGATTGATCTTGCGTCTTCAAGGTACTATATGGTATAAAAACTAAGAGAAGATTAATTAAAAGCCATCACATCCAGACAGGTTTTTAAATAAGTTTTAGATTTAAACAATATATCAGCTGAAGCAGAAAGATTCCAAGCCCCAGAGCTTATAACTCTTAAGTATATTTCTCTCTGCTGTGGGACATTTCAATATTCCTGTTCTCAACTAAATTCAAAGATATATGGAATCATATATGCTGAGCAAATATTGCAAATATATATATATATATATATATATATATATATATATATATATATATATATATATATATATATATATACACATTCCGTGTTTTCCCGAAAATAAGGGTCTTATTTTCTTTTGACCCCTGAAATAAGCTTTTGGCCTTATTTTATTTTTGGGGGGGGTGTTGTCTTATTTTTTTTGAAGTGCAGGAGGCACGAGCTCGCCATACTTGGGGGTGGGGGTGGGGCACAGAGCTGCAACCATTGGAGCTGACAAGTCCAATGATGAGCAAGGCTGCGATGGCAGGACACATCAGGACAGCGCCGGCCCACTGCTCATCAGCAGGCCACTCTCCTGGCCAGGTCTAGCCGCAAGCAGCACTGGCAGGCAACAAGGTGTGTGGCCAGTGTGAAGAACAGGGAGGTGATGGCGACTAGAGGACTTCTGGTGGCCGAGCAACACAGCTGCTCATCAGCTGTTCACCCCTGTGGCCATGCACGTGCTTTCAGCCATGCTTCCCAGGACTCTGCACCATGCTGTCGGTCCAGCCACGTTGCTGCGACCAGATGTCCCATCATTGTTGCCTGCCGTTGCCACTCACGGACAGACCCAGCCAGGAGAGCAGCCTACTGATGAGCGGCTGGCCAACGCTGTTCTGACATGTCCCACTGCCACCACCTTGTTGCAATCCTGGAATATGCTGAAGGCTCGGAATGGGGCATTTTTGCGAATGGCTTGAAAATGGGGATTTTCCTGCCTCTTATGCTGTTTTCAGCCTGTGCTGAGCTTCAGAACAGGGTAAGAGGCAGGAAAATCCCCCCTCCCCATTTTCAAGCCATTCGTAAAAACACCCCATTCCAAGCCTTCAATGTTGCTGAAGGCTCAGAATGGGGCATTTTTGCGAACAGCTTGAAAAGTCTTCGTTTCGAGGAAACACGGTATGTGTGTGTGTGTGTGTGTGTGTGTGTGTGTGTGTGTGTGTATGTATATGTATATATGTGTATGTATATAACATACATAACATTCTATCATCTATCTATCTATCTATCTATCTATCTATCTATCTATCTATCTATCTATCTCTGTACATTGTGTGTGTGTGTGTGTGTGTGTGTGTGTGTGTGTACACACAAACATACATGTACAGCTGGAAATTCCTGGCATTGCTAAGTACCTCTGAGGACTTTTTTTCCCATGCAACTTACCATACATCAAACTTGCTGAGTGTTGGTTCATAGGGCCCATGAAATCATCTCAAACATTCTCTTCAGTATTGTCCTCTGTGAATATTGCTGTCAAATATAGTTTGAATATGTTGGGTTTTTTTTCTTGGTTGCAATGAGAAAAGTACCGATGAAATACAGTAAATCCAACTCTGACAAGTACTTGCTTTAACCTGGTCTCCAGATGTGTCAAGACTGCAATTCCTGAAATTGCACATAGCCATCCAAAACATTAAAAAGGCACCAAATTATGGAAGATTTCTTCAGCTGTTTAACATAATCGCCAAATTCTTGGCAATGTGGGGACAGAGTTACATACTTTCTTTTCTTTAATTTTAATTTTAATTTTGACACTAGGGCCCGATTTCATGATTCTTAGACCACAGAATCTTCCCAGACGTGACGGTGCCTGAAGTAGACATGATGTCATTCCTTTGTTTGACTCTTTCTATAAGAGTCAATCAGATTACAGTGTTGTTGTTGTTTTATTATTTCAACATAGATGATGGAACAGCAATAGGAGTGGCCAAAGTCTGTTGTGTTTTTCTATGAATCCCTAACTGGTGGCAGGACAATCTCTTAACTGCTAACTGCTTCTTTTTAAGCTTCATTCTCTGGGATATGTCAGAAGACCATGCTCTACGACAGGGTTCTCCAACCTTGGCAACTTTAAGACTTGTGGACTTCAACTCCCAGAGTTCCTCAGCCAGCTTTGCTTTGCTGGCTGAGGAACTCTGGGAGTTGAAGTCCACAAGTCTTAAAGTTGCCAAGGTTGGAGAACCCTGCTCTACAGAAACCATGCTATACACCTCACTAAGCATCTCTCTGAGACCCATATCAGAACCACTCATAAAACCAGCCTGCCAGAGGAGCTAGGAAATAGAGTCTCATAGAGCCTTCAGCATAGTACTAATTTAAATATGAAACCAGAAAAGCAACGGATGGTAAACTGGTTTTTGCTTCATCATCTGTCTTGCGCCACAGTTTGAAGTAGTTGCATCATTTTATCTAATTATAGGCTAGTGGTATGCTGGTAAATGTATAATAGCAGGTTCTGCTGCTTCCATTGCTACCACTGCACTGTCCTGTGAGCTACCAAACAGTTGTGGCTTAGCTCTATTCTCAACCAGCTCATAAAGTTCTCGAAAATATAATGTCATGAGCCAATATGATCCATCTCTCCAGCATACCATGGCTTATAGCTACAAAACACATAGCAGAATATCCAGAGTAATAGTTAGCATTGCTATCCATCTCCCAGATCTGGGAGTGGCCCAGTCATTATAACTATGATATATTGATAGTAATCTTTGTGATATTTTAGTATCATGTATAATATTATCTGTATAGCAACTGGGTAAGACAGCACATACTTTATCAAGAAATCTGGTATTGTTTAATAAAAAAAAATATATACTTAGGCAGAATGTGACTTAGTCATCCTGATTCTTGCCTGTAGATTCTATACCAGACAAAATATTATTTTCAATAGTTTTATAGGAAAAGTAATCTGGCGGATTGAAGGACTTCTCTTAATGGCACTGGATGGGGTTTATATTTATCTTGCCAACAATACGGTAAAACTGCTGTTCATGGTCTGTATGGATATCTCTGTGCATTTCATAAAGTATGTATTTTGTGAAAATGATAATAATAAAATAGCAGCTTTACATATCAGGTTTTCTGGGACAATTCTAGTATAAAATGACTTAGGGAAATGAGATATTTTATGATCTTTAAAGAGCAGGGTATAAATCTGTAAAGATTTTTTTCTGATATAAAATCAGTCAATACCAACACATTTAAACACATTTCCTGTCATCTATTCTGTTTCCAACTACAAGTAATTAACTGTTTATATTCTCTCTAAGACAATATCCTTTTGCCCTTCTGACTTCCTACTCTTGCCGCTAGCTCTAAAGGGTATCTGCTAGCATACATCAGGTGTTAGATGCTGACATTTTTTGCTGCATTTGTAAATGGGAAGGTGTTGCACTCGTGGAATTCAAACCTAATTTGAATTTCAATCATACTTAAAAAGGACATTTCTCTCTTGCCCTTTCACCACTTGAGTCTGCATATGTGAATTAATGTCAGACACATTTCATTTTCCTTGCCTGGGTTCTGATATCTCAGAGGATTGTTGTTGAATAACCTCCTGCAATAGGAAAAGGACAAGCAGTGACAAAGGCTGGTTTGGGATTGTCACTTGCTTTTCAGTAAACAGAGGACTCAGAAGAGTCTTCCTACTCATTTTAGGATGATATTCTTTAAGACCCTAGATCAAAATTTACCTCCTTCTTCAGTTTTTTAAAACCTCATTCATAGGCAGTATTTAGCATTTTTGTTGCATGTTTTGGGTAGTTGTTTGTTTGTTTGTTTATTGGGGTTCTGGAAAGTGCTCTTGCTTTTTATTTTCTGTTGCACTCCTCACCAACTTTCTACCACCAGCCTTATGATGTCTTCCCTGGAGGTTGTGGGTTGTAGATCCCTGGACATTGTAGCAGAGAATAACATCTAGGAAAAGGCCTAATGTTCTAATCTTTACCACAACTGAATAGCAAATATAAGTGCAAGTACACTGCAAGCCATCCATGAACTTTTTATTAACATTTTATTGGGTTTTTTCCCCTTTGGGGAAAAATACAAATCAAACTCTTTTTCTAGCAAATTGAAAAGAAATGCAGAAAGTTCTGTGCCCAGCCCTAAGAAGGACACATAGGAGACTTTTGATATTTCACAGGAGGAGAAATCAACATCTCAGTAGTGGTTGAAATAGTTATAGGCTTCAAAATGGCAGACGCTAGTGGACAATTGAAGCCCTGTCTATTTTTATATTGATGCAATGCATGCAACACAAGTTAAAAGAACAAGGCTTTGAATACTGGTCATACTTCTTATTTGAAGTCGATTACCGTTATTATGGATGCTTCTGGTGACTCCATATATCATGGACATGTGATATTATTTGCTACTTGCAGAAAAAAGAATTTCATATATTATAGCATTATATTTTTTTATTCCAATGCTATTACTTATTACTAAGAATGATGAAGTTATGGCATACATAGACATAACTTGGTGGCACAGTGGTTAGAGTACAGTATTGCAGGCTACTTCTGCTGATCATCAGCTGCCAGTAGTTTGGCAGTTCGAATCTCACCAGGCTCAAGGTTGACTCAGCCTTCCATCCTTCCGAGGTCGGTAAAATGAGGACCCAAATTGTTGGGGGCAATATGCTGACTCTGTAAACTGCTTAGAGAGGGCTTAAAGCACTGTGAAGTAGTATATAAGTCTAAGTGCTATTGCTATACGAAAACCTTATCAACAAAGAAGAATAGCTCATACCCAGAAGTACTTTTTTGCAGTCCATAGACTTCTCTTTTAATCATGAAACTGATGGCAGTTCTCTGTTTCTTGCCTTCTACTTCGAAGTGTAAAATAGATGGAAACTATAATGTATAGTTTGCCTTACAATAAGTAAACCCAGTAAAGAGCCTTAAAATTCCAGTTTCACCACTCTGTGATGTATCCAACCCACTGTCTATCCTCCAGTTCTGCTGCCATGTTAAATGTAGTCTTCAACCATCAAAAGATTTATCACCCATTTGTCCTAGAGCATTTCTTAAAATATAACAATTCTGGGCAATATAAATTATCTTTCTACTTGAGACAGAAAGGTAGCTAATATCCCAATCATTAAAGATGACATTTATTCCAAATAGCACATAGATGTGTATACAATTTTCCAAGTTTGATTTAACATGCTGGTGGTCTCATTTCGTCCTATTTGTTTATTTGTAGAGACATACTGAAACATAGTCATGTTAAAGAAAAGCTATTGGCCTATTTTTCTATTCATGGGCTTCAGAAAGAGATAATTTGCTGGGTAAAGACAATAGAACTACGATAATTTATTCTACCAATTTTCCTCTAGCACAAAGAAACTACACCAACTGAGTGTCTGTAATTCAGAATTACTAAATGAAGAACATTTAGTAGTGGGATTCAGGGAGTGAATCAAGTTTATTAAATTTTTATCACCAAATCTGCTGGAGGGATGGTGTTACATTGAAGATTGGCACCTTTTTAATGTGTATCATGCAAGTAAAACACATAAACAAGTATAATTGTGTAGCCTTGGACTTTTTTGACCCACCCCTGCAAGTATTTCTGGATATGAAGACATTTTTGTAGTGGTGATGTCCAGTTTATGGAACTCTGCCCTAAAGGGGTCTGCAGGATATCTATCTATCTATCTATCTATCTATCTATCTATCTATCTATCTATCTATCTATCTATCTATTATCTATCTATCTGTCATCTATCTACTGCCAATCTTATAACAAAATGACTTTGAATGGCTTCCAGCATTAAAACATTAAAATCCTAACAAATAAATATCTTTAAAAGAATAAAAATACAGACCCCCAATCAAGATAAATGTAATTAAAAAATGGCGATGGAGGGAAAAGTGTGTGTGTGTGTGTGTGTGTGTGTGTGTGTGTGAGTGTGTGTAGAAGGAAGATTGCCTCTTAATTCAACAACCACCTCTAGTGTGATGCTCCCCTGTTAGGGCTCCATCTGGCAGAGCCAGGTCTTCAGGCTCCCACCTCAGGAGATGGGCAGGAGTCACAGCAGAGAAGGCCCTTCAACTGGACACTGCCAGCGGGAATTCCTTGACTGGCAGAACCTGCAGCATGCCTCCTCTGCTGGTAGGGCAGGCCTATCCCAGTGGGCTGAGACAGTTACTCAAGCAAACTGGACCCATGCCATGCAGACCGAAGAACTGCCCACACCACTGCACTCTGCATCAGTTGAAGCTTCTGAATGCTCTTTAAGGGCAGCCCCATGTAGAACCCATTGCAGTAGTCCAGACATAAGATTACTTGGGCCTGAATGACTGAGCACAGGATATTTATAATATTTTTCACAGTACGTTCTTTCTATCTAGTACAGAACTGATTGCTACTTACTAGCTTTCCTTGTCAGAGTATATTCATCAACTAGACTAGGACATAGTAACAAAGTCAGCCAATTGCGAGCTGAGACAGACTGGAGCCACGGTGTGTCTTAGACTGCAGCTTCTGAGTCTGTGCAGAGCTGAAGTGAAACTGATCTCTCTGCTGTACTGAATGTGTAAACTTGTCTGCTGATCTGAGCTGAAGAATCAACTGTTGGTATTGTAAATATACTTTATGTGTTATTATGAATATAAAGAAGTTAATGAATCCAGCTGATTCAGTTATCTGTGTGTGCTTCTGGATTTGAATTTTGCAAGAAACTCTGACAGGTTATGGGCCCAGAGCACACAGAAGACTGCATTATAATTAAGATGAAGGACTGCCTGTGTTAAATAAGAGAACAAGGCAGAATGACTGACTGAATATTAGGAGGTTATGAGTTCTAGTTTTGTCTTAGGCGCAGCATTCTCTGGATGACTTTTGACCATTCACTCTCTGAGTGAATATTGACTCAAGACCCTCACAATGAAAGTTGCTAACTTCTATATTGCATGTTTAGAATAAAACTAAATGAAGATTTTGAAGCTTTGACATGTGGATAATTAGGCTTTTAAACCTACCTCCTACAAATCTTACATTGAACCTAATAAAGATATTTATACCTAAGCCCTTTAAAGTTTGCTATTTTAGGTGATCCTTAGAAAGACATTACTTAGATGTAGGTTACTTTTTATTTTCTTTTTATTTATAATTATACATTTCAATAATGATCAAGTGTTCCCATAGAAGGCACCTGCCTTAAGACAGAAACAGTGCTCAAGAATTCAAAGTAAAAATATTCCGTATTTTTAAGGCATAGAACTATCCAGAGTGAAAAAGGTTCTGATTAAGGCTCCCCTTCCTAAGGGGGAGAACTTGTAAACGAATGAATGTTGTTCTACTAAGTATTCAGGGAAAAGAGGACACCCATAAGGGATCCAGTGGATCATAAAGAAAAGAAAAAATATCAGACTACATGCCTAACGTTTAGGGTTTTCCTCAATAAATCTGAAAGGTAATATCCAAAGATGGATAGCTCTCATTTTTTTACTCATTCAAAATTGGAGAATAATGTAGAAGTTCCATATTTTTTGTCATGATTAGTTTAGCAAAATACAAATTTCAGGTCTTCTAATGGCACCAAGTACAGATACCTAAAATATAAGAACTATTCACAATCAGCCAGCATCTGGTTTAGCATTTTAGTTCTGCAATTGTCCACAAACAGGTAATTAATTCAACTGCAGCTTTCCACTCATGTTTCCTAGCAACTGGTATCAAAACCTCTATATTCTCCTTTAAAACACATAGAAAATGACGTATGTGCCTTTTCTATTTTCAGTTTGTGCAATACCTTATGCTTGTACATTTTGTTCTCAACCAATTATGAAAAGTAAAGTGAGAACTCCCTTGGTTGGGTCAACACATTTGCTAAGCCATTGTGTAGTTTGCTTGATATTGACAAAGTATATTGTACAAATTTAATTCAAGTAGAATAATGCAGAGGAAATTTTGATGTGGTATTCAGGATCAGTTAACAGAAACGATATCTTAAGTGTTTTTTCCGGTGAGACCAGTCTATCAGGGCAACCTGGCCTACCCAACTATGGGATGGAGCATACTGCTTCCACTTTCGCCTTTCAACCCCAATCCAGGAGCCATTGCAGGCAGTCACTTTTGCAACAAACTAATTTGTGTTGAATTTAACTCTAACCCTAACCCATACACTTCTGGGATTCGAACCCAGGCTACTTCTTGAGGAAAGCCCGTGGCTTAGAAGTTAATAATCTACCTAATATTTAAATACCTAGGATCGAATCCCAGAAGAGTACGGCTAGCTGACAAGAGCTAAATAGCTTGAAATAGATCTATACTAGTCTCCCTTTATTTCTTTGCCGGTAAATATAAATTCAACACAAAAGATACTTTAATTAAAGGAAAGGAGAAAATGTCAGAAATAAATTCAAAATAATCCAAACAATTCTGTTGCTATAAGAAGTGGCAAAGAAGCACTCCACCAGGTTTTCAAGATTCTGTCATTATCACCTGAAGGAGCATTCCTGTGATTTTGTGGTGTTTACAGGAGATGTAAACCATTAATATTACAATAGCAATAGCATTTAAGCTTATACATTTCCCCCATAGTGCTTTACAGCAGAGTTCCCCAATCTTTCCAGCTTTGAGGACCAGCTGGGGGGGGGAGAGAGAGAGAGGATGGTTCTGTGCGAGTGTCTGGCAAGTACATGTGTAGCAGTGGTGTTGTGGCTCCGTCCTCCGAGCCTATCTTATCGGAGGAAGAAGGCTCCGAACATGAAGGAGAGGAGACAGCCAGGCTTCCCTCTCCAGGACCCTCCTCTCTGGCAATGCCTCAGGTGTCTCCTGAAGGAGAAGAGATTGGCCAGGAGCCAGGTGTTTCAAAGCCGTCAGATAGTGACGAAGAAACATTGTGGTTGGACCCACGCCAGCGTCGGAGAGACAAGCGGGCGCAGCAGAAAAGGAGGTGTGCCAGAGATTAAACTGAGTCACTGGACCACACCCCACAGGCTATAAAAGGGAGGGTGGTGGCCATTCGGACTCTGTGACAGACAAAGCTAATCTCTGGCGAAGCACTTTGCACCTTCGGATACAACACCTATTTGCTGTGGATTTAATTACAAACTGAACTATTCAAACTGTGTGTATTTTTGTTTGTGTTATCGGAGTAAAAGTTCTTGGCAGGCAGCCACAGAGTTGCTGCCAAGTTGCTTATCACTGACGTTGAGTGTTTGAAGAGTTTATTTAACCCTCAGCTGGCTGGTTGGGTGTGTGCATGGTATGGGGACAGAACAAGTGGTGGGTTGGTCCTGGTTCGCCCCGGTTTGGGCAAACTGGTAGCAGCGGTGGTGGGAGGCTGCGCCCACCCACCCAGACATCATAAAAAATGCTCTGCACATGTACAGAAGCGCCCCACGCTCATGAAGCGAGCACCCGTGCGCTACCGATAGCGAACTGGTAGTGCTGGGATTTTAAACCCACTATTAGTGTGTGTAGGTCTATTTGGATGAGCAGTGTGCATATGGGCCCATCACTTACACAAATGGAGCATCCATGCACATGCTCGCCTGCTGCTCACACAAGGTGGGATGCGCATGTGTGCACATGCACTCACCCACTGTTTCTGTGGCCTGGTTGCAAATCTCCCACAAGTCACTAATGGGTTGTGGCTGAGAGATGGGAACTACACTCTGAGTGGCTTACAATGTAAGAATTATTTGCACATTGCCCCCAACAATCTGGATCTTCATTTTAGTAACCTTGGAAGTTTGGAATCTTGAGCCTGGTCAACATTGAATTCCAGACTGTGGGCAGAGTTTGCCCGCAATACTATACTTTATTTTTTTTTATTTTTTTTCCTCCAATTTTTATTTATAAGTACAAACTAAACAGAACAATGAAACGTACAAAACATAAAAACATATAAACATCCATTTCAATACATGTCCAGTTTGTCGCAACTATAATATACATTTCTCTTTGTATTTTGACTCTTCCTTATTTGGTCATTCCCTTTTGTCTATCTAATATTGATCTTTGTAGACCTATGTCTGTTCTTTGTTTCCATCATATTATATTTGGTCATTTTATTTACTTCCTATTGCTTCATCTCTTTCCTATCTTTCAACCAACTATACCACTTTTCCCATACTAAGTAAAAGTCATGTTCTTCCCTATTTTGTAATTCCTTTGTGAGTCTATCTAATTCCGCACATTCCATAATTTTATTGATTACTTTATCTGGTGTTGGTATATCACTACTCTTCCAGTATTGCGCGTATAGTATTCGTGCTGCTGTTATCATATGTATAATTAAATAGGTTGTTTCTTTTTCATAGTATCCATTCACTATGCCTAATAAGAAGCTTTCTGGTCTTAGTTCTATCTTTTGGTGTGTTATTTCCTCTATTTGTATTTTGATCCTTTGCCAATATCATTTCGCCATTGGGCAGGTCCACCACATATGGTAATAGGTGCCTTTGTGATGGTTGCATTTCCAACATGTTGATGGCGTGCCAGGGAACATTCTTGCCAATCTGGCTGGTGGCAAATGCCACCTATAAAACATTTTAACTATACTTTAACCATTGCACCCCAACAGTAAACCTTTGCTTATGTGTTAATACAGATTGTTAACACAATGCAAGTAACATATACATTATATTTCATATTAGCAAAAAAGTAATATTTGAATATTGATTGTGGTTTATTCAGCAAATAATGGTTAACAAAGATGGCTTTTCTTCAAAAGTTAACTTTCTTAGAGCCATCTCTCTTCATAATTATGAATAGCAACATTACATGATGGTTTAGAAGCACACAAAAGTGCCATGCCATTAACATCTGGAACACCTTATAACATTTAGATCACAGAGGTATTCAGAAGAAGAAATACTTTCATTTGACTACCAATCCTCAAAATTACCATTATTCCTCACTGTAATGCCACATTTTTAGAATTTAAAACATAAACTCGTCTAAATTAAGCCAATGGCTTACATGGGTTATTATATAGCCATGTTGCTTTCTTGGCAAAAATATGAAAATATTTTGCCAATAAATTTTTCCTTGCTAATCTAATCTAACTCAAAATTTATGATTGTCTTATGCTGAAGAACTGACCAGGTATAACACTGTATTGGCACTCTTTTTTTTTTTTTTTTTTTTATGGATTGATTTTGCCATCTAAACTATTTCAGAATTAACAAAGGCCATAAAGAAAATAGGGCTATTAAAATAAAATTTGAAGGAGGAGGTAGAGTAAAAATTTTGATAGATTTTAGATCAGCAACAGAAAATGAATAGTATTGTTTAAATAATCAAACAATATAGTTGATAAAACGTATACAGGTACCACCTTATCAGTCTTGTTCTTCCTACATATACCAAGAGATATGTCAGCTTTTAGACAAGATTTTGAAAATACAGAAACAATCAATATATTCTGCATTTGAGGATGAGTAAGTCAAATGTTAGTTACATATTATATTTTTTGCTTTGGCTTTTTCCCACTGTAACTGTGACAAACAGATCACTGGGTGAAGACCCCTGTTCCAGAATGGAGTTGGAAATAAAACCATTTAGAGCAGAAAATTGTGGATATACAGCGAATCTCCATGAGCACTTCCTCCCAGACAGGCAGAGAAAAATCTGTCAATTTTTCTTCCATTGACCCATTTTCATAAACATAATTAGATTTATACAATCTCTGTATCATTTTGAGAATCCTTTAAACATTACTTTTTTTTTTTACTAAAATGCATCTTTATATATATGTTTACTAATGAAAAACTCTGTCACAAAATCTTGAGTTGTTTCCATTTTAAATGATAGCTAGTTTTGCATATAGAGTCAAAAGGACATGTTAGAAAAGGTTACATTAAAGTATGAAATGAATTTATCACACCCATCCCTCCTCTTGGTTTATTCATACAGCACTTCTTCCCTATCTCTGAAACATATTATAATTCTTTTTTTTCGGTTAAGATTAGATTGCGACTATTTTTAAAGAAAGTCAACACATAATTGTTAATCAATATGCAGATAAAGAAGAAAGAGGAACAAAATATATTTTAAACTAGACATTTTTCTTTACAAGCATAAATTTGAAAAGGAAAAAAATAGCATGCTGATGTGAAAAGCCAAAATGGCATGATGTGAGAATGGCTGCAGGAAAACCCACAGTCACAGGAAATTACCTTAATACAGTGAAAATTAAGAAAGCACCAAAAACATTGCCTGTCTCCTGGATACAGTCAGTATATTCATGCCTTGCCAATTATTTTGTTTGCATCAATTTAGGGTTATTTTTTTAAGGTTCCTTTTATGAGCTAGAAAATGAAAGACAAAAATGACTTAAAAGCATAAGCAAAAGGTTAGCTTTTTTGTTTCAGTAAAAGAATAATTATTCCCTTTGCTCTGTAAGCACGAAAGCCATTGCAAAACAGTTTTGTGACTTGGAAAGTGATAGCTCTGCTTAACTAGAAGAAAAGGGAGAAATGAATGGAAGTTGGGACATTAAATCCACCCAGTTCTTCCTCCCCTCCCTCTCCTTTCTTGTTCTTATTTTTCTTTCATTGCAAAAAAGAAAACCAACAAAACCAACAAAACGGAGGATTTATAGAAACCAAAGCTAGCAGGTGAGAGATGTTACAACTGAAAGCAAGCCCAAGGCCAGGAACACTATCTACAAGGAGTAGGCTTGTTGGCATGGTAGCTGCTACTGAATGGAGAAACAGGGGATTCCATTAGCTGATAAAGATGACATCTCCAGGAATTGGAAATTAGCCTGTTTTATTACTGTTAACTAATCTAAGAGGTAGACAAAATAGGAACAAGATATAGGAGCAAAAGTGATACCTTAGGTTCAGGGTACCCAGGGAAAAAGAGGGCAAAACTCCCATAGTTGTATAGAAGTGATATAGAAGAGAACATTTCAGCATTCTGCACAAGGGTGCTATTCAGCAGGTTCTGACAGGTTCTGGAGAATCGGTAATGGAAATTTTGAGTAGTTTGGAGAACCGGCAAATACCATCTCTGGCTGGCCCCACAGTGGGGTGGGAATGCAGATTTTGCAGTTTCCTTCCCCTGCCATGCCCACCAAGCCACACCACACCCACCAAGCCACGCCCACAGAACCAATAGTAAAAAAATTTGAATTCCACCACTGATTCTGCAGGAAATACAATTTCTATTCATCTGCAGAAGATGCAATAACCTTTCTCGGTCCACCGTCTTCAGTATTCTGTTATTTTGGACACAGAAGTGAGCATACAGCACAACGAAAGCATGTGTTTGTGTGCTTGATCATGTGCAGATACTTTATGCACTTATTAAAATCTGTTTGTCTTACCTCCTTATTTATTCCTGTTATATATTCAAGATTTCACATTTTACAGCCACCAATAGAATGGTATGCTTAATTAAAGTTATGTGTTGCTTTAGAAATAATTATGCAAAGATATTTCAAAGGACAACACAGCTTCGGTCTGCAACTCTTTAAAGCAGCTACATATTTTCCCAGGATTGCATGTAACTGCTCCATTACAAAGCAAAACACTCCTGTTTTAAAAAATGTTACAGACAAGTACTAGATTTGTTTTTCCTGCATCCTTCAAAACATTATTTTGGAATTTAACCCAAGGCATTGAACATCACTGATGTTTAAATATACTGAAAATAATGGGAGAGAAAAAGTCATTCAGAATCTTGGTTATGATTATTGTGGATGTGGAGAGGTGGTGATTTTATCTCCTGAAATTATTACCCCCATATCTACATTCTTAGAAGCATCCTTCTTCATGGCCTGCTCATTCAAATCGTTATTATGGACCCTGTCGCGATAGCTTCCTCTAATGGGGTCCTGAACAGTGCCAGATTCTACCATAGTTTCTCTCATACCTAAGGCTATTCAGAGTTTAAACCCAAGTGGTAGCAGGTGGTGCTGTCACTGCAATTACAGCTTCAATATCCTCTAGTGAAAGCATAAGCAGATGTCATTTGTTACTCTTGTATATTATCAGTTCAGAATGTTGAGTTTCATGCCCTATTGAAATGTGTGATGATTAAAAGCAAGAGGGAATTAAACTCATCATTTTTTTGGGGGGTGTTGTACATTCCTGATAGATATTATGTGTGAAAAAAATCACAAGAATAGACTTTTAAGTGGTTTTTGCCTGCTGCTCCATGCCAGAGACCTTCTTTTCAATTACAGTTTGGTAGCATGGGATTAAATTGGAATTTGTCTTCCCTACATCTCCTGCTTTTTTCTCAAGAGGGATTCTCATACTATAAGCATTGTGAGATTGGGATATGCAACATGGCTTCTTCTTGGTCCTTTTTCAGTTTGCCTTCATTTGGCCTGACTGCCATAACTCATCTGAGGCCTGAGGCCAGCACTAGGGAGATCAGCAGTACAGTACACCTTAAATTCTTTCAAAGTTTCCAGCAAAGTAGAAAATCTGTTGGGGTCCATCAGTGCTTTGGTTTCCCCACCCAGAACAAATGTTTTTCTGTAATGAAAACAACTCATTCGCAGCCTTTCCTGACTATGTGAAAGAACTTCTCTAGAGAATAGACACCATTTTTTTTTGTAGAAATTCTTTCCCTTCCTCTCACCCTCCCACCCCCACCTGGTCTCAAATAGGTTAAATTAAATTAAAGATATTAGAAACATGGAAGTCTGTCTGATAATGACATTGCTGATTCATCTGATCTAGTATTTCCTAATGGACACACTTCCTTCAGGGTTTCAGATTGACGTAATTCTTAACTGTAATTTGAAAAGCTAGTGATCAGAACTAAAACTTTTATATGCAAAATAGATATTCCATCTCGGAGCTTCAATTCCATCTCTTACAGATCAGTTGAAGATCATTTCAACAAAAAATGGAAGTTGAGGAGACATGCCCAGTGTCAGCGTTCCAGAAAAAAAACCGCAACTCCAAGTAAAGACGCAGAAGCAAGCATTTTTCAAAGTCCTCTTTACTAGAATAGGCAAACTGGCACATTTGGGGAAACCCGAATCTGAAAAGCCTGGGTTTTCCTTCAGTAAGTCAAAACTCCCCAAACCATCCCCTTTTCCACCCAGTCGGTCACATGCTCCAATCAACGTCCGTTCCATCCCGATCCAGCCTCCTGACCACTCCTTCTCCAGATGCTGGATCGCCCAGACCTTGACCGACAGGAAGAATGCTATTATGTCTATTAACCTTCTCTCCTACTTTCCCACATATGACAAGGTGGCAGCATTGGAGCTTCCGGCCTAATATGGCTTCCAAACCTGACATCCAGTATATTAAGAAGGAAATTTTGCTTAGAGCCTGCCCATCACGGTTATAAGGTCAGTCATAAAATGGGTCAGTCATGCAACCAGAACCAAAAAGATTTTACAACCTTTTTTTTTTGCAGTGGTCAGTGGTTGTGACCACAGTGGTTGTAAAGCAGCCACTGTGATTGTTAAACAAACACTGTGGTCATTAAGTGAACTAATGCTTTGCTTTGGGCAAGGTTTTGACAAAAACTGGAAGTAAATGCCAGTTTTCAGCAAAACCACTGTAAGCCATTGTTACATGACTGCAGGCCACTGCAAACAATCATAAATATGGCCCAGTTGCTGACTACCTGAAGTTTCATCATGTGACTGGGGAGAGGGGGAGGGGAACTGTCAGAACTTTGAATCTGGCTCATAAGCATTCTTCACTTAGGTGCATCATAACTTCTGCTGATTGCTAAATCAGTTGTAAATCAAGACTATCTGTACAAGGAAGCAATACTTAGGGAAATTATATCTGTAATAATGCCATAATTCATAAACTGTATAAACAGAAACACTTATCCATGGGAGAGAAACCAAAATATTCAACCACATATATTGCTTTACCGATCTGAGCTAAAAGATTTTAGATGGCTACTAGACAATAGTACAGAGTTTTCTGTATCATCTCTGCCGATGTCATTTATAATTTTTTCCAGTCCAACTGTGGTACTCCTAACATATATTAGCTATACACAAATAGTTTTCATCCAAAGGAACATCTTGTTCAGAGTCTATTTTGTATTTCAGATAAAATAGGAACTAGTTGTTGTTTAGTAGGGCATGCTATAGGTCAATATCTATTGTTTTTAATATATGAACAAAAGACATATATCATTACATTATAATTGTGAAAGAAAGCAACCATATTACAATATTGCAATCACAGGTTCTAGTTCCTGTGGCCTTTTCTTTTTTCTTTTTTTGTTTATTACTAGTGTGGACTTTTAAAAAATACATCAAAATTTTCTTGCCCATTGGGGAAACAGGTAATAGGGATTTTGCTATTTGCTTGTCAATTTTATAACACAATTTTATCACAGAAACCTATCTGGTCAGTGTTTTAATCTCTATCAGTTTCTTACTCCGAGAGATTGAGGGCAACATATATTTGTCATTAGAAATATGCTACAAATGGAACTGATAGCTTTGAAACATATTCAACCCATAATACCTATTCTAAAATCAATAAGTGTGAAAGGAAGAAGATTCTTTCCCAAGGCTAACTAGGGAAGGCACAGTGATTCAGTGGACAATTTCACATTTCTCCAAATGTTTGTTTTTTACAGGGTAAGATGCTTGACTTTTCTCTTTTAGCTAAAATGCCTGGCTCTGCTAAATCATGGATTGACTTCATACTTGCCCATGATTTTAAAGTGGTAGAAGGGAGTAATTCTGGAAGTGTATTGTTTGAAAAAAAAATACTGAAAAACATTATAGAAAATATATAGAACAAGTAGAGTGGTAGAACACTGCCGAATATGAACCATCCTCCATTTTAAATAATCAAAGATGTCTGCTTTACTTCAAATCTGCAAGCTGCAGAGACATACATGACAGACAATATTCACTTTTCTTTTGTGAAGTATTATGTTGGATCCTCGGAAAAAAATATTTATTTATTTATTTATTTATTTATTTATTTATTTATTTATTTATTTCGAATTTATATACCGCACCTTCTCCCGAGGGACTCAGGGCGGTGTACAGCCAGATAAAAAACATACAATACAAACATTAAAAACAATTTAAAAGATATATATTAATTTGGCCCCAATTTAAAATAACAAACCAATTAAAAATATTTAAAAAATATATTAAACCAGCCCGGCTTGCTGAAAAAAGAAAGATTTAAGGACACAGCGGAAGGCACTGAGGTCTTGGATTCTCCTTATCTCAGGGGGCAGCTGATTCCAGAGGGTAGGTGCCCCCACAGAGAAGGCCCTCCCCCTGGGGGTCACCAGCCTACATTGTTTGGCTGATGGCACCCCGAGAAGGCCCTCTCTGTGGGAACGCAGCAGGCGGTCTCGAAGATAACTAGGTCCTATGCCATGGAGCACTTTAAAGGTGGTAACCAACACCTTGAAGCGCACCCAGAAGACCACTGGGAGCCAGTGTAGCTCACGCAGGAGCGGTGTTATGTAGGAGCGCCAGGTGGCTCCCATGATTACCCACGCGGCCACATTCTGGACCAGTTGGAGCCTCCAGGTGCTCCTCAAGGGGAGCCCCATGTAGAGAGTGTTGCAGTAGTCCAGGCGCGAGGTGACGAGGGCGTGAGTGACTGTGCACAGGGAATCCCGATCAAGAAAGGGCCGCAACTGGCGAATCAGGAGAACCTGACAGAAGGTCCCCCTGGCTACAGCCGTCAGATGTGCCTCCAAGGACAGCTGCGTATCCAGGAGGACTCCCAGATTGCGCGCCCTCTCTGCAGGGGCCAAAGACTCGCCCCCGATAGTCAGTGATGGAGTCAACTGACTATATCAGGATGCCGGGAACCACAGCCACTCAGTCTTGGAAGGGTTGACCTTAAGCCTGTTCCTCCCCATCCAGATCCGCACAGCCTTCAGGCACTGGAACATCACTTCAAGGGCATCGTTGGGGTGGCCTGGGGTGGAGATGTACAGCTGGGTGTCATCAGCATACTGATGGTACTTCACCCCAAAGCCACGGATGATCTCACCCAGCAGCTTCACATAAATGTTGAACAGAAGGGGCGAGAGGACCGACCGCTGAGGCACTCCACAAATGAGAGGCCTCGAGGTTGACCTCTGCTCCCCTGCCAACACGAACTGTGACTGGTCTGAAAGAAAGGAGGAGAACCACCATAATACGGTGCCCCCCATTCCTAACTCTTCCAACCGGTGCAGCATGATACCATGGTCAATGGTATCAAAAGCTGCTGAGAGATCTAACAGGGCTAGGACAGAGGAGCAACCCTTGTCCCGCACCCTCCAGAGATCATCTACCAACACGACCAATGCCGTTTCTGTGCTGTGCCCAGGCCTGAAACTTGACTGGAATGGATCTAGATAAGACGTTTCTTCCAGGAATTGTGGAAACAGTCACGCAACCACACTCTCAACAACCTTTGCCACAAAGCGAAGGTTGGAGACAGGACAGTAGTTGGCTAATACTGCCAGATCCAGGGAAGGCTTCTTGATGAGAGGCCTCACCACCGCCTCTTTCAAGGCAGTGGGGAAGTAACCCTCACTCAACGAAGTGTTGATAATTCCCTGGAGCCAGCCTCGTGTAACCTCCCGGGAAGCCAGTACTAACCAGGAGGGACACGGGCCCAGTAAACATGTGGCTGCACTAAGTCTCCCCAGAATCCTGTCCATGTCATTAGGAGTCACAGAGTCAAACTCTTCCCAGATAACGTTCTCAGGACTATTCCTCGTCACCCTGCCTGAATCTACCCAGTCAGAGTCCAAATCCCCCCGGATCTGAGTGATTTTGTCATACAGGTATCATCCGAATTCCTCAGCCCTGCCCTCCAGGGGGTCCTCCCGCGCTCCCGGGTGGAGGAGGGAGCAGGTCACCCTAAACAGGGCGGCCGGACGATTCTCTGATGATGCAATAAGAACGGAAAAGTAATTAAACTTTGCCGCCTTTATCACCACTAGGTAGGTCTTAATATGCGACCTTACCAGTGTTCAATCAGTTTCAGCAAGACTGGCCCTCCAACCACTCTCCAGGTGTCTTTTCCGGCGTTTCATCTCCCTCAGCTCCTCGGTGAACCAAGGAGCTGCGAGGGATCAGCACCGGGTCAGAGGCCGTAAAGGCACAACTCTATCGAAGGCCCCACCAGCCGCCCTGTCCCAGGCGGCCACCAGGTCATCGGCCGAGTCATGCGCCAGATCCTCAGGAAATGGCCCAAGCTCCATCTGGAACTATCAGGATCCATCAGGCACCTGGGGCGGACCCATCTTATTGGTTCCGCCTCCCTGTGGCGGGGTATGGCGGTTCGAAGGTCCAGGCGAAGGAGCGAGTGATCTGACCATGACAAGAATTCCATGTCTATATCCCCTATAACAAGACCACTCAACCACTTGCCAGAGACAAAAATCAAGTCCAGAGTGTGACCCCCCCTGTGGGTTGGGCCATGAACTAACTGGGTCACGTCCATGGCCATCATGGAAGCCATGAACTCCCGAGCCAACTCAGACGTTTCACCAACGGATGGCAAGTTGAAATCACCCATGACCATGAGCCTGGGTGTGTCAACTGCCACCGTGGCTATCACGTCGAGTAGTTTGGGCAGGGCCGTTGCCACGTGGCAGGGAGCCAGGTATGTAAGCAACAGGCCCATCTGAAACCCATGACCCCATCTCACAAAGAGGGATTCACATCCGGCAGTCTGAGGCACAGTGGTCTCCCTCGGAGACCACTGTAGCTGTTAATTTTATTAACAGCTTAAGTAGCTGTTAATTTTATTTTTGACATATTTATACTCAGACTTAAGTGCCTCCCAATTTCTCAGCTTTGAGCAATGTCACAGAGAGAGAAAAAAAATATTTTATCAATTCTGTTTTTCTGTAGTGTAGCACTCTACCCAGGAGTTTCACAGTATTCCAGCTTCAGCTGCTTGGCAGTATCTGCATTATTAAGGTGGTACTGGACCAGAAATGGTAACAATGTCAAGTATATTCATAAATCTGGAACAGTTCTTTTACATCAATTCCCAAGCATAACTTCAACTCTAATCTAACCTTCCCCCAGTTGGTTCTCTCTCTTTCACTGAGTTAGGTTTTGTAGAAATTGAAATGATAGTGTTTTTCCCTTAGTCTTAAAGCCCAAGAATAACAGAACATAATTTCTGAATTTAACAACATCATGCTTTCTCTTTTGGACTACTGCTCTGAACTGTGTATTGCTTTCTTGTATAGATTATGGAATATTATAATAGGAAACAGCTTTTCCTAGTCTTGCAACCCACATTGGAGGGATTTCATTTCTCTGAATTTTCAGCAATGGCAATGTCTGGGAAATTCTGGAATGCAAATTCACACGTTTTGAGGATATCTAAGTTGGAGAAGACTTCTTTAAAAGGTGCCAAGAAAGCAGATCTAGTCCTGAGAGGGGATAGTGATCCCACAGATATTGTTAAGATACAGCTCTCAACAAGCCTTTTAATCCGTTGATCATGCTTTTGGGGCTTGCTGTTAGTTAACAAGATTCAGAGTACTAGAATTTTCTCAGCAGAGCTATAGACAAATGCAATGCTACTTTTAAAAACAGAGATAGAAGAAGTTTAGTAGGACTATCAAAGAATTACTATTACTCTTAGCTTAACAGTCTTCCTCAACTGGGTATCTTCATGATATTTGGATTTCAGTTTTCCTGATGTGGAAAGTCTATGGTATTTTCCCATGGTATTTCTTGTGCCTAGTCCAGTGGTGGGTTCTACTTACCTTTACTACCGGTTCGCATCATGCCCCCCCATGCGCGCTCGCTTCACTCGTGCACATGCACGCTCTTTTGTACATGCGTAGAAGCTTCTGTGCATGTGCAGATCATTTATGATGACATCCAGGTCAGTGGGCGGAGCCTCCCGTCGGTTTTACTACTGGTTCTTGGGAACCAGTCCGAACTGGGGGCAATCCACCACCGGCCTGGTCCTGCCACATTGGAGAAGAAGGCATATATCTTCTGTAGCCCATGGGTTCTTGGTACCTTGCTTAACCTGGAAGAAAACTCTAAATAAATCCTGTAGGCATCTTAATGCTGACTTTCACCTCTCAGTAGAGTGATGGATAGATTCGTGAAACAGACCGGAGCAGGAAAGGGCTTAAATAACACATCATACACAAGTTAGTAGTGGAATTATTGCCATATACATGGACTGAAAGTGGGAGGACAGGTTTTGAAATTTTTGTTTTTTGTTCTTTTGCTTTTTGTTTTGTAGCCTGGCAACAGTATTCAGTCTTCCTTTCAGCTGTAAGCCCTGCTGATATAGTTATTAATCTGTTGTTCTATTGCTGTTCATCTGAAAATATAGTAAGCTGTTCAGTTTACACCTCCTGGACACTCCTTAATTGTATCAAATAAAGCTAAGTCAACATTATACATAAAAGCCAATAGAATTTACATTTCACCATTGCATTATTGTTTCTCAGTAGGAAGGATCATCTTGCCACTTCCTTGCCTCTTGATTTCTGTTCTACAGTGCAGCAGATGAAACAGAAACCTCTAGAAGTAGCATTGGGTTTTTATTGGAGTTAGGAACTTTAGGCCACATTCTGGATTGTATTGAGAAACTTTGGATATGAAATTATTTGACTATAGTTTCTTTTTCTTTTCAAATATTTGAAGCCAGATTCACTTAACAATTGGGTGACTAACTTATCAACTGCAGTGATTCACTTAACAACTGGGGCAAGGTAAGTCATTGGGAGAGAAAACCCATTCATTCCGTATGTATCATCAGAGGGGTAAAAGAGAAGCAACATCATGTCAGGTTTTTAGTAAACTTTCATACATTTTCCTCTTACAATATACTGCTTTCATTTTGAAAATATTTAATCTATTTTTAGAATGATTAGCCAAAGATTTCTCTATAAAACCAATAAGACTGAGGCAAGTGAGCCCTCATTTTATGCTGTCATAGATCTCCACTTTGATCTTCAAGCATTCTCCAATTCTAAAGACTTTCATTATTTCTGCCCTACCTCCACATCACTAAGTTAGTAAGACCAGTGCTTCCGCCACTCTTATTGAGAGAATGGGAAAGGAGCACAGTTGGCTTCCTTGGGTTAATTTCAGTTTTTATGAAACAGCTAGAATATCAGATTGTTTCTCCCTTGTTTCTCATACAATATCGATGCTGGTGGGTACCACTGGTTTCTTTTAGAAACAACACAGTGTGTGGCTTTTTCTTCTTACTTTCCTTAAAACCTGAAGAGAGAGATGAATAGGACTGATAGACGAAGCTGTGAATTCTGACAACTGTTCCCTTTGCTTGAATGCAAGGGGACTCTTTTACCTTAAGAAACAGGAGATGAGAAAGTGAATGCTATTCTATTGGGACATTCTATTGTGGATGGCTTTTGCAAGAGAAGGATTAGGGCAAGAGAAGAATTAGGGCAAGTTGAAAAAGAAGTAGAGATAGTCCTCAACTTACAGCAGTTCATTTAGTGACTGTTCAAGATTACAATGGCACTGAAAAATGTGATTTATAACGGTTTTTCACACTTAAAACCGTTGCAGCATCATGTGATCAAAATTCAGATGCTTAGCAACTGGTTCACATTTGTGACCATTGCTGTGTCCCAAGGTCATGCAATCACCTGTTGCGACCTTCTGACAAGCAAAGTCAATGGGGAAGTCAGATTCACCTAATAATTGGGTGACTAACTTATCAATTGCAATGATTCACTTAACAACTGGGGTAAGATGAGTCATAAAACAGGGCAAACCTCACTTAACAAATGCATCGCTTAACAACAGAAAATTTGGGCTCAATTGTGGTCATACGTCCATAATTTAGTGTAGCTAAACTGATTGACCAAGGCTAATGGTTTCATAACCTTGAAGCGGTACCTGTGAATCTACCATTCCTGCTTCAGGGAGACTTCAGATTTTCAGAAGATTCTGTCCTCAGTGGAGAGGCAAGAATGAGGAGAGGGGAAGATCTTTGTCATATCCTTAAAATAGTATATAGTATCCTTTGGGAAACTTGAATTTCTAAATCATTGAATCCATACCTGAATGAAACCTTCCTGCCTAGTGCCTACGCATACTGCTAGAGATAAGCACCACTACTGCCTCCTTCTTTGAAATTGCTTCCAATCATATTCTATTATTTTCAGTATAACAAATGTTGCAATCAGCAGCATATTATTTTGGATGTACGGGAGTCTTAAATCTTACCTTAGGTAAGTATAAAGCTAGTTCTGTAGCTATACAGTAGCGGCAAGGCAAAGTGATTGCTCAGAATGAATGAGAAACTTGTTTCTTTTATTATTATTATTTTTCAAAAAACCCTGATCAAAATTTACAAATGCCCTCATAAACAGGGCTGATAGGTTTGGTATTTTTTTTTTCATAGGTAGACATTAGTGTGGGAGAAAGCATTTGAGAATTAAATGACTGAGTCTGAATCTCTATAAATTCAGTTTCTTTTGTGCTGATCATTTGAAATTACCATCTTTCTTTTTTCCGCAGGATCCTTACTGCGATCTTCTTAAGAGTAATAATAGCCAGGCCATTGATTTTTGCCAAGGCAGATGTGGAATAATAATTTCATTCAGTTTATATATTTTTAAAGAACTTTCCAAATTTCAGAAATCCCTTATAAATGGATCCGAAAAATAAGAAATGTTACCATCTATAAAGATAAATGGAGAAAAATGGGAAATAACGTCATCCATCTCTACAATTATTTCCAAATTTTATAAGCAAGAAATATTGTGTCCTCTACTTGTAAAAAAGAAAGGTAAAACAAGAGTAGGGTCAGTCATAACAATGATAATTAGAAAGATTATATTGTGGCTATCTTAGAAGCTGGTGGCATTTAATTCATTTCCATTTGCATTCCAGATATGTGCTGCCAGCTATATAGTCAGTTTTGATATTAAAAATAAACTGCTTAATCCACCTGTCCTTGGAAACAATTTAGGAAGAAAGGCTATGATTGGGGGGGGGTTAAACTTTTTTTTTTTTGAATCTGCTGCCTCCAGATGGAGCTTTAACTCCAGCATGAGACATTCAATTTCAATATGAACTGTTTCTTTAGACCAAATAAATATGGTGACGATACTTTCAAGAATGAGTTTTAAAAATCTAAAACAAATAGATATTAAGTCAACCTAATCAGGAGGCAGTCTGTCTTTCAAATGGAACTCTGGGGCTGCTAAGACATCTTCTTTTCAACAATTATATTGGATTTAATTAAAGTGACCTCGTGGGTATGTCTATGGTAAAGAACAACAATTTCTTTGAACTTCTGTCACTCCTGATTATAAAACCTGACATTGCATTGTGCATTTTTCAAACAAATTGATGGATTACTCACACTTCAAAACATGCTTGTGAGCATAATATAGGAATAGTATCTAATTTAGTGACTTCCATTTGTGCAAAATCTCAGTTTCCATGTTTGGGAAATATGGAAGCCCTGTCTTGCTTCCTAGATCTCACCCTATCATGCGATACTTGGGTGTCAAACTGACAACATTTCTGGTTGACAAGCCCAGTGTCTTAACCACCAGAGGCCACCAATTCCACCTCTATAAATATTATCTTAAGCCAAAACCCATTTAAGTAAGGAGGAGGGAAATTAGGGCTTTACAACTTATTTTCATCCAAAGGTTGAAAATAAGTGCCTTTGGCTCTTTGATTCACATGCCTAACTCCAGTCATTTGAAGCAGGATAGAAACCAATTTTAATTTCATTTAGATTTCAGTGTAATTAAAATGAACTTAAAACTTGTAAGTATGTTATACACTTTGTTATTTTGGTAGTAATTTGGTACAATTTGGTAGTAATATTTATATATGTATTGAACAGCTCTTTGTGGTAGTCCAGAGAAGAATAAACCATGAATACTAACACTAATTATATTGTAAGGTTACAGTAATAGAATCTTAAGTCTCTCTCCTCATTTACTTTTACTTTTCAGAAAACAAGGGAAGGTCTTTTGTGAGAGACTTCCCCTGTCCCTTTTTCTTCTGTGGACTGAGATGTCTTTTGCATGATAATTGTTTAGCCCGTGGTTCTTCCTGCTGTCTCCCAATGTCATTCTCACATAGCATTATAATTCCTGGGCTGCATCCAAAGTTTTTGCATCTCTGTCCTAGATTTAGGTGCTTACATTTATAGCGAAAATTTACAATAAACTACCATCCATGGATAAACATGTGTCACACCATTCATCCATATAGCACATTGGTAGAATACAATACAATACTGATATTCATTCGATGGCCATGGTGTGAAAAGCGCTAACTAAATTTTGGAGAGCTTAATTGCTTCAAATTAAGGGGAGCAGAGATAAGACTTAATTCAAGGGAGCTGGGTTGTGCATAATAGTGTTATATCAATGCACTGTGTCTCCTCAGTACAGACTGTTGTATCGATCTCATTTGAAGCAGCACCTTTGTCTGGAGCCAAGTTACTCTGTTTTTATAACTCAAAAGAAAAATAGTGGAAGCCTAACATTTGAGTGCTTGTATGCCTGACTTATTTAAAAGTAAATCAAGTTTCAAGATTTAGGACTGACATATTTATGCAAACTATGATCAGAGTGTGGTATTTGCTGTCATTATATTGGGTGATAGCTATCAATTTATGCAGCTAAGCAGAGACATGTGAGTTATCAAGGGGTATTGACTTTGATGACTATTTCATATAGTCACTATTTTCCCAAGTAGAATACTTTGAATATCAGGAAATAATAGTGAAAGATGGCCTACATCCTCCTATTCAGTTGAAATTCGCATGCTTTCCAACAATGGTACAAAATGCATAACGAGATGGGCTATTGGTCTAATCTAGTGGAGTTCCTTTTTATGTTGTTAAATACGCCATCATTTAACCAGTCAACTTAATGACTTCTGCACAAGTCTTATATATGTGCCTAAACTGAAATCTATGTACTGCACAAGCATCTTGCTGTAATTTAGATATTAATATTTTTATACCCAGCAGCCATTAGAATGAGTGTAAATGATTTTTACCGATTTTTAAATGGATAATATTCATCAAATGTTTATGAAAATACTTAACCCATAATGAGGACAAACATTCCACTTAATAAAGATGGAAGTTAAGAATCTCTTTTGGAATATATAATCAGAAGAGTAAAGAAAATTACATTAAAAAGATTTCATTATCCCATTAAGGATGTGAAATGACTTTTTCTATTCCATTTTAATTTTAGCATATTTCTCTTTTAAATTTCCTCGACATTTTTATGAGACGGGTGTGTAAAAAAGGCTTTGGCTGCTGTACCAGGAAGATTTCTGACTTCCACTTTCTTCATTATCCAATTTTAAATTTTTCTCTTTAATTTATCATTAAAGAAAATCAACATTTTATCAGGCTGTACATTATTGCTTTTTTTTATTTATTTCACTTGAGGAGACAGATCTGCATGATCTGAACTAAAAGCTGTGTCTTTTAAGCTAACAGCCTAACATTTTTCAAATCTATTTTCTCCTCTAATTACTAGGACTAGAAATTGAATGAACCAGTGCCCCCACACTTTCTCCTTCCCTTACGTTTTCCTTAACTGTTGTTATATACAGGTCCTGAATTCATCCCATTATGGAAGAATTCAGAGTTTTATGAACACACAGAGAGAGGAGGCAGAGGGAGAGAGAGAGAGCGCGTGAGCCAAGATTTTTCTAGAGGAATAACTTTTTCTACAATGAGAGTCTTTGAGAAAAATGAAGGGAATTGTTCTCCAAAATATGAGTTAATATAAGGCTAGTTCCTTCCATATGACAGCCTAACCTGTGTGGGTAGATCTACCAGTTCCTGCCTTCTACTTTGGAAAATCCTTCTTTCTCCTTCTCCTTCTCCTTCTCCTTCTCCTTCTCCTTCTCCTTCTCCTTCTCCTTCTCCTCCTCCCTGCAATATACTTATTTTTGAAAAAAAAATTGAGAAAATTATTTGTTTTCATCCTTTATTCATCTAATCCAGTATGGGTCAAAAGAAACTCTGTGGCATAATTTAATTTCACAGTAGCAAAATAGCAGACACTGAAACTTTGCCTTTTTAGTCCAACCTCTCTCTACTGAAACATTTTTTAAAAATAGTTTATTGGATGGATGGATGGATGGATGGATGGATGGATGGATGGATTGATCAATCAATGGCTGGCTGGCTGGCAGGCAGGCAGGCAGGCAGGTAGGCAGGCAGGCAAGAAATAAAGAAGGAAAGAAAGAAAGAGTTGAAAAGGGAATCATAGTGGAACACTGAGTTTGATATGGGAAAACAAGTGCTTTAATGAGCCAGCGTCAAAACCAAAGTGTTGTCCACATGAGACATAAAAATAGAATGAAAATGTGAGAGCAGAAGAAGAAAACATGATGGTAAGGAGACTTTATAGTCTTTGAATTGAATGGAAGGCAGAAAATAAAAGGAAGCTGCAGAGTAGCTGAGAACATAATAATTCAACAGCAAAGGATGGAATGGTGATACAGGGTAGTGATCAGCTGTTGGAGGGAAGAAGGCCATGTTCTGCCCCCAATCAAATTTGGAGATGGCACTAGGCTGGAATAAAGTGTGGTAGACTAGAAGCTGGTAGAGGATAACATAATTTGTCCCTGAAGTTGAGAAATAGTGAACTATTCATTCTGATCATAGGGCAAAGTGAAAGTGGGGTCCAGTGCAGGGGTGAAATCCAGCAGGTTCTGACAGGTTCTGGAGAACTGGTAGCGGAATTTTGAGTAGTTTGGAAAACCGGCAAATACCACCTCTGGCTGGACCCAAAGTGGGGTGGGAATGGAGATTTTGCAATATTCTTCCCCTGGAGGGGATGGGAATGGAGATTTTGCAGTATCCTTCCCCTGGAGTGGAGTGGGAATGGAGATTTTGCAGTATCCTTCCCACAGGAGTGGAGAAGGAATGAGAATTTTGCAGTATCCTTCCCCTGCCACGCCTACCAAACCACGCCCACCAAGCCACACCACATCCACCAAGCCACGCCCACAGAACCAGTAGTAAAAAAAATGGATTTCACCACTGGTCCAGTGACCCTGTGACAACCATATTACAGTTATTGTATGACTGTTACAGAAAGTCTTTACAATAAATCGTGAAACTAAAACTAAAACTAAAGATATTATAAACAATTAAAACAAACAAAAAAAGAATTAAAATCACCATAGGAAAGCTTGTTTTAAAAGAAAGCTGTTTTTTAAAAAAAGAAAACAGATAATTAGATGAGCTATTATCCTGTGATAAAGCCCTAGTTTTTGCAATGACCCAATAATGCCCCCTCCAATCAATCTCATGCTGATAGGTTTGAATAAATGGAATGCAGTTTATGTCTTTTACCTCTGAAAAACAAAACAAAATGAAATAAAAAGGGCTTCCTTTTATAATCCTCTCATATTCAGAAGAGTGCTTAGTTAGTTAGATAATTTTTGAGCTACCTTTGACTCAGGATGTGTGTCAACTTTGAAATGGATCTAGGCTGCTGCGGACATCTTTTCATTTCTCAACTTGCCACACAGTATGGGGGGAGGGAAGAGGCTTGTAATGTCAGACCAGACAATAACAACAGATTGTCCTGTGGGAACCAATGTCACCTCAACAGGTGCTGGCCAGAGACGAGAAGGAGTTGCCAGGGAGACGCCATTGGACCTAATTGGACAATATGACCTGTGAGGGAGAGGAATGTCTATTCTTTTGTGATACTAAAACTGTGAGAAATAGAGTTGGTTTTGCTTTCCTGTGTGCCAAAATTATGTACTCAATAAAACAGTTCTTTGAGAAATCTGATCATCTTCGTTAATTTATCCATTTTGGCGCATTTGAGGATTTTCTTTATTATTGTTTCTTCCGATGGTGTATTGGTCAACTTTCACATTTCACGTGGATAAATTAACGATGGAGATCAAAGGGCCTGGTGGCTCAGCAGACTAAAAGCATTGTGATTAACACCAGCTGTCTGCAATTACTGTAAGTTCGAATCTCACCAGACTCAAGGTTGACTCAGCCTTCCATCCTTTCTAAGGTAGGTAAAATGAGGACCCAGTTTGTGGGGGCAATAAGATGACTTTGTATAAATATACAAAAGTATGAAGGCTACTGCTTAACGCATTGTAAGCCGCCCTGAGTCTCCGGAGAAGGGCGGCATATAAATCAAATTTTAAAAAAAAGAAAAAAAAAAGAAAGAGAAGACTTGGATTATTATAAACTGTGGAATAAGTTTTATACATGGTTGGAAAAATAGAAATCAAATTAAGAAATAAGAATATAAAGTGAAATTAACATACTGGATATAAATGTAAATAACGATCCTGCTAACAAAACAGTTAATTATGAATATTTAAAAATAAAGAGAAGGAGCAGGAGGATAAAAGCTAAGAGTAAAAACAAAAGTTGATGCAGAAACTTGTAAAATTGTATATATCTGTTGTTAGTATTGTATTTTAATATCTGGTGTACGTGTGTTTTTGTTTTTTGTTTTTGTCACTTGATTTCTTTTGCTATTGTGTGTTTGGTTTTAAAATGTAAAATACTCAATAAAAATTAGTTTTTTAAAAAAAGAGAGAAATCTGATCATCTTGGAGTGCTGATTCCGTTGGGTTTGTCAGTCAGAACCTTGACAACATGAGCATTTTCCTGACTTGAAAACAAAACCAAAGTGAAACAAACAAGCAAAAAAGAAGCCCCAATCAAATAGTATTCTCCCAAAAAACATGGCTTCTGGTACCATGCATATTCACAAGATGGAATATAGTGCTCAGAAAGGTGGGTTAAATAATTTCTTTCTAACTATATAGGCAGTTCTTGACTTACAACAGTTCACTTAGTGACCGACGTTACAGCAGCACTGAAAAAAGTGACTTATGACCATTTTTCACAAGTATGACCATTGTAGCATCCCCATGGTCATGTGATTTACATTTGGATGCTTGACAACTGACTCACATTTATGGCAACTGGAATAATCCCGGGGTCATGATATCCCCTTTTGTGACCTTTTATATCCTTTTTTTTTTTTAAAAAAAAAATTGATTTATATGCCGCCCTTCTCTGGAGACTCAGGGCGGCTTACAATGTGTAATACTTTTGAATATTTATACAAAGTCATCTTATTGCCCCCACAATCTGGGTCCTCATTTTACCTACCTTAGAAAGGATGGAAGGCTGAGTCAACCTTCAGCCTGGCGAGATTTGTAATTGCAAGCAGCAGATGTTAATAAAAATGCTTTAGTCCACTGTGCTACCAAGGCTCTTACCTTATGGGAAAACCAGATTCACTTAATAACCATGTTACAAATTTAACAATTGCAGTGATTCACTTAACAAATGTGGCAAGAAAAATTGTTAAACAGGGCAAAACTCACTTAACAGATCACTCACTTAGCTCAGTTGTGGTTGTAAGCTGAGGACTACTTATACTCTCTGGGCATGGAATAAGGTCCTAGAACTAACTAGTTTGAATTATGCCACCGCTTGATTAAAATTATGATGTTCAAGATTTAAAAATATAAAAATATCAGCATATGTTTAAAGTTTCAACTATGGTTAGATTGGCGTATAAGTAACATCTTGCTACATTGTATACTAATGTACTAATTGGTGTATTGTATACTTGCTACTAATTGGTGAAATGTAAGCAACAGTACACTGGCTTGTGAAATAGTCATGCCATTGAAACATAGAATATCAAGGGCATTGTTGGGGTAAAAATGCACTTTGGTTAAGCTTACTACTTATTGCCTAAATTGTGCCAAAATTGATAGATACTATTCTTATTAACATATATCATATAGTATATGGATATGATTAAACCTGATAACATAATTTACTCTGTCTCTAACTTAATAAAGAGCATTATGCAAAAGCTTTGATTGACCAAACCATGATGGCTAGTGGCAGTCAATCTTTAATGGGACCATTTGGTGAGAACGGTGGGATATGAAAGATGGTGACTTAGAATTTAAGGAGTAAATGGTACAAGCTATGAATTATTGAATGAAGTGAAAGAAAGAAAAATAGATATATTTATGTATATAAGTGAAACTGAGAGAAGGGGAAATGATGCTTTACTGTAGATCTGAATGGTGGTCTAATCCTGTGGAGTGAAATTAATGAGTTCACGCAGGAAAGTGAAGGTGTAGATTTAACTATGAATGGACTAAACTGTATATGAGAAAGCCTAAAGTTGTATCATCTAGATTATTATGGGTTCTATGAATGTGTAAATTAGACTGATTCTTGTTAAGATTCATATTATGTTCCAATACAACTTTTGAAAAGAGTTTCAGTAGTCTGAAGAATGACTTATATTATATCTAAAACAGTTATTGAACATGTTATTAAAACATTTTATCCTACAATGAAAGCAGTATAATATATGGGAATATTAGACACAATCAAAAGAACAATATAGAAAAACATGATTAAAGTAAATACATGTAGCCAGGGAGAGAATAGAATAATTAAGACTACAAGAAAGAAGACAAAGAAAATGCATTGATTTTGATAGAAATAACAAACTTGGTGGGTATTGTGTAAAGAGAGCTAAACAGGGAACTCCCAGTGGGGTGAATCTTATTAAAAATAAAAAGTGATGAAATTATTTGGAATGAATCTGAAGTGAAGGAATGCTGAAGGGTTCTTTTTTAGAGATTTGTGTAGGACAATGTGTCAAAGAAGGAATTGACAAATGCTATAAATCTTAATGTCCAGTAATGAGAATGCATCTCAGCCTGATCATTGAAAAAATGCTAGTTTTATCCCCCCATTGAAAGGTGATTAAATTAATGCACATACTATAGTTATTGAGTGTACCTGAGAAAGTATTTGTTAGAATTTTGATTGAAAGGGTATAACAGTAATGAGCAAAATTTGGCAGATGAGATACAGCTTCATGACAGAGGATATGTTTACCAGATTTGGTTCTTCAATAGGCTGTTGAGAAATGCATGTGCAGTATATCAAAAAAAAGTTTATTATATATTTGTTGATTTAAATGGAACATATGACAACATTAATAGGCTTGAATTAGGGAATGTTTTTCACAAAACTAGAGTATGGCCCTGAAAATTAATTTATCAAAAACTATGTAACTGTTTTTTAACAAGAAAAAAAATGTACAGTGACAAGTTGTACTGAACTGTCTTTTTTAAAAAAGCAAAGTAGAATAATTTTTATTCATTAGTAGAATGTATCTATATCAAAGATGAGAAAATGAGTGGAGAAATTTTAATATGGACAAATGCTGGTAGAGATGTTATTGGTAGTATGCAGTGTGTTGCAAAAATGGAAAATGTACTTTTGCCCAATTTTTATATTTCTCTATGTGCAAAAAACAAACAAGCAAACAAACAGACAGACAGACAAACAAGTCTTTGACTGAAACTCACCAAAAATATCACTTGAAGGCAACATCACCAAACAGAAGCTGTCATACTTTAGTCATATCATGCAAGCTGATTCACTTGAAAAGTCAATCATGTTGGGAGTGATCAGCAAAAAAAATGAAAAGACACCCCTGCCAGCACCCATTGGCTGGACACTATAAAGGATACATGGGGATAACCATGAAGGAGGCAGTGTGAGATAGAGGGATTTATTTATTTATTTATTTATTTATTTATTTATTTATTTATTTATTTATTTATTTATTTATTTCCAATTTATATACCGCCCTTCTCCCTGAGGACTCAGGGCGGTGTACAGCCAGAATTAAGAACATGAAATACAAATATTAAAAAACAGTTAAAATATATATAAATTTGGCCCAAAAATTAAAAATCACAAACCAATTAAAACATTTAAAAATTTCTTCTTAAGCCAGCCCGGCTTGCTGGAAAAAGTGGGTTTTAAGGGCACGGCGGAAGGCACTGAGGTCTTGGATTCTCCTTATCTCTGGGGGCAACTGATTCCAGAGGGTAGGTGCCCCCACAGAGAAGGCCCTCCCCCTGGAGGTCACCAGCCTACATTGTTTGGCTGATGGCACCCCGAGGAGGCCCTCTCTGGGGGAGCGCACGGGTCGCACAGGATATGGGGAGTGCTGATCCATAGAGTAGCTGAGGGTCAGACACAACTGAAATGGCTAACAACAATGATGAGACACTTGAAAGTAAGCTGAATTAAATGGGAAAAAAGTTCTTATAATGGAGTACATACAGGATGTATGTGCAACAAGAAATATTGGATCAATAATGAAATGTGTTAGAGGAATATGTATTGAATACAAAGATGAATGGCCAGTATACAAAATAAATACATTGAGAGTTGTTCATATACAAAGAATGAAAATCAATCAAATTGCAAAACAAATATAAAGAGAATAAATGAAGATATTGAGATGAAGGGGAAACAGAAAATAAAGAACTGATGAGATCTTTAAAAAGTGAAAGGTGAGAATAAATTGTATGTGTTTGTTTCTGTGTGCCGGGGTGTGTGTCTAAGTCTCTATGCATTTGTAGGGTGTGTGTGTGTGTGTGTGTGTGTGTGTGTGTGTGTGTGTGTGAGAGAGAGAGAGAGAGAGAGAGAGAGAGAGAGAGAGAGAGAGAGAGAGAGAGAGAGAGTTTCTTTTCCCCCCATATATGTTCCTTTTGTAAATAAGAACTTTTTACCTAGAACTTTGGAAATATGGGAATTTCTCAATATTATCATTTTTACCAGTTTTGTCCCTTGTGCTTCAAAATTTGTTATGTTGTAGATAAGAATTCTAAAGCATAAAAGATGAAATTCAGAAGAAATCAATATAATAAACAACTGTACTGTCAGAGAGATAGAAAAGGAAATAAGCCACTGTGCGTATGTATATATGTATATATAATAATAGAAAGTAGTCAATAGATGAAGTTGACTACTGTATATGTACTGTATATGTATATGTAATTTGTGTTTTTGATTAAGAGAAACTTGTTTGTTTTTCTTATATTTGTTTTAAATGTTTTTTTCAAATACGAATAAAGTTTGTTTTTAAAATTAAAAAAAAGAATTCTAAAGCATATTCCTTTCTATTGTTTTTGGGCTTATAACAAAGGGAAGAGTAAAACTAGGGTCAGACTACAGGCAGGGGTGGGTTCTAAATTTTTTTACTATCGGTTCTGTGGGCATGGCTTATTTTGTGGCTGTGGCTTGATGGTCATATGACAATTATTTAGGATTTAGCAGAGGTACTGGTCTACCAGGGTTTTAACTGCTTGCAGAGCTGTACCGATCTACCCATTTATTTTTTGCAGGCACTGGTCTACCCATTTATTTTTGTAGGCACTGATCTACTCATGTATTTTTGCAGGCACTGGTCTACCCATTTATTTTTGCAGGCACTGATATACTCATGTATTTTTGCAGGCACTGGTCTACCCATTTATTTTTGTAGGCACTGATCTACTCATGTATTTTTGCAGGCACTGGTCTACCCATTTATTTTTGCAGGCACTGATATACTCATGTATTTTTGCAGGCACTGGTCTACTCATTTGTTTTCTTTTAACACTGATCAGCTGTAGGGTGGCCCTTTGAAGGCAAGAGTTTAAACAGTTTTTTTCCCTTTAGCCATCAGCTGGGACTCAGGAGGCAGCAATGGATTGGGGGTGGGGCCAAATAAAAGGTAAGAATAACGTGGGTGGGGCAGAACCGGTTCAGTGACGTCATATCGTCACCGCTACCGGCTAGGGAGAACGGGGCCGAACCGGGAAGAACCCACCACTGACTACAGGTCCTAGAAGATTCAACCTGACTGATGGCTGCCTCTTGTATATTTTATAAAGAACTCTTGGGGGAAAAAAAGGGGTATGCCTCTGAAGTTTTAAATTATCTCTTCTCCCAGTTTGTAACACTTCAATATAAACAACTATGAACTGAACCTTCAGGCTCTGCATCTTGAACTGAAATCCTCTCACTTAGAAGGAAAACCTAAAAGGACCTGTAGCTCAAATTCCAGAAATCTAGACACCCTGATGTTTTAACACTTTACAAGGATTTGTTTAATATTAAGAATATATATTAAAAGAAACAGATTGGGAAGGCTGAGGTTTAAGCAACTGCATACAAGCCTCAAAATAGTAGCTTCCCGTAAGTAACATATGTGTTCTTTTTTAAAAAAATCTTCAACAATCTATCAAGGGTTCCCAGTAGAATTCAGAACTTAGCACAATATCAAGTTCCCAATTGTGTGGAATTCCATTTATGTATTTGATTCATTTATTTGTTGGAATTATTTTTGTCTTTCTACCAGAGTACAGTGTGCTCTGTTCTTATCCTGAATACAAGCCTGTAATATACTTTGGATAGAGAGACAGAGACTGGCCTCAATTCACATAGTAAGCTTCATAGTTTACCTAAACTACAAGCCTGACTAAGTGGCTCAGTGGCTAAGTCACTGAGCTTGTCGATCAGAAAAGTCAGCAGTTCAGTGGTTCGAATCCAGAGGTGAGTTTCAGCAGGTTCTGACCAGTTCTGGAGAACCGGTAGCATAAATTCCGAGTAGTTCGGAGAACTGGTAGTAAAAATTCTGACTGGCCCTGCCCCCATCTATTCTCTGCCTCCCGAGTCCAAGCTGATCGGGAGGAAATGGGGATTTTGCAGTAACCTTCCCCTGGAGTGGGGTGGGAATGGAGATTTTACAGTATCCTTCCCCTGGAGTGAGGAGGGAATGGAGATTTTGCAATATCCTTCCCCCAGGAGTGGGGAGGGAATAGAGATTTTACAGTATCCTTCCCCTGGAGTGGGGTGGAAATGGAGATTTTACAGTATCCTTTTCCTGGAGTGAGGAGGGAATGAGAATTTGCAGTATCCTTCCCCTGGAGTGGGGTGGGAATGGAGATTTTACAGTATCCTTCCCCTGCCATGCCCACCAAGCCACGCCCACAGAACTGGTAGTAAAATGTTTTGAAACCCACCACTGTTTGAATCTCTAGTACAGGTCTCCTGCATGAGCAGGGGGTTGGACTAGATGACCTCCAAGGTCCCTTCCAATTCTGTTACTGTTATAGCTGAGAGGAATTTGAATTGCCATTTTTCCCAGTTCTTATTCAATATTCTGGCCTTTGTGCTACATACGTTTAAAGTTTCAGTTTAATTATCAAGGAATTAAAGAAGCAGTTATTCGTGTTTACAATTGTAACAAATATATTCATATTACCTGATGCAACCATTAACCAAACATGGAATGATATGGATCTATCACGATTATTTGGCTTGTTGGTTGTCTCTTTTGCACAGTATGTGGATATTGCTTATGCCTATGTATCTACTGATGGCTAATTTGTCAAAGTGCCAGGCTCCTAAAAATTCTCTAGTATTTTTGAACTTGGCTTGGTCTAGGATGGTTGCAG